>NC_088687.1:113639727-114294227 GCF_028017835.1 Emys orbicularis | reverse complement strand
ACTACCCTAGACTTGACAAAGGGGTACTGGCAGATTCCCCTTGCAGAAGATGCAAAGGAAAAGATTGCGTTCTCTACACCAGAGGGTCTTTTTCAATATACTGTCCTCCCTTTTGGACTACATGGGGCCCCAGCTACCTTCCAGCGCCTCATGGACAAGCTATTATGCCCGCATAACAGTTATGCTGCTGCCTACTTGGACGATGTGGTCATTCATACCCCAGACTGGGAAACCCACCTGGAGAAGGTGGAGGCAGTCCTCGATACCTTCAGGCGAGCTGGCCTTACAGCAAACCCTGCCAAATGTGCTGTAGGGTTTACAGAGGCCAAATATCTTGGCTACATTGTGGGGAAAGGTCTGGTAAAACCCCAAGTGAACAAGTTAGAGGCCATCCAAAATTGGCCCCGACCAAGTTGCAAGAAACAAGTCCGGGCGTTCCTAGGTGTGGCGGGGTATTACCGACGATTTATCCCCCACTTTGCCACAAGGGCAAGCCCCCTGACAGACCTAGTGAAAGCCCGTGGACCTGATCTGGTGAGATGGTCTGACGCAGCAGAGGAAGCATTCACAGACCTACAGACTGCCCTCTGCAATAACCCCGTACTGATAGCCCCTGATTTCACCAAGGAGTTTATCCTGCAGACGGATGCATCGGAAGTAGGGTTGGGGGCCATTCTATCACAGATGGTCGGGGAGGAGGAACACCCAATTCTATACCTCAGTCGGAAACTCCTTCCAAGGGAACAAAAATATGCAGTGGTGGAGAGAGAATGCCTCGCTGTAAAATGGGCCATGGAAACATTGCGCTACTACCTGCTCGGGCGCAGATTTGTCCTTGTGACCGACCATGCCCCTCTTCAATGGATGCAGCGGAACAAGGAGAAGAACACAAGGGTGACCAGATGGTTCTTATCCCTCCAACCTTTCCAGTTCCATGTGCAACACAGAGCAGGGAGCCATCATGGCAATGCCGATGGCTTGTCACGTGTGCACTGTCTGGCGTCCCAAGCTGCCCAACCCCTTGGTGTTGAGCAGGGGGGAGGGATATGTGACAGACCCAGACCAGTGGGGTACAGGAGTCTGGTAGAGGGCAAATATACTGGTCACTGGATGAGTAGTTTTCTGTTCCCTGAGTGACCAGAGCAGGGGCTGCACTAGAGTAATCAGGAACCTGCTAGAACCAGTTAAGGCAGGCAGGCTAATTAGGACACCTGGAGCCAATTAAAAAGAAGCTGCTAGAATCAATTAAGGTAGGCTAATCAGGGCACCTGGGCTTTAAAAAGGAGCTCACTTCAGTTTGTGGTGCGAGTGTGAGGAGCTGGGAGCAAGAGGCGCAAGGAGCTGAGAGTGAGAGGGTGTGCTGCTGGAGGACTGAAGAGCACAAGCGTTATCAGACACCAGGAGGAAGGTCCTGTGGTGAGACTAAGGAAGGTGTTTGGAGGAGGCCATGGGGAAGTAGCCCAGGGAGTTGTAGCTGTCATGCAGCGGTTACAGGAGACACTATAGACAGCTACAGTCCACAGGGCCATGGGCTGGAACCCGGAGTAGAGGGCGGGCCCGGGTTCCCCCCAAACCTCCCAATTGACCTGGACTGTGGGTTCTTCCAGAGGGGAAGGTCTCTGGGCTGTTCCCCAACCCACATGGTTAATCTCTGAGGCAAGAAAATCCGCCAATAAGCACAGGACCCACCAAGATAGAGGAGGAACTTTGTCACACCAGATAAAGCCACTGAGCTGCTTGAGTCCTTGAATTCGGCGTGCCTGGAAAGGTGGAAAGACACCGTTGAAAGCCTTGATTTCATCCATTCAAGCTGTAAGGAATGGGCTCTTTTGCGGCAAATTGGAGGATCCCAGCCAGTAACGCAATGCTCAGCAAAGATGACAGCAAATGCTGTTTCTTCTCATCTTATTTCTAACAGCAAGACGCCAACAGACAAGATTACACGCCAGGAGGTCCAGCGGGAACTCCGCAGAAACCTTCAACAATGCCTGGAGGCATCCCCACTCTCTTCCCCAGGGGTCTCAAACATGCGGCCTGCGGGGTTCTTTCGTGCGGCCCGCCAAGCTCCCCATACCACCCCGCCCGCGCACCCCCCGCCCCTCTGCCTACCCCGTGGCGCCGCGAACCCCACGCAGCTCCCTGAAGTGGTTGGCACTATGGCCCTGCAGCCCCGAGCAGGGCGGGGGGGGGGGAGTAGAGGGCTCTGTGCTCTCGCTTCCAGGCACCGCCCCCCGCAGCTCCCATTGGCCAGGAACTAGGAACCGCGGCCAATGGGAGCTTTGGGGGAGGTACCTGGAGGAGCAGCAAGAGCAGCACATGGCGCCCTCGGGACTCTGGCTGCTTCCTGGAGCGGAGCAGAGCGGAGCGGGGCCAGGGGCTCGGTGCGCAGCGCTGCCACCCCGGAGCCACTCTAGGTAAGCGGCGCCGGGCCGGAGCCCATACCCCGCACCTCTTCTGCACCCCAACCCCCTGCCCTGAGCCCCCTGCCACATCCCATACACCCCTCCTGCACCCCAACCCCCTGCCCTGAGCCCCCTGCCACACCCTGCACCCCAACCCCCTGCTGCACCCCTCACCCCTCCTGCACCCCACACCCCAACTCCCTGCCCTGAGCCCCCTGCCACACCCTGCACACCTCCTGCACTCCCTGCCCTGAGCCCCCTGCCGCACCCTGCACCCCGACCCCCTGCCGCACCCCTCACCCCTCCTGCACCCCACACCCCAACTCCCTGCCCTGAGCCCCCTGCCACACCCCGCACACCCTGCCCTGAGCCCCCTGCCGCACCCTGCACCCCAACCCTCTGCCACACCCCTCCTGCACCCCACACCGCAACTCCCCACCCTGAGCCCCCTGCCGCACCCTGCACCCCTCCTGCACCCCACACCTCAACTCCCAGCCCTGAGCCCCCTGCCATACCCTGCACACCTCCTGCACCTCAACTCCCTGCCCTGAGCCCCCGCCACACCCCGCACCCCTCCTGCACCCCTTGGGGGCAGGGAGGGGGCAGAGTTGGGGTGAGGACTTTGGGGAAGGGGTTGGAATGGGGGCAGGGAAGAGGTGGGGCAGGGGCGGGGCCTCATGGAAGGGGTGGAGTGGGGGCGGGGCCAGGGGCAGCAAGGGGTGGGTGTTAGTGATGTGGCCCTTGGGCCAATGCACTAGTCCTCATGCGGCCCTCGTGGTCATTTGAGTTTGAGACCCCTGCTCTTCCCCATATTCTGTCAAGGAGATCAACATTGTGCTGTTGGAAACCAAAAGCCAGAAAGCTGCAGAGGTTGATGGCATTGCTCCAGAGTTTCTCAAGAATCTGGGGAGATGGGGACGGGAATGGCTGACAGTGCTTTTTACTGCCGTACATAGAACCGAAGGGCCAACAAGCTGGAGACAGGCAACAATGGTTGCCCTACTGAAGCCTGGGAAACCCCCAGAGGATGCAGCCAGCTACCACCCCATCTCTCTCCTCTCAACCACCAGCAAGCTCATGGAACGGGTGCTGCTCCACCGTCTGTCTGATATTATTGAAGACATCCTCCCAGTGGAGCAGGCAGGATTTCACCCAAAGAGGAACTGCTTAGACCAAGTAGCTTCACTTACTAGCCATATTTAGGCAGGATTCCAACGTAAGTTGAAGACAGGAATCGCCTTTGTTGATCTGTCTCGGCATACGACACTGTCTGGATACAGGGCCTCCTCTGCAAGGTCTCCCGCGTCATTCACTGCCGGCAAACGATCCACCTTTTGGCGGCAATGACTGGGGACCGCTGCTTTAAGGTACACATTAATGGCCAGATCAGTAGACCAAGAACTCTTAACTCAGGCATCCCTCAGGGCTCTGTCCTGGCCCCAATACTTTTTCATCTATACACTGCGATATACCAGTGACGGAGTCAAGGAAAATAATGTATGCGGATGATTTTGCCTTAGCTGTTCAATATACAAACCTTCATACCATCAGCTGCACCCTAACCTGAGATCTTAACACAATGGCTGATTATTTCCAATGCTGGAAACTTAGGCCTAACCCCATGGTAACTGCTTTCCATTTGAACAATAAAATGGCTCATACCAAACTTGATGTGCAGTTCTGTGATGAGAGCATCAGCCATGAAATTAATCCAAAGTATCTTGGCTTTACACTGGACCGGAGTTTGACCTTTCAACAACACCTTGAGAACACCCACGATAAGGTCAGGTCTCATGTCACGCTTCTCAGAAAATTGGCTGGAACATCATGGGCCTCCAGTCCACAGACCTTACGAACCACAACAATTGCCTTAGTATATTCTGCAGCTGAATATTGTGCACCAGTGTGGTCTCATAGCAGTCACACTAAACTCCTTGACACTCAACTCAATAATGCTATGCGCATAGTGTCGGGGACACTCAAATCTACTCCAGATGACTGGCTCCCATTCATATTGCACATCCAGCCTTCACATATTAGAAGAGCTGCTCAGTCATCTCGCTTTCTTAATCATGTCAATGCAAATATGAGGATCCCACCGCACCGTGACCTGCAGAACCCACCAAAAACGAGATTAAAATCCCGCAACCCTCTATGGAACTGTATTAAGATCCTTACACCCAACTTTGATGTTGAGGCTCAATGGAACACTTGAACCACTCAAAACAAACAGCTCAATGTTAATCCTGTTGAGGAACCACCAGGTTTTCATTTATGTCAGAAAGACTGGTGCAGATTGAATTGCATCAGGACATCTCATTGGAGATGTGGACAAACCCTCTTTAAATGGAAAATGAGGCAAACACCTGTATGCAACTGTGGTCACCAGGCACAAACGATAGAGCACATCATATCTCAATGTCCCCTTTAGTCTTTTGCCAGGGGCCTGAAGGACATTCATCAGCTCACTGCCAGGGCCGAGGAGAGGGCGGAGGGGAAGCCGGTACAAATTACCGGGGCCCGGCAGTCCGGAAGGGGGCCTGGGGCCCGGCTTCCCCGGCTTCCCCTCCCTCTCGTCGGCCCTGTTTAGCCGGGGGGACCCGAAAATTTTTTTTCACCGGGGCCCGAACCCGCTCTCAGCGGCCCTGCTCACTGCTGAGGCAATGTTCTGGCTATCAAACTTAGATATAAACTTGTAGTTGTTGCTACCTACCCAAGCCATACAAAAGAAAGAAGAAGACTGCTTCTTATATATGAACCTTGAAAGTCAGTGTTGGAAAAAGGACATGAGAAACACTAACGATTTAAAAAACAGGAACACCAACGCTATCTTAGTTAAATAATAGTTCACAGGAGAGTAAACATCCACAACCCAAGCAAACCCTCTTCATTAAAAATTAAGATAATATACAATCACCCTTTTCTATACAACTGTAATATTTCTCTAGCATTAACATCCTGTACCAACAACATTTTTTGACCCTAAAACCAAATTCCTCTCAATCTATGTCCATACACAGACACCAGTTATGCAAATTATAAATAGACCTGCTGCTCCAAACTGTTTATCTATGGAGAGGAAAATTCTCCAGAGCAGTCTGCACTCAGGAAGGTCACACAGAGAACAATCTTTACAAGAAAGCTTCTCTTAGAACTAAACTGGATCTTAATGTTCATAGCCAGCAAACAAGGATAATATTACAGTAGATATTTTTTTAAAGCATTCCCTTATTACATGCTGCTCACATCTCCACAGCATTGTCTTCTTCCCAAACACTGCTATAAGCCAGTAAAGAATCTATCTAACCCCCATCAAAGTCAAGGAGTTTTCATTAATAGGAATTGAATTAGGCCTTACCTGCACAACAGTTAGGCCCATTTATGGCCAGATCCAAAGCTTATTGATTTAAATTGAAAGATTCCCATTTACTTCAATGGATTTTGAATCAAGACTTGCTTCCATGGTGCTTTTAGCTATTTATCAGTTGTATTTATCTAACAGAACAGTGCCTGATTCTCTGTTGCCTTGGATGCTTTGTAGTCATTTCCATCTGTGCAAATAACCACCATCCTAATTTTCTTTCACTGTGCACAGTAGTAAATGATTCTACAAAATTCAAGGCAGTGGAGAATCAGGCCAAAATACACACCAGTAGTACAGTAAAGTGTCTGTTTATAGCAACAATGGGAAGCATGCAAAAACAGAAGTCACAAAAACATCAGGTTACAGAAGCTCCCCAATTTACGCAAGCATTCCGTTCCGGAATGCCTTGCGTAAGTCGGGAACAATTACGCAGAAAAAAAAAAAGCTTACGGAATTTACGGAACTTTTTCCGTAAGTCCCGTTTCTGCATAACCCGGGGAGCCTCTGTATTAGAGACTTTATTCAGACAAGCGTTTTGCTAGATTAACTTGATTGTTCAGTATTCAAGGTTATTCAATAGCTAGTAAATTACTGTTAATAAATGAAGTCCTAATGGTTTTGAATTCTTGACATTAGGCCCAACTAATTTCTAGGCAATTTTACTTCTCTCTTCATTTTTATGTACCACAAACTGGGGGTTACTCAACTATTCAGAAACAAATCTCTTCAGTAAAAAATATCCAAATAAAAATTTCTAAGAAGACAGACTACTAGAAAGTATTCACTCTACACTACACTCATGACTACTGTGTTGTTGTCACACTTATTGAAATACAACTCAAAGGTGCTCATTGCAGTTCAGTACTCAAATGCTGTAAGTAAGCTTTTGCATGTGTTGTATGTAGGAAACAAAACTTTTAAACAGATGGTATTGTACTGGCGTCTCCCCACATGAATCTTAAGCCTCCCTGAGATTACAAGAATTTTCAATAGCCTATGCTTACTCGGTTATATAACTGTCAATCACTCCATTGAACTTGCTTGGATGTACTATGTCTAAGGCCTTGTCTACACTACCGGGGTAAGTCGACGTAAGTTACACTACTCCAGCTACGTGAATAACATAGCTGGAGTCGATGTAGCTTCGGTCGACTTACTGTGGTATCTACACCACACTGTGTCGATGGGAGACGCTCACCCATTGATTTACCTTACTCTTCTCATTCTGGTGGACTATCAGAGTCGACCAGAGAGTGCTCTGCAGTTGATTTAGCGGGTCTTCACAAGACCCGCTAAATCGACCCCCGTTGCATCGATTGCAGCGGCATCGATCCCTGGTAAGTGTAGATATGGCCTAACCTTGCAGCTCAAGTGGAGTAACCACTTTCTTTGCAATCACCCCTCAGTGTTTACAGAACAGACCTCTAGAAAGGAGGCATTCTCGCCAGAATTTTCCACTCCAAATTCACATCCTGATGAAAATAAAACCTTACTTTTTTATTTTACAACTTCTATGTTTTACCCAGGAAATCCCAGATTATCCTTACTCAGAAGATGCCTGATTTTTGTTCTTGTCACAGATTATTTTCTACCCAGACATAACTATTTCTATTGATTTCAAGTATTATGTTTTCTTGACTACTCTAGCTAAGATTTTTCAGTATGTGAGGTTGAGAGGTCTGTGTTCTATTTTAGAGCCCACACACCCCTTCCTACAGACAACAAACTCATGAATGCACTCAGCAGGGTTACTAAGGAAACCAGAAACTATGGCAACCCAGACTCACAGCAGTCTTATTTATCCAAGGAAAGGGAAAGGAAAATTCAAGCAAAGCAACTACAATCCGACTGGAGATTCTGATCTTTCCCTTTCCCTTTGGCTGCAGCAGAGTCTTTTGCCTCTCAGTGTCACTGAGATTAGAATCTGGCCCATAACAGGAAAACTTGTTTTCATCTGCTGACTCTGAGGAAGGAGGTGTTACAATTAGAACACTCAGCTCAGAGCTACTCACAAAGGCCCCGTTCTGCAAACACATACGCACATGTTTAGCTTTACTAACATGTATTGTCCCATTGATTTCAATGTGGTTCCTAATAGGAGTAAAGTTAAGCACAAGCATAAGTGTTTGCAGGATCAGGGCCTACAAGCCCAATACTGCTAGTGTTGAGAGGCTGCTAGAAGATGTTGCGTGCTCTTAGCGCTCAACATTTTCATTAGAGGTCGAGGGCACTCAAGAGTTCACAAAATTGGGCTGGATATATTTGAACAGTGTTTCATTATATAAATTCTGACCTTGAAGTCAATGACAAATCTCCTATTGACTTTGGGACACTTGACAGTATTTAGCATTTCGTATGAAAAATCCAGAGATGTCAAAATCAAAAGAAAATTAGTTTTAAGCTTCACAGTTTTAAATATGACCATATTTATTCTTTTCTAGCTTTGTGGAAAATAAGAACCCTTTCTCCTGCAGGATAAGCTCCTTAGTTTAGAAATAGGAAAGTTCAAATTGCCTCTGGCTGCTTGGCATACATTTTTATATCATTACTCATGGCCCAATTCTGCAACCATGATTCATATTACGTAGCACTAATGCAAGGAGACTCACTGAAGGCAATAGGAATACTCTTACAAGTGTTACTCAGTCTGAGTCTGGGTTGCAGAATTGGACCCTACATTAGCAAAAAGAGTATGGTGCTGATTAAACTAGCTATGGTATATGACATAATGCCAAATAAATCAGTGGAAGAAATTGTGTTAGTACCAATTCTTCTTTCAGAGTGAAGCATCCAAAAAGAAGGTATAACTTTTATTCTTATAGTCAAAGTCAGAATAAGGTGACAGAACAGAAAGGGGATTTGTAACAGATTGTACGCTATCAGGTAATGGTTCATGATAAGTTAATAAAATCAGAGAGAGAATGAGCATCTGCCGATATACAGCAGATGACACGACTTAATTATAAAAAGGACTGATTGAAACAGGCTGGTTGTATGATGGTAGATAATCTAATTACTCACTAGGTGTGTGCATTAGGGGCAAATAAATTAATGTCACAAACAATATAATTGTTTCTAGCAGAAAAATATAAATATTGTGGACTAAACTATGGGCATGACTATGGGTAAGGGCACATGAAACTCCTACTGCTTAGTGCATCTACTTCAGAAGTATTCACAATTTGGTTGCTAGGAGAAAGGGAGTAGGTTGATCTGTGCTGACTGGTCCCAGAAGGGGTGTGTTGGGGTTTAGCAATGGTGTGTCCATAGCCTTGCCCTCCTGTGCAGTGCATGACTGGATGGAGCACAACCTACATCTATAAAACAAGTGTAAGTAGATGCTGCTCCTTTATAGACTCCCTCCAGCACCCCTGAGGCTTTATACCTATTCCTCCACTGTGCAGATATAATGCCCTCGGGGAGCCCTGATCTTGGTTCTGGCTTACAGAGCCTCAACACAGTTCACACTACATAGCTCCAAAGCCTGTTTTGTCACACAGGTAAAAATACAAGAGCTAGGATAGGACTGTAAGATACTAACAGATTAAAGAAGTTAATTAAATGGAAAAGTCACAATATAAAACAGGTACAAAGTCCTCTGTGCTGTCTGAGCACATGAAATAAATTTGTGAGATTAGCAAATATTTACATAGTAAACAGCAGTTCAGATCCAGACATTAAAATGTGTGAATTAGGTTTTGGAAACATAGCAGAAATTGTACCATCCTCACTTAACAACAAACATTTAAGCAGGCAAGTTGACCTTGTCAAATGAAGAATTCTTTCCCTTACTCCCCCCTCACAATTTTTATATGGGACTTTTGCTTTACAAACACTTTTGGCAGATAAAAAGTTTGTCCATGCTTTGGCCAGAAGATGTGATTTCTGGCTAATTCCATTTGTGCAATCTCTGATGCACTGATCTGGAACACCTGGCTCAACAAATCCAGTCACCTACTTGTATTTTGCAAGTTAAAAATCCTGTATGCTGAGTGTTGTGGCTGTGGTTACAAGAAGCAGGGCCGGCTCTAGGCACCAGCAAAACAAGCTGGTGCTTGGGGCGGCAAATTTTTAGGGGCGGCATGGCCGGCGCCAGAATGCCGCCCCTAAAAATGTGCCCGGCCGCCCTAGCTCACCTCCGCTGCCGCTCGCGCGCCGCTACTCGCCCTCCCTCCCAGGCTTGAGAGCCTGGGAGGGAGGGGGAGAAGCGGCGCCCGCGCCGCGGCCACTCGGAGTCTCCCCCTCCCTCCCAGGCTCTCAAACCTGGGAGGGAGGGGGAGATCCCGAGCGGCCGTGGCGCGCGAAACAGCTGTTTCGCGCGCCGCTGCTCTCCCTCCCTTGAGAGCCTGGGGGGAGGAGGCAGGGCTGGGGATTTGGGGAAGGGGCGGAGTTGAGGCGGGGCCCGGGGTGGGGGTAATTAAAAAATGGTGGGGGGGGCGGCCAAAATTGTTTTTGCCTTGGGCGGCAAAAATCCTAGAGCCGGCCCTGACAAGAAGAGCATCGCAGCCGGAATGCTTCCTCTAGGGAGCCTCTGCCCTGTGGAGTTCAGGATTTTTACAGGAGGAGGGGCATTAGGGAAGGAAAACAGAAAGCTGAGGAAGAAACAGGGGAGTCTTTATCTCCCAGAAGTTCCACAGAAGGAGGGGGAAGGACCATGTCTGGAGCTCTGCAGGAGTAGAAGCCTCTTTCCAACTGAGCTCAGAAACTCCACAGAAGGAGAAAATGTGTACAAAGGAGGGAAAGAGTCAGTCTTCTTCCCTGCTTACCCCTCACCCGGCACTCACTGGTATACTGTAGCTCCTGGCTAGTGCCCTGCTGGATGATTTGTGAAACATTGCTTAGATTATTTGTCCATATAACAGCGGCGGACAGAAGCACCAATTAAATTGCACCAAAGACACTGGCACTGAGGACAGTAGGTCATAAGAACATAAGAACGGCGATACAGGGAAAGGCCAAAGGTCAATCTAGCCCAGTATCCTGTCTTCTGACAGTGGCCAATGCCAGATGCTTCAGAGGGAATGAACAGAACAGGTAATCATCAAATGATCCATCCCCTGTTGCCCATTCCCAGCTTCTGGCAAAAAAGGTCCCTCTGAATCTTTCTTGTTTCCCCCTGTCGCAGGACAAGTACACCCCGTCCCTGTTTGGGGTCAGGGAAGGGGCATTATAGCCCGTGGCTGAGTCCACCTGACCACCCTTAGCCTCAGGGCAGTATGGCCTGATGGCCAGAGTCAATGAGACTGTCTTCTCTTGCAGGGATGTGCGGCCCAGTGGCCAGAGTCAATATGGCTGCCCTTCCTTGCAGGGCTGTGCAGCCCAGGGTAGGGGACCCAGGCCCTCCCTACTTCACCAGGTCCCAGCCCCGTGCCCTGTCAGCGGCAAGTGTACTCACCATTGGGTCAGCGGGAATACTCGGTTACCTGTGGACACCCAGGAGACGTCGGAACTGTCGGGAGCTTCACAGGCCAGATCCCCAGAAGACCCAGGGACGATGCCACTGGAAGACATGGTAGGAAGTAGTCCAGAGGGCTAGCAATAGATCCAGTTGTAGGACCGGGGACTAAGTCAGCGTGTTTCAATCGGATCCCCACTGACCTAGCGGCAAAAGTGAAGTATAGATCTTTCTATAGGATATAGATATTGTGATTTAGCCTCCCATAATCTCCAGGTCATGGGGTTAGGATTCTCTCTGTCTCTCAGCCCATAACATGCTGGCAACATGGCTGTTGTGAGGAGAGCATATATTCCCGGATTATCTTTCTTCTAAATTCAAGTTAATAGCTCTTCTTTTTAGTAGGGGATATCTGTTTGAGGAGCCCTTAAACCAGGCTTTAAAAGACCTTGCTAAAAATAACAGCATCTTGCTCTCTGGATAGGAGAATTCCACACCTCCAATTCCTCTCACCCTTACAACTGGACTAATGATAATTCTAGGTAATCTGTTTACAATATACATTATAAAGGTTTACAATTTTGGTTGTTTTTAATACCAGGCAAGAACTTCTCTTTTTTGACTGACTTCACCGTTTTATAGAGTTACGCCGTCAAGTGACAATGGCAAAGAGCTGGTGAAAATTCAGACTAAAAAATTAAGTAATAGTAATTGGTATTATGACAAGAATTCATCAGGTGCCCCTAATGGTGATATCTGGGTACAAATTAATTTAGATGGGGAACAAGTAATTTACATGGGGGAGGAGAGTGTGGTATAATAAGCCTTGGCTTTTGTTTACCTCTTTGACTTGGCTGAGAGGAGAGGTGCATTTTATTTATAAATCTAAATAACTGAAATAAAAATGGGTATGCAGAAAACTTAGAAACAGGTCATGCAGCTTAATTGTGTTATTGCCAAAGAGTTGCTGTTTCATTGAGATCAAATTAACAGCTGGAATTTGACAGGTAGAAATCTGAAAAACAAATATGTGGGGTCTCCATCATTTGTTTTATCAAGTATACTCAGCATAAGATATGCCAGGAAGGAGGTGAACTGTGCACAATATCCACTTTTAGTCAAAAAAACAAATAAAAGTTCCTGTCTTCCATGAAATCATCATTTTTGGCCTGCTTATTTGTACATTTTGGCAGGGAGCAAGAAGTGAAGGGGGAAAAAGGACTCTTTGTACGTTCCTGAAAATGATGAGCAAGCCCTTACATCTATGCTGACTGCTAGAAATAATTCTCAGAACTATGAATTCAAAATAAAAGATATAGGGAATGCCGACTTGTAACTTCTAGTTTTGTATGTGTCTATAAATAAGAGGTCAGATTCTCCTTGCACTAATACCAGTTTTACACCAGAGTAGCTCCATTGATGTCAGTCGGGTTTCCTCTTGCTTTGTACTGGACAAAGGGGAGAATAGTTCTCCTGTTTATTTTTTCTATACTGGTTAATGCATGCTTTTAAACTCCTGTTATATTTTAAACTAATGACAAAGAATGGCTAGATAGACACAAACTATGATGTTTACTATTTTCTCAAATAGAACATTTTTAAAATATGAAAAAACCTTACATGTTACACTGTATGATTTAATAATCTATCCCACACCTTTCTCTATACATAGTTTTCTTCTTTCAAACCACCACCAGTGTTAGGTCTAAGAAGGCTGTTTTTCTATCAACAGTGGGATTAGACAAGCCAATGGAAGCTTCACCCACTAGTGAAAAGCACAACTGCAAGACTTTGGGTAACATTTCTTTTAAAGTTCTTCCACAGTCAGCCAGGGAAGAAAATGCCTTCACATCAAAATGTGAGACTGCTTGAGCATATTTAGTATTCTGAAAAGCCCACTTGTCATATATAATACTCAGAATGTGTATAGATAGAGGACCACATTCTATCTCAATTACATTACTGTAACCCTGGAATAATTCTACTGACGTCAATGGACTAATTCCAGATTTATACTGGTGTCACTGAAATAAGAATCTGTCCACAGACTCTCCTTTTGAGAAATGGACACAACACACATTGTGTTTTATGATCACTGGCAGCATGAGATTTTCCTTTGCAGAATGGCAAGTAGTATATGCAGGTGCTTATCTTGCAGAACTTCAAAGACCCAAAATGAACAATCTAATAACTACTGCCTAGAATTTTCAAACTTGGATTTCTAAAGTCAGGGATCAAAACCCATATTTTGGCATTTAAATAAAAGTGCTCTGATTTTCAGAGGTGCTGGGCAACTGCAGCTCCCAGCTGCTGAGCTCCTCTAAATATAAGTGGCCTGATTTTTAGGTGTTTGACTATGGATCTAAGTGCCTAACTTGCAGGATCCAAGTTAGAAAATTGTGCCTACCGTTAGCATAGTAAAAAAGTTTGCAGTGAGGAGACTATCAAGGTTGCCTGTTAGGCTGCTCTAATTTGCACCAGAGGCTTTTGCACCCCCTATCTTGAGTTTCACTAAAAACCTGTCAGCTGGAGCAGAGACTCAAGAACACCATGCATAGGGACCAATGTGCTAACTAACAACGCTCAGGAGGAGATACTGGTGGGGGTCTGTTACAGAGCACCAAATCATGCCAGAGAACGGAATGAGTTATTCCTTAAGTACCTGTCTAAAATAACCCTGCGTTGCTATGAGGGAGATGTATGCTGCAAGTCTCATGCAGCCAGGAGCAAAACATCATTAGAGCTTCTAAAATTTATAAATGATAAATTGGTTTTGCACCCAACAGGAAGTAATTCTATTTTGGACCTCATTATGACTGATAAATATGAATTAATCACTAGTCTGAAAGTTGGTGGTTGCCTAGGGACTAGTGACCATGACCCAACTACATTCAATATGGGCAGAGGACAGTCCCAACCAGTAATATATATAGTTGGTGCTTCAAAATGGCTAATTTCACAAAGCTGAGGAAATTTCTGAACATTGATCAGGAGGAAAAACGTAGAGAAAAACTTAATGAAAAACTTGTTAGAAGAGTTTATTAGATGGTAAAGAGCTATACTTCATTATCAAGAAAAAAGGACAACTTTGGCTAAAAGTCCATCAGTGGTGATGTGAAGGCAACAACTAGAAATAAAAAAGCAACATATAACAAATGGAAAAAAAGAGGAAATAGATAATTAGCATAAATTCAAAGTTATGAAATACAGAGAATTGATAAGGGAAGCTAAATATATCAGAGAAAAATCCATGACTGATAGGGATAAGGAGTATGAGTATATTAGGGACAAAATAAATCCTAGAAATAGTATTGGTTCATTACTAGATGGAAATGGTCAAATTGTTACTAATGATGCAGAAAAGACAGAAGCGTTCAATAAATATTTCTGTTCTGCATTTGGAATGAAGAAAGATGATGTACTCATATCATATGAGGATAATGAAGTACTTTCCAATACATTAATAAATAAGAAGGATGGCAGACATCATCTACTAGGGATAAACATTTTTAAATCAGCAGACCCAGATAACTTGTACTCAAGAGTCCTAAAAAGTTACATGAGGAGACCTCAGGCTCGCAGATGTTCATTTGTAATGAATCTTGGAATACTGGGGAACTTCCAGAAGGCCGGAAGAGTGCTAATGTTGTGACAATATTCAAATAGGGCGAATGGGACAACCCAGCTATCTATAGGCTGTTAGCTGACAAAATAATAGGAAAGCTGATATAGGATTCGACTGATAAAGAATTAAAGGACAGGAATACAATTAATGTCAGTCAACATGGTTTTATGGACAATAGTTCTTGTGAAATACATCTGATTTCATTCTTTGAGGAGATTACAAGTTTTGTTGATAAAGGTAACTGTGTAGATATAATACACTCAGTCTTTTGTGAGGCATTTGACTTACTGACATAGTGACATTCTGATTAAAAATCATCACTATACAATATCAATAAAGCACACATTACATGAGTTAAGAACGGGCTAACTGACATATCTAAAAAATCATCATCAATGGGAGATCATCATTAACTGGAGGAGTTGGCCCAGCGCTATTCAGCATTTTCATCACTGATCTGGAAGTAAATAGAAAAATCACTGCTAACAAAATTTGTGGATGACACAAAGATTGACAGAGCGGTAAATAATCATGAGGATAGGGCAGTCATACAAAGCAATCTGGATCACTTGGTAACCTGGGCCTATTCAAACACAAGGCATTTTAAACTTACCATAGACAAACATACATCTAGAACAAGGAATGCAGGCCATACATGCAGAATGGGAGATTTTGTCCTGGAATGCAGTGACCCTGAGAAGAATTTAGAGGTCAGACTAAGGATGGGCAAGCAGCTGAATGTGAGCTCTCGCTGCAATGCAGTGGTAAAAAAGGCTAAAGTGATCTTTGGATGTATAAACAGAGGAATAGTGAGTGGGAGTAGGGAGGTGATTTTACTTCTGAATATGTCATTGGTGAGACAGGTATTAGAATAGTGTGTACCACTCTAGTGTCCATTGTTTTAAAAAGGATGTTGAAAAATTGGAGAGGGTTCAGAAAAGAGCCACAAAAATGATTCAAGGGCTGAAGAAAATGCCTTATAGTGAGAGGACTAAAGAGCTCAATCCACTTAGTTTATCAAAAAGATTAAGAGGGGCCTTGATTTCGGTGTGTAAATACCTCCATGGGGACAAAATATCAAGTACTAAAGGGCTCTTTAATCTAGTTGAGAATGGCATAACAAGAACCAATGTCTAGAAGCTGAAGACAGACACAATTTTTTAACAGTGAGGATGATTAACCACTGAAAGAAGCTACCCAGGGAAGTTGTGAATTCACCATCTCTTGATGTCTTCAGCTCAGGACTGGATGCCTTTCTGGAAGGTACACGTTAGCCTAACACAAGTTATGCTTTAGTCAAACATGAGTTATTGGGCTCAATACAGGGATAAATGGCTTAAATGTAATGCCCTGTATTATACAGAAGGTCAGACTAGATGGTCAAATGATCCTGTCTGTGCTTAACTCTATTTATCTATGATGCAATGGTATTCTCCTCACTAGGTACAGCTAGGGGGTTCTGGCAAGTTCCACTCCATCTTGACAGTGTCAAGCTAACAGCTTTTATAATGGTAGGAACCTAAAAACAGAAAAATTGCTCTACTGGATAAAAGTCATGGTCCATCTAGTCTAGTGTCCTGTCTCTGACACTGGCCAGCACCACCATTCAGAAAATAGTGTTTTCATGGCCTACCATACAACATTACTAGCACCTCAGAAACATTCTGCAAGGTTTGAAAGGAGTGCAAATTGACATGGATGACATTTTAATTTATGGGGCGTTAGAGGAAGAACATAATGCAAAACCAAAACAAGGCTGAAAACACCTGTGTGCCCTGGATCATAATTAAACAGAGGAAAATGTATGCTACAACAAATCTACTATGGCTCCTGCGATGTATGATTTCTAAAGAAGTGTGTGCGAAGGCAGATAAAAAGTAAAGGCATAGCTGAAATGCCACAACCTAAGATTGTATCAGAACTGATGCAATTCCCCAATAAGATAAAAGTTTAGAGAAAATTCATATCTAACCTGCCCTCGAAACGCCAGTTTCTTTATGAAGTACTGTACACAGACTGTGTAGATCTATATTAAGCTCAGGAATGCAATTTTAATTGATCACATCCGCAGTACTGGCATTTTATGAAGTTTCCAAGTCTACAGCTGTTTCAGCAGATGCCAGCAGCTGTGATCTCAATAGGATGCTACTGCACGTACATAGTGATGAATGGAAGCCCATAGCAGTGTTCCAGTCAGCTTTCAGACTACAAGGCTGGCCAGGTATACCCAACTAGAGAGAGAAAATGTTTGGTGAGTATAGGGGCATGTGAGAAATTCTCAAGGTATTTGCAAAGTCTTGATAATTTCACCATTGCCACCATTGATAAACAGTAAAGACCTAGATTAGGGGCCCCAAATATGCAGGGATTGCTCATAGGGATTTGGGGAGATTTAAACTGACTGCAGAATATGCGTCGGGGAAGTTTGCAGTTGTGACTGACATCTTAGCTAATGCCCCTACTAATAATCACCAGGATTCTTTGGATCCAATAGACTTTGGAAAAGAATACCCTGAAGTCAGTTTAATTGTCATATGACCAAAGCAGCAATGGTACTCACACTACCACAACCTCAGGGAAGAGAGATAATCATGTGGAAAGGAGTCTTAAAACCTACTGAAGAGAAGTCTACATTCTGCGCTTTGATAATTTACGTAAATTAAATAGGCAAAACCCTCCTTAAAACCAGAACATGGCCAGATGTTGTCTGGCTCTATAATGCTATGATAAATATTAATTCTTGTCAAAGACTGTTTCACAGGGAAAATGGGTGGGTGAAGGTGTGAGGAGGATATATGTCATTTCTTTAAAAATGCATCAAGAAACCAAGTAGGAGGGGAGCTAGGGAAGGTTTTATATAGAAGCTCTACAGCAAAGCAGAGATATAAAGATAGTGTAGATTTAAAGATAATACTGTTTTCCTTACTCTAATACTCCAATAATATGTTAATAGTCTAATAAAGTCTTTGTTCAGTGTTAGAAAAAAGTGACTCTTTTCCAATCACATGACAATTTCCCATTGTAATTTATTATGCTATTGTTTCTATATACAAATGAGGGACTTTGAATACACTTTAATGAGAATGTGACTGTTGCAGAATCATCTGAAAATGTGTTCCATAAACTTTTAGGACAGCAAACCAATGAATCAAAAATTTACACAGTCTCAGACTATTTACTTCAAAGTAGCTGTGCTGATTTATAATATTGAGGATCTGGCCCATATTTTTTAATTAAGTAAATAAATAATATTTTTGTATTAAATTATTTTAAAATAACCTCATTTTTATATAGCATTTAATATAATGTTACAAAATACTGTATGTATCATGTAACTTCTCCTCCCTCCCAAAAGACTTATTTAATAAAAAGAAACTTCAGGAGGAATATAGCTATTGCTGTCATACCACTTACAAAATGTGGATTGCTTTATTCTCCTGGGTTATATGAATTTATGCAAAGGACCTTCCCCTCTAAAAGCATTTTAATTTTTGTGACAAATGCTTACACACATTTTTTTCTTGGATGTCAGATTTTATAACTGAGGTTTGCAGTTACAAAGTCTGCATATTTCAATCTAAAGCAGTTCTATTGAGGATTGTGCAAAAAACTTAGGATCAGATTTGCCAAGTATTTCACAGCTGCTAACAAGCTGCTATTGCTATGATTTGAAGTAGGTAATAATACAGCTACCCGAAAACCTTGATGTGATGTTACAAATCTGGGAAATACACCAACTAATCCTAAAAGAAACAAAGATTTCCTCTAAACAACACGTATACATTTTTTTTAATGTGTACAAGCACTACTCTAACAGATCCCCCATGCTTCCAGCCACAAAAGCCAAGGAAGGTAATTAAATAGCATACCGTCCACACAAGTATGGGTTATAATGGCCAAAAAAGGGGGTGACAGTTATGTGGCATGGCTCTGTCTCTCTCCTGGAACACGTGGAAGCCTCTTCAGCCCCTCAGATTTATAAACGTGTTCTCTGTGTGTGAAGTAAATGTATCTGTGTGAAGCTGTTGATGAGCAGCTGCATGCTTCTCTGCAGTCTCAGCAGATTTCTCCTAAAAAATCATCACCCGGTTAATCTGGTCAGAGAAGTATTAATTCCTTCCCTATGCCTTCTACTGATTGAGGGGCGTAGCATACATGCAGCAGAGTAAAATGCTTAAATTGTGCAAAATTATTATAGAGTTTGACAATGGTTTGCTATTTTGCCAAGAATTACATGATAAAACTTTGCCGACTGTATACATATATTTGATACAGATTGTAATCATTTTACACGTACTATAAAATGCCTGCTCACTACAGATGTTGGCAAGAATTTGCTGTATTCTCAGTAAATCTACAGAAATTACTGAAGTGATTTACACTTGAAGGTAGAAGGGCTAGAAACCATTTAAAAGCATACAGTGTAGATTATGTAGATCTGAGAAAACAATTTAAGATTTTGGCTCCAAAACTGAGTACCACTGCTCCAGAGGAAAAGAAAGCAACAAAAATGATAATAGGCTTAGAAAACATAACCTACCAGGAAAGGCCTGCTTAGTCTTGAGAAAAGACTACCGTCTTCAAATAGATTAAGGGCTATTATAAAGAGGATGGTGATCAATTATTCTTGTCTTACCTTCAGTGGACATGGAGAAGTAAGCAGTTTAATTTGTGGCAAGGGAGATTTAGGTTAGATATTAGGAAAAGCTTTCTAACTAAAAGGATAGTTAAGCACTGGAACAGGTTACCAAGGGAGGTGGAGGAATCCCTGTCACTGGAGGTTTTTAATAACAGGTTAGACAAACATCTTTCAGGGATGGTGTTGGTATACTGGGTACTGCCTCAATGTGGAAGTGATGAACTAGATGACATCTTGAGGTCCCTTCCAGACCTATGTTTCTATGAATCTATAATTCCATGTAAGTGGTTGAATGTGTTACTAAAAATCACCAGTTTAGCTACTGGTCAGTATGACTGCCAAGTGCCAACCTACATTCAGAGAGCTGCAAACTGTACTACTGGGGGAATTGCAGGCTTTGACTGAGCTATATGAAGTGAGATGGGACCCAATCCAACCTCCAGTAAGGATAATGGGCGCCGTAGGGCTGATTCAGAGTCACCAATGACAAAGGAATTCATTGACTACTCACATGCTTGAAATTAAGCAAGTGCTTATGTGCTTTCCTGGACTGGGGCTACCACACTCAGCACCTTTCAGGATTGAGCCCAAAGGGCGTGAGTCAACTCCCACTGACATCAATGGAAAGAGTCCTGTTGACTTCAGGGATGTGAGATCAGGCCCAGTGTAAAGAAATTTAAATAGCAGCCCTTCTAAATGAGTACTTTCCATTTATAAGTAAGCTCTCCTCATTGGTGACTGTAGAACAACCCTAAATTGAGCAATCCTCTGAATAAGCATGCCATTCCTTTTGGGAGGGAAAGAGATGGGTGGGCTTAGAGAGTTTTATCCCTAACATAGAAGACAGTGACATGCTCTCCTGTCATGAGTGAGATATCATGAAGAAAATGTTGATATTGTGGGTCATATTTTCAAAGGGGCTTCAACAGAGCTTCCAGTTCTAAGTATGCAAATTTGCACATGCAAAACATTTGAATACACATCTTAGCACAGTCTCCTGCATGGAAATGATATAATGTATCACCTACACAAGTAGCTAGTTGTGCTCAAATATACATGTGCAAAGGTAGTGCACATACAAATAGAGGCCACATTTTAAAAATTTGTCCCTTTGTGGGGCTTGAATGTGTTTATCAAATACAGAACTCCATATGCAATACGCAGTATCAACATTTTACTCGTTATAGTTCAAGAAAAAACTGCTTAGAACCTAAAGAATGCTAAAAGTCTAAATAAATAAATACATAAATAAATAAGCAATTAAATGATATGCATGGTAACGTTTACTTCATTTTGTGCTAAATGCCACAGGTATACAGGTATAGATTGAATTTAAATGGGTCACTGGCCATGAATAATCTCTCTCTAATGCTCAACCTGATTTGCAATCTTTCCCCTAGGCTTAGATAGAAAGTGTCACTTCACCCTAATATCCTTGGCATCCCCCCCCACCCCCCAATTGCACAGAACAGCTGGCCCACCACATCCCAAATGTACTGGTCTTCTAGGTCATCTTGCCATGTTATCCCTACAAAGGAATCGATCCATCAAGGGGAGGTAGACACAGCAATGAAACACCTAATTGTGGGTGACCTGCAATCTAATGGAATCCACAGCCCTAAATTAGGCATCCAGGCTGCCTATACAATGAATGGAAAGAGCTGGTCACCTAAGAATGGGATCCAGAGAAGCTAGTACTTGAATGGGGACCAGCCTAAGATAGCTAGTAGGAAATGCCGAGGAGAGAGGCAAGGCCTCATCCCTGCCCCTCAAAGGGATTTAGGCTCCTAAATTCAGGTCAGAGGGAACGGGAAGTGCCTATCTATGTTTGGGTTTCACAGTTATACAGCCCCTCCTCGAGCAGCCCCCTCCTAAGCTCTTTCTGGGGTGGGGGGAAGAAGGGGGCAGAGGGTCATCCCTTTTATTATAACCTTTAACTCAGTAGTTGGAGCACTCAACCAGGATGTGAGAGACCCCAATTTAAATCCCCCCTCTGGCTGAACTGGAGCAGGATATAAACCCAGATCATAGGAAAGTACGCTGACCACTGAGCTATGGGATACTCCATAGCAGGTCTTTCTCAATTCCACCTGTTGAAAAACTCTTTCACTATGTATAGCTGATTAAATAGCCATTGGAACAGGGACTTGAACTTTGGTCTCCCACATGCTACATGACAGCCCTAACCACCAGGCTGTAGTTTCATTCTTGCACTTTTGTTGGCCCAATGAGTATTTAATTGTTTATACAAAATGGAACAGCTTCAATAGGAGAGACTGAAAGAAAACCACCCCAGAATGTCCATTAGCCCATTTCCTGTGAGGTTTATAAATTCCAAGGCCAGAAGGGACCATTGTGATCACTAGTCTAACCTCCTAGGGCCAGAGAACTTCCCCAAAACAATTCCTAGAGCAGATCTTTTAGAAAATCATCCACTCTTGATTTAAAAATTGTCAGTGATGGAGAATCCACCATGACCCTTGGTAAATTGTTCCAATGGTTAATTACCCTCACTGTCAAAAATTTACACCTTATTTCCAACCTGAGTTTTTCTAGCTTCAACTTCCAGCTGTGAAATGTGGGTTCAAATCTCTGCTCCAAATCAGGCAGAGGGGTTATTTGAACTTGTATCTCCCACATTTGGGTGAATGCTGTAGTCACTGGGCTAAAATTTACAAAGGGACAAACACCCCCCATTCCAGCAGTTGTGGTTTATGTGAGGCCTAATTTGGTAGGCAATCTCTGACATGCATACCAGATCAGGCCCTGAAAATGAGATAGGCAGGGGAACACCTAGTTTGAGGAGCCTACTAGGGCTTATGTGTGAGAGAGGTGCTGTGCTTATGTTCACTGGCAGACTTTTAGGCACCTAGGGGACTTTACTGGTGGAAATTTAGGTGCCTAGGGACTCTAGACTCCTACAGGGTTAGTCAGCAGCTGATCAGGGGTCTTGAGGATCTAAACTGGACTTAAGAATCTAATGGGGCAGTTAGGCACAAAATCATTTTATGGATCTAGGCCAAAAGATTTTCAAGTATCTTAATGCAATTCAACACTGCATGTACATTTCTCTTAAAAGGGAACTTACCTAGGGCTCATTCTGCAAATTGGGTACTAATCTAGGACTTGAGAGACTTGGGTTCAAATCCCTGCTCTGCCATAGACAGAATCGAATGGGTTATGTCACGCTGTCAGGAGTGGTCACCACTGTGAGTGCCAATCTCAACTCAGACTGTCAGAAAACAGGACAGGCACTCCAAACTGGTGGTATATTCTATAATTAGATTTCACCAAGCCAGTAACAAATGGGCACTGCCGGATCACTACATTAGTCTTACTGTGGAGTCACAGACAGTCCCCTTAGGCTCTCCAGCCCATATTGCTATCCAGACAAACTGGACTTTGTGATAATGGTCACTTACACCAAATATCATACCACATTAGGTTACTTCCAGTCCCATAGGATTGGTCACTTACCCCCAGATCAATTGATGCTCTGGATCTCACACCAAAAACATATTTGGTAGCCAATTCTTTGGTAAACTAAGTAAAGGTTTATTAGCTAAGAAAGGAAATGAGAGTTATTGAGAGGTTAAAGCAGGTAAAATACATTAACAGGTGAGTCATAGTTTGTAAATCCAAAATGCTAACAGCGATGTAGTAGTCTGCCAGTCTCCAAAAGTCTCTCAGGTTATCCAGAATGGAGCTGGGGACAGTGGCGTCGGAACCACAGGGGCCAGGGAGGCCATAGCCCTCCCACTTTTTGAAAGTGGATGGGCCTGACCTGTCCACTTTTTGGTGGGGTGGACCCCACCCCCTTCCCTTCCCTTCCTCTTCCTCCCAGAGTGGAGCCCGGCCAGGGAGCCTGGGCAGTTGTGGGAGCTGTGTGGATCCTCCACCTCCCAGCCTAGGGCAGGTGAAGGTGGAGGGTCCACGACTCCACGCCAATTCCCCAGAGCTGTCTGCGCAGCTCTATCCCCAACCGGGCTTCAGCTGGCAGAGCGGGGCCTCAGAGCCGCAGCCTGGCCATGGTAAGAGCCGCGCAGGCAGCTGTGGGGAGCCTGGGTCCTTCCATCTGCTCTGGGCAGGATGCCCAGAGCAGATGGGGGGTGGGGACACAGGCAGGGGGCTGCTTTCGACCCTGACCCCACCCCCACCCAGGTGGGGGGGCGGGCTCCCTGGTTCCGCTCTGGCTTCTGGCTTGGCTGTAGGTGGGGCCTCCAGGGGAAGAGGAGGGGTGGGGGTGGGCGGGGTGGTCTCCGGGGCAGGGCATCAGGGGAAGAGGAGGGGTGGGGGCAAGGCTTTGGGGGTGGGGGCCCTGCCCCCCTCTTTTGGGAAGGCGCCAACACCCTTGTCTGGGGATTTCTGTCTTGCACCTGGAACGCTCCCCTGTGAGTATCCAAACAGTTCAGAGATGAAGGATCATTCCATGAGTCCATATTTATAGCTTTTCCACACAGAAAGCAATCTGGTAAGTGTCTTTCCTTCTCTATGACCCCTTGTTTTGAAATTAGCATTTCCTGTTACAGCCATTAAGTCCCTCATTAGCATTTCCAAGGTTCCATACACATTCAATGAGTTTAGTCACAGGGATATACACAATGTAAAAAGTACTATAATAGCAAACAACAATCCTTCATTAGTTCTCATGAAGTTTTAACACTTGACTACACTCTTACATTAACACACCTTTGATCTAGGGTTATTTAATTACCAGGGTATAAATAATGTAAATGTAATTACAGGGGTATATGCAATGCAAATGTAATGTAACAGAGAACCGGTTACAGATAAAGGAATGCAATAACATTAGCATCTCTTTTGATCTCTATTAGCATATGAGTGAATTAGTCAGAATGCATACTAACACTTAATACTGTTTTGATATTCCTACACAAGTGAATTGGCCTATAGCTCTGACCTGAGCTAGCATCTGCCTGTCAGCATCATGGGTTGAAATTGAAGCTAGACAACTTCAGAGAGGAAATAAGCAGTAAACTTTTAACAGTGAGAGTAATTAACCGTTGGAACAACTTACCAAGGGTCATGGTGGATTTTCCATCACTGACAATTTTTAAATCAAGATTGGATGGTTTTTTTAAAGGTATGCTATAGAATTATTCTGGGAAGTTCTATGGCCTATGTTATATGGGAGATCAGACTAGATAATTACAATAATCCCTTTTGGCCTTGAAATCTATGAATCCTGCATGACCTTGGACAAGTCACATAGGACCAAATTTATGAAGGTATTTAGGTGCCTAAAATCAATTGGATTTAGGAACCTAACCTGCTTAGGTGCTTTTGAAAATCCCACTAAGTACCTATCTGCATTTTTAGGAACCTAAATACCTTTGTAAATCTGGCCCATATCTTTTCTGCACGTCAGTTTCCCATCTGTAAAGTGGGAATAATAGCACTTCCCTACCATACCTGGCATGTTGTGAGGATAACTACATTAAAGATTCTGAGGTACTCAATACTTTGATAACAGGGGCCATATAATACCTAAAGTAGATAATGTATTTGTTAACTACCTGCAAGGCTCTCACAGTTTTCTGTATGTTACAAGTAATTCAATTCTTTCAGAAAAAGCTAACTGAATAGTTGTTTCCAGAGATTTGAGGCAGCAAGGCTAGAGCACTTGCTTGGCTTCTATGTTAAAAAGAAAATATTATTCTATTCTCTGTTGACTGGAGAGTATTTGAAACATAAAAATATTTCTTTACAAATGCTTTTATAAAGCACTCTTTTAAACAAAGGAAGTGAAGAGCTACATATGAAGAAGGGAGAACAATGAGTGCAAGGGAGAACTGGAATGTTCTGTACTCTTTTGTGCAACTGTATAATTGTGCTTGACAGATTGTTTTGGTATCCTTTAGTCTGTCCAACCGGAAGTATATATATATATATATGATACTTGCATCAATTATGAGTTTTTAAGCAGAGCTGAGCAGAAACCAGTTTTCCTATCCCTCTCATGTCTTTACGCCCTTTTTTTCCCTCCTCCACTTTCATCCTTCAAGCCTTGAAAGCCTTTTTTCCCTCTCTTTGTCCCACTACACCACGATAGTCCTTCTGTTTCCTCTTTTGCCTCATTCTAGAAGCCTGGGGGCCATTCCTTCCCCAATTCTGCTGCTCTCAGATCCCTGAGGGCCATCCATCCTAGTCTTCTTCCTCTCTGCTCCAAGACAGGACGACCCTTCCTCGCCATCCTTGGTCCCCATGTAGATCTCCCCCCCCCCCACCCAAATTCTGGAATGGTGGTGATTCTTTGCACTCTGTGGGAAGATTGTGGCTGGATGGTTGGCTGAGGCACCTCATGTCTGCAAGAGCAGCAAGCAGATAAAACCTCCCTTGCATGTGCTGTCATCGACATGCCCCTATCAGTTTCAACTAGGCTGTGCAGGCTGCTGGCTGATGTATCTCATTCTTCCTTTGGTTACCAGAGACAAAACAAAACTCCATACCTTGCAACATTTAGAAACAAAAAAACCTAGCTGGTTCTAAGTTGCATGCATTAACCCTACTCACGTTCACTCCACACATTTTTTTCCATGTGCCTCAGCTGTTCTTCATTTCACACGCATTCATTCCACACCCATACACCTTTTTCATATACACTCCCCAGACACAACTCACTGTGCATCTGCCCCTGCATTCATTCTGCTCCTAGCCAATTCAACACACACTAATTCCATATCCACCTATTTACCCATTCTTCATGTATAGCTGCACACTCATTCTGCAGACACAGACCAACACTCCCTCCCTATTCTGCATACACAGCAAACCTTACAGGATTTCTCCATCAAGAAAGGTTACTTAGGGGTAACTCTTGTTCTTCGAGAGTTGTCAGATTCTACAGGCAGAGAAACCCCCTCACTTCCAGAGAAATCCCTATCTGATTGGCTACTCTTCATTCCCCTACCTCCTGGAGAACAGCAGCTAATCTGAGTTGCTGCACATGCTAAGGGACAGCTTCCCTCTTATTGTGGGGAGCAGGATTTTCTCCTGTGGGAATCCCCCTCTGTATTATAGTGGCACGACAGCACCACTCTAGTTAAGTTGGCATCATGACTTCTAAAGTAGCCATTTCTAAGTCTTCTAAAATCGACATGCTTCCTCAGATTCCTTTTAAATGTGGAGTGCTTCAGGATGGTGCAGTGTAGTGTTAGTTATCCAAATTTGGGGTCATTTGAGCTAGGGGTTGCAGAGATGTAAGCTCCCCCAAAATAGCCATTTTCCAAAAAGTTTCTAGGTAGATTTCTTTTTTCACAAAGGTAGGGATCAAACTATTGATGTGATGCAAGTCAAAATAGTTTCTATCTGTTGAGTTTACCCAAGGTAGTACATAGCACCCACTAAATCTTTGGGCGACCCAAACTGACAGCAGTATTTAAGAAAATGTCCTTTTTTACACTGCACATGTACCAGAACAGAAACACAGCTGGAGGGCTTGCATTCCTGACATTTTGTATGCTTTCAAGCTCAACTCTTGTAAGTACTGTAAAATCTGAATGGTTGATTAGATTGCATTGAAATTTGACGTGCCTCATAGGTGCATGGGGTAGCATTAGTGATCCAAATTTGGGTTAATTTGACCAATGGGTTCCCGAGTTACAGCACTCCACAGAGAGGTACTAATCAAATGACTGGATGAATCACAGACCTCCTTGAGATTGATGGCTGTGAACTTCACCATTCAATTAACATAACTAAGGATAAGTTAATCACAAGCCCTCATGGAAGACAAAAGGAGTTTTAGACTGAGTGGCTAGAGGTTGCTGCAATTTGTGAGTCATGGGTGGCAGTTTTATGTTAGGATGAATGTAGTCAAAGTCTTTGGGGGAGAAAAATGGGACATGAATGCTTCCTGAGAAGAGAGGGATAGTAAAGAGCAAATGAGTGGGGGAATAGGGGGAGAAGAGTTTGAGCCTGCAGCGAGGGGAAGGGGGTCATGGGAAGGGAGGCACATGGCACCCCAAAGCTCTGCCAATGTACACCAACCCCTGCACCCTACAGCTCTGTCTGTACAATCCAATCCCTATGTGTCCCCCATAGAATCATAGAATCATAGAATATCAGGGTTGGAAGGGACCTCAAGAGGTCATCTAGTCCAACCCCCTGCTCAAAGCAGGACCAATTCCCAACTAAATCATCCCAGCCAGGGCTTTGTCAAGCCGGGCCTTAAAAACCTCCAAGGAAGGAGACTCCACCACCTCCCTAGGTAACGCATTCCAGTGCTTCACCACCCTCCTAGTGAAATAGTGTTTCCTAATATCCAACCTGGACCTCCCCCACTGCAACTTGAGACCATTGCTCCTTGTTCTGTCATCTGCCACCACTGAGAACAGCCGAGCTCCATCCTCTTTGGAACCCCCCTTCAGGTAGTTGAAGGCTGCTATCAAATCCCCCCTCATTCTTCTCTTCTGGAGACTAAACAATCCCAGTTCCCTCAGCCTCTCCTCATAAGTCATGTGCTCCAGACCCCTAATCATTTTTGTTGCCCTCCGCTGGACTCTTTCCAATTTTTCCACATCCTTCTTGTAGTGTGGGGCCCAAAATTGGACACAGTATTCCAGATGAGGCCTCACCAATGTCGAATAAAGGGGAACGATCACGTTGCTCGATCTGCTGGCAATGCCCCTACTTATACAGCCCAAAATGCCGTTAGCCTTCTTGGCAACAAGAGCACACTGTTGACTCATATCCAGCTTCTCGTCCACTGTGACCCCTAGGTCCTTTTCTGCAGAACTGCTACCTAGCCATTCGGTCCCTAGTCTGTAGCAGTGCATGGGATTCTTCCGTCCTAAGTGCAGGACTCTGCACTTATCCTTGTTGAACCTCATCAGGTTTTTTTTGGCCCAATCCTCTAATTTGTCTAGGTCCCTCTGTATCCGATCCCTACCCTCTAGTGTATCTACCACGCCTCCTAGTTTAGTGTCATCTGCAAACTTGCTGAGAGTGCAGTCCACACCATCCTCCAGATCATTAATAAAGATATTAAACAAAACCGGCCCCAGGACCGACCCTTGGGGCACTCCGCTTGAAACCGGCTGCCAACTAGACATGGAGCCATTGATCACTACCCGTTGAGCCCGACGATCTAGCCAGCTTTCTATCCACCTTACAGTCCATTCATCCAGCCCATACTTCTTTAACTTGGCGGCAAGAATACTGTGGGAGACTGTATCAAAAGCTTTGCTAAAGTCAAGGAATAACACATCCACTGCTTTCCCCTCATCCACAGAGCCAGTTATCTCATCATAGAAGGCAATTAGGTTAGTCAGGCACGACTTCCCTTTGGTGAATCCATGCTGACTGTTCCTGATCACTTTCCTCTCCTCTAAGTGTTTCATAATTGATTCCTTGAGGACCTGTTCCATGATTTTTCCAGGGACTGAGGTGAGGCTGACTGGCCTGTAGTTCCCCGGATCCTCCTTCTTCCCTTTTTTAAAGATGGGCACTACATTAGCCTTTTTCCAGTCATCCGGGACCTCCCCCGATCGCCATGAGTTTTCAAAAATAATGGCTAATGGCTCTGCAATCTCATCCGCCAACTCCTTTAGCACCCTCGGATGCAGCGCATCCGGCCCCATGGACTTGTGCACGTCCAGTTTTTCTAAATAGTCCCGAACCACTTCTTTCTCCACATAGGGCTGGTCACCTTCTCCCCATATTGTGCTGCCCAGTGCAGCAGTCTGGGAGCTGACCTTGTTCGTGAAGACAGAGGCAAAAAAAGCATTGAGTACATTAGCTTTTTCCACATCCTCGGTCACTAGGTTGCCTCCCTCATTCAGTAAGGGGCCCACACTTTCCTTGACTTTCTTCTTCTTGCTAACATACCTGAAGAAACCTTTCTTGTTACTCTTAACATCTCTTGCTAGCTGCAACTCCAAGTGTGATTTGGCCTTCCTGATTTCATTCCTGCATGCCTGAGCAATAGTTTTATACTCCTCCCTGGTCATTTGTCCAATCTTCCACTTCTTGTGAGCTTCTTTTTTGCGTTTAAGATCAGCAAGGATTTCACTGTTTAGCCAAGCTGGTCGCCTGCCATATTTACTATTCTTTCTACACATTGGGATGGTTTGTTCCTGCAACCGCAATAAGGACTCTTTAAAATACAGCCAGCTCTCCTGGACCCCTTTGCCCTTCATGTTATTCTCCCAGGGGATCCTGCCCATCTGTTCCCTGAGGGAGTCAAAGTCTGCTTTTCTGAAGTCCAGGGTCCGTATTCTGCTGCTCTCCTTTCTTCCTTGTGTCAGGATCCTGAACTTGACCATCTCATGGTCACTGCCTCCCAGGTTCCCATCCACTTTTGCTTCCCCTACTAATTCTTCCCTGTTTGTGAGCAGCAGGTCAAGAAAAGCTCTGCCCCTAGTTGGTTCCTCCAGCACTTGCACCAGGAAATTGTCCCCTACACTTTCCAAAAACTTCCTGGATTGTCTGTGCACCGCTGTATTGCTCTCCCAGCAGATATCAGGGTGATTAAAGTCTCCCATGAGAACCAGGGCCTGCGATCTAGCAACTTCTGCTAGTTGCCAGAAGAAAGCCTCATCCACCTCATCCCCCTGGTCTGGTGGTCTATAGCAGACTCCAACCACGACATCACCCTTGTTGCTCACACTTCTCAACTTTATCCAGAGACTCTCAGGTTTTTCTGCAGTTTCATACCGGAGCTCTGAGCAGTCATACTCCTCTCTTACATACAACGCAACTCCCCCACCTTTTCTGCCCTGCCTGTCCTTCCTGAACAGTTTATATCCATCCATGACAGTACTCCAGTCATGTGAGTTATCCCACCAAGTCTCTGTTATTCCAATCGCATCATAGTTCCCTGATTGTGCCAGGACTTCCAGTTCTCCCTGCTTGTTTCCCAGGCTTCTTGCATTTGTGTATAATGCTCACCAGCTCTGCTTGTGCACCCCAAACTCCCTGCATCCTCCAGCTTTGCCAATGCACCAAACCCTCTGTACCCCAAAGCCTTGTCAGTGCACCCCAACCTTCCTGAATCCTCCAGCTCTGCCAGTGCACTCACTTATTCTGCACCCTAATGCTGCCCATACACCCCAACCCTGCACCCCACAGCTCTGCCAGTGCAAGGGTTGGGGTGTATAGGCAGCATTAGTACACCCCATAGCTTGGCCAATACACCCCAAACCCTGCACATATCCACCAATTCACTTATACCATGAGCTCTTTGGGGCAGGAACTCTATTATAATGGTGCAGTAGTGCCACTATAGTTAAGGTTGCCGCACAACTTCCATTTAAAGGTTGGTTTTTCCAAGTCCTCTAAAATCAACATGTTTGGTCAGATTCCTGTGAAATTTGGTGTGCCTCAGAAAAGTGCAGTGTAGAGGTATTGACCTCCATTTAGGATCATTTGAACTAGAGGTTGCAGAGATATAAGCCCTGAAAAATATAGCCACTTGTCAAAAAGTTTCTAGGTGTAGTTTTTTTGCACTAGAGATCAAACTATTGATGTGATGTGGATCGAAGTGCTCTCTATCTGTCAAGTTATACCCAAGGTAGTGCGTGGCACCCACTAAATCATAGAGGGACCCAAATTGAGAATGGTATTTAAGAACATGTTCACTTCTTCACTTGCTTAGATGTGTAGTCTGAAAGGATTACAAAATGTTTGTTATATCGTGTGGGGAGGTGGGTTGGAGATGGAGGCACAGAGGGAAAGGTATTGGGCTGTGGAGGGGGAAGGAAATGAGGATTGGTGGTAGGCAAGCCTGGGATTGGTTGTTGTAGAAAATCTGTATTTTACTAGCCCCTGGGGGGGGGCGTGAGAGTGGGGGCAGCTCATGATAAGTGGCTGCTTTGTGATCTTGGGCAGATTAATGTGGTGTTTCCAAAGACACCAGGGCCAGCTTTTGGGAAAATGGCACCCTGGGTGAACTTGTTATTTTGGCACCCCACCTCTGCCCCCATCATCCCTGGCCCCGCACAGGCTCCCGGGACTCCCCCCCCATCACGCTCTAGGCCCCCTCCTTAATTTGTATTGAAAGAGGTGCCAGAGCTCATCCCCTGCACAAATTAGGCACTGGCAGGGCAGCCTAATCATGGCGGCTGCTGGCCAGTCGACCAGCTCTGAAGACAATGCCACTGCCAACAGCAGCTCAGAAGTAAGGGTGGCATGGCATAGGGGGTAGTCAATAGGTGGACTGCAGCTCAAATCCAGACCACCAGCTGCTTTTGAACGGATCACAAAATAATAATTATTATAATTATAATTTATGTATTCATTTTTCTCTGGAGTCTGGACCTTGACCAAGAAATTTGGACCTTGACAAAAACAATCGACTATCCCGGTATATGGATACTTACTTACTTCTGCACTGCTGCTGTGGCTCATGGTGCCTGGTGCTTGGCATGCATCTCAAGGTGGGCTTCATGCTGTCACATGGGGGCTGTATCTTGCCAGAGCCCACAGTCATCCCGTAGCCCTTTGGCCACTCCTGGCTCATTAGGGCACCATTTCAGATTTTGGGATTTGGGGGGCAACTTTAACCGTGATTCCAGGGACTACTTAGGTACCTGAAAACTCTAGGTGGTTTTTTTTTTTTTTTTTTGCAGATAACAACGTAGGAATTAGCTGACAGGAGCACTGTATCTAATTATTTAATAAAAAAAGAAAAAAATAGGCAAACTCCAGTTAAAGCCACATTTTAAGTTGATATGTAAATTTAGAACAATCAGGAGATAATCAAGCAAGATATTGCCAAGCCTGAGGTATCAGTTCTGGAGTTGTAACACAGATATCAGAAAAACAAGTTTGATCTTTAGTAGAGATGAATAAAAATAAATAAAATCTGCTTACTTTCTCTAACAGACACATTCTGTGTTACTGCCATTATCTACTCTATTTTAGTCAATTGTTTTTCACTCCACTAAAAATGTATTTACTTAATTTTAATATATGTGATTGAGGTTTTTTTCTCATTTATTAAGAAAGGGAATTTATTTTTCTTATTATTTTGGCATTTATGTTTACCGATCACAGTCATGTATGTGACTTACTAATATTTGACTCCATAATTGCTATTAGTATCATACTTGGAACTGCATTTATGTTCATACAAATTTTAAGTTATTTTACAGATATAACTAACATTATAATTTGAAAATAAGAGACCTTCATCTGTGCAGTGTCTAAAGTTATGTGTTTAGCTAATTTTTTCTAAGCTGGCTCTGCTAAGGTGAGTACAAGCTAAATTTACATTCTAGGAGAATACTATTATATGATTGTGCCATTTTAAATAATGTCTGACAAAGCACAATATGATAATAAAAGTATTAATGATAATTACTCCAGGCAGGGCAGGTTAGGCATTTTAGAACTCACGACTCAAAGAAATAAAATTATGAAATGCACAGACCAGTCAAAAAACTAAAATAACAGCACTGTAATCCTTAATGAACATTGAAAGAATAAAATTACAGAGAATATATGTGCATTGCGCATTTCGACAGGAAGTACCAGGAAGTAATAACAACAACAACAAGAGTAATACAAGTGTGTGTTCGGGGGTGAGTATGTGTGTTGGGGGAGTGTGGGAGACAGCACTCGCTAGTCTGAAGGCTCCTTCAGTCCAGCAGTGGCAGCCAGCAGCTTCCACTCCTGACACAGGCAGCAGCACAGACTCCTGTCCCCCATCCCAGCCCAGCAGAGACTGGATACACCCCGACATCAACCCACCCCTCTGCACAGCAGACAGGAGGCTCCCGGGAGCAGCTTGGCCAGGGGCAGCTCCAAGTAGGGGGAGGAGGCAGGGCAGCAGGAGCAGCAGTGGCTGCAGACAGCTGAAGAGCAGCAGGGGGAGGAGGGACAAGACACCCCTGCTCCAGAGGTGCCCCCTCAGCAAGGTGCACCCTGGGCCATCACCCAGCCCACCCACCCCTAAGGCCAGCCCTGAAAGACACAAAGCATAGAGGTTTTGAATAGACAATGCAGGTTCCTTTACTGCTGAGGAAAATAAATATGTGCACTGCCAGGGCTGCTAACGTGTGGCTCCTGGGCGATTCCTGGATCACAAGGTTGCAGAAGTTTATAGAAGAGCAAGGAGGAGTACACCATGACATGGCAATTGCTGACTACAGGTTGCTTCCTCCCACCTGGCGGAGCCCAGCACCACTGACAGAGTGAGCTCTCCCAACTCCAGCCTGTCAGCCCAAACAAAGCCAGGTGTCCAGTTTTTGACTGAAACACGTGGTCAAAAAGGGACCCTGACGGCTCCGGTCAGCACCACTGACTGGTCTGTTAAAAGTCCGGTTGGCGGGGCTAGCAGGCTCCCTACCTGGCTCCGCGCAGTTCCCCGGAAGCAGCGACAAGTCCCTCAGCTCTTAGGCACAGGGGCAGCCAGGGGGCTCCACGCTCCAGCTCTGCAGCTCCCATTGGCCAGGAACTGCAGCCAAGGGGAGCTGTGGGGTGGCACCTGCAGATGGAGGTAGTGTGCAGAGTCCCCTGGCCCCTCCGCCTTGGAGCTGGAGGAATATGTCGCTGCTTCTGGGAAGCTGCCCGAGGTAAGCGCTGCCTGGAGTCTGCACCCCCTCCCGCACCCTAACCCCCAACCCTGAGCCCCGTCCTGCACCCAAACTCCCTCCTGGAGCCTGCACCCCGCACCCCCTCCCACACCCCAACCCCTGCCCCAGCCCAGAGCCCCCTCCTGCACCCCAAACCCCTCATCCCCGGCCCCACCCCAGAGCCTTCACTCCAAACCAGAGCCCTCACCCCTCCCCGCACACCAACTCCCTGCCCCAGCCTGGAGCCCCCTCCTGCACTCCGAACCCCTAATTTTTGACCCCACTCCAGAGCCCACACCCCTAGCCTAGATCCTGTACCCCCTCCTACACTCCAACCTCCTGCCTCAGCCTGGAGCCCCCTCCCACACTCCAACCCCTTGGCCACACACCCCAGACCAGAGCCCCCTCCTGCACCCTCATCCCTGACCCCAGCCCAGAGCCTGCATCCCCCGCCCACAGCCCTCACCCTCTCCCATGCCCCAATCTCCTGCCCCCTTGGCATTTGTCCATTACTGAGGATGGAGTAGGGGAGTCCACCAGGGGTCTCCAAGAAGTTTCTTGAGGTGAATGGATGTGGGGAGCCAGCTCCAGGGGAATTAGGGGTAGTGGTTTTGGGGTGTGTTAGAAGCATATGGGGGGTGTCAACGTGACAGGGGGAGGAAGCAGCAAATGGTGGGAGAAGCTGAGGTATAAGATGGGAAGTTGTCTGTCAGTTTGTGGAACAGCTCTGATTGGCTACCTGTCTCCAGGAGGCGGGGAATGGGTTAGAGCAGCCGATCACAGGGGAATTTCTTACAGACTTTGGGATCTCCTCCAAAACCATGTAGAATGGTCTGAAGACCTGTAGTCGATTGGGAAAACCCAGAGGGTTGGCAGATCTGCCACTCCTAAATGTGACCTGCCAGTACCCCGGCCTGAGTTCTCTCCTTCTGTCATGACTGACTGGTAGAAGAAGCTGGGAGACTCCATGAGTAAGGCTAACATTTGTTCACGGAAGTCACGGAATCCATGACTTGCAGTGACATCCATGACTTCAGCCCTGGCGGCTGGGAGCTGCAGGGTCCCCCCGCCACCCCCAGAGCTCCAAGCCATTGCAGGCAGTGGGGCTGCAGCTCCTGGCCACTGCAGGCAGCGGTGGTCCCCCGGAGCTCCGAGCCATCACGGGCAGCGGGGCCGCAGCTCCTAGCCGCCATGGGTGGTGGGGTGATCCCGGAGCTCTGAGCCCCCCATAGGTGGTGAGGGCCCCCAGTGCTCAGAGTGGGTTCCCACAGCTGCCCAGCTGCTGCGGCTGGTGTGGGGACCCTGCAGCTGAGCTCCCCATTTTGTCATAGATATTTTTAGTAAAAGTCCCGGACAGGTCACAGGCTTCCATGAATTTTTCTTTATTAGCCTTATCCACGAGGTATGGCCCAGAGGGAGAAGAGGGAGTGTGGGAGGAGGAGAGGGAGTGTAGCTACTCTTTCTCAGTGTGCCTGCAGTCTGCAGGCAGTATTCAGCCTCATAGCACAGCTGCTTCTGGCTGGGCAAGAAACTGTGACATAGGATTGGGGCCAAGAAGTGACTCTCCTGGCTCCCTCACTTACCAATGCTCTCACCTGCTCCCCAGTCCCATGGCTGACCATACCTGTTAGCTGTGGGGACGATCATATATTGCTGGATCCAAACTCTGTGGGTCAAAAGTCCTCCCATCCAAACCCCTGAATCTGTGGCTCCAGAGATTGTAACTTACATCCAGCAAGGGATCACATTTGCTTATCAAATTACCTGCATGAAGAGGGTATTGTAAATTGAAGGTATCCACAGCCACATATTGCAAATTTCTTCAAGTCTTTTTTGAAACTTTCATCAAAAGTCTCCAGTCTCCATCTTACACAGAAGGTGCAATGGGTTTGCAGGGTTGGGGGATCGGTGAAGATTTAAGGTTGATTGGGTGACTTTAACTGTGCATTTCCATATTTTCTAATCTCTGAAGGGAGGACTACTTTGGGATGGTTTTTTTTCACCAAATGTAACCTCAGTGTGAGTTGCCTGCCTTTAATATTTCTGCCTTTTGAGAAAACCACATCATTCTTTTTTTCTCCCCTTGAGTAATTGATTAACAGGTAAACCTTAAAAGCAGCTTAGCAACATTTTTTGCCAAGGACACCCATCATTTTAGAATACTGCATTGAAGATCTTCACCTCAGCCTGAGCATTAATAGCTGGTGCTTTCAGGAATTAAATATCGCATTTGTGGTTTCTATGATTTTTTTCCTTATTGGGTTATTTTGCACATAAAGAGCTGTCTTTATGGTCCAGGCTCAGAGTCATGGAGACCACAGGACATTCCTTTTTCCTTTGGATTATTTTCTTGACAGCCTTTTTATTTTTGTCAGATTGTTCAATATGTCATTTTTCCTCTTATGAGAGAAAACAACTATTAGGTTTGACTTGCCAATGGGGCAGAAAATGACACAAATGTTTTGCTTAGGGACCATTCTTAAAGCTTCTCACCAGCAGTAGGCATGTATAAAATACAGCGATGCTTTTATTTAGCTTGATCAGATTTGTTCCTGTCTTACTTTGTATGGATTTCTCATAGTTGTAAGTATTACTGATCATACATCATAGTGTGGTGTTTGCAAAATAGATGAGGGATGCTATTGATGAGAGAGATGCATGTACTAAGTACCATGGAGTCAATATGAACATAAGCTTGATATACAGACCTCTTGTTGGCAAGCTCATTAAAAAAAGTCATTATTATAAATTGCTTCAACTAGTTAGATCATATAAAATCCACTTGTACTGTAATATTCCAGATGCTTGAGTACAGTTCGTCAATGTAGTAAATTGCCAATTCCTCCCTCCTGAGAATGCTTGACAGATTGTAATACAAGCTGTTGATGTTCTTGACTGTAACTATAAAGTACATCATTGTCACCCATACTAAAAAAACTGTACTGTACCGCTGCACAGTAAATGCACAATTGTGAAATGTATGCTAGTGTCTTGTATTTCAGCAGATTGAACTGCTATAAAAAAATATAAACTATCTGGTAAAGAGGAGGATCAGAGGCTATAAAACAAAAAAATAGAGGAAAACAAAGTGAATAATTAGAGGAACAAAAAATAATGCACACAGTAATCCCACTAACAATAAAGGGGCAGATTGCCAAAGCACCTGCAAACAAGCCACAGACAATGTCACAGATTTACTACTCACAGCTGGGGCAACGCCTTGTGGCTCATCTGGGGATTAGTGCTTGACCAGTCTGATGCCGCCTCCTTCAATTCCTCGGCCCATGGTATCTCTCTTTCTGGACTCAGGGTGCCCCATCTTCATGACTTGGCCCTCCAGCCAGGTCACTATAATACTCCCCTTCTGGGGTATCAAAGTCCCACTGAACAAACTGTCTCAGGCCATCTTTTGATCCACTGCCTAGCTATGTTCCCTCTAAGGTGCGTGCCTGTGTGGTCGCACAGGAGGCCATCAAGGGCTGCACACCAGCCACACACAGGTGAGTGTGGAGGATGTGTAGGGTGGGTGGGGCAGTGGGGTGAGGTGGGGGGCAGTGGTGGGGGTTTAGGGGAGCTTGGGGATTGCAGGGCTACGTGGGATGGGAGGGGGGAGAGACGTCTCTCCCCCGGCCCGAGCTCCGGGAGTGCGGCGGGGACTGGAGAGATGCCTCTCCCCCAGCTGTGGGGCTGCAGCAGGGACGGGAGAGATACCTCTACCCCAGCTCCAGGGGTGGGGGAGTCCTCTCTCCCTGCTGCAGCCCTGGGGCTGGGGGAGCCTTGGGAGTCAAGAGACACTGGGTCTTTCTCCAGCTCTGCCATTGAATTTCTGTGTGGCCTTGGGAAGTCACCTCACCCCACACTATGCCTCAGTTTCCCCATTTTCCAGATGGGAATAATGATATTGACCTTCCTCTGTAAAACACTTTGAGACTTATAAATGAAAAGCACTAAATATTGTTGGCTTTTAGATTTTTGTTTTAAAAGGAAATTACCAAAACTAGGACTAACGGAAATGTTTTTGTGACTGTTTTTGTTGGATTTCCAATTACAACAATTCCCTATTGTGGATTTAGACCTCTCCCAGCAGTGTTTGCAAAGCTTTTTGTGGGCAGGAGGACAAGTGGTTTATCTAGGGGCCCGATCCTGCAAAGTATTACTCATGTAGCTGTTACTCATGAGAGTGGCCTCATGGAAAGAAGTGTGAGAACTTCATGTCAAGTGAAAGTTTGCTTGAGCCCATGTGTTTGTAAAGTGCTGTGTAAATTTACAGAGCGACGTGTGTTTCACTGTAATAACCGAGACATTGGAACATTGTATGTATGCATGAGAATCTGAAGGTGAACTTGATTGTGTTACTTTAATTTCCAAGCTAATCCAGTGTAAAAAATATAAACAACATGAAGGTTGAATAGTCTATAGCACTTTTAAAGTGCTTTGTATTGTTAATATAAGAGGATGGTAGTAAGAGGAATGTGAGTGTTTTTAAAAATTATTTTGAGCCTTAGTGCCCTGATTTAAAAAGAAACACTTACTTTGATTTCTAATATTGCAGTATTATATTTTATATTCATGTGAGACCTTTACAGATAAAACCTTGTCTGAACATTAAATATCTCAAGCTTTTTGCACAAGAGGAAAAGAGTCTTCCTATCCAAAATCCCCCTTCTCTTTCCAAACTACTGCACAGTGCTCTCCATGCTGTTGGCCTAGCTGGCTGCTGACTTTCCTGCCCAGAGGTGGCAGCATTTCAGTGGTGCATTTATATGTACAGTTTGTGAAGCATGTATTGATCCTTGTGGAAGGAGGTGGTAGGAATGAACAGATAGGTACTGCAGATGTCACCTGAAGACAGACCTTCCCTAAGACCCAGCTAGGTACTAGCAGTAGGATGTTGTGAGCTTTTGGTGGGATAAGGGCTGCCGTGAAAGTACGGAGGTGATGGTGTACATCCGCACATCGCCTCGGTATTGGTACTGCACATAACAAAATTCATTCCACACATGGATGGAAAAAATTAGAGGGAACATTGCTGCCTAGTCTGAGCCATTTTCTCAGAGGCTGGTAGGGGAATCCAGGCCAGCCCACTTCTCCAGGTTCCAGCCCAGGGACACTATGCTCAGCAACCGTGGTCTGATCAAGCTCTGACCTTGTTGCTGTTTCCCTGGGCTCTTTCCTACCTTGCTTTCCTATCTTCTGGCCCATGTCTGGGTTACCACTGGAGCTTCCTGTGCTCCTGGTGGCTACTTCCCTCTCTCAGCATCTTCATAGAATCATAGAATAGCAGGGTTGGAAGGGACCTCAGGAGGTCATCTAGTCCAATCCCCTGCTCAAAGCAGGACCAATCCCCAACTACATCATCCCAGCCAGGGCTTCGTCAAGCCTGACCTTAAAAACCTCTAAGGAAGGAGATTCCACCACCTCCCTAGGTAACCCATTCCAGTGCTTCACCACCCTCCTAGTGAAAAAGTTTTTCCTAATATCCAACCTAAACCTCCCCCACTGCAACTTGAGACCGTTACTCCTTGTTCTGTCATCTGGTACCACTGAGAACAGTCTAGATCCATCCTCTTTGGAACCCCCTTTCAGGTAGTTGAAAGCAGCTATCAAATCCCCCCTCATTCTTCTCTTCTGCAGATTAAACAATCCCAGTTCCCTCAGCCTCTCCTCATAAATCATGTGCTCCAGCCCCCTAATCATTTTTGTTGCCCTCTGTTGGACTCTTTCCAATTTTTCCACATCCTTCTTGTAGCGTGGGGCCCAAAACTGGACACAGTACTCCAGATGAGGCCTCACCAATGCTGAATAGAGGGGAATGATCACGTCCCTCAATCTGCTGGTAATGGCCCTACTTATACAGCCCCAAATGCCGTTAGCCTTCTTGGCAACAAGGGCACACTGTTGACTCATATCCAGCTTCTCGTCCACTGTAACCCCTAGGTCCTTTTCTGCAGAACTGCTTCCTAGCCATTCGGTCCCTAGTCTGTAACAGTGAATGGGATTCTTCCATCCTAAGTGCAGGACTCTGCACTTGTCCTTGTTGAAACTCATCAGGTTTCTTTGGCCCAATCCTCTAATTTGTCTAGGTCCCTCTGTATCCTATCCCTATCCTCCAGTGTATCTACCACTCCTCCCAGTTTAGTGTCATCTGCAAACTTGCTGAGGGTGCAGTCCACGCCATCCTCCAGATCATTAATGAAGATATTGAACAAAACCGGCCCCAGGACCGACCCTTGGGGCACTCCACTTGATACCGGCTGCCAAGTAGACATGGAGCCATTGATCACTACCCGTTGAGCTCGACAATCTAGCCAGCTTTCTATCCACCTTATAGTCCATTCATCCAGCCCATACTTCTTTAACTTGCTGGCAAGAATACTGTGGGTGACCATATCAAAAGCTTTGCTAAAGTCAAGGAATAACACATCCACTGCTTTCCCCTCATCCACAGAGCCAGTTATCTCATCATAGAAGGCAATTAGGTTAGTCAGGCATGACTTGCCCTTGGTGAATCCATGCTGACTGTTCCTGATCACTTTCTTCTCCTCTAAGTGCATCAGAATTGATTCCTTGAGGACCTGGTCCATGATTTTTCCAGGATCTTGCCAGAGTCTGCAGTCGAAGGCAGGATCCCAGGCCTACCATCCCCCTAGAATTCCTCCTTGTACCTAGCCAACTGCCCCTGCTCTCTAGGACATGACTTTAGAACTTCTGGAGCCCTTCTCGTACCTTCTAACTTGTCTCTTTCTAAGTCTAGTGCAGCTCCTCCCACAGCTGGGCTTCATCATCCATTAGGCCAGTCCTTTGTTCCCCTCCAGGTGCAGCCTATAGGTTAATTGGTCTGTTTTACCTGTCAGGCCCTATGCAGATTGGACACCCAATCATAGGCAACAAGAAGAGCATGCAAGGAGCTCACTCCTCACTTGTGACCCTCACCCCACAAGGTCCAGACACAATAATAGTCCCAGCATTTGGGGGAGTGCAAGGGCTGCTCCCTCCTACTACTCTGAGATTACAAATCACCCCAAAGAAGGCTGGCGAAGGCAAATGCCATGTACCCAATCTACACCACTGTACTGACCCGAGGAATTATCTTCCTGGAGAGAGGGGTAAAGGGCTGCATCAAAGGCTGTAGTAAGGTGTACACTTTCTTTGCATGGTAAGATGCTCTGAAAGAAGAGGCACAATTCCTTCCAAAGCTCTGTCAGAAACGCTGGTGCTTCCCATCATCCCCCAGTTACAGCTGTTTCATTAGCAAAGAGTGAAACTGAGTGCAGGTTAGCTGAACAAGTGGAACTTTATTAAACCCTGTGCACTGCTCTGTCCATGTGGCTGAGTTGCTTCCAGCCCAATTCCTTGCATTCCCTGTTTTCCTGGTGTCCTGTCAATAACAGCCCCTCCAGGGAACATGGGCCTTCTGATTGATCATGATACTTCTTCCCTATTCTACAAACATTTAATATAAACATTAAAAACAAATAATTGGTGCCCAGACCCCCACGCTGAGTCCCTTTAGCCAGAGGTTGCTATTACATAGCCGAGTTAATGTCTTGTCTTTAGCAGACTCCACTGGCTACATAGTCTTTGAGATAGTTGCGTGGCTACCACACCATGAGTGTCTCTGTCTCCCTGTCACCTGCCTCAGAGTTTAGCAAACTCTCTCTTGTGCAGTCTTCTCCCTCCCTGAGGGGCTGGCCTCTGTATGGCTCTCTGTCTCTGTTCTGTGGTGATCTCTGTAGGCTCTCTGTGTTTTGTGTCTGCTGGCTTGTAAGTGTCCCCTGTTCCCTCAGTTCACTTCTCCCTCTTGCATAGTCACCTTTTATGACCTTGGTGCCACTTCATCCCTCACAGCTCCTTTAGTCCACTCCTTCTGGTGTCTCTCTAATGGCTGGATCGTCAGGAGTGCCTGTCTCCAAGGGCAGTAGATCCTGACCTGTCCTACTTTTGTGCCTATTTTTACTGATGGTTGGCCATCTCCTTTTGGCAGTCTCTCCTTCCTTCTGGCTGCTGTAGGTCTCCTCTCATTGGTCGCAGGGTTTTGATCCTTTGTCCCATCCGTGCCTGTGCTGGACTGTTTTGGCATCCCTATGAAGGGGTATTCCTGTGTGCCAAAAATGCTAAGAAGGGGTCTAATGCTAATAAGCAGCAGCCTTGTGTAACAGTCTGTTAGTTGTTTTCACATCTGATTCCACCTTACCATTATTCTGTGAGTATGCTGGGGAGGAAGTGTGATGGGCAAATTTCCATTTGCATGAAAATTCCTTGAATTCTTCTGAGACAAACTGGGGTCCGTTGTTGGTGAATGAAGTGTCCATAATGCCATATTTTGCAAAATAGGCCTTCAGTTTGCCAATCACTTGTGTCAGGCAGAGCAAAGACATCCCAAAAATTTGAATAGTAGTCCACTGTCATCAAGTACTGCTTTTCACTGAAGGCAAATAAGTCCACTCCCACCTTTTCTCATGGTTGGGTGTGCAGCTCATGTGGTAACAGAGCTTCTTTCTGTTGGCAGTTATCACGTGACCCTTCTATCAAGGAGTGGAGTTGTGTATTCATTCCTGGCCAGTAAGGACACTCTTGAGCCTATCTAAAACAGCTGTTAGTGCCCAGATGTGAGGCATATATTTTTTGCATGACATCCTTTGCATGAGTCAGGGACAATAGCTCTCTGTCCTTGTAATATGATTCTATCCTGCATGCTCAACTCATCTTTAATTAGAAAATTTGGTTCTGCTCCAACCGGTACGTGGCTTTTGTCTTCTGACCACCCTGCAGGTATCACTTTCTTGACTGTCTGTAGTAGGACGTCCTTTTCTGTAGCTTCTTTTATTTCTATCAGCTTCGCTGTTGAAATTGGGAGATTAAATCTGCTAACATGCTGAATTATGTCCTGATCCCCTTCCCCCAACTCGCTGATGCTGGGCCTATATGCCCTGCTCACGGTGTCAGCTAACACCCGTAATTGTCCTGGACAATATCTGATCTCTACCTGGTGGCACTGGAGTTGCATCAACATGTGCTGCAATCTCTCTGGAGCACTAAGAAGGGGCTTTGCCATGATTGTCTCTAGGGGTTTAGTCTGATTGCACTATTCCTGGGTGGCCAAAGGTATATTGATGGATTCGCTTCACTCCAAATACCACAGCCAGAAGCTCTTTTTCTATTTGGGTTTACCTCTGTTCAGTCTCTGACAGGGCTCTGCTGGCATAAGCGACCAGCTGCTCCTACAAAAGAGCTATACCCAATCCTTTCTCTGTTACATCACACTGGAGTGTCAGTGGCTGTCTTGGCTGGTAGTATCTCAGGACAAGGTTCATCCATTATCCTTTGTGTCAGTGTATTAAATGTTTGCTGTTGAAAATCTGCCCAGTCCCACTACACATCCTGCTTTTTGAGCTGATATATGGGTTCCATTACTGCAGCCAGGTGTGGACAGAACTTGGTCAGAAAATGTATCATTCCTATGAAATGCTGTACCCTTTCACTTCCACTGGAGTTGGCAGGTCACTGGCTGCTTTGATCTAGTTGGGATCTGCTTTCAGTCCCTCTGTGGTAGGCAGATGTCTAATGTACGTCACCTCATGCTGTTTGAATCACATTTTTTCTGGGTCGAGTTTTATGTTCTTGTCCCTGCGTTGCTGTAGAAAAGCTTATCATTTTCAGTCATGGTCTTGTTCAGCTTCTGTATCATTGCTCCCTTGACCTACAATGAGGATATCATCTGCAATTATTTTCACCCAGCTGTCCTTCCAGCGCGGAGTCTCCTCTGGAACACCTCAGGTGCTAGGCTTATGCCCATTGGCAAGTGCAGCCATCAGTAGCAACCAAATGGTTTTGTAAAGGCCCTCAGCATGCTGGATTCTTTATCCAGGCTTATGTGCCACAGATTACAAAGATTTGGAGGGTTCTGACAATTATCTAATAAATTGTGGGTAGTGAATAGTGGCATCTTTACAATGCCTGGTTCAGTGGCTTTGGGTCTATGCAAATGCATAATTTGCCTGATGTCTTCTTTACTGCCACCATGCTGTTTACGTAGGCTCTACTGGCCTCTACAGGTGCTATGATACCCTTGCTCTGCAGACTTTTGAGCTCCATGTGTACTGGATTACATAGTTCCACTGGAATTTTCCTCTGTGGTAAGAGCATAACTTCCACTGTGGGGTCTACTTCCAGTTGAAGCTTTCCTTTGAGACACCTATCATGAAAACATCCTCATATGGTTTTAAAATTGTCTCCATTTCCATGGGACTCCTCCTTTTGCTTCTTGTATTGCAGTCATAACATTCTGTTGCTGTACCTTGATCAGATCCATGGATCCATTTGTATTGCTGTATTCCTCAAGAGGGGTCTGTGGTGTTTACCATCGACCACCACAAACTTCAGTTGGTACCATTGTGATAGGTTGGACTCCTTGGGAAGTCACTTGATATGCTGAGATACCACTGTGTCTACCTGTTCTGTCAGCATGGGCCCCCTTTTACCTGTCTTGCTGAGCCAGGCTCTTAAAATCTCCTCTAACACACACACAGGCAGGGCCACACCCAGCTGCAGATCAGCTCTGGGAAGACTCAGTTTAAGGGACTTGCTCCAGCAGTCAGATATCCATCTCCCTTGGAATACAGACCCAAAGATATCTTCCTGCAATGTGGAAAAGGGTATGCACAATTTCTCGCCCTCCCAGTTAGAAATCACATAAACTGGGTTGTATTATAAACCAGAAATAAATGCATTAACTATAACAGGTGTATTTTAAGTAGTTAAGGCGGTAGCAGACAGAACAAGGCAGATTACTAAGAAAATAAAAGAGCACGCAAATTAAGCTTAATACACTAAAGAAACTGGTTACATGTGAGTTCTCACCCTAAATGTGGTTCTAATAATCTTCTTCACAGGCCAGACACCCTTCTAGCCTGGCCCAGTTCTTCCCTCCAGTTCAGTCTTAGTTGTTTCCAGCAGTCATTTTGGGTGGGGTAGCAGGGGAGAACTGAGAACCAGGATTACCTCACTCCCCACCCTTAAATAGGATTTGCATAAGGCAGGAGTCCTTTGTTTCCTAGTTTGCCCCCCACCCTTCTCTTACAGTGGAAAGTTACAAGAAGTCCCAGATAATGTTTTAGTATCAGGTGACAAGACCACCTGACTCTGTAGGGCCCTTGTAGCCGTTCTTCACAGGCTGACCCACATGGTCACAGGAAAACTAAGGGCTTGTCTACACTGGCTATTAACAGCACTGCAACGTTCTCGCTCAGGGGTGTGAAAAAACACCCCCCTGAGTGCAGCAAGTTGCAGCTCTGTTAAGCACCAGTGTAAACAGTGCCCCAGTGCTGGGAGCTACGCCCCTCACTGAGGTGCGCAGCGACCACACAAAGCACGTTAAAGTGCTGCCATGGCAGTGCTTTAGCGTTGCCAGTGTAGACTAGCCCTCAGCTCTTTTACAGTCCATTGTCCTCGCTGATGGGCTGTCTGACCTGCCTGGCTTTTCCATTGTTGTACGTGAAGTGTTAGCAGTGGGCATCACCCAGCGTACCATAGTTGAAATACAGATACATAGTCAATATTCCTAATTTCAGATACAGAAATGATACATGCATGCAAATAGGATAATCACATTCAGTAAATCATAACCTTTCCAATGATATCTCACATGAGCCATCTTGCATCAAGTATATCTCAGTTATGTCATATTCTTATCATAAGCATATTTTTATAAAGAATATGGAATGACGCATCACAACCATCTGTTATTTTTTGGGTTAGTTCCTATGAGGTCATATTTTCTTATGGGCTGCATTATGCTCTCACTGGACATTGTTAGATTGTGCCTGCTCTTTATAATGGGTGTGTTCAAGTCCCATTCACCCCAAGGAATCACATTGCTTGAGGCCCCACTGCCCAGCTGAAATCGCACAGGACATTTCCCTATTATCATTGTTGGCGATTCCCTGCTACCATGCATGGAGGTTGGTATTGTCCCTTCTTGCTTTCCTGTCCTGACAGTCTGAACCTGTCATGCTGTCAGACTCAAGGAGAGAGTCATGATGTCAGCATCACTGTCTGATGTGCCCTCCCCCCTTGTACAAGACTGACTGAATCTTTCTGAGAGCTTCTTCTGATCTTGCACACACTGCTAAAAATGGTTCAACTCACCACATTCCTGGAATGTTGTCCTAGTGCAGGACACTTCTCTTTTATCTGCTCATGTTGTCTCCCACAGTATATGCATCTTACTATGGGTATGAAACCCTGTCTACCTGCTCTCCTTTGCTGTTTTTTCATTGCATGCCCCTCTCAGGGTTTTGTACCTCCTAAGGATTTCATCTTTTTTCTTGAGGCTTCCACTGCATGCCCCATGTCTAAGCATCTGTCTAATGTGAGATTGCCTTCCCGAAGCAGCTGCTTCTGCAGGTGGTGATCCCAAGTACCACAGACTATCCTGTCCTGAATCAGGGAATCTGTCAAGTCCCCAAAATTGCATGTAGCAGCCAGGGTGCATAAGGCAGTAACATAAGGGTCTAGCCCCTCCCTTTAGGACTGGTCTCTTTTGAACAACAAGTTTTGTTCTGATTTCAAGAGCAATAGGTCTCTAGGGCTCCTATGACTGCTGGGAGGCTTGAGGCAGTGATGTGCTTTGGAGTGGTACAGATCTCTCTGCCTGGTTTCCCAATATGATAAAATAACAGTTTTACTTTCCTGCTGTCGTCATCCTCCTGCATGGCCAGGTCTGTGTACAGCTGGAACTCCTCCTTCCACCAGGTCTATTGCTGAGCTAAATGTGTGACTGCAAAATCCAGGGCTGTAGGGGGCTTCAGATCACATTCCCTGGCTCACGCTGCCAGCTACTGCACTGCAGATAATGCTCAGTTCAGATGCTGCCACCATGTTTCATTAGCAAAGAGTGAAGCTGAGTACAGGTTAAGCTGAACAAGTAGAACTTTATTAAACCCTGTACATTGCTCTGTTCATGTGGCTGAGTTGCTTCCAGCCCAACTCCTCATATCCTCTGTTTTCCTGGTTTCCCATCACTAACAGCTCCTCCAGGGAACATGGGCCCTATCAAATTCACGGTCCATTTCAGTCATAGGATTTTAAAAATTGTAAATTTCATGATTTCAGCTATTTAAATCTGAAATTTCACAGTGTTGTAATTTTAGGGGTCTTGACCCATAAAGGGGGGAGGCGCAAGGTCATTGTAGGGGGGGGGGGGGTTGCAGTACTGCTACCCTTACTTCTGCGCTGCTGCTGATGGCAGTGTTGCCTGCAGAGCTGGGCAGTTGGAGAGCAGCAGCTGTTGACCAGGAGCCCAGCTCTGAAGGCAGAGCCATCACCAGCAGCAGCGCAGAAGTAAGGATAGTATAGTATGGTATGGCCACCCTTACTTCTGTGCTGCTGCCTGCAGAGATTGGCTCTCAGTCAGGAGCCCCCACTCTCTGGCTGCCCAGCTCTGAAGGCAGCAGCGCAGAAGTAAGGGTGGCATGGTATGGTATTGCTATCCTTACTTCTGCCCTGCTGCTGGCGGGGCAGTGCCTTCAGAGCTGGGTGCCCAGCTAACAGCCACCGCTCTCCAGACGCCCAGATCTGAAGGCAGTGCAGAAATAAGGGTGGCAATACTGCAACCTCCCTGCAACTCCCTTTTGGGTCAGGACCCCCTGTGACGATGCGGTTCTGGCGAGACCCAACTGAGAGTGCCAACTCAGGACAAATTGCTCAAACAGGGCAGTTACAGCCCAAGGCTGGGTTTTTTCCACCTCTAAGGCAAACCAAACCAGCCAGACTAAGAGGACTTCGGTCTCACCCCACTGGCTAACCGCAAGTCTCACAAGCAATCTCCTTAGACACTCCAGTTTCCCAGTATTACCACCAGTGCCACTCGTTATGGGGACAAATGGTTATGAAAACCAATACCCAAGTAAAAGAAAAAGGTTCTCCTGATCCCAAAGGACCAAGCCCCAGACCCAGGTCAATATACAAATCAGCTCTTACCCACAAATCACGCTGTTGCCAATCCTTTAGAATCTAAAATCTAAAGGTTTATTCATAAAAGGAAAAAGATAGAGATGAGAGTTAGAATTGGTTAAATGGAATCAATTACATACAGTAATGGCAAAGTTCTTGGTTCAGGCTTGCAGCAGCGATAGAATAAACTGCAGGTTCAAATCAAGTCTCTGGAATACATCCCCCACTGGGATGGGTCATCAGTCCTTTGTTCAAAGCTTCAGCTTGTAGCAAAGTTCCTCCAGAGGTATGAAGCAGGATTGAAGACAAGATGGAGATGAGGCATCAGCCTTATATAGTCTTTTCCAGGTGTAAGAACACCTCTTTGTCCTTACTGTGGAAAATTACAGCAAAATGGAGTCTGGAGTCACATGGGCCAGTCCCTGCATACTTTGCTGAGTCTCAAGGCATATTTGCCTTCTCTCAATGGGTCCATTGTATAGCTGATGGTCCTTAATGGGCCATCAAGCAGGCTAGGCAGAGCTAACACCAGCTTGTCTGAGATGTCACCCAGCAGCATAGCATAAGTTTGAAATACAGACAGTATAGAGCCAATATTCATAACTTCAACTACAAAATTGATACACACATATAGACAGCATAATCATAACCTTGTCTAAGACACAACCAGTAAACCATAACCTTGTCTAAGACACCCCATTTGACCCCCTTTGTACAAGATTTGGGTGCCACTACAGGACCTTGGTTGCAACAATGATCTATATGGTCCCAGATTATATCAATAACGTCACACCCCCATTTTGAGAAACGCTGGTCTCCCCCATGAAATCTGTATAGTATAGGGTAAACGCACACAAAAGACCAGATTTCACAGGGGGAGAGACCAGATTTCATGGTCCGTGATACGTTTTTTATGGCTGTGAATTTGGTAGGGTCCTGATCATAATACACTGGCTAGTACCCCTAATGTTATTACTTGACCTAGTATCCACTGCAGACAACTGGGAAAAGTTGAAAACATTATAGATAAAAATTGAGGACAGGCAATAATAGGGCAAATTTGAACAGTTTTCTCCCTCATCATCGTCTTGGGGATAAGGATGAAGAGGTAGGTTAGGGAATTGAAAAGATCATAGCTTAATGACAATTTGAGGATGCTTCCTGTATGTGAGGGTAGAAACTGTATCCTGAACTGAATAAATTTCAGGGCTTGGAGTTTATTATTTAATATTTATATTACAGTAGCACTTGGAGGCCTCAGCCAAGAATGGGGCCCCCTTGTGCTAAGGGCCATGCAAACAAAGATGAAAACATATAGTCCCTGCCCCCAGGGCACAGGGTATAGTTATTACTAAGTCAATAGGAATGACCCTAAAGTTATGATGATAGCACTGAGATTTTTAATTACATTTTCAAATTTTAAATGAATGAGAAGAAAAAACCTACCCGGGGAAGTTTTGAGAAGAAAACAAAACAGGCTGAAAGACAAATTGTTGAAGGACTAGAGTTAAAAAGGCCATTAGCCCTTTCTTGATCCCCTTCTCTTCCTTCTGTCTCCTTTCTTTCTTTCTCTCTTTCTCTCATTCTACCACCAGTTCTTCCCTCCTTGAAGTTCATTAAGGCCTCAGCATGTAAACAGATGCTTAAGTCCATCCCTATTCAGCAAAGCTCTTAAGCACGTGCTTAACTTTAGATATATGCTTAAGTTCCAATTGTCTGAATCTGACCCTACAAGGCTCTCATCTTCAGAATAATCTACAGTCTGGTTTTTCTTCACACCAGTGTGGCCTAGTGGGTAGAGAACTGGATGACACTCAAGAGATGTCTGTTCTACTCCTGGCTCTGCCACTGGCCTGATGGCTGACCTTCAGCAAGTCATTTCACCTCTTTGTGCCTCAGTTTCCCTACCTGTAAAACAGGGACATTGATACTGCCTTGCTGGGGGCACCAGCTGAGGGCACCAGGAGTGCATAGGGGTTTACAGGGATCCCCAGGGTTGGCTATATGCATAATAGTTCACTGAAGCATGGCATGTGACGTCTCTACTAAGAACCAGTTGACATAATCATTGCAAAATGTATGTACATACAATATTTAAGAAGTTATGTATCTATACTGAAAATTATGTTCTTAAGGTCTTGGAGTTAAGGGCAGGTCATAGCAAGGTGCCTCACAACCCTAAGTACCCTTCTGGAAGCATCACACCTCCTTTGTAAAGCATTTTGAGATCTACTGAGGGGTAAGAGCTAGATATTAATAATATATTTTACTTATACTGTGTTCCAAAACAGTGGAGAGAAAGAAGCTGCAATCCCCCCCAGTGTGAACAAAGAATGTAAACACATTTATATGCCAGATATTCTGGGGATAAACCTCTTGCGAGGAAGAAAGCAATTAGTTGTGGGATGAGAGAGAGGAGGGAAATGAGTCAAAGTGTTTTTAACCTTTTTAGCATAATTTCTCCATTCAAACTGCCCCAATTTATTTAAATGTCTTCCGTGTTAATTTTCAGATATTTCTGTTTTAACTGAACAAAGTGAGAAGCTGAGGTGGTGACTTTGCTGCTAGCAAACAGCTTGAAAAATTCTGAGTACAGAAACCAGCCAGAGCAGAGAGCTCCTGTATCATAAACCCCTGCTCTAAGACAACACCTTTTCTGTAGTGAGGGGCATGAGCTACTGCTCCCTCCATGCCACCTGCCAAATTCTGCTCTCACATACACAAGTACACCTTGCTATAGTTGTTGGGGGCAGCACATAATTATCTGAGGGGGAAATTTGGTCCCAAGAGGAAAATTAATTTGTAACTAGTACACAGCTTTATTTAATATCTAGCAAGTTTGGGGGTTTTCTTTTCTTTTCTGTATCAATATCAGTCCGTTTGAAAGCAGCTTTTATTCTTGAATGTATTTTCAGTAGAGAAGCTCTGTAGCTTCAGTGGTATATGAAGTAGATGTGATACATACAAGACGAACAGCTAAATTATGACACATGTATGCAGATTAAAGTAATTACTTCTCTAAACAAGCTCCACAAGTTTGAAGTAAGGCCAAGCAGTGCTGCCTTCTAAACCTGCTCCCATTGAAGTCATTGGGAATTTTGCTATTGGTTTCAGTGGGAGCAGGCTCACGCAGAGGTGCTGGAACTATTTTTATAGTAGGTGTACTGAGAGCCATTGAACCAAATTGTAAACCCTGTATATAATGGAGACCACTTTAAGCCAGGGGTGCAGCAGCACCCCTAGTTCCAGCACCTATGGGCTCATGTGCTAAATAAGTACATTAAATGGGCCATCTTCTGCCACCCTTGCTCACACTGTGTAGTACCTTACTCCATAAGTTGCCCCTTTTAAATCAATGGTACTATTTGAATAGTAAGGTACCATTCAACATGAGTAAGGGTGGCTGAATTGAGCTCTCTCTATGAGTCTGTAGAGGAGGAATATTAATTGTGCCAGATATTTTCCAATGGATATTAAAGAGAATACAACGAGGAGGAAGGACTCCTGGACTGTTTTTGAGAAAAGCATACAGCTGAATTCCATACCTATAATGCACACTGCTACACTAGGTAATTAGTTTTCTCTTCAGCTAACATTCAGGAATCTCAGATTAAATTCACCAGATTGTGGATTTTTCCCCTTTGAAGTTGATCGATCTTGTTTATGCACTACATAATTTGTCCTTTTACCAAGGAAAAGGATCAGATATGTAGGGAAGTCTGTAGAACGTATGTGCTTGCTTTTCCTAGCAGCAGATGGTGCTGAAAGGAGATCATCTCAAAGGAGTCATTATGGGATAATTCGAGAGCACAAACAAACAAATTGATGTATTTTAGGGAAGACAAATAGGGCTCAGTACCAGACTATTGTTCTGAAGTGACAAAAATGCTGATACAGTTTACTTATTAAACAGAAAATCTTCCTTTTCGTAGGGCTTGATGTTTACTCTTGCAAGTTGTCCCATTGATTTCAAGGGTTTCCAGGTTAGTACCCTTTGGTTGCTTCAGTGCTTCTATTCCCTTCATTTCTCTCAAAATCTTGACAATATGAACTAGTGATAGGGCTCTTAAAATTAAACACAATTAAAAGTAATCCAAAAATAGAAAGCTAGGCCACAATCACGCCCTCCTGTAGAAATACCCATGGGAGGAGGCCTGGGGGAAGAAAACTCCATGAGGATACCTTCACAAACTTCCCTCCACATCCTTATTGAGGTGTTGGGTCAGTTCTGACCTCAAACCCAGAAAATCCCTCTTAGATGAAACGCTGTGTCACTGCTGCAGCTCTAGGGCTCCTGGGGCTTCTCCTGGTTCCATGGCAGCACGGCTCTTCCTTTGGCCATCAGGGAACCTCCCCTTAAAGTGGGCGTCCCCTGAGTAGAGGGGCTCTGTGGAAGGTAACATAGTTCCATGCAGTATTACTTTTTGGGACTAATATCCATAGAGTTCAATGTGGGGTGGGAGAGACAATCCAGCCCCTCACACTGCCAGCTCCCCTTCTCCTTTCTCGGTGTGGATCCCACCATTAGGGAGGTCTCTCCATGGTGTCTCAGGACAAGGGCAGATGTGGAATTGTGCTGTGGAGATGACTAGCTCCCCCCCCCCTCTCTCTCACACACAGGAGGGGTGAGATCTGGATGTAGGGGACACAAGCAGAGCCCTAGCTACAATGGTGTAAGGACTCTTAGAAATGCCAATAATGAGAATAAATGATGATGGAAGAAAAACCATTATTTTCAGTCACTGAATATGCCTTGTAAAATTGAAACTTACATAAAAAACTGACATTTTAAACAATTTTACAAAAACCTTGGCCTTTGTCTTGTTTTCTTATTATTTGCAGAGAGGAAAAGAAGGTTAATAGTGTTAGCAATTCTATTCCAATGTAAGTGTAACACTTTGCATTAAGGATACTTTATGAATCTAAACCATATTTTATAATGAGGGAGATATGTCATGCTTTCTTCTATACCAGGATGATTCCTTTGTCCTCCAACAAACTAGTGCTTTTTTTTTTTCTTAAAAAAAAAAAAAAAAAAAGCTTAAGTAATGAGAGCCATGGCAGTAGTTCAGTGGGTAATATATACCTACTCTCACTTGTTTAAATTATATTTCCTCTATACACTACAGCTCAGCAGTATTTGGAGAATATTGTTCCCTTGGCTTAATGCAATCTTTCCACACGAAGAGCTCTTGATCTGTTCCTTCTCTACACTCCAGTGGCTGGCACCAGTGTTTCGTTCGTTTTATGCTAAAATGCACCGAAAGCAAATACATATCATTTTAATGTTGAAGTATCCTCCTTCTAGATCCTTTAGCTCAGCTTATTTTCATGAACAGAGTTTTTTTTCTGTCAGCACTATGAATGCCTTCGTGCCCTTCACGCTCATGAAGAAAGAGAGAGGGTCTGCGATGCTTCAGCTGTGAAGGTGTTCAGACCGATGCAAACACTAATGATATTTGCCTTTGTGTAGGCGAGCGTATACATATGTACTGGACCTCTGTATGCACGGACGCATACACACACATTCATTTCACTCTTGACGCAAGAAAATTTGTACCTGTGATCTTATCTGAATCCCAATGAATGGTCTGATTCTGCAGTGCTGAGTGCCCTTGACTACCACTGATTTCCATGTGAGTCCAAGATGCACAGCAGCTTGGGGGTCATGCTGAGCATCTCCCAGGATCGGTTGGATTTACAGCATTCACTTTTCTCCCTGAGTTTTTATCATAGATTTACAGATTTTAAATTTATGAAACATGTCACATATGCACTGAATTATACGTTTGTAAGGGCCTGGTTTCCTAAGGAGTTGAGCACCTGCAGCATCCATTCATTTCTACTGGAGTTGTGGATGCTCAGCATTTCTGAAAAGCAGGCCCTAAAATTATCTAGCAATAGTTCAATATACTTCACCACACATGACCAGTTCTGAAGTCTTTATTCTTTTTGTTGCATCCTTATTCAGGCAACCCTCAAGAATTAGCTCCTAAATATTAAATGCAAATAGGAGCCAATCCTGCAATCTTTACTCATATGAGTAATTCTTACTGACTTTGATGGGACTACATGCTGGAATAAAAATTACTGATGGGAACAAGGGTTATAGAATTGGGACTTTTGATCAGAAAACAAAAATAGTGCAAAATATGAAAAGACCTTGTATGCAAATCAGATTTTCAAATATTGAAATCAGTTTTTCCTATCAGTCTCCATAAATCTCTCTCCATGTCAAGAGATCATTCTGAAGAGAGAGAGATAGGGAGGTGGAGTGTCAAATTAACCACCCACAGACTATAAAATTACCACCTTGTCAATAGAACAGAAGTTGTAAATCATAATGTAAGTGAAAAAAAATATTTCAGTTAACCACCACAGCTCTCAATCAGAAAAAACAAAATAAAAACAAAAGCAACCTCCCCCCCCAAAAAAACAAGAAAGTACCAAAAGCAAACTGAGTAACATACTGATTATATACTGCAAGGGGCACAGATTAGAAATCTGGATTAGTTTAATTATGTGTTTTTAATGGGAATAATTTCATGTGGGGAGAATCAACTCTCTGGCTGACAACCTTTTTTAGTTCTTCCTATGCTGCTTTATATATTTCATAGTATTGTGAGTTATAAGTATTATATGAATGCAGTCTTTTAAATGCATTTCTAATGTAATATTTAATTATAACTAATTTGTAATCTACTATCCCTATGCTGTCATCTCATACTGGTATTGTAATTACCTGCTTTAATTAAGATTAATAAAAAGTTTGAACATATGTGAAAAAGAAACCTTATTTAGAAGCAGTTATTTCAATAGGGAGTTGAGGCCCCTCAGCATCTTGCAGGACAAAGGCCAGTAGTAATATTAGGAAAGTTATCAGTCTCTAGAGACCAACTGTCTTCTCTTCAGTAATTAAGGAAGCAAGTTAATGTGCCCAAAGTTTAGCCTTTTTAACCTCTATAGATATGCAGATTCTGTACTGACAGTTGACAGTTGTGGAAGGTTCTGACATTAAGCCAGGGACATTTCTCTTGGTCTAAAATTAAAGCTATAGAATTGTAGTCAACATATTGTGTAAGAAATCTGATGAGCTATATTTTCTTTCATAATGTATGTGCTTGGGAATGAAAATCAAACACACAAATAGTTTTTAAAAGAAGAAAAAACCTTAAGTGATCAAATGTTTGTCTTGTAGAGCCCACTCCTGTAAACAGTTTCTCACATAAATAACTTTATGGATAAAGTTATTCATTCTTTCCAATATTCTACTGGCCAAGGGAAATTGCCCAGGATAGACTCAAACCAAAACATTAGTAAACAGTGGGAATAATTCCCTGAACTTTACTATTAACAATTTAGTCTTCTAGGTTTTTCCTTTCTACCAGAGGAGAGTCATTTGCAGTATCTAACTTTAAGGGAGTGGCCATGCAGGGAGCTCAAGACACAGTGCTGCTCAGTGCAGAGGAGTTACCCTTACTTGCAATTGCTCTGGAGCACAACAGCCTTGTGTACAGTGCTGCTGCATGCTGGACAAAGACTAGTGGGATCAAGACTATAGTGACTAGAATGTGATTTAAAATATTATAGATAGATAGATAGATAGATAGATAGATAGATAGTGGAGTATTTCTTTGAAACCAAACATGTAATGTCTATATTATGTTAAAACATTTTACTCAAAAATGCAGAATAGCTGATAATACTAGATTGCGCCTTGCCCTTATATAAATGCGTTCTGAAGGTGTATGTGGGTCTATAAGAAGTCTGCTATACATGGTCTGCAGATGGGCCAGGCAAGTCCCACCACTGTGATCACATGGACTGCTTCCCTTATACTCCCTCATGGTGTGTGCCATACAAGAGATGGTGGTAGAGTCTATCCTATAAGGGGGAACACCAGGGACTTCCAAATGCTTCCTCCCTTGGGCAGTGGCGTAGCCAAGTTCTAACAGCAGGGGGAGCGAACATATAAAAAAAGGCACCACCCACCACGAAGCAGCGAAGAAAAAGAAAAAAAAGAAAAAAACCCAAGTCTTGCTGCCGAAGACTGAAGAACCCGCCGCCGAATTACCCGCTGCCGAATTGCCGCCAAAGACCGGGAGCGACTGAAGCACCCGCCGCTGAATTGCCGCCAAAGACCCGGATGTACTGAGTGAGTGTAAAAATTAAAAAGGTGCTCAGTGGGAGCGGCACAATTGAGCTCAAAATGCCTGTAGACAATGTGTAACTGTTACACTCGGGTGCACACCAGAATAGCAATCCAAAACCACAAACACAAAAAAGAGGCAAGACACACAGGTAGGGTATCAATCAAAACATGTAATAACCATGAATCGGTTAGGTCAGCAACAGTCTGAACAAAACATGACAGTCCAACAGCAGATATGTAGCAGTGGGCGCTGCACACACCCAACGTTATACACACACAGGGCCTTAAACAGGAACAGGAACAATGAGTTCATAGAATATCAGGGTTGGAAGGGACCTCAGGAGGTCATCTAGTCCAACCCCCTGCTCAAAGCAGGACCAATCCCCAACTAAATCATCCCAGGCAGGGCTTTGTCAAGCCTGACCTTAAAAACCTCTAAGGAAGGAGATTCCACCACCTCCCTAGGTAACCCATTCCAGTGCTTCACCACCCTCCTAGTGAAAAAGTTTTTCCTAATATCCAATCTAAACTTCCCCCACTGCAACTTGAGACCATTACTCAATGTGTTCAGGGAGCATGAAGCCAAAAACAAAACATGAGTTGAAAGCAGGAAGGCAACACACACCAATCACCACAATTTCCTTCCCTTCTCCCTAAAAGTTCAGTGGTGCCTGGCCTGAGGCACCAGGTGATCCCAGGGGTGTAGGCTATACCTCGGATTCATCTCAAGGGGCAGATACGGTTGCTGTGGCACAACTTCCCCAGTTGGCCACATGACAATCATATGCAGAAAGAGCCCCCTGTTGTCCTTTCAGTAGGCAAAACATCTTGCTGGTCATTGGTCAACAACACGTTCTGCCTGTGGTGAACACACTTGCCATGCTCTGTACCCTACAACCCGCAGGATCACGGCATGAGTATTGAGAACAGTTCCAGACCCTCATCTAACATACACTGTTTGTCCAGGCTAGAACACCTGGAGTCTTGGATGGATATGCTTGTTGAAACTCATTTTCTTAGTCATATCAGTCGGCTTTGAGGATGGCAAAGCGGTGGGATGAACTTTTCTGTCATCATAGACAACTTGCGCCTCATATGTCCTCTGAAGAGCGGAAAGAATGGGATTTCTCCAATATTTTCATGAGGTGTACTCTGAATATCATAAAAAGCATGACTTAATGCAATAGGTAAGAGTATATCTTGACATTCCTCCAGTATGTGAGCTACACTCTTCTTCAGAGTCCCATGCAGTCTAGCCACTACCCCATTTCCTTGGGGATGGTACACAACAGATTTAAAGTGTACTGTATCAATACTTGTCAGAAAGCCTTCAAACTCTCGATACAAAATGTCTCCCATTATCTGAAATAAGGCTCTCTGGTAGCCAAACATGGTGAATAAAGTGGTTAGGCAAGAAATGAGCTCCTGTGAGTCACCTTGTGAAATTATGAATAGAAAGGGGTAATGTGAGGAATATAATAGTCAGTGTGTGACCATTCAGTCCAATCGAGAGGCCAGTAATATCCACTGGAATTCTCTGCCATGATCTGTTTACGACTACTGGTTTCAGAGGGGCCGGAGGAACAGTAGTTCTATGCATTGTGTATGTCGAGCATGCCTTCACGCAACACTCATTGTTTGAGTGCAGCCCTGACCACCAAACATAAGTAGGCAGAAGTTGCTTCATCGTCAGCTCCCAAATATCCTTCATGAGCCACATCCATAAATGCTTGTTGCAACACTCCTGAAACGATATCCCGGGCTCCTCTGCATATGATATGTCGAGTAGCACGTCTTCACTGTGAGCTAGGAACCAATTGTGTAGAATGTAGACAAAGTTTTCTTAAGGACTGGGTCCATCCCAACCTGCTTGTACAGCACGTATCACCTTGCACATTTCAGCATCTTAAAGAGTGGCATATCTTCCAGTAAAAAGCATACAGTGTACTCTGCCATTTCTGCAACAATGGTGCCAACCCAGTAGAATTTCTCAAAAGTGCATCAGCAACTAAATTACGTCTTCCTTTGATATATACCAAATCAAAATCATATTGCTGCAACTGAATAATCCACTGCTGTAGCCTCATACTCAGCATGTCAATTGTCTTATGTCAGAGACCCAGAATAGGCAAATGATTGGTTTCTAAAGTAAAATGTCTTCCCACTAAGTAAACCTTGAAACGTACAATAGCAAAAACCATCATCAAGAGCTCTAGCTCAATATGGGAATACTTCAATTCCATTGGGGTGACAGTATGGGGCACAAATATAGCTGACCATCCCTCCTGGAGCAGAACTGCACTCAGAACCCGATTGCATGTATCAGTTTGAATCACTATGGGGTTCCAGGGATCAAAATACGCATGGGATTAACTCTGACAGAGGCCTTGATGTCAGGGTTCAAAAGCCTGTTTTGCTTCTTTAGTCCAGACCAACTGTTCGTGGCCCTGGGTTATATCATGCAGAGACTTGGCAAGGATACTAAAATGGGGCAGAACACAGGCACTTGTGTATTGAGCTAGACCAAGGAAAGAACATGAACAGCTACAATCAGCTGGTAATGGTAGCAAAGCAACAGCTTGTAGCTGTTCAGGAATCAGTTTCACATCATCAGCTGACAGAGAATGTCCTAGAAACTCTATAGCATCTTTTGCAAAACTGCCACATCCAACTTTATGCCAGCCTGTTGAATTCAGGTTAGCACCTGGTCCAGGATAGCATTATGTTTAGGAAGAGTTTTAGCAGAGATGAGCATATCATTCAAATAATAACATGCACCCTGGATATTAGCTAGGAGCTGACAGAACACTCTCTCAAATGTTTCAGGAGCAGAGACTAAGTCAAAAGGAAATTGTTGTTAGCAGTACCTCCCAAATGGCAGGTTGAAATTCAATAACTTCTGTGAACTTTCAGCCACAGGTATTTGGCAATTACTGGCTCAGGAGTCCAACACAGATTAAATCTGAGATCTACTTACCCAGCAAGTCACCTCTTCAAAATTTGGCAATTGAAACTGCTCACATTTCACATATTTATTAAGACAGACAGACCTATAATTACCCCGGTCATCCCATTTACCCTTTTTAAATATTGGCACAATGTTAGCTTTCTTCCAGTTTTATGGAACTTCCCTGGTGTTCCAAGCCTTATTGAAAATCAACATTAATGGCCCAGCAATCTCCTCAGCCAACTCTTTAAAAACTCTTGGATGCAAGTTATCCAGACCTGCTAATTTAAAAAGTCTAACTTTAGTAACTGCTGTTTAAGATCCTCTCAAGATACAATGGAATGGCAAGTGTCTGGGAGTCCCAGTAGGGAGACTATCCTACCCTTTCCCACCCATAGAGCTTGTTCTACCTGCTCCATATCATCAACACCTGGGTTCTGGCCTTTTGTCAACCTCCCCGCACCTCTTGTTTGGGGTAGTGGTTGTGCTGCCTTAAGTGGCTGATTCTGTAGTGCCTCTCTGTCACATCTCCACAGGACTGGTAGTGGGACCTGTGTCTCCTCCTCCTTTTTTGGGGGTATGTCCAATTTGCAGCTGTTGCTGTCCACTCCAGACACCAGCAGGCTAGTCACCTTCCTAGCTGCCCCCACCCCAGCAACTGTTCCCACAGCTACCAGTGCATGCTGCAAAGTAGCCAGTGGGTTCCCCTCCACTTGGCAATCTCACATCTGGGTTACTTGAAGTCACCAGTCCACAGTCCTTTGTGGCTGCTTACAGGGTTTCAGCCCCTATAGCTACTACCAGTGCTCCTGCCCCAGCTGCTCCCACTTCTATTCCTCTAGCAGCCATTACTGAAATGCCCGTTAGCAGCTCAGCCCCACCATTGGTCCTACCCAGGGACACTCCCAATCCCCTGCTAAAACCTTTACTTGTCATACCCCAATTCCAGCCGCTGCTGTACTCATATCTTGCTCTCCTTCACTCCCCAGATATCCCCCACACAGCTGCATACCCTGCAAGGGCCCAGAGATCCCCCAAACCACCAGGCACTTCAAGATCCCCATTATACCTTCTTGCTCCAAATCATGGTAGGATCTTTACAAAAAGAAAAGTTACAAAGGACTGTAAACTGTATCTGTATGGTGAACAAGTAGATCTAGTTAAAGGGTTTAAATTCCTAGGGGTGGTATTTGATACTAAAATTACTGTGGAAAGATCATATAGATTATGTATAAGATAAATGTACAGGAAGGATTAACCTGCTTAGAAGTCTTACCGGGACTAATTGGGGGCAGATAAGAAAACATTGCTGATGGCATACAGAGCCTTAATGAGACAGGATATTGACCATGACTGCCAAGCTCTCGGGTCAGCATCAAAATCAGAACTTAAAAAAATAGATTTAATACAAACCCAGCCACTATGAATTGCGTGTAGTTTTTTTATTATAACATCTGTATGTGCACTATAGATAGCTTCTAGTGAAATGCCAGTTTCACTATTGTGACAGGGTGTGACTCACCACTGAGGTCCCCCCTGCTGGATGTCCCGGGGATCAGCTCTGCTAGCCAGTGCGCCCTCTTCTGGTGGTGTCTCGCCACCATCACTTCTGCTTAAGGGACACACATTATTCCCAGGACTGCAGCATCCTCTTCATGTGCCACTCCCTGTGCGCCCCCCTTTTGGGGGAATGTCGCAATCCTTTAGTCCAGCCACTTCCTCAGTGGTGAGTGGGGGCAGGGGGACCCAGGACTGCCCACTACTCCGGGTACTGGCCTACGGACCCTGTAGATGGTCGCTGCTTGCAGCGCCCCCTCCTACTCCTCAGTAGATTTCCCTGGGCCACTTCCCCACAGCCCCAGCACCCTCTTTGCCCTTGCCTCAGGTCCTCAGCCTGCAGATCCCTGCAGCCCACCAGGAGCTGCCTTTAGCTCCCCGGGTCTCTGCCTGCAGCACTGCTCTGTCCACCTCCCTCCTCAAGCTCCAGTGAGTGACTGAAGCTGCTTTGCTCTGCAGACCTTCTCATATGGGCCAGCCCGGCCCTGATTGGCTGCCTCATGCGCAGCCTTCCAAGGGCTCTATTAACCCCTTAGAGCCCAGTATAGGGCAGGTGCCCCATCACACTAGGAATGAAACTACTGGATCTACCTTACTGGGCCAAAGTTAACAAGAATTGTAATGATGAAAGCAGCAGACAAATATATGAGGATTGTTGGGAATTAGATAGGTGAACTATAACACACAATGTTAGAATTCCAAATGCCATTTGAGTTAATGTGTGGATGCAGGAGTTGAAAGACCAGGAAAAGCTAAATGACCTCGAAACTTTTAGTCATGGGAAGATTAGTTATGGATGGAAAGTCACATGTCCAAACATGGATTTAGATTTATTTCATAAACTTAAGGGTAAAAAAAAGACAGTAGGTATTAAAAATTAAGTGTACCAGTATATAGATGAAAAGTGCAGTCAGACTTGTCAAATATATACATATGGGTCCAAAAAGGAAAAAAAAACAGGAAGGATAGGGATAGCATATTGTATACCAAAATTTGGAATTAGTACACCTAAAAGAATATCTGATTTTGTAGCTGTCATGACAGCTAAACTAGTAGCAACTATGCTAGCACTAAATTGAATCTGGGATGTACGCCCAGCAGCTGCTCAATGTACAAAGAGAATGGCAGAACTGGGCTTGAACTGCCTCTCAAGTAAACATCTAGAGGGCTGGATCCTCAGATTCTGTAAATCAGTGTAGCTCCATTAATTTCAACGGACTGATGCAGATTAACAGTTGAGGATCTGGTCCAGAATTTCTTTACCGCATAATCTAAAATGTAAATGTCCACGTTACTTCACTTTTCAGTAATATCTAACAGCTAGATTCTTGTTGACTTAATTTGTCTTTCAATATAATTAAGCTATGCTCTGTTCCCTAGAGTTATCATTATTTTACTCTTCCAGGATGTTCCTAGGGGCTGCCTTCTGTCAGCAGTTGATCTTTATCTGTGCTTTCTGCTGATTTTACTCTGTTTAATTGCTGCTGAAAACAGAATCCCAGACAATATACAGGCTGTTCAGTTCTATCCTTTACCATGTCCTTTCACCTTTCAATTTCTACGTCCATTATAAATCTTACAGAAATAGTTTTAAAACTTATGTATTTACTAGTTCAGCTATAATTTTTAATATTGGGGTTTATTCCATCGGCTCATATGTTGCTGTCCCATCTGAATTAGTTTAACTGAACTAATGCATAATTAGTGTTACTCTCCACCCTCACATTTGCTGCCCTAACCATCTGGGAATTGTGCTTGTACAGTATGTTCCAAAGAAATCAGAGATTCCCTATGTCTGAGCTATTTCCTAATGTACTCATTTTACTATGGTGATGAATAATTCTGCTTCAGAACTGTGGTTCTTTTGTAAGTCAGTATGCCAGAATCCTATTTGTTTTCTAAGATATCTTAAGGGATAGCCACAAGGGTTATCATTAGTTGCTTTTAGTCCTGATATAGTCCATGCTCTCATTGTGTCCAGAATCTCTGCATTTACTATACGTGATACTCCTGGGAGAATTCTGCGTCACTGTGCGTGTGCAGAATTCATGTCCCCCACAGATTTCTTTGCTTCCCCACAGAAATATGACTTCTGACAGGGAAGCAAAGGGAAGCCACAAGAGCGGTCACGTACCCCTCTCTGGCAGCAGAGGCAGGTTGGTTTGGACGCCCAGAGCAGCTGGTAGAAACATAAATCACCGCTGGGGGGAGGGGAGAATGGGCAGTTGTGCATGTGAGAGAGAGAGTGACAGGACTTCGGGGTGTTTCTGAGGAGTGGGGCAGGCTCTGTCTCCTCAGACAGAGCAGAATTTATACTCCTGGGGGAATACTGCACCACTGCACAATGCAGAATTTTGCAGAAATTAACATGCATGCAGAATTTTCTATCCCCCACAGAAATGGGTGCTGCAAGATGCCACTAGTGGCCACTGGACCCAGCAGAACCCAGCTCATATATAGAAGATACTGCTGGGGGGAGGGAGAGGGAGCTAGAGGGTTCCTGGCAGCTGCAGTTCCCAGCATGCCCTGAGGGAAGGAGAGGGTGGCACCCAGTAAACTCCATGCATCAGGCTGCTTCTCCCTCTGGATCAGTAGACTTGGGGGGGGGGGAATGGGGGGGCCCCCACGACTGGGCTCTGGGGGGAGGGGGTTCAGGTGTATTGGCTGGGGTGTGTGGCTGGGCTCTGGGGAGGGAGGGGTTCAGGTGTATTGGCTGGGGGGGGCGTGGCTGGGCTCTGGGGTAGGGAAGTGGTTGTGGATTTACCATCTTAATTTAAATGAAACAAGCACAGAAACAGTTTTCTTACCTTGTCAATTCTTTGTTTTTTTAAACTTTCCCATAATTTTTTAGTAATTTATGTTTAACGCAGTACTGTACTGTCATGGGTGGCGGCTATCATAGGCAGGGGAAGGCTGGGCCTTCCTGAACAGCCTAGTGTGGCCCCGCCCATACTCCACCCCCAAGGCCAGACCCCCTCCTGCGGTTTTCAGCACTCTGCCTTGGCTGGACGGCCTGCCTCCTGCAGGGAGTCAGGGCGGCTGGTGCTGGGGCCGCTCTGCCTAGAGCACCAGGGCTGGGAGCGCTGCTGCATGGCGCACCGGGGCTGGCCGTGCCGCCCAGAGCACTGGGGCTGGAGCCTCACCCCCTGGCTGCCTGGCGCTGGGGGCGCTCTAGGCTCCTGCAGGGGAGGGGGAGGCAGAAGGGGGGGCAGATGGGGAGGGGCCAGGGGCTAGCCTCCCCCAATGGCTGGGTCACTAGCCACCTTTCTTTTTTGTCTCTGCTGCTGCCTGATTATGTACTTCTGGTTCTACATGAGGTGTGTGATTGATCAGTCACTTTTTGTAACTTTGATATTCATAACTCTGAGATTCTACTGTATTCTTATTTGTGTTGTGTGAGTGGTGACCAAAGTGCATGAAATTGTTTCTATTCCCTTATTGAATGGTTTCAACTTTTATAAACGTTAGGCAATCCAAAAAGATTTCAAGATGGCTCCGATTTCAAGTTTGCACTTCTGGTGCAAGCCTTTGCATGAACATGCATCCACAAGTTTATATAAGACCTAAGTTTACTATGACAAAAAAGTCACTTACATGGATATTCACAGCAAATGAAGAAAGAGGATCATAGATATTTTCAAAGTGACATTGTGGGCACAGATTTCCAGTGCAGGCCTTGAGGTGTGGTGATGAGGGTTAAAGGTGGGCTTTTTGCTCCTCTAATCCTGGGATCCAGTTCAGCCTCTTGTCAGTTGGTAATTTATGCCCTGCTAGGGAATACTATACAGCCTGAGATTGCTGGACTATCTTGCACATGTGTCACTTCTCTATCTGCCCCGATACACCTAAAGGAGCTGAGAGGGGTGGCACAGTATGTGCTAACCATAGGACTGAGGCCAATAGGTTCCTACATTCCAATCCTAGCTCTAACCCTAACTTGTCCTGTAGCCTTGGTTAAGTCACTGAGCCATTCTGACTTTGTTTCTCTATCTGTAAAATGGATATAATTTTTCTCAGGTCACAGAGACACTACAAATATTTACAAAGTTAGATAAATGCTAAAATTCATCAAAAGGAACATACAGCTTGTTACAGTGCAAAGACTCATTGGCGCAGCACCTCCTGCTGGTCATCTGGGAATTAGCTCTTTTCCAGCCTCAGAGCACCCTCTGCTGGCCCGTGTCTCACCTGCCTCACGCCCCCCATGTGCCTCCCAGACCCTGGTGCCCTTTTACCTCAGGGTTCTGCCCCAGCAGTACTCCAACACTCTGGGTCTCCCCTCCCAGGGGAACCCCCAACCCTCTATCCCCACCTCACCTCAGTGGGGACTGCCAGTCATCATCTAGCCCCCATTCACTGGAATAGACTGCAGTGTAATGGCCACTCATCATTGGCAAGGGGGGATTGGACCAGCTGCTTCTGCCTATTCCCAGGCTGTATCTCTGTAGCCCTCATACCTCTGTAGATCTTCAACAAGGCCTGCAGCCTGGGGTTTTACCAGGCTGGAGCTCCCTTGCTCTGCTCTGCTCGTTCCCAGACAGCTAGCCCTTCCCACTCCAGGGCTAGAGTGAGACTCCTCTATCTCTTAGCCCCACAGCCCTTTTATCCAGGCCAGCCATGGCCTGATTAAGGGCAGGTCTTCACTACGGGGGGGGGGGGGTCGATTTAAGATACACAAATTCAGCTACGCGAATAGCGTAGCTGAATTCGGCGTATCGGAGCTGACTTACCCCGCTGTGAGGACGGCGGCAAAATCGACCTCCGCGGCTCCCCGTCGACGGCGCTTACTCCTACCTCCGCTGGTGGAGTAAGCGCGTCGATTCGGGGATCGATTGTCGCGTCCCGACGAGACGCGATAATTCGATCCCCGAGAGATCGATTTCTACCCGCCAATTCAGGCGGGTAGTGTAGACCTAGCCTAAGCCAGCCACACCTGGGGCCAACTACCTCGCCAGCCTCCCTCAGCTGCTCTTAATCCCTTTTACCTTGGAGTGGGGCAGCTGCCCCACTACACAGCTCCATTCCATTGCAAATTATGTCAGTTTAAACAGAAGGTCTGATTTTTCTTACGTTGGTGTAGCTCTACTGAAATCAACTGGAGTAACACAGAGGAGAATCAGAGTACTGGTTCCTCAGTGTATTTCCAGTGTGTGTGTGTGTGTGTGTGTGTGTAGTCCTCCATTATCACTATATAAAAACCTCTTGTACATAATCTAATCACTTGAAAAATATACATATACAAGTTTCTTTAAAATAATGCAGCCAACTTCAGGATTGCGTATTGGTTTATTTTGGCATGTCATTTTGATGCAAGACTATTATTGTGACAAATTTGATCTATTTCACATGTATGCATATCACCATAATATCTAGGTGCAATTAGTCATTGAACGTATTGCTCAAAACATGCTTCATGCCATATTACATTGGACAACACATGTCTCATGAATCCTTATACTGAATGGAATCTTTTGTGGCCTGCTGAGGAAGATTGCAGGAAAATGGCACAGAAGTTAAAATGATTTACACCCTCAACCTCTTCAAGCAGCATCTGTACCACATACCTGTCAATGTCTCCCTAACTACAGCTGATAAAAACAATGCTTTGGGGATGCATTTGCTTCATGATAACCTATAAACCAGGATGTTGGCGCATATGCAAATGCAAATTACAGCAGAATTTTTGTGCAGTGATGGGGGACCCTTACAACTGGATATGACAATTCATTAATACATTAACATTTGCTCTCTAGTCTGGAAAATCAAAAAACGACGCTGCTTTATGAATCAGATCACTGTATCATGTTTAAAATCCCCAAAACAAAGAAATTGTGTGTAAAAATGGACAGCTCAAGAAGGTTTACAGATGAGGGGTGCTTCTGGGAAATACCCCAGAAAATTCTCTCTTTTTTTGTAGTATTCTTTTAAAGTATTTTGTAAACCTCTAATACCTAAATGGCTTGCATAGGTCAGGGGCTCCATCTTTCCCTTTCTACCACTTGAGCCATGTTGGATGGAAATGGATGGACCAGGGCTTTGCTACACCTCCCTACAATAGAAAAAGGCCTGAGATTTTCCTTTTTCATTATCACCTCCTCAAATCTAGATTTGCCACTTTGAAAAGATCAGCATACAATTTTATTAAATCAGAAACATAATTAAAATAGCAACTATTAATGTAACTCGCCTTCACAGTAGGGCCCATTTTTCTATTCCTTCTGCTCTCTTCTCTGCCTTCTTAGGATGTGTAATGGCACCTCCCTCTCCGGCTCAGAGGGAGGCCACTCTGTCTCTTCATAGCTGACAGCAACCATTGGGTTTCTGGCCATCGGGGCGGAAAGAACAGCCGGGAGTCTCTACCCCAGGACCTCCTGGCTAGGGCAGATGGTAATCAACAGTCTGGGCTCTGACCCTCTGGGCGGGGCAGAGCAATAAACAACCTGGGGCCACAGCCTTCTGGCTGGGGAAGACAGTATATAAACTGTCTATAAGCAGGTTTTTAGGCCTCAGGTGAGTTGGTCACTGCCTCCAGGAATGGGGGTTTGGCAACAGGGGGTAGAGGGACCCAGTCCCACCCTACTCTACCAGGTCTCAGCCCAGAGCCCTAACAGTTGTGGGTGGTCTCACCACTGGGTCACCAGGGAAACAACCGAAATCTGGTGCCTTGCTTCTTGGTAGCACAACCTGACTGAAGTCTAGTTCCCCTGGCTACTTCCTACCACACTCCATCAGCAGGGCTCCATTGGCAGTGAGCTCCCAGTCGCTGCTACGTAGTTGACTGACGGCAGCTCTGGCAACTCCTCACCGCTCTTGGCCTCCTCTGGTGGCAGGGCAATGCATGGCTCAGCATCTGGTCTGGGATCCTGCAGAGGGCTCAAGACATCCACCTCCTTCCCTAGGCCAGCACCAACTGAGCTGTAGGTCCCTCTTTTTATACTTCCAGTCCCACCCCTGTGCTTCTGGCATGGGGGCACGGGGCTGGTTTGGCTCCGAGGGAGGCCACTTTGCCCCATTACAGGGTGGCATCTCTTACTTCTGCCCTTCTCCCTCTGAGGGTCTCTATCAACCTGGTCTAAGTAGCTAGATTTTTATACCAGTATCACACCCGTTAACATATTACCCTTTTCACCCTGCAAAATCCTCAGCTCCTTTCTCTCCTCTCCCCCACCTTGAGGTCTTGAATAGAGCCTTCTCCCGCTCCTTTATAGTAAATTTATGAATTTCTAAGAAATGGGATATCATGGAAATGCTGACAAATTCATAGTCCCAAGCAATGCCTTCTGTGTCCTGCAATAATAAAGGAAATCTCCTAATGGTTCCCTTGATGGCTATACATGGATGGATATTTGCATATAAAAAGTATATGTGGGAAGGATAGGAAACTTCAGGAACAAAACAAAGATGAGAGTCAAATTCTGCACCAGTCAGTCTCACCACTATCCCATCCTGCTCTGCTTTTGTCATTGTGACCGAAGCCAAAAGGCAACTGTCATTAGAACATGAAACTGGCAGCCTCAACTAGTACGTATGTAGAAATCTATGAGGTCTCAAATATCTTGGCACTAGGTGGCTGGGATGTTCTGATGTTAATACCCACTGGATTTTATATCTTAATTAGCCCCAGGAAATCTTTTCCAGAGTGCCAAGGGTTGAGTACACACAAGGTGTCTGATAAACACACTGGTTAATGTTAATGATTATTAAAATACAATTCCCAGTTGTTATAACAAGCATGACTGCATGGATTGCTTTTTTCCTTTATACTGATATTAACAGTTAGTTTACCTGGGAGTCTCAATCAAAGCTGAGTATTGTTTTGTCATAGGTAAAATTTAATCAATATCCATAAATTTAAGATACATTCAAGCCGTCTCAGTGTTGCAAATTAATCCCTGCTGTAACTTCATTGAAGTCAGCGCACTTCACTGACTTCAGCAGAGTTACAGCTTGGTCTGTTTTACCAAGAGGCTCAAGATGTGTCTAGCTCGTGGTTGAGATTCACTGTGCCACCATATATGCACAGCAGCTCCTAAGCGGGGAGAGCATAAGTAGCAGCATCATGTTGGTGTGCGAGCAGGGAATTTGCAAAAAATGCAAATTCATTGTAAAAATGAAAGAATGCACCAAATCTTGCCTGATGAGCCTACACTGTTGTTCTGCACAGGGGAATATAACAAACACATGGGGCACAGAAGGGGAGAATCAGGCCCTAAATATCTTTAATATATCAATTTTGAGACAGATTCTTCGCCTTGCTGGGTCTAGTGGTGCAAAGGGGACAGAAACCTGGCTCAAACAGCCAGCTGTGGATTCTTTGGCATGTCTCCACTACAAACTTACATTGATTCAAGTTACGTCGACATACAGCCACTGCAGTTAGTATATTGCTTGTGCGTGTGCATACTTGGCTCCTTGTGTCGGCGGTACATGTACTTACCAGGAGTGCTTATATCAAGCAGAATGCAGTGCACCATGGGTAGGCATCCCACTGTGCAACTCGCCTCCTTCCAGCTTTTGGGAAGTTTTGGCAATGCGTGATGATGCCGAAGTGAGTCATGCAGAGGTGACTAGGAGCATGGGGTCAACTTACCAGTTTGCAACTGTCTCCATCCCATAATGTTATCTGTATCCCATAATTTTCACACCTTTTTTTCAAAATCCCACAAACCTGTGTGGTCCTCTTTACTGTCTGCCCTCTCTGATAGAAGCATGGAGCCTGCACAGCTTGCACTATTGTCATGAGCATTGCAAGCACAAGGTGCATGATCCTGGAGTATTTGCAGAGCCACAAGAAGAACCGAATGAGTGGGGAATATGATAATTCCTTGGAGGACAGTTTGCTATGGGACACAGCGAGAATCAATTCAAGGTTGTTGGTGCATTCATGAAGCAGCTGCAGATATTGGAGCGCCACTTCTGGGCCTGCAAAACAAGCATTGACTGGTGGGATCGTATCGTAATGCAGGTTTGGGATGATGAGCAATGGCTGCAGAACTTTCTGATGCGCAAGCCCACATTTCTGGATCTGTGTGCTTAGTTCATCTGAGCCCTCCAGCACAGGGACACCAAAATGAGAGCTGCACGGACAGTGGAGAAGCAAGTGGTGATCACACTGTGGAAACTTGCAATGCCAGATTGCTACTGGTCAGTCAGGAATCAATTTGGAGTTGGGAAGCCCACTGCGGGGGTCATTGTCATGCAAGCATGCAGGGACATTAATTGCCTTCTGCTACACAGGACTATGACTCTTAGCTCTCCCTCTCTCACCCACGGCCCCAGGGCTGGTGGAGAAGTCATCTCCTGCCCTGGCTCGGGGCCGGAGGAGCTGGCTTTCCCTGCTATGGCTGGAGGAGTTGTCTCTCCCCCCACGGCCCCGGGTCCGGAGGAGCTGTCATCTTCTGCCCTGCCCCAGCCCCAGCGGAGTTCTGTGCCCCCGCTGATTGGTTAAAAGAAGCATTTTTCTTCTGCATTATAAAGTTTCAAACCTGTATTAAGTCAATGTTCAGTTGAAAGAGCAATCATAATGTTTTGTTCAGAGTTATGAATATTTCAGAGTTACAAACAACCTCCATTCCCAAGGTGTTTATAACTCTGAGGTTCTACTGAAGTGAAGAATTAAAGACATATTGTAATCAAAACTACTAATTCATCAACAACCCATAGGCTGAAATATAGTCACATAAAATGGTTCCCCAATTTTGTGTAGGGAACAATTTTTAAAAACACCAAACAAAGTCTATTTGCAAGTAACTTGGAAAGTGCCCAATCCTGATCCTATTGAATACAATGACAGCTTTGCCATGGGGGTCGGGGGGCATGCCCCTGCTTGTCCTCCCTTGCACACTCCCCTGGTGAATGGCTTTGCAGTTATGGGGTTCCCAAACTGCAGTGGAGCTATATAAGGCATGCATATCCCACCTTGCCACCGAGTACATCAACAGAAAGGGCTACTTTTCTATGCTTATGCAAGTATTGGTGGATCACTACGGACACTTCACCGACATCAACATGGGCTGGTGAGGCGAGGTGCATACGCGCTCATCTTTCAGAACACAGGACTGTTCAGAAAGCTACAAGCAGGGACTTTCTTTCCTGACCAGCGGATTACCACTGGGAATGTTGAAATGCCAATAATGATACCAAGGAGAATGATACCCACGAAAGCTTATGCCCAAATAAATCTGTTAGTCTTTAAGTCTTTCACTGGACTCCTTGTTGTTTTTGTGGATACAGACTAACAAGGCTAACCCCTAATAATGATACTAGGGATCCAGCCTACCTCTTGCTCCTCTGGCTCATGAAGCCATACACTGGCCATCTCAACAGCACCAAGGAATTATTCAACTACTGGCTCAGCAGGTGCAGAATGACATTTGCATGTGCTTTTGGTTGTTTGAAGAGTCACTGGCATTGTTTACTCACAAGATTGGACCTCAGTGAGAAAAATATCCCAATGGTTATAGCTTCCTGTTGTGTCCTGCATAATATCTGTGAAGCAAAAGGGGAAACATTTCCACTGGGGTGGAGGGCAGAGGTGGAGCAACTGTCTGCTGAATTTGAACAGCCAGACAAAGGACTATTAGAAGAGCTCAATGTGCGGAACTATGCAGCTCAGGAAAAGCTTTGAAAGACCATTTTAACAGTGTGTGTTGTTGTTGTGTGCTCTGCCTGGCTCTGCTCTTTTGTGGCCTGGTAGAAATTGTGTGGTGATTGCTCTACATGTAGGAATATAACACTGTCAACGCTCTTATTAATTTTGTTTGTGATTGATCCTATGAGTTGTGTGACACTGTGCAAGTGATGGGGAGTTCACCCCGTAGCAGCCTTGAAAGGGTTAATGAGGCTGAGGAGGGGGCCAATTAACTTGAAAGGCTGCATCTGAGTGAGAGCCAGGGCTTGAAGGACTGATTGGAGATGGAGCCCAGCTAAGAAGGAATGGGCAGGGTTGGTATAAAGATAGGGAGTTGGCAGCAGAAAGAGGCTTTAGGTGAAATAGTCTGCAGTCACTCCCCAGGAGAAGGAAGGTGTTTGGGGGGCTACAGTGTCAGGTAGCCTGCAGTTACTTCCTGGGGGGGGGGGGAGGAATTTGGACTGGTCAACCGGGGGCGGAGGGGGGAGCCAGAAGGTAGAGCTGAGAAGTAGGAAGGAGGGCAGGGAAAGAGTTACATGGCCTAGGAGTGAGCAGGCCACCACTGCTAGAGATAGGGTCCCAGGACTGTAAACTGGAATAGAGGCCAGGCCTGGGTTCCTCTACTAGGCACTGGAGGAGTGATACAGTCGGGGCAGTGAAGGCAAGACTGCCATTTTGTATAGAGATCCTTTGATCCCCTCAAAGGAGAGGAGTATACTGATCTGGCTGGAGGACTGAGTCACTAAGAAGCACCCCGAGTCCCAGAGAAAGAGAGAGACCAAGGGGGCATTGGACCTGTGAAAAGAGAATCCCCAGAGCAACCAGCAGGAGGCACCCTATTGGTGAGTGGACCCTGTGACCGTGCAGTAATAGGTAATTGCTTTCAGAACTGCTGAGTGCTTGGCAGCATATGTTGTGAACTAATAAAGATGAATTATATTCCAAATATAGTGCAAATTAGTGCAAAAAACCCTAGACATTTTAAAAACAGATACATTGAAAACTTAATAATACTTAATACATTAATAGAACAGAACTTATGAAGGGGAAAGAACAGTTCACAATGGTGACCAGACCAGTTAGTGTGGGGCATTGTGGGACAGCTGCTGGAGGACATTTAGGCTCAACATAAGTAATGCAGTGTCTACACATGCAGTGTGTTGACTTAAGTACATCAACTGTGGCATTATGCCGCTCAGGGAGGTGGTGTAACAGGGTGCTTACAGAAGTGGGAGACCGATTTAAGTGTAGACACATGCACAGCTAAGTTGATGTAAGCCGCCTTGCATCGACTTAACATTGTAGTGTAGATCAGGCCTTAAAATTACCTTTGCCACTCCCAACATCCCCCGGGTGGCACTCTGGACATGAGGATCTGGGTCCCAAGATGCCATGTAGTGCTATCTGTACCCCCAGAATGCTTTATTCTTGATTTTTGGACAGACCCAAGAACTGGGCCCATTAAGTTTTTAGAGGTAAATGGCCTAATTCTCCTCTTGTTTACGCTGATGTAAATCTGAAGCAATTCATCTGAAGCCAGTGGAATCACTTTGGTGTACAACCAATAGGAGAGCAAAAGAGGGCTCTTCCTCTCAGGAAACACAATGACCCTAGAGAGGGACAAAGGTAGATTTACACCATCTTCACTGCCTACCCTGGTGCAGGGTCAGCTGAGGATCAGTTCAGACCCCTAATATGCCTTAGAGCAGCCTCACTCCAGGGGAATTGTCAGTTAAGCAGACTTTATGGCCCCTCAGCGCTGGCAGAGCAGTGCAAAGAGGCTGCATAGAGGCCAGAGATCTGGCCCATCATTCCCACACTGTGCCAAAGCACAGAGTTCTAATTTATTCAGAGGTTAATAGCTACCCAGTAGCAGAAATCAAACTGTGGCAGCAGAGCATGAATATTAGCTATAAGGGTCACAGTCTAGGTCTGATATATCAGTGTAATATGCTGTATTGAACTGCAGTGAATGTCTCATCTATCTCCCTATCTGTTTCCCTGTCTATCCTGTTGCTGAGCAGACAGGCTGCTGTGTTATGAAGTGGGGAAACATTATCCATTCACGGGGCTCATTTGACAATTGAATAGTCACATGCCTGCAATCAGAATTCAGCACATCTACAGCCACGTAATTTGGCCTCCAGTTAACACTCCATCACTGAACTGTTAGCGTGGTCTAGAGACAAAGGTACATACAGCACTAGTTCTGGTTGAGCTTTATGTGAGTGTGCTGCAGTAGGAGGGGATGAAGGGTCCCTCCTTTGAAAGGGCCAGTCAGACATGCAGCCCCTGCACTTGGAGGAACACAGGGCTGCTACCAAGATGTTCCTCAGAGGCTGCAGACCAGGGAGTAGGCAGAGCTCTGGTCCCTTTCCATACACTAGCTGGTGTAGCTGACAAACAGCATGGCAGGGAGCATGTTGCGTTCCTTAAAGCAGGGTTTTCCAAAGTATGGGGCATGTCCCTGCTTCTGGGGCATGAAGGACTGGCTGGGGAGGATGGGTGTGTGTGCAACCATCCTGTCAATCATTCTCCACAGTCAGAGCTTCCAAAAAAGTCTTTAGCTGTTGTAGTTGCAAAGAAAATTTTGAAAAAGGGATTAGAGTGAAAGCAATGCTGTGATGTCTACCTGAGTCTGTAGAGAGCCTTTTCTCCTCCGTTGGTGTTCACACCTGAACTGCTAGAAGAGGGCCTCATCCTCCCTGATTGAACTAACCTCGTTATCTCTAGACTGATTCTTGCCTGCATATTTATACCTGCTTCTGGAAATTTCCACTACATGCATCTGACGAAGTGGGTATTCACCCACGAAAGCTTATGCTCCAATACGTCTGTTAGTCTATAAGGTGCCACAGGACTCTTTGTCGCTTTTTACAGATCCAGACTAACACAGCTACCCCTCTGATACTTAACATTATTAGCTATTTCGCTGCTCATTGAAGCACATAAGGAACGAGAAGACAAATCATGTTATGAAGATCTACCCAATCCACAGTCTGTGAGTGACCGCTCACCTCCCTGAAAGTTCCTCCTGAGGTACTGTGGCAACATTGTCAACACTGTGCTGTGCTTCCCAGGCATGTTGGAAACCAAAGAGAATAGTTTAGTGTTCGAGCATTAGCAATATCAACATATTTTGAAGATTATAATTAATTTCACTGTGGTTGCACAGGTAGAAGTACTGGCAGAATTTGGCTTAGGGCCTGCAATTAAAAAAAGGATTGAATATATGAGACTATCCCAGTCGCTATCTTCTTTTAGGCTGTGTGTTGTTCTAAGTTCTCAGTAAATACTGAAAGTATCAATTTATTCCAGTTAACATTTAAAAACAGAATTTACATAAAAGGAGGTGTTTTTTTTTTTAATTTAACCTCTGGTGCTTCTGTGGAAAAAAATCAGATACATTTCTGAATGAGAAATTAACACTAATAGATTACACTACAGTATTTAAACTGAATCACATGAGTTGTTTGGCCTGCCAGTTTATCTGAGTCTCCACTTTACAGTAGGATTTATTTCCTATCTGTGCCATCTACACTGATATTTATGGTAAATCTTTAGGATTAGAATTATTGGATAATTTAAATTTCACTTAAAATATTATTTAAGTAGGGTCAATATAAGCATAAGCAATTCAGAAGTCGAACTGGTTACTTAAGAAGCCACTACATTAAATGAACATCTGGCTTGATTTTAACACTGTGTCAATTAAAATCCAGTTCAGAAAGCTACACTGCCAGTTTTAATGCTGTGGTCAGACAAGCTAAGTAAACGCACTAGATTCACCTCTACTTTCTGAAGGCATAATCCAGCATGCCTGGGGATTGGGAGGACTGTAGCTGCATGATTTTATGGAGGCCAGGGCAGAAAGTAAAGATGCCCTCTCCTGACATGGCCCAGGAAAAAGAGTGGTGGTAAAAATAAAAACCTCAGCTGAGAGCAGAAAGTATCACCCAGAGCCCTATGGAATAGTGGGCCTTGTTGGCACAGAGAATGGCCATCCAATTTGTATCTTCTTGAGCCAGCAGGGGTGAAGATAGCCAAGGATCTCTTTTGTCCTTTTCTCTCACAAAACTGTACTTTAAAGTGCTGGAGTGAAAAACATAAAGCTGCATTTAAAGAACATTATCAGTCTATTGCCATGACAATACAGTGACATTCCAGTCCCTCTCTTAGCTTCTGTGTTGTCATATTCTATTGTGATAGAAATAATGTCACATTATACCTGTGTTTCACAAGCAAAACAGGATGATGAAATACAATGAAAGAGGAAAGTTACTGTTCAGAAGCTAAAAATATATTAATAATAAAGATAAATGAAGAAAAAAATACATCACATTTTGTTTTTTGTTTTACTTTGCCAATAGAACCCAGAAGTAATCCTGTTTATACAGAATTTCCCTTCTATTTTAGATACAAAAATAGTAACACAAAAGAACCAGACATCTGGCCCACCCAAAAAAAGAAACTACAAAAATACCCAACTTTGTGTTGGCTTTAGTGAATATCCTCATCGGGCCTATTTAAAAAGTTGTTACTTTGGAAATTATAAAATCATAGCTATTAGAGGTTGGAAAGACCTATTAGGTCATCTAGTCTATCACTCTGCCAAGTCAGGAGTGTTCCTTATTGTCAAGGTTTTCTCCAAAAGAAAGTCATACTCAATGTGTTGGCATTTTTCCGCAGGTCAGACTGAAGAGTAATCTTTATAACGACTCTCTTTCTTAAGTGTTGTTATAGAGAGATACATTGTCTCGCTACAGCTAAGGTTGATGCTAGCTGCCTATTATAAGCTTGTTTTTCACCTCTTAGTAACTTCCAGAAAACAAAGCCAAGTGATTTCAAATTTTACATGTTGCAATTGATTATTCCTTCCTAAGTGTAGTACTTTGCATTTGTCCTTATTGAATTTCATTCTATTTAATTCAGACCATTTTTCCAGTTTGTCAAGATCATTTTGAATTCTAATCCTGTCCTCCAAAGCGCTTGCAACCCTTCCCAGCGTGGTACTGTCTGCAGACTTTCTAAGTGTACTCTTTATGCCATTGTCCAAATCATTGATAAAGACATTGAATAGAACCAGACCCAGGACATATGCCTGCGGGACCCCACTCAATATGGCCTTCCAGCTCAATTGTGAAACATTGATAACTACTCTCTGAGTATGGTTTTCCAGCCAGTTGTGTACCCACCTTATAGAAGGTTCATCTAGGCCCGTGGTTCTCAAAGCCGGTCCGCCGCTTGTTCAGGGATAGCCCCTGGCGGGCCGGGCCGGTTTGTTTACCTGCTGTGTCCGCAGGTTCGGACTATCGCGGCTCCCACTGGCCGCGGTTCGCCGCTCCAGGCCAATGGGGGCTGCGGGAAGGGCAGCCAGCACATCCCTCGGCCCGCGCCGCTTCCCAAAGCCCCCATTGGCCTGGAGCAGCGAACTGCGGCCAGTGGGAGCCGTGATCGGCCGAACCTGTGGACGCGGCAGGTAAACAAACCGGCCCGGCCCACCAGGGGCTTTCCCTGAACAAGCGGTGGACTGGCTTTGAGAACCACTGATCTAGGCTATATTTTTCTATTTTATTTATGATAACGTTCATGTGAGACAGTATCAAAAGCCTTACTAAAGTCAAGATATCACATCTACTGCTTCCTCCTCCTATTCACAAGCCTTGTTATCCTGTGAAGGAAAGATATTTGGTTGGTTTGACATTTGTTCTTGACAAATCCATGTTGACTGTTACTTATCACTTTATTTTCTTCTAGGTGCTTACAGACTAATTGTTTGATTATTTGTTCCATTATCTTTCTGGGTATTGAAGTTAAGCTGAATGGTATATAATTCTCTGGGTTGTCCTTATTCCCCTTTTTATAGGTAGATACTATATTTTTCCCTTTTCCAGTCTTCTGGGATCTCTCCTGTCCTCCACAAGTTCTCAAATACAATCACTAACAGAGAGCTCTTCACCAAGTTCCTTTAGTATTCTAGGATGTATTTCATCAGGCCCTGCTGACTTGAATACATCTAACTTGTCTGAGTAATTCTTTACTTGTTCCTTTCCTATTTTAGCCTCAGCTCCTACCCCATTTACACTGATGTTCACTATGTTAGTTGTCCAATCACTGCTAACTTTTTTTGGTGAAAACTGAAACAAAAACGGCATTGAACACTTTGGCCATTGCTGTGTTTTCTGTTATTGTCTTTCCCTCCCCATTTGTACTGGAACTACCCTGTCCTTGGTCTTCCTCTTGCTTCTCATGAATTTGTAAAATGTTTTCTTGTTATCCTTTATATCCATAGCTAATTTAACCTCATTTTGTGCCTTGGCCTTTCTAATTTTGTCCCTACATGCTTCTAGTGTTGCTTTAAAAAAAAATAAATTCATCCTTTATAATTTGATCTAGTTTCCACTTCTTGTATGACTTTTTTGAATTTCAGGTCATGACGCTGTAAGGACCTGGGGACTAGTACCTAGGTTTGCAGAGCCTGGGACAGCTGATATTTCTACAGTGCCACAGGGAGGCTATGTAGAAGTACAGCCAGGGACCACTATGGAGAGTAGGTGCCACAGGATGCATCACCCAAGAGAACCAGAGTGACATTACCTTGTGGCCCTCTGATAGGCTGAGCATCCTATTTAACCTCAGAGATTGGCCTAGGAAGTTGTCTGGGCAATCACACAGACTTTGGCCTGCTGCAATGCCAGACTTTGTTTCATCTCCTGTCTCTGACTCCAGCCTGACTCTGACCTGGTCTCTTGCCTCCTGATTCCAGCCTCGTACTTCTGATCTCCAGTCTCTGACCCCAGTCTGACTCTGACCCTGACTTGCTTATGGAATCTGGCTCTAGTGATTCCTCCAACTCCTGCCTGGTGACTACCATCCCTGGTGGGCAGCCGTCAGCCCAGCTGTGACTGCTAGGCAAGATCACCTATGCCCTGGTCCCTTACATGAAAATCTCCTGCTTAAGCCAGTGTGGCCTCTTACCATACTTCCTATCTTTCCTACACATTGGTATAGTTTGCTCTTGTGCCCTTAATAAAGTCTCTTTAAAAAACTGCCAGATGTCCTAAACTCTTTTTCCCCTTAGACTTGCATCATATGTGATCTTACCTACCTATTCTCTGAGTTTGCTAAAGTCTGCCTTCTGAAGTCTATTGTCTTTTCTGCTATTTTTCTTCCTGTCGTTTCATGATCACTTTCATCCAAGCTGTCTTCCACCTTCAGATTCTCAACCAATTCCTCCCTGTTTGCCAGAATCAATCCAGAATAGCCTCTCCCCTATTCACTCTCTCCACCTTCTGTAATAAAAAGTGGTCTCTGATGCATTCCAAGAACTTGTTGGATAATCTGTGCCTGCCTGTATTGTTTTCCCAGCAGATGTGTGCGTAGTTGAAGTCCCCCATCACCACCAAGTCCTGTGTTCTGGATGATTTTGTTAATTGTTTAAAAAAGGTCTTATCCACCTCTTCTTCCTGGTTAGGTGGTCTATAGTACCCCCCTACATAACATCACCCTTGTTTTTTATCCCTTTTATCCTTGCCCAGAGATTTTCAACAGGTCTGCCTTCCACTTCTATTCAACCTCAGTGCAAGTGTATGCATCTTTGATACACAAGGCAAGACCTCCTCCCTCTTTTTCCCTTTCTGTCCTTCCTGAACAAGCTGTACCCTTCTATAGCAATATTCCAGTGTTGTGAATTATCCCATCAGGTTACTGTGATGCCAATTATATTGTATTTGTGATTATTCACTAGTATTTCTAGTTCTTCCTGTTTATTCCCCATACTTCTTTCATTAGTATACAGACATCTAAGGGGTTTCCAGTCTATATTCCCTCTTGTCTCTCCTTTGTCAACGCTGCGATTTCCCATGTTGCCCCCAGATTCAGACCCTTCACCCAGGTCTTCATGTTTTGGACTTACTTGTGGGATTTGGTCTCCTGCCACTCTCAAACCTAGTTTAAAGCCTGCCTTTCTAGGTTAGCCAGTCTGTATGCAAAGATACTCTTCCCCTTCCTTGATAGGTATACTCCATCTCTGCTCAGCAGTCCTCCTTCTTGGGCAGGGTCCCATAGTCGAGGAAGCTGAAGCCCTCCTGGTGACATCCTCTCTGCAGTCACGTATTTACTTCCAGGATATCTGTCAGTCATTACTCAGATGCCTACCCTTGACTGGAAGTATCAGTGAGAACACCTCCTGTGCCCCTAAGTCCTTATCTCTCACTCCCAGAGCCCTGTAGTCACTTCTGATCTGCTCAGGATCATACCTCGCAATATCATTAGTGCCCACATGAATGAGCAGTAGGGGGTAGTAGAGAGCTGGATGATCCTCAGCAATCCTTCCTTAATGTCTCAGATACAGGCCCCTGGCAAGCAGCACACCTCCCAGGATGCCAGGTCAAGCCTGCAGATGGGTGCCTCTGTCCCCCTCAGAAGGGAGTCACCAACAGCTACTACCCTTTGTTTCCTCTTGGGAGTGGTAGCCACAATCTTCCCAGCCTTGGAGGTATATGGCTTCTCCTCCTCCACCTTTGGGAGAGATTCCTCATCCCTCATTGCCAGGGCAGCACAGTGTTTTTTTAATCTCTGTGGACAGTGGGTTAGGAGCAGGGTTGGAGCATTCCTGCTGCTATGAGTAACCGGTGGCCAAGTTCCTCCCTGTGAAGAGGAGCAGTTTCCTCTTCCATTGGTGGTGCTATCTCAGTCCTCTCCAGGTGGATTTCCTCCTCAAACTTAGAGGTCTCCATATGCATGTTTTCAATGAATTCTTCCTGTGCATGGATGCTCTTCAGCCTAGCCACCTGCCTTTTGACCTGTAGGCATTCTACCTGTAGGCATCTCTCACATTGGATGGGCCCTCCAACCTGGCTTTCCATGAAAGGGAAATGCAGGCAACAGTCTCTGCAAATCCACACCAGGACCTGGGTAGAGACATCCATGGTCAGGTTCTCTGTCTGGACACAGGTGCAGGTGGAGGAGCCCGGAGCAGTGGTGGAATTGGTGATGTGGCCTTTCCAATTGCTGATTTTATTTTTTCTCCCTTCTACAAACTCCCTCTCAAACTCCCGTTTGCTGCCTTGAGGTCACTAGCTCTCCTTGCTTGCTTAGCATCTGGTTTTTAAGCCCTTCTTTTCCATGTCATCCCTGCACCCTTGTTAACACACAGGGGAAGGATGATCACCGGGATCAAAGGAGAAGAGGCTAGAGCCTCGGTAGCACCCACTGAACTAACAGTTAGTAGGCCTCTGGCCCCTCTCCCAAACACACAATCCCCAACAGAGCACACTGTGCACTTTAAGCAAGCTAAAAGAAAAACCAAACAGACAGACAAGCTCTCCCACTCACCCCAAGAATTAGTGCTTGCTCCTTCTTCAGCAGGGGATCTCCTGCTCAAACTCCTGTTTGCTGCCCCTGTTCGCTAGCACAACAAGATTCCTGCAAATGTACTTCTTTACAGCCATGATGGAGGAGAGAGACTGCCCCAAGGCAGAACTCCCCTCTGTCATAGTCTCAGGTTCCCTCTGTGGTGCCTGATGAGGTGTGAACAAGGCCTTGAAATAGCAGCAAATAACAGATTTTGTTTGTTTGTTTGTTTCTAAATCTGCTTGTGTTTTAACTCTGCTCTCCAGTGGACTCCAAATTAACTTGCTCTCGGGACTCTGGTATTGAGCCCAAATTTACAGGTCCTTAGATGGCATCTTTAACTGCTGTACCATGGTAGTGCACTGAATCACCACCCCTGAACAGCCTTCATGCTAAAGGCCTATAAACCCACAGCAACCAGGCCCCAGATTGGCCTGACAAACAGCATTCTCACCGGGTACCTGGACTATATAAAGACCCCAAACCGGGGAGGAAGCTGGCTGAGCAACAGAAAATTGCCTGCTGGTGGCTGCCTGACTGTCTTGCCGTGTTGCTCTGCTTCCTCACATGACCTTGCCTCCTTAACCCACTGACCTGGCCCCTTGGATTGGATCAGATCTTTCAGCTGCTGACCCCTGCAAGAACTGCGACCATTGCCCCAGACTGCTTTTTAATACCAAATTAATTGACGTCCCAGCTCCCTGACAGCCGTGCATACTTGACTACTGCTGCGGATTACCCCCAGCCTGCCTTGGCCACTCGACATTACACTTGCAGATTTGGAGGGAAGTGCCACTGCACATGTGATAAGGGCTGCCTCTGCTGAGCCAACTCCTGCTTGCAACTGGGCCAGCTCTTGTACTGAGGAGCTAGTGTTATCTCTGATCAGAAGGAGGGGCAGCTCAACAGCATGAGAAGCAGGGTGATCTAGTGCAGTGGCTCTCAACCTTTCCAGACTTCTGTACTCCTTTCAAGAGTCTTGACTTGTGTGTACTCCAAGTTTCACTTCACTTAAAAACTTACAAAATCAGACATAAAAATACAAAAGTGTCACAGCTCACTATTACTGAAAAATTGCTTACTTTCTCATTTTTACCATATAATTATGAAACAAATCAATTGGAATATAAATATTGTACTTACATTTCAGTGTATAGTATACAGAGCAGTATAAACAAATCATTGTCTATGAAATATGAGTTTGTACTGAGTTCGCGAGTGCTTTTAATGTAACTTGTTGTAAAACTAGGCAAATATGTAGATGAGTTGATGTACCCCCTGGAAGACCCCCAGGGGTACATGTACCCCTGGTTGAGAACCACTGGTCTAGTGGATTGGGAATGGCACTGAAACAAGGGACTGTTGTGACACTGTAACTAATAAGCTTATTTACCGATGAGAGAGAGTATAACAGATTTAAGACCTGTGGATAATGAACTATTACCCCCAAAACTTTAGGAAGGGGCTAAAAAAATCAGTAGACCACAGTTGTGCTAAGAACCTTACGCATGCTGGAAACTTTATTTTTAAGAACTGGACTCATGTTGATATGTTCTAAGACTGTTCAAGGTTGCTCTGTTTATGAACTAAAATTGTTTGTGTTAAACTGGTGGTACATTGTGGAAAAGCTACTTGCTCTAAACAACTGGATTAGTATTCTATGTGCTAAGAAAGTATCAAGCCCAATTTAATGCTGAAGACCGGGTTCTGTTTTCATTTGATACAGTTAACACTTTGTTTGCGGTGTCTGACATTTGCATTGCTTTCTTTATGTCCCACGCCAAGCTGCATGTCCAAAATAAACAGCTGTAAAGCCTGCTGAATTTTGGGCCACAGCATTTCTTTAATGAGAAACCATAGATGGCCCTAGATTTGAACCTTGCCTGAACATCTGACACCATCTCTGCTGGTTCCTACTGGCAGGTAAAGAAGAAACCTGACAGCTGGGCCTCTTCAGAAACATGGTCTCAGTTTGTGAAAAGTCTGAAATTTTACAAGGTTTTACTTAACTGTACAGGTCTGTTGCATCTTACGCGCATTTAACATGCGTAATTTCAGCTTTACGCAGTCGGCAAAAACAAAAACAAAACAACAAAAAAAGAGAAAAATAACAATTTTAATACTGTACTTGTAGTGCGGGCGATTCTGCCCGCCATTCAACTCAATGTAATTTTGACTATACGCGGTTTTCGCTTTACGCGCTGACCGTGGAACGTAACCCCAGCGTAAGATGAGACAGACCTGTACTAGCATTTGTGAGGGAACCTTTCAAAATTCCATTCTGAAGATCCATTTTTGGATCTAAACCTATGGAATCTCAAACTCACGTTTTTATGCAAAACAGTTATTTGCAATTTTTGTCAGAAAAAAAGAGGATTTGGGGGTGAGAAATGGCCCAGAATGAAATTTCAGTTTGTGGGAAATTCCATGAAAAACTTTTTTTATTTCTGCATAGTTTGAATTTCTATATTAGAAGGTGCATTGAGAATCCAGACCTTCAGTTCTCACATCTCAGGCCTTTTACTGTTGGCTGTGAGAATTTTATAAAATGCTGTTTTTAAAGATAAAACTTGAATGTTGCTAGCACATGGTACTTTTTAATCTTAGTGGTAGAAATAGAACCCTCTTTTTTATCTAGATAAAATTGTCACCCTGATCTCATGCATCCTCCAGTTAAATCAAACAACTCACTATTTACTGAATCAGACATCCTTATTGTTCTAAATTGCGCCCCAAGGAAACCTGATTCAGTTTGGTTTACTCTTTTCACAGAGAGCCAACAATATTTATTATGAAGTCTGCATAGTAGGATAATTCTTTACACTGTTCAAGAAATTCCCATATAATCCCTTCTGTATTTTGCAATAGAAATTATCACTCTTTTAGGCAACAGGTCAATATCACAACAATAGGCCTTTGTTTCTTTGAATTTAAAGAGAAATTTTGTTATAGGGTAAAGTTACATAAGGCCTGATCCAAAGCCCATTGAAGAAAATGGAAAGACTCCCACTGACTTCCAATATTAGAGCATCCTTCACGCTACTGCCAATGATCATGCACCCCCTACCCCCACCCACATACGGTAAATAACAAGAAGTGTATTTTGTGTACTTTAAAAGGCTTCAAATGTTTATGAAAAATACATGGCTGCTGGAATAGTCAGGAGCAAATTACCTACCAAATATTAGGAAAATTAACCCTCTTTCACTCACAATACCTGATGTAATGCAGCAGCACATGTTGAAGATGTTATTTCATATTAAATGAAATACACTTGTGTCAGTTGATCAGATGTCTGTAAGAAACAGGTACATATGATGGGAAATGTCATGTTAAGAAAATTCAGTTTGCATACTGAAAATGTAGAGAGATCTGACATGACTGTAAAAACTATCATTGTATTAAAATGTTCTTGTTATAGCACTGTTGCAGGGCCAGAACCCCTCTCCCCCATCACACTGGAGGAGGGTTAAGGGCATGGTAGACCCACGGTTAAGTCAATATGGTTGCGCTCAGTCACAGGGCTGCATAGTCCAATGGCCAGAGTCGACAGAACTCTCCTTGGCTGCAAGGAGGCCCGACCCGCTGGCCAGAGTTGACAGAACTCCCCTTGGCTGCAGGGAAGCATGGCCCAATGGCCAGGGTCAATGGGACTCCCTTTAGCTGCAGGGAAGCCCGGCCCACTGGTCAGGGTCAATGGAAGGAAGGTTTGGTGCCCCCCACCCAAAAAAAGGGGGGGGGGCAGCCAGGTAGGGGGACCCAGGCCCTCCCTGCTCCACTGGGTCCCAGCCCAGGGCCCTGGTAGTGGCAATGGGTTTCACCACGAAGCCAGCAGGGAATCCAACTGCTGCAGGGACACTGGCTAGTCCCTCCTGGGGCTACTTCCTACCATGACTCCTGTAGCTGAATTCAGGGTGCCTCGGGTGGCAATTGCAGTCTCTCTAGGGCATCTGCAGGTGCCTGGGTGCTAAGAATGCTGTCTTAACCCCTTCTGCTCCAGTGTGGGGCCAGTACACCCCGTCACAAGCACTAAGATATACAATTTGACCTCCCTCAACGTTCACTTTCAATTTTTCAGTATCTGGGAGTGTAATGGAACAGCACACACCAATATTTGGATCCAGATCCACATTGCAAACTGAAGTTGAGAGTGTGTAGATCTGATGTTTCAGTTCAACCCACTATAGAGATAAGGGTTAACTGTGAAATTCAGATCCCAGTTCAGTTTCTGATCCTCTTCCATTCCCCTAACTTATGAAGTGTTTGTTTCTGAATTAGGAGTCTGTGTTAGGAGCATCACTAATTCCCATATTTATTAAGAAAATCACATACAAATACCTCATGCAATATCTATACAATTTCTTTATAGTTCAGAACAGTAATATTTTGTTTTTTGTTTACTTGCTTTTGAGCTTGTCACACTCATATCCCTTTCCATAAATCACTTGCACACTGATTTTTTAGAATGAGTCAGAAGTGAAAACACAGGTGAGGTATTGCAGAAGAAAGAAGAAATGGCTTAAATGTTCTTAAGTAAGGTCAACCAATTCTTTAAATATCTAAAAAATGAATGGATTAGAATTTAAAAATATATTTAGAAATTTGGAAATTATTAGTCTTAAAAAACCATAATATTAGCTTATTGGCCCCAAACCAGGTGGGACATTTTAGATCTACTTTAATTTTAAATGGTATTCCATGTGTTGGAAAGCAGACTAAAGTGTTTCAAGTACTGATGCTGAAGTATTTCAAGTACTGGCCACTTCAGAAATAGGGTTGCCAACCCACCAGGATGGTCCTGGAGTCTCCAGGAATTAAAGATTAATCTTTAATTAAAGATTATGTCATGTGATGAAACCTCCAGAAATACATCCAACCAAAATTGGCAACCCTATTCAGAAAGGGGGATTTTTCCTTCAAGAATTGTCCCTTTCAGGGGAGGGTTTAAAACAATCAAACAAACAAAAAACCCCATATACACTGCCATTTTTGGCTAAATCTTGTACTCTTTACTCACATGAGCTGGGCATGAATAAGGGACTGAAAAGTCAAGCCCTTTATTTTTGGCTGTTGAGTTATTGGGTTAAAGCTAAGGGGGATTTAAGCTTCTTCTTACTGCAATAGCACATTTCTGTTACACATCATTCTGTCTTTAGCTTAACATCTGATGACAACTGGCAATAAGACAATTAGGGAGATGCTGTGGCTGACGAACTATAAATACTCTATTAAATGCAAAAACCTTGATGTTAACTGTTCAACTGTAATGTTGCATTAAGCACTCAAAAGTCAGGAAATGCCAAAGTTAAAGCTAAACCTCAGCCTTTCCTCTACCCTGTGGTATATGTGCATTACAATAAAACCTTTAATTACATGATCTCAATGATTTCTTGAATAGTACAATGTAATATCATACCATTTTTTCTAGGCTCTTATATATATGTGTGGAGCACCTTGTAATATTTTTTTCACGTTTTTATACGTACACAAATAAAATTGTCATGATGTTCTGGGATATCGTCCCAAAATATTATATCACAAATATCACAGTGTGGGGGGAAAATGGTTCTCACTTACCCACTGATTCAATTTTTGAACAATCACCTTATTCCAGGCTGCCCCTCCTGGTTGGGACTTGCCCCTTGGAAACATCTGCAAAGCTATCTCATTATTCACCTATCGTGCTGACCAATATTGTCTCACTGTTTCCTTGGTCTTTCTGTATCATGTGTCTTGTCTTATACTTAGACTGTAAGCTCTCTAGGGCAGGGACTTTTTTTTGTTCTGTGTTTGTAGAGTGCTTAGCACAGTGGGGTCCTTGTCCATGAACAGATCTCCTAGGCACTACGGTAATACAAATAACACTGCTCTACAGCCAAAATGCTTCTGAAATAAATGTAGTCAAACTTTACTAATTCTGGGTCACTGAGAACGAAAATGATGCTTAAAATTGTTGATTGGCTCTAGTTTTCAAGATATGCTATTGGGTCAGTATATACGACCCTTGACTTGGGAATGGCGGAGGATAAGTGAGTTATAAAGGGAAGGGATCTCAATTTAAACCAGAAATGACTAAAATACATCTTTGACTGGATCTATGAATAAATCTATGACTGGGTTTGGACAGTACTTGCTTTTTAGGCAAAACAATGAATGATGCAATCTGAAGCTGGTATTGCGTCATACATGATATGAATTGCATCATGTTATTCCTAGAAGTCATGGATGATGCAATCATAACAAAGATTACATCACTCTGCTGAACAAATTGCCCTATATCAGCTCTAGAAATCATACAGTGTCGTGCTCTCTTATTTGTCAGTGTTTGATTTTGCAAAGGGACACATTTCTGTTTAGCCAAAGTGAGCAGAGATGCCTCGTACTTGTGTGAACAGTGCAGATAACTTCTGCTATGTTTGTGGTGAAGTGACTTTTGCATCACAAAAGCGCAGTATAGCCACTATGGTTAAGAAAGCCTATCACCTTTATTTTGGCTGCAAAATTGGAGATCACGACAAGAAGTGGGCCCCACACATATGCTGCAACACTTGTGCAACAAATCTTCGCCAGTGGTTGAACAGGAAAAGGAAATCTATGCCTTTTGCAGTGCCAATAATTTGGAGAGAGCCAACAGATCATACCAGCAATTGTTACTTCTGCATGGTGCCTCCAGTTGGGAAAGGTGTGTCAAAGAAGAAAAAGTGGACTGTGCATTATCTAAACATTCCATCAGCTATACGCCCAGTACCCCACGGAGAAGGACTGCCGGTTCCTGATGCACCAGAATCATTCTCACTTGAGTCAGACGAGGAAGAGGAAGAGGATGAAACTTCTGGTCCTGAACCATCAATGTCACAGGACCCACATTTTCTCCCATCCTCCTCCTCTGAACCACACCTCATAACACAAGGTGAACTGAATGACCTTGTCAGGGATTTGGAACTACCCAAGAGTAAGGCAGAGCTGTTGGGCTCCAGACTACAGCAGTGGAATCTCCTGGCAGGTGATGTTAGGGTTTCCATGTTCCGTGACCGTCAAAAGGATCTTGTCCCATTCTTCTTCATGGAAGGTGATCTTGTAGCTTGCAACAACATCGATGGTGTGATGGCAGCCCTCAACATGGTTCACGATCCAGATGAGTGGAGACTGTTCATTGATTCATCGAAGACGAGTCTTAAAGCTGTTTTACTGCATAATGGCAATGTTTTGCCATCAATTCCAGTTGGTCATGCAGTCCATATGAAGGAAACCTATGACAACATGAAACAACTTTTGAGGTGCATAAACTATGACCAACATCAGTGGCAGCTTTGTGGCGATTTGAAGGTTGTTGCTCTCTTGCTTGGTCTGCAGACTGGATACACAAAGTACTGCTGTTTTCTCTGCGAATGGGATAGTCGTGCAAGAGATTCCCACTACATCAAGAAAGATTGGCCACTCCGACAGTCATTGGAGCCTGGGAGGAAAAGTGTTCAGCATCCACCACTTGTTGAATCAAGGAAGATTTTGTTACCACCCTTACACATCAAGCTGGGTCTGATGAAGAACTTTGTCAAGGCCATTAACAAAACACAAGCAGCTTTCAAGTACCTCCGTGGAAAATTTCCAAGGTTAAGTGAAGCTAAGATAAAGGAAGGTGTCTTTAAGATTCGTGAACTTCTTCGAGATGATGCATTTGACCATGCACTGCGTGGCAAGGAAAAGACGGCATGGAAAGCCTTCCAGTTAGTGGCAATAAATTTTCTCGGAAACAACAAGGCAGACAACTACAGGTTGTTGGTGGAAAACCTCCTCAAGCCATACAAAAGCCTTGGTTGCAACATGTCACTAAAGATACATTTTTTGCACTCTCATCTAGATTTTTTTCCACCGAACTGCGGAGCAGTGAGCGACGAGCACGGCGAGCGATTTCACCAGGACATTGCAACAATGGAGAAACGCTATCAGGGCAAATGGAGCCCATCAATGCTTGCAGACTATTGCTGGACAGTGACAAGAGATGCTCCATTTAATGAATACAAGAGACAAGCCAAGAAGCGCCGAGTAGACACTGAATAGGACTAAACTATGTACATAATAGTTTTTTGCCTTTTGTTTCATAATAAATTTTATTTATATAACCCTTTTGCTGATTTTTAAAGTGTTACATAAACAGGACAGGTGAAATATTATCATGTAAAGCAACCATAAACACATGAAAAGACCTAGGTTTACAATTTATGATTAAAACTCTACTATCTACACAATATACATAGACATAAAATGTAAAAACTTAAATATCTTAGAAACAGTAGCCAATCAGTTGTTTTAATTGTCATATTTGAATTCAGCACATCAAAATACATAATAAATAGCACATTTTATCTCTGAAGCAGATGACTTCTCAAAAATTGTAGACCAGTGTAAGTGGTCATAATTAATGACTAGATACACTAATCAACTTCTTTCAATATCAATGTATTTTCCATGCTTTAGATTTTACATGGAGTTTATTAATTTTTAACAGTCATGCTTAGGGAAGGACAATATCCTGTTTTCTCTGAATCAATGGCAAAGAGCCATTGACTTCCAAGGGGATAAGTTTGCCTCTGTATGAACATTTTAACACAATCTAGATATTTTAGGTACCTATAAGGTCCCACATTACCATGACACTTAACCACCTCATAGTCTTTATTATGTGCTTCTACTTAAAACACCCCAGTGAGGCAGGGAAGTGCTATTATCTCCATTTTACAGAGGGGGAGCTAAGGCACAGACAGCCTATAAAATTTACCCAATGTCACACTGGAAGCCTGTGGCTGAGCAGGGAGTGGAACTGGGGACCACCACTGGACCATCCTTTCCCTCCAATGGTTTATTGAGTTGAAATAATCAAAGTATAATCAAAGCAAAGAAACACAACCCCACCATCACAGTTCAATTCTGCTGAATTTGTATGCATCCTTTAAGGAAAGGGGAAAAAAAGATGTACAGAAATCCATCTACAGTACTAAGAATCCAGGCCATTCCGCTTAATAGAAAGTTATGGTGCCTTTGACAAGATCACAAGACTATCGAGTAGATGGGGCTACATAAATCTTAATTCATTAGAGATGCTCATCACTCATTAAACTGCCACTTGCTCATGAATGTGTGCCATACTATTTCAGTGGCTTCTATATAATTTCAAAGTTAACATCATTAACTCTCCTTTGCTGAATGGCTCTTTTGTCTTTGATAGGTCTAGTGGAAGTTCTGAAGTAAGACTCAAAGAAAATTGTCATTAGGCAAATTTAAATAGGTGAATTTAAATTTTATAAATGAAACACATGATGGCTATAGGGGACATTTTCCCTCCCCAAAATACTGTTTGGTTTTCCAAGAAGTTCAGATGGTATTTAAACCACCTAACGAGGAGAATAAATTGGTTCAAAGACATTGTGTCTTTGAACCAAGGGTAGATGCCTCAGAAGGGACTGACAATGACAGAGGTTTTTTTATATTCATTCAGTTATTGCCATTGCTAGTGTGACTATCCCTGATTACACTTTTTAATCAGCCTCCATGTACTGACGCCTTAGATTCTCCTGGGAGCTGCTGTATATTAAGAGTTTAATATAATCTTTTAAGATAGGTCATCTTGTATCTGTGGCTAACAGGTTTTATTCACTGTTGAAAATGAGGTAAGCATATTAAAAGTGTAATATCTCTACTAGTTTTTAGCAGTAATGTCTCCACATTTTATACTCGTGTTATGTTTGCCCCTCTCTGTTGCTGGCAATGATAGTCACAGTGGGTGATCCTAGCTCCCAATATTAAGGGGCTAAAATATGGCACATGCAAGTAGCTCTGAACAATGAGTAAAGAAAATGCCAAGTGTCATGAAAACAAGATAAAGTTATATTTAAAACTGTGGCACAAAAAAGTACATTTTAAAGGGCAAAGTATTGTTCTAGACTCCTATTTGTTTATATTTTCAGAATGTTTCTGTCAGGATAATTTTTCTTTCATGTAGCTCTAAATATGTCTCCCATCACTAGCTTCCATCTTCTTCCACATATAATTCAGGCTCCTCCCCCTCCTTTTCACAAAGCTCCTCATAAGTCCTCTCATACCTACACCTCTACCCTCATCCCTTCCTACACCTCCAATCATCAGACTACACTGTACCCTATTTTGTTTCCCAACTGCCTCCATTGTCCTCTCTAAGCTTCACATCTTCTTTCATGCCTTCCCATACACTTGGAACAGCTTCACAATTAATGCATACTATACTACTGTGATGGGTTTCAGTATAAAGCCCTAAGATGAATGCCAAGCATCGTTAATAACATAAGAACATAAAAATGGCCACACTGGGTCAGACCAAAGTCCATCTAGCCCAGTAGCCTGTCTTCTGACAGCAGCCAATGCCAGGTGCCCCAAAGGGAATGAACAGAACAGGTAATCATCAAGTGATCCATTCCCTGTCACCCATTCCCAGCTTCTGGCAAACAGAGGTGAGGGATACCATCCCTGCCATCCTGGCTAATAGCCATTGATGGACCTATCCTCCATGAATTTATCTAGTTCTTTTTTGAACCCTGTTATAGTCTTGGCCTCTGGCAAAGAGTTCCACAGGTTGACTGTGCATTGTGTGAAGACTTCCTTTTGTTTGTTTGAAACCTGCTGCTTATTAATTTCATGTAGTGACCCCTAGTTCGTGTGTTATGAGAAGGAGTAAATAACACTTCCTTTTTTCTCCACTCCAGTCATGATTTTATAGACCTCTATCATATCCCCCCTTAGTCGTCTCTTTTCCAAGCTGAAAAGTCCCAGCCTTATTAATCTCTTCTCATACGGAAGCCGTTCCATACCCCTAATAATTTTTGTTGCCGTTTTCTGAACCTTTTCCAATTCCAATATGTCTTTTTTGAGATGGGGCGACCACATCTGCATGCAGTATTCAAGATGTGGGCGTACCATGGATTTATAGAGAGGCAATATGATATTTTCTGTCTTATTATCTATCCCTTTCTTAATTATTCCCAGCATTCTGTTCTCTTTTTTGACTGCCGCTGCACATTGCGTGTATGTTTTCATAGAACTATCTACAATGACTCCAAGATCTCTTTCTTGAGTGGTAACAGCTAATTTAGACCCCATCATTTTATATGTATAGTTGGGGTTATGCTTTGCAATGTGTTTTACTTTGCATTTATCAACATTGAATTTCATCTGCCATTTTGTTGCCCAGTCACCCAGTTTTGAGAGATCCTTTTGTAGCTCTTCACAGTCTGCCTGGGATTTAACTATCTTGAGTAGTTTTGTATCATCTGCAAATTTTGTAATCTCACTGTTAACCCTCTTTTCCAGATCATTTATGAATAGGTTGAATAGAACTGGTCCCAGTACAGACCCCTGGGGGACACCACTATTTACCTCTCTCCATTCTGAAAACTGACCATTTATTCCTACCTGTTGTTCCCTATCTTTTAACCAGTTACCAGTCCATGAGAGGACCTTCCCTTTTACCCCATGACAGCTTACTTTGCTTAAGAGCCTTTGGTGAGGGACCTTGTCAAAGGCTTTCTGAAAATCTTAAGTGCACTGTATCTACTGGATCCCCCTTGTCCACATGCTTATTGACCCCCTCAAAGAATTCCAGTAGATTGGCGAGGCATGAATTTCCCTTTACAAAAACCATTTTGACTCTCCCCCAACAAGTTATGTTAATATATGTGTCTGGCAATTTTGTTCTTTATTATAGTTTCAACCAGTTTGCCCGGTATTGAAGTCAAGCTTACTGGCCTGTAATTGCCGGGATCACCTCTGGAGCCCTTTTAAAAAATTAGCTATCCTCCAGTCATTTGGTACAGAAGCTGATTTAAATGATAGGTGACAGACTACAGTTAGTACTTCTGCAATTTCACATTTGAGTTCCTTTAGAACTCTTGGGTGAATACCATCTGGTCCTGGTGACTAAGACTAGGTCTACACTACAGCGGGGGGTCGACCTAAGATACGCAACTTCAGCTACGTGAATAGCGTAGCTGAAGTGGCGTATTTTAGGTCGACTTACCTGGCTGTGAGGACGGCGGCAAGTCGACCGCTGCCGCGCCGCCGTCGACTCCGCTACCGCCTCTTGCCGCGGTGGATTTCCGGAGTCGACAGTAGAGCCATCAGGGATCGATTTTATCGCGTCTTCACTAGACGCGATAAGTCGATCCCCGATAGACCGATTGCTACCCGCCGATCCGGCGGGTAGTGAAGACGTGCCCTTAGAATTGTTTAGTTTATCAATTTGTTCCAAAACCTCCTCTGCTGACACCTCAATCTGGGACAGTTCCTCAGATTTGTCACCTAAAAAGAATGGTTCAGATTTGGGAATATCCCTCACATCCTCGACCGTGAAGACCAATGCAAAGAATTCATTTAGTTTCTCCGCGATGACCTTATCCTTGAGTACTCCTTTAGCATCTTGATCGTCCAGGAGCCCCACTGGTTGTTTAGCAGGCTTCCAGGTTCTGATGTACTTAAATTTTTTTTTGCTATTTTTGAGTCTTTGGCTAGCTGTTCTTCAAATTCCTTTTCGGTCTTCCTAATTACATTTTTACACTTCATTTGCCAGAGTTTATGCTCCTTTCTATTTTTCTCACTAGGATTTAACTTCCACTTTTTAAAGGATGCCTTTTTGCTTCTCACTGCTTCTTTTATTTTGTTGTTTAGCCATGGTGGCTCTTTTTTGGTTCTCTTAATATGTTTTTTTTTAATTTGGGGTATACATTTAATTGGTCCTTTATTATGGTGTCTTTAAAAAGTTTCCATGCAGCTTGGAGGGATTTTACTTTTGACACTGTACCTTTTAATTTCTGTTTAACTGACCTTATTTTTGTGTAGTCCTCCTTTCTGAAATTAAATGCTACAGTGTTGGGCCACTGTGGTGTTTTCCTCCATCACAGGGATGTTAAATTTAATTATATTATGGTCACTATTACCAAGCGGTCCAGCTATATTCACCTCTTGGACCTGATCCTGTGCTCCACTTAGAACTAAATCAAGAATTGCCTCTTCTCTTGTGGGTTCCAGGACTAGTTGCTCCAAGAAGCAGTCATTTAAGGTGTCAAGAAACTTTATCTCTGCATCCCGTCCTGAGGTGACATGTACCTAGTCAATATGGGGATAGTTGAAATCCCTCATTATTACTGAGTTTTTTATTTTATTTCCCATGATATATAAGAGATTTACCAATAATTATCTTATTTATCAAACATTAATTTTCTGAAAACTGTACAAACCACAGGAGCCTATTTGGATGGATCACACAATTTTCCACCTAAGATGTTGTCTTGTAAGTAATGTTGGTGCTGGCCTTGCTGGGGATAAATGGGTACTGTAACAAGGTGTGCTGATTCAGAGGCTGACTCAGCATTGTGTCACTCAAATCCCCACCGGTGGCAGAGGGTGCCAATTAACTGAGTAGAGATACAGCTGAGGGGCTAATTGAGTGAAAATAACCCCCTCCCCCTTGCAGCTGGGACTATATAAGCAGACAGTAGGGCACTTGCAGAAATAGGCAGGACTGGTTGCCATTAATAGTGTACCCTTCCCTAGATGCAAGTGGGGAAGTTGGCTACAAATAGTATGTAAATAACACCCCAGGCTGTGGCCTGCTGAAGGGATATAATAGAGCATGGTGGTGGCCAAGAACAACTGTAGTTGTGGTGGTCAGTTACTGAAGCTGGAAAAGACTCTCAGGGGATCACCCTGTGACAGGTACGAACACCAATAAAAAATTCTGGAGGAGAATGAGTCTTAACATATTTTCTGTTGTTGAAAAATGAAAGAAAGAACTAGAACAAAGACTAAACTAAACCAAAATAGTCATAGTTCTCATACTGAATGTAATAACACTCTAATATGTTACAAACATATTTAGATGTTTTAGCCTTTCTAGTTTTCCTGGCCTGAAGGTAAGAAAATGGCTTATTTAATCTCTTGTCTGGATCAGTCTTATTTGAACTGCAGCATGTGTTTCTCACTCACACTGGCAAATAGAGAACATGATGGTTTATTTTTCAGGGGATTCTAATTGTGTTGTGTACAGTTTTTTTCATAATATCATCCTAATTGATTATTCATGAAATTTCATCCCTTTCCAACACACATTTTTACCTTAACTTTTCAAAGACTCATATTTTTAGGGAAGAAGCTGCAGTAACAGTACTTCCTCAGCTACTTCTGATTACATAGAATCATAGAATATCAGGGTTGGAAGGGACCGTAGGAGGTCATCTAGTCCAATCCCCTGCTCAAAGCAGGACCAATCCCCAACTAAATCATCCCAGCCAGGGCTTTGTCAAGCCTGACCTTAAAAACCTCTAAGGAAGGAGATTCCACCATCTCCCTAGGTAACCCATTCCAGTGCTTCACCATCCTCCTAGTGAAAAAGTTTTTCCTAATATCCAACCTAGACCTCCCCCACTGCAACTTGAGACCATTACTCCTTGTTCTGTCATCTGCTACAACTGAGAACAGTCTAGATCCGTGAATGATTTGTCTCCTGTGAAATTCACTTTACCTTAATAAAAAAAAGATGGGGAAATTGTAGTGCTAAGAGCTACAACTATATAATAAATATTGATAATGATAATTAGAATGACTATAAATGTATTCATAGAAGTTCCCTGAAAAGGGTTATTTAAATGATGACAGATTGGCTAGGGCTGTCAGCACCTGTCTGGAGTTCTGACTAGCCACAGTCCAAAAATCACAAACTCTGAGGTGTCTGCCTGTCATGATCTATGAAGCCAAAGTCCTCAGGCTACATGATTGCAGTAACAGCAGCAAGACGCACGTAGAACGTCTTTCAGTGTTTCCAGTGTAGTCTCCATTCTGTTTAGCTACAAGGGAATCACTCCCTGTTCCTTAAACTAATACAAATTCAGGGAAAAGTAGTGTGGTGGTCAGTAATCATGTCAATGTTTATGGTGCTTGCAAGAAATCGTTTATTCTGTGTCCAGTGTAGTGGACAGTGATCACTTAATCGGAAAAACAACAGGGAGTCTGGTGGCACCTTAAAGACTAACAGATGTATTTGGGCATAAGCTTTCGTGGGTAAAAACCTCCCTTCTTCGGATGCATCCGAAGGTCTTTAAGGTGCCACCAGACTCCTTGTTGTTTTTGTAGATATAGACTAACACGGCTACCCCTGATACTTGACACTTAATCGGAGTACAGAACAGAGCTGAAAGATCAACTGTCCTATGATCCATGCCCCTAGGAAAGTTTCCCTCCCACTAAGGCATAGGCTAACAGACTAACTGGACAGGATCATTGTTCTGTGAATCATAAAATGAGTAGAACCACCAACAAAGTGGGTGTTGGTCACTGTAGGGGGAAAAAAATGAACCCTTCACTTTTGTACAGACACAAAATAATTACATATGTAAAAAGGGAACATTTCCTACTTCCTACAAGGCCAGATTTTTTGGGGGAGGTGGCAGATGCCAAATATTTTTCTGTGCTTGATGCATCAGCAATACGGTGGTAGATGCCCTTAGAAAACAGAGCACACCTTTGTGCAAATTTGATACCCCTTTGGGAGAGACTGTTCCCACAGACTGCCATCTGGGTTGTGTTTGGCACTCAAGATGTTTCACAGGAAAATAGGTAGGGGGCTTTTGTTTTTTGAGGGGCAAAGAGCAATAAAAGAGCATAACTAGGGGCTCCAAGCAGCTTTAGAATGAGCCAGAAATTCTGGGCTAAACAGAAATAAATAAATAAATTCTCTCCCAGGTATTTCAAACCAGCAATGTAGAGAGGTAGATCACAATAAGGTTAAGACCATAACCAATATGCCTACCCAAACAGCCAAAGAAGAGGTACGAAGATTCTTTGGAAGAGTGAACTATGTAGGGAACTCTGTGCCTAATCAGTTGCCTGAACCAGCAACCTGAGTGTTATTGTGCAAAGATGTCCAATGGACATGGGTTGCAAATCTAAATGAGTTAAACAGGCCGTAGTCCTGAGTACTATGACAGTAAACACAAAAAGAAGTTGTCCACAGATGCCTCCAAGGAGAGTGTTGGCATATCTTACAACATTATGGCCAAAACTGGAGGCTAGTAACTTATGCGTCACAGGCACTAAAAAACTGAGTGTGGATACACTCCAATAGAGAAGGCAGATTTGGCCTTAGTCCATGGGCATAAAAAGTAATTTTATTTATGGGAGGCCTGTGTTAACTGAAACTGACCATGAACTGCTTATTGCCATTGCCAAAAGGGGCCTGGAAAACATCCCGCTCCTGTACTATGTGGTGTTCAGTGATCACTCAGTGCTTAAGCTGCGTGCAAGAGATCTGATTTATCCTGTGTCTGGTTCCAGGTAGAGTGCAGTGCAGTATAGTGCTCCTCAGATTTCTGTATTATGATTTCATAATTAGCTGCCTCTGACTGAGTTAAATGAAAACTATTAAACAGATGAAGTGCTTTAGCACCAGCCACCGTCAAAAATAAGGCTACCTGCTGAATGTCTTCCCTTTTTACTGGCCCCAATTGCTTGCAGGTACAAGTTGTCTTCCACACTTCCAGAGTTTTAGCTCTGGTGGAGCTATTAACTGCTCCATTCTTCCTCTCTGGGAATCTTCTTAATTTTTCTTTATGTATGGTACCAGCTGGTATTCAGTGATCGCTCAGAGCTTAAGGTGCTTGCAAGAGTTCTTTTTATTCTGTGCCCAGTTCTAACCATTTGTGCATAACAACACTAGCACCTGTCTGGGAACCTGTCTGGGAACCTCAGCTCTTAAAGGCACAGTCTCCAATACCACAAATACCCTCTTGTCACTGCATGATCGCACAGCAGTAAAACAATCTTATGCTCCCCCTGCACAGCTTTTATAACACTGAGAATGGGGTAGTCCTTTCTGAGCGGTACTGGGGAGCTTAGAAAAATGCAGGGTGTTGCCAAAGCTTTAAATGTCAAATTAGAGAACGTTTAAAAAACAATGAAAATGTTATTTGGAATGCCCTCCCCCCACTCCTTAAAAAAGAAAACTCTAAGCATGAGTTTCCATATTATGGCATTAAAACATGAAAATGAATGTCTGAATTTTGGAGCCAAATTCTTCCCTGCTGAGAGTGGGCACTCAGCCATCTTAATGAATGAGTGGAATGAGACATTTTGTGATTATAACTTTATTAAATCAAATAATCAACTCAAATAATCAACTTATTTGATGAACAGCCATCTATGATCAATACCCTCTGAGGCCTAGAACTAATAATTAATGAGCAACAAGCCTGAGAAGATCCCAGAATGGGGGTTTCATACTCTGCCCATATAACATACATGGACACATACCAAATCAAGAACCCTAAAAAGGAACTAAAAGGTCTTCAGTCTGTTTGAGACCACAAACAGGATTGTATGACTGTTGTGTGGGGACAGTAGTTCCTGACCTACCTCAAGGCTATATCATGTGTGGGTGAGCTGTTCCAGTTTGATTATCTCAGTTGTTATGTTGAGTCACCGAAAGAGTGGCCTTCTGCGATAGCTAGCTCTAAATATGAATAGTAGAACCTTGAAGTAAACTTGCTGAACAACACAGTCTCATGGGCAAAACTACCATGGTAAGCAGCAGCTATGATCTACAGATGGTTTCTAAGGGCAGTTCCAAACATAAAATAGAAGCAATTGTTAGACCAAAGAACAATGACAGCAATTCTCCTTGCTGTTCTTATAGTACTCCCTTCTGCTCTCAGTGGGCATGCCCAGCTGTCAAGGCCCTGTGAAGGAGCCATGTCCCTACCCAGCCAGCAGCATAGTGCTGCAAGATGTGGATCAGTGCCTACTGCTCTTGGGTTATTGCAGTGTCAGATCCTGTTTGTGATGATAGATTTCAATAATGTTTAATTTAGTAGTAGCTAAGAGAGTTGGAGGAGTCAGGAGGTTTTGGAGTGCTCCTGTCCTTCATGCTTTTGGATCCAGTTTGGGGAAGAAGTAGACGTGTGTGAGGCAGGTGATGGACTGATGGGTTACCCTATTGTTGGGCAGAAGCCAGTTTGATGGAGATGGGAAGCCACAGGCATGGTAGAACTATGAATCTAAAACATGATAGTCAGTATCTTGACCATACCATGAAAACAAACACAGCCTACCGAATATGAGTGTCCAGCTTTGAGGTCACAATAACAGAATAATAGAAATATAGGGTTAGAAGGGACTCAAGATGTCATCTCTAGTTCATCTCCCTGTGTTGAGGCAGGACCAAATATACCTAGACCATCTCAGACAGGTGTTTTGTCTAACTTTGTTCTTAATAACTTCTAGTATGGGGATTCCACAACCTCTCTTAGAAATCTATTCCAGTACTTAACTATCATTATAGCTAGAAAGATTTCCTAATATATAACCTAAATCTCCTTTGCTGCAGATTTAAGTTGATTGCTTCTTGGCCTACATTTGGTGGACATTGAGAACAATAGATCATCATCCTCTTTATAACAGCCCTTAACATGTTTGAAGACTATCATCAGTTTTTCCCTCTCACTCTTCCTTTCTCAAGACCAAACATACCCAGATTTTTTAACAGTTTCTCATAGGTCACATTTTCTAAACCTTTTGTCATTTTGCTGCTTTCCTCTGGACTCTTTCCAATTTGTCCACATCTAGCCTAAAGCTAGAACTAAATACATTACTACAGCTGAGGCCTCACCGTTGCTGAGTAAAGCGGGACAATTACCTCCCATGCTTTATATTTGACACTCCTGTTAATGCACCCTAGAATGATATTAGGCTTTTTTGCAACTGCATCACATTGTTGGCTCATATTCAATTTTTGATACACTACAATACCCAGATCCTTTTCAGCAGTATTTACCTTAGTTAGTTATTCCTCATTTTGTAATTGTGTATTAGATTTTTCCTTTGCAAGTGTAGTATTTTGCACTTGTCTTTATTGAATTCTTGATTTCAGACCAATTCTCCAATTTGTCAATGTCCTTTTGCATTCTAATCCTGTCCTCCAAAGTGCCCGCAACTCCTCCTAACTTGGTATCATCTGCAAATTTTATAAATATATTCTCCACCCCATTATCCAAGTCATTAATGAAAATACTGAATAGTACTAGACCCAGGACAGAACCCTCTGTGACCCCAGGTGAACAGTGAAACATGGATAACTACCAAGTGTGGTTTTTTTAACAAGTTGTGCACCCACCTGATGATGATTTCATCCAACTTCCGTTATGAGACTGTCATGTGGACTCTGTCAAAAGCATTACTAAAATCAAGATATATCACGTCTGCTGCTTCTCCTCTATCCGCTAGGCCAGTAACCCTGTCAAAGAAGGAAATTAGGTTGTATGGCCTGATTTGTTCTTCACAAATTAATGCTGGCTATTATTTATCAATCTATTATCCTCTAGGTGCTTACAAATTGATTGTTTAATAATTTGTTCCAGTATCTTTCCGGGTATCGAAGTTAGACTGACTTGTCTATAATTCCCCAGGTCCTCTTTGTTTCTTTTTAAAAAGATAGGTACTGTTTGCCCTTCTCCAGTCCTCTAGGACCTCACCTGTCCTCCATGTGTTCTTGAAGATAATTACTATGAGATTGCTTCAACTAGTTCCTTATGTACTCTACAGTAAATTTTGTCAGGCCCTGCCAACTTAAATATATCTAACATATTTAAATATTTTTAACTGGTTCTTTCCCTGTTTTGGCTTGTGTTCCCTCCCCCTTGTGGTTAATAATTGTGTTAATTATTTGCTCACAATTAACCTTTTCAGTCATGAGTGAGGCAAAATAGGCATTGAATACCTCAGTCTTCTTGGTGTCATTTGTTGTTAGCTCTCTTCCCTGCTAAGTAGTAGTACACTTACCTTTGTCTTTCTCTTTCTCCTAATGTGTATATATAGAACATTTTTCATATTGCCTTTTATGTCTCTTGCTAGTTGCAACTCATTCAGTGCCTCAGCCTTTCTGATTTTTGTCCCTACATGCTTGCGCTATTCTTTTGTACTCATCCTTAGCAATTTTTCCATGTTTCCTCTTTTTGTAGGTTTCCTTTTTGATTGATAATTGTGTTGCACATTGTTATGGGATTACTGACCCATGCTTTATGACATAGGAGGATGAGGAAAGGCAGTTTATAAATAGCTCAGTTAACAACAAACTTGGTGTAAGTGTTCGTGATACTCATTTGTATATAATGCCATCGGTGTGCATGGTGCTGCATAGAGAGATAAATTCCCAGTCTCAAGGAGTTTACCATCAAGGTTAGAGACAATGTGTGTATGACGGTGGGAAAGAGGATATCCACAAAGGTAACTCTTCTCATAACATGAAATGATTGAATTGCATCACTTTGATTCCTTTAAAAATAAAAAATTGTCTGTCTTGGTTAGTATGAGAAGGAAGGTCATTGCTGGGGACTTGTAGGGGGAAAAGTGGATTTTGAGGATGCATGTGAAGTGGGAGAAGGAGCTTGTATGATGTACAGAATCAATGTGCTGGTATGACAGCAATAATAATATTCATACATCTCAAACACTTCACTGCCACTTACTACCCTACCTCTGGCCTGGTGCCTACTCTTTACTGAATCTGGTTGGCCCTCCTGACATTAATCTTGTTCGACAGTTCTTTCATTTATCCTTGCAGCACTTGACCCTCCTGCTATGTCTCGTTGGCCATCAGGTTGAGGGAGGGTTAAAAGGAAATCTAACTCCCTGCCTACTGTACTTTAAGCAAAAAGTAAATAGACACCATTAATGGAACTGAATCCTGAGAAGAACCCCAACAGTATTTCAGTGTCTTTGCTCTTCTGCTGTGTTCATACACTAGTTCTATTTTCAAGGTCACTATGACATTTCTACAGCTGTCAGTCAATGAAATAAGATGGAAACTAAACTGTGGTTACAATGGCTGCAGTAGAAATTTCACTTGTTTAAAAATTTAAAAAAAAGTTAGAAAATTCCATTTGTGAACAGTCTGTTTATTTTGTCATTCAGATGGTATTTGAAGATAACATTTCCTGGAATTGATGCATATGTACACATGCTGAATTTCAGAGATCTTGCACTGTTCATACAAGGGCAAAACAATCAGACATTAGTTTTTGCATTTGCTTCACTATTATCTTAGTCAGTAAGATAAAGGTCAGAGACCTCACCTTATACAGATTTTCACTACATTGAAATTAAAATACAAGATGTCCAGAATAAAAAAAAAAAATCTATTTTTATATCCATTGACTTTCTTGTATGTTATCAATATGTAACAAAAATGTTTCAGCATACAGAAAACTTTATTAATTCTATTTTTATAAGTTTGTTTTTCCTATCAGCCGTTATCTTATCTGATACAAAAACCTAATGAAAATGACTTTATAAACTATAGCAACACGGTGGTTTGCAATACTTCTTGACAAGGGTAAAAATCTCTTCTTATCATGGTGGGGCTCTGTGTTGTATACACAGCATCCATATGTTCCATGGATAGAACTTCTACTGATATTAGTGGAAGAGCCAGGAACAGAAAGAGTGCAGAGTATGCAACAGAGATCTATAGTATGGCTAAGTGATTTGGAGCATGGCTCCCAAGTGTGAGAATTATAATTTTAGACTTTTCCAAAAGTCATTATTCAGAAACCTAGTGAAAACTGGTTTGTTTCATGACAGAGAAAAGATTAGTGTCTGTGGCGGTTGAAATCTCCCATTGACTTCAGTGGGTCAGGATTTCACCGTGTCTTTACTCTGTGATGGGGTTATCCATAGATCTTGAAGCCTGACTGTATTATTTTTAAAAATATCTGTTATTTCAAAGTCCCTGGACCTGATTCAACATTGCATGGAATTTTGTATGATCATTTACTTCAGAGCAAAATGGGTGTAAATCACTTCCAGATCAGGCTGGTACCATTTTACAGCCACTTTGCACTTAGGAAATGACTACTGAAGGTGCAAGCCAATGGAGAACAGGATAAGGCAAAATGTGGTAACTTACAATATCCACTTAAAGAGGTATCAAGATGCAAGGAACCAGCAATAAACCCAGCAAGTTTTAGGGCTGGTCTAAAAACAGTTTGTGCACTGATCTAACTAAGTTGGTTTAGAAACTGATTCAGCTAAATCCCTCTGCTTTGAAAACACTTACTTTAGATTGAGTATTCTATTTTGATTTCTGTTAAATATGATATCTTACTAGCTTAAACAAAATTGCTCTAGAAATTGTTTTGGGGAAGTTCTGTGGCCTGTCTTATATAGAGGGCAGACTAGATGATCACAATAGTCCTCTCTGTTCTTGGAATCTACGAATCTCTGAAATATGACACTGTTAATACCAAGTAAGAGTGTTCATGCCAGGGTGTTGCACAGATGTAATTAAATTGGTTTCTCAATTTATTTAAATTCATGCTCAAACTGTAAACAAGGCCTTAGAGGTCTAGTCTCTAGAGTTCATCAGATCTGTAATTGCTCCTAATGGGAGCTATGTATCCACAAAGAGGATAGTAAGGATTGTATCCAGACTATACAGTCCAATCAGTCCATCCTATAGATCAGCTGTTGAGGAAGAAAGAGGAAGGTTTGTCTTTTTTGTTGTTGTTTAGAGAAAAAAAAAGAGGTGCACGTAGGAACAATCAGATCATCCCTGTGTGTCTGCACACTGTGAAATTCTCCAGCTATTTAGACATGAGTCTTAATTAAGCCATAATTAAACCCTGTTGATTTAAACCCTGTTGATTTTTTTATTTGTGGAAGATTTGGAGGGTGTGTATTTTAAAGAAAATAATTGTAATTAGCCAGCTCTCCTTAGTCCATATTCACTTCCAAGCATTAGTAAAGTGTGGAGTTTTTATGAAAGGCTGAGGTCCAAACTGTTCTGTTTCTTACAACTTGATATTTTCTTTCCAGCACACATCAAAACTTTAACTTCCTTACAATGGTACATTTTTAGGTGTACATAAGTACAATTGGTATTAATATAGCTTTATTGTCCTCATGACATATAGATGTGCTGTTTTTAAACATTTCGTAACAGATAAATCATTTAATCAAGAATGTGTGTTAACTGCAGGGATGTAAAACAACTAAAACATTGCATTATTTCTCAGTGGCTTAACTCTTGCATATGAATTTTGGTAAATGTGTTCATGTCATCTTGTTCTTTTAGTATTAAGTACCATAAGCAAAAAAGGGGAGGAATATGAACTTTAATTTTGCCTGAATAGAATTTTCTTTGAGACAGTGCATTTCAAAGTTGAGCCCTCGAGGTGAGTGCCCTCAACTCCCATGGACTTCAACTGGAGTCAAGGATACTCAGCACATCATACAATAATGCCCTTAATTTATTGGTTTTGGAGTGATGTTGTCTTGTACAAGCTTCCATGGTGCAGAAATGATTTTTAAAGTCACACAGTGGAACCCATTGAGACTAGAATAAGAGAAAGATAGTTCACTCACTGGATCATGCCAGAAAAATTCTCTGGGGCCAACAGAGTTAGGTGCTTAAACCAGGTTAGCCCTTTCTTGTGAAACTCCTCCCACCCCATGATAGTCCAAGGGCTAGGGCCCTTAGCTGGCATGTGCGAGACTCGTATTCAAATCCCTGATTTGCAGCAGGGACTCAACGCCAGTTCTCTTACATCCCAGCTGAGTTCCCAACTACCAGCTCATTGGGTATTCTGGGGTGGGTCTTGTGACAGACATGGTGAACACAAGCATATCTTTAAAAAACACTTTATTAAAAAGAACGAGGAGTACTTGTGGCACCTTAGAGACTAACAAATTTATTTGAGCATAAGCTTTCGTGAGCTAAAACCCACTTATCTTCCTACTGTATTTTCCACTGCATGCATCCGATGAAGTGGGTTTTAGCTCATGAAAGCTTATGCTCAAATAAATTTGTTAGTCTCTAAGGTGCCACAAGTACTCCTCGTTCTTTTTGCTGATACAGACTAACACTGCTACCACTCTGAAACCTGTCACTATATTAAAGTAGGCCAGACAATATTCATAGCCCTTTGTATCAGTAGAGGTTGTGTATTGGTGTGTTCCTGGAATCACTGTGGGGTGATTAATGTAAAGATCCCAAGGCTATGTAGATATCCAGCCTTTGAAGCTTGACCTCCTTGGGAAAAGGGGAGGAGAGTGGTTTACCTGTTTTCAGGAGGCTTGGTGACCAAGCAAGTCTTTGGGTATAAAGGGCTGAGTTTAAACTAACTCCCGACCTTGTCTCTGATCCAGTAGACAGACAGCACCTCTGGCCCTAAGGGAGCCTCAATCCTTGTTGAAAGGTTGGAAAGACTTTGGCCTATCAGGGCTCCATAGGACTGAAGGGTGATTGCTGGTCTATTCAGTAAGCATCTAGGACCTTTTATTGTTTTTGTTTTTTTTAATATGTTTTCTCTGATGCTTTTTCCTTGTTGGCTGAGAAAGAGCGGTGTGATAACTCCTGGCATGCACTGGTCATAGGCCTTGGAGAGAGGCACAGCACAGGGGCTGGCCTTTAGGCAGACTGACTTGCTGGGGATATCACAGTGTATGGCAAGAGACTGTGCAGCCCTAAAACTTCTGGTCATAAGGAACTGAGATACGGTTCCCTGTCCAGAGTCAGGTGATGGCTGGAGTCCTGAGACCAGGGCCGGTGCAAGGAAGTTTCACGCCCTAGGCGAAACTTCCACCTTGCACCCCCCCCAGCCCTGCAGCAGCTCCCCGCCCCCTCCTCCGCCCTGAGGTGCCCCCCCACCGTGAGGCACCCCCCCCTCCCCGCGGCAGCTCCCCACCCCCCCAGCCCGGGAAGCCGTGCGGCAGCTCCCCATCCCAGCTCACCTCTGCTCCGCCTCCTCCCCGAGCACGCTGCCCCCACTCTAATTCTCCTCCCCAGCTGTTTGGCGCCGCAAACCTGGGAGGCGGGAGAAGTGGAGCGGCCGCTGCGCTGGGACAGGGAGTCTGAGCTGCACGTGTCAGCGCGCCGCCAGCAGCCCAGCCCAGGAACGGTGTAAAAAAAAAAATTGGGGGCACCGCTTTTTGGTGCCCCCAAATCTTGGCGCCCTAGGCAACCGCCTAGTTTGCCTTAATGGTAGCACCGGCACTGCCTGAGACCTGACTGGTTACTTCTGGAGTGGACCATGAAGTGGGGGGAATACAGACGCAGTTACCCTGAAACTGTGACAAGGCTCCCAAGCTCTTTTCTTTGAGCTATTCTGCTTCATATAAATAATTAAATATTCATTGGGCCAGAGAGCGGGGGAGAAATTAACTGAATAGCCCGGTGATTAGGGCTCTCACCTGGGATGTAGTTGAATCCGTTTCATTGGCCTTGCTCCAAAAAATGTTTGTTCATATGGCACAAACAGGAGAAACTGAGAGATCCCCAGTCCCAGAACATCCAGTAGCCTGGTGGTTAGGGGACACTCATTTTGGAGGTCAGAGACCTATATTCAAGTTCCTATTCAAAAGCAGGTAAGTGGGGATTCAACCCAGGGTTTCCCACCTCCGAGGCAATGCCTTAACTACTGGGCTGTTGGATATTCTGGGATGCACATGCATTTGCCCCAATAATCCCAGATTTCTTTGATGCAGGGTCCAATCCAGTAATCCTGCTCAAAGCACACCTAGTATATTAAGCACCTCAGGCAAGATAGGTGGGGGAACACCTAGTTTGAGAAGCCTGCGGGGGCTTTGGCTTGCACTAGGGCTCTAAGAAGATTTTTCTGTGCGATAGCATCAGAATTTAGGCATCTTTGCTCATGCCTACTAGCAGAAATGTAGGGGACTTTATGTGCCTACAGGATTAAGCAGCAGCTGAGCAGTGGGTCTGTCTGAGAATGTCAGTGGCATCTAAATTTTGGACATAGACACTAAGTACGTGTGTGAATCAAGCCCCAACTCCTTACACTCCATGGCAAGCTTGTTTTTCAAAAGTTAGAAATTAACATTGCACTATGTAGTATTTATAGGGCACCGGTCACCTTAGTATGTAGGTGTATTGGGGACAGTTAACTAATGTAGATGTGTGGATACAAAAAGCATGTCACAGATACACAGAAAGTAGAATACAGCTTTAAAATCTTTCAGAACCATTGCTTCTGATAAAGAGCCTTTCCCTCAAGCACATTTAATTCAGCCCCTTGGAAAATGGAGGATCCTTTTAAAAACAATCCCCAGCTGTTTTCAGGAGCTTTAAACAAACTCCCCCATTCCTTGTCAAATTGCCTAATCTTGCCTCCCCGGACTGTAGCTTTATGCCAGCTCCAACTACAATAACATGATCCTAGATGAGCCTCTAGAGAAATCACCTGAGAAATAACCCCCTTTGATTCACAAACCTCCTCTCCATAGGAGGCTTTTATAACTAGCAGTATAGCTCAGCTAACCCACAAGTGGACCGAGATTTCTTGCTGCCCCACACCAGTCAGGATAAGCAGAATCACCTGTACTAAGCAACCAACAGATTTGGGGTATTTTATTTCTGGTTCCTTATGTAAGAGGATGGATTTTACTTGAAAAAGTTTACTAATAAGGGAACAGTTCATGATATTTCTGGGTGTTTTTTTTTTTCCAGCTAGAGAACATTTGAGTGCAAAGTGGGAAGAGGGAGTCAAGAACAGCTACAGATCTCCATCATTCAGAAGTACAGATTTGACAGGTAAAATGATGAATCATATCTTCAGGGACACTCCAGGCACCACAAGTTTAATAAAGTAGCTCCTATCTTCCTTACTACTCATATGTTTTGTACAATATTTAAACAGAGGTGTGATAAAATAGCATTCTGAAAAATGTCATAGGGCAATACTGAAAAATTACATACCCTAGGAAAAAGATTATAAAGATCAAAATACAAATAAGCATCCCAATACCTCACAATAGCTACGGCTGGAATTCTTTTGTAGCTGATGGGTGTATATCCCTGATTTATTCAATGTTTAGGAACTGAAGTATTCACTCTTTGCTATTTTACAACAAGGTAGTGCTTTCTAAATATATATAATAGTACAATTTACTAGATAACAAATTGATCCTATGTTTTATTAATTATTTTGTGACTTTTTAAAAAACATTGACTAGCTATTTTTAACAGATTTATACATTAGACTCCACTCACCCAACACAAAAACTGAGAATGTTAAGCATATAATTTAAGAATTACAAGAGCACTTGGAAATGCTCTTTTTACCATATTTGGCATGTGATTTACAATCATTCAAATGATGAAGTGCATTTTGGAATTACTGAAGGCTTTACTAGGCAATGAGAGAGATTAAAGCAAAAATGAAAGAGCTTCAAGTGTAGGCACTTTCCTGATGTTTTAATTATAATATGGCTACCTATTTGAATTGTATTTTTGAATTTTTTTGCTGTGTGTTAATTTACATCATAGTAATTTCTGTAATTGTTTTCAGGCTTTGTAGCAAAATGTTGTCATAGCAACAGTATAGTGAGATATATTTCTGAAAAAATTGATTAGGCTTAGTAATAATTCTAGGCAGGTGCTAAGGCCCACCTACTCACTAGTCACTTTCATCACGGGGGGAAAAAAACCTCTTCTTGCAAATTACTTGTACACTGGTCATCTTGTGGCATGAACTACTCAGTCCATAGTCCTCAAAGACCAATGCATAAGTAAAATTTCCAAAATTATGCAGAAATAATGAAGAATGTGTCAGCTAGCTGTAAGTGACATTCTTAAAAGTTTTGAATAGGTATTTCTATTGCTTGCTTATGAAATTCTAAACATCACAGCCTATACCACAATGCTCTTTCCCATTATGAGCTTGTTTATGGAGAACCAAACACAGTTCTCCCTCTAATTTTTCCCGTTCATGTGTGGAATGAATTTTGCTATATGTACCAATATGGAGGTGATGTGTGGCGGGGGTGGGGCCGAGGGGTATGGAGTGCGGGAGGGGGCTCAGGGCTGGGGCAGAGGGTTGGGATGCAGGGGGGTGAGGGCTCCAGCCGGGGGTGCAGACTCTGGGGTGGGATTGGGCATGAGGGGCTTGGGGTGCAGGCTGCCCTGGGGCCACGGCGGAGAGAGAGGACTCCCCCTTGCCCTCTCTCCCCACGGCAGCACCTGGGCTGGGCGGGAGAGGCACCTCTCCCCACCACAGTAGCTCTGGGGCTGGGGAAGAACATCTCTCCCTGTCTCTCCTCGCTGCGGCAGCTCCTTAGAGGGAACTTAGCAAAGGCTCATTATATAAAAAGGGTAGTTACCATCACGTACTGAGCAGAAGCACTGGGATTAGTGCTGCTGACAAGAAGAAAATTGAAACCTTTGAGACGTGATGCTGGCAAAGACTTTTGCATATCTCTTGGATGGAAAAGAGGATGAACGCATAAGTTAAAAATGTATTGGAGAGAAGCAGATCTTACTGTCAGAAATCAACAGCGCAAACTTATGTACTTTGGCCACATCAGGTGTACAGATGGAAATAACCTCAAGGAAGGATGGTGTCAGAGGGGACATCTTAGTAGGGGACAACAAGTGAGGAGATTGATACATGGTGTGCAGCAGATCATTAGGAGGCCACCTACTAAGTGCTCAAAGGTAGCAATGGACTGAGAAGGCTTCAGAAAATTCTGCTATGACGGCACGAGTATTTTAGACATGTATAAATTGATTTTACTTAGTTTACTGGAATTAAAAATTGGAGATAAAGTGGGTGAAGTAATATCTCCTATTATACCAATTTCTGCTGGTGAAAGAGACAAGCTTTCGAGCAACATAGAGCTCTTCTGCTCAAAAGCTTGTCTCTCTCACCAACAGAAGTTGGTCCACTAAAAGACATTGCCTCATCCACCTTGTCTCTCTCATATCCTGGGACCAAACACAGCTACAACAATCCTGCAAACAATTAAACATCATAACATTCAGCTGCCAAAATACAGTTCTGGGCTGGGATTTTCAGAAGAATCTAAGGGAAGTGATTATCTCTCAATGAAAGTCAATGGGAGATGGGTGCCTTGTGCTTTAAGGTACTTTTGAAAATCCCAGTCCTATCCAGGCAGTTAAAGAAGCAAAGTGACCAAGATAAAAGCAGTGAAAGGTAGCAGGTAGTAGGGGCAGGAGGGAAGAGGGAACAGTATTACTGTCTATATAAAGGAAAAAATATGGTACCTGGATACTTAGGTGCCTCAGCTGATAACAAAACAATATGGGTGCCAAATTATTCTAAAGCCCGCTGAGGAATCTTCACAGATTATAGTCTACCTGGGATTCAATGAAAGCCTGGTTTGATAGGATGATGAATTATTTCAGAGACCATAAAAGACAATTGAAGATGACAGCAAAGGAACTGATATTATCAGAAGTCCTTCCAGTGACATGTGCAAGTGAAGAAAAATGAGTGCTCCTGAAGAAAATAGATGCACTGGTAGTGTAAACGAGGAGGAGGTGAATTCTTCTGTGATCTTTTAGATTAAATAGCTTTCAAGTAAGTAGAGACTATCCTCCTGGGTTCAGAGCTGGCAAGGCTTGATTGCTGGGTTTTAGATTAAGTAGGAAAGCAGAAGAAGGAGGAACTTTTGCTTAACTTAGATACATCCAATTAAGTAGATCAAGTTCTGAAACAAAAATAAATTATTATAAATCATACTAATTCTTTTCTGAAAACAGGAGCAAGGAACACGAGTAATAAGAAAGTTGGTCTTTAGAGGTGGAGATTATGCTCTGAAGGGCCTAACTGACACTTGGTGGGATGATATTCATGGCCCAATGCAGGTCCCAATTTGTAAGTGTTACCTCTGAATTCAGTGGGACTGCAATTTGGCCCTACTGCAGTCACTTGTAATTGAACTTCTAATGAAAGAGACGAAATACTTGTGTTTATTTTATTTAAAGTGTTTAATTCTGACTTCCTGCTGTGAGGATTCTGTTGTTCAATTTAGGCATGAGCTGTTTCAATCCTTTTCAAAATCAGCAGCCTCACTACAGGATCCCTGCAGATGAATATCTCAAGAGGGATGATTAAAAGCTTCAATTATGTTCCATTAAATCTTCCTGCTTTTAAAATAAATGGAAACTGCATGGATATAAGAGATTTTTACCTGTAGCCATTCATTTGGTGCCTCATGTTTTTAAATGACCTTGCCCCATTTTGCTGTTGAACCTTAAGATATTGCAGGAGAAAAAGGATTAAAGGGAAATAAATATAATGACCAGTAAGATCAGTGATGGTAAATAGTAAGATTCCAATTCAAATTTTAATTTCATTTGATGCTTGACTTGATTTCAAGGTGGTTTTGTTGTTGCTTATTAAAATAATTAATTGTTGCCAGGAAACTGAAAACATCCTAAGTTTGTTAGAGATAATCAGATTCAAGTGTGTGGGGTTTTTAATAAGCACAAATGGATTTTTTCAGAGCATTTAAAATACACCTGTGCTACGTATTTGTAATGGAAACCCAAAGCCACACACTTGCCTGCTTATGTACTTAAAAACAAAATTCAGAGAATGTTTAAGATTCACATATTTTCTGAACTAACCTGAGTCTTGTTCTGAATGGATCTGGGCTGATTCATAGTTTTGCCTCAGCATCATGTAGTTTGCAGTAAACCTTGATTTCATTTATTATTTGTATTGTGATTACACCTATAGATCTCAGTCAGTAACTGGTTCCCTAGTGTGCTAGGTACTGTATATATATACATAACAAAAAGATGGTCCCTGCCCCCAAAAACTTACAGTATGAGTGTGGAGCTTACCATGGATTTCAGTGTGGAAATCAAGTAAAACACGGCAATTCCATTTCAGTTTTGCTCTGAGTCTTTTGGGTCCATGGATCTGAAATTCACAGGAATGGGGAGGACAAATCTGAATGAAATGAATGGAATCTAAATAAAATGAAAGTGTTCATAGGAATCCATGTGAAATCACAATTGCTGACTTCTTTTACAAAATTGCTTTGCTATAAAAGATCCTGGTTATGTTATCTTGTCCAGGTCCCTAGGTCACAAAGACCATAACCTGATAGGATGGGTGAAGTTTTCTAGCCAGATAGAGATGGAAAACAACATTCTTTGCAGCTACGGCTATTTGGGCACACTGGAGCCTTAAGGAATCCAAAAGGACTCCAAGATTACAAAATGACTTAAAAGTCTTTTGGGGAGATGCCCTCAATAGAAGGGAATGTTGTGGAGAAAGCAATTTTCTACAAAGCACCTCCATCTTACTCACATTTGCTTTGTTCATCCAGTTGCTGATCTCAGCTAGGCACTGAGAAAACTCGAAGATGGTGTTGTTTACCCAATAAGAAGCCCAATTGTTCTCAGGAAATTATGGAACCAGGGGCCATCAGCTTCCACCCCTCAAAGACAATTTTTGATCACCAGATGAAGCTATTTCTGATTGGATGCACTTAGGGAACAGATAAATGATGGAGGATGATAGATTCCGCATGGCCTATGTGGGAAGGAACAGTTTAAAGTCCCCAATTTTTCTTTACCTAGGTGAAATGGAATGGATTTATTTTAACTTTTCTAAAATCAGCGTTTTCATTCAGATTTCTCCCTCTGACACATTTTCTCTTGTTCTATGGTCAAGATAAAAATGTTGGTAACTGGAAATATTTGAGCTATTTAGAAAAATTCAGCTCAAATGAGTTGTGATTCAATAGTCTATCCAATTGTTGTATGGAGAAACTTCGACAATGTTGCCATGGAGATAGTTCTTTGGCCTCTTGTCTAACACATTAAAGCCTTGCTGTTCAGCAATGTGCTAGCCACAGATGATGCTATGCATGGTATTAACAAGCAGTTTGGCTTTGTTAATAATCATTAGTAATCTTTAAAATTACAGCATGTTTCACTTTAACACAAAAAGATGCAAAACTCCTTGAAATAATTTGAATAGGCAGTGACCTGCATGGTATCAGGTAACTACTACCGATTAGAGCTGTGGAAAAGATTCTCATCGCCTCAGATACTCCCATTGGTCATTGGATTCATTGTATTAAGAAACCTCAGCCAATGCTTTTGATCATTTGGTGAACATAGACTGAGGCTGGGAAGCTGGCAAACCTCACTCCACACCAGACAGACTCCTTCACTACATGCCATTACAATAGAACATTGCCTGCTAGTACCTTTATTCAAGGATATCTCACTCCAGTAATGGGTCTTTCAGGCTCTTTGCATAGCCACCCTCCATCTCTCACATCATCCTACCCCTTGTACTTCTCAATGCCTTCTTATTCATAGATTCCAAGGCCAGAAGCATAGGTGCCGACTCCATGGCTGGTGCACCCATGGAAAAAATTAGTGAGTGCTTAGCACCCACTGGCAGCCAGCTTCTCCCCCTCCTCCACAGTGCCTCTGGCAATCAACTCCTCCACCTGCCTCCCAGTGCCTACCACCCGCTGCAATCAGCTGTTTCGCGGTGTGCAAGAGGCTCTGGGAGGAGCAGGGATGGGGCACGCTCAAGGGAGGGGGCGGAAAGAGGCGGGTAAGAGGCGGGGTGGGAAGAGGTGGGGTGGGAAGAGGCAGGGTGGGGACTTGGGAGAAGGGGTCAGGTGAGGGCAGGGCCTGGGGTGGCGCGATGGCAGGAAAAGGCGGGTCGGGGATGGAGTTTCAGGGGAAGGGGTTGGGTGGGGCCGGAGGCAAAGTGAGGGTTTGAACACCCCCCGGGGCCGGAGGAATCTGGCACCTATGGCCAAAAGGGACCCGTGTAATCTTCTAGTCTGACCTCTTCTATTACACAGACCATAGGATGTCCTCAAAATAATTCCTAGAGCAGATCTTTTAGAAAAGCCATCCAATTTTGATTTAAAAATTTTCAGTGATAGGGAATCTTCTATGCCCCTTGATAAATCGTTCCAAGAGTTAATTACCCACACTGTCAAAAATGTTCACCTTATTTCCAGTCTGAATTTGTCTAGCTTCAATTTCCAGGCATTAGATCATGTTATACCTTTCTCTGTTAGACTGAAGAACCCATTATTTAAATATTTGGTTCCCATGTACATACTTATGGACTGTGATCAAGTCACAAAGTCATTGCTAAAATGGATAGATTGAGCTCCTGAATCTAAAGGATTAGAAAACATGCCTTATAGTTGTGACGGGATCCCCGGAGTGCAGCCTGGGACTGTGGGACTGCTGTGCCCCCTTAACTCTCCAGCTTGGGCTGTCTCTCACAATGCCTTGCTAGTGACAGGCGGCAAGCCCCTCCAGATGCTGTGATCAGTCAGCACAACAGCGTGAGGAGCCCGACACCCAGCTAGATTGCATAAATGCTCCCAGAACCACTCATGAATCACACAGAGAAAGGCACCATCCAAATCCTCCCAGCCTTGTACCTCAGGAATATACCGTCTTGCACTGCTTGCAAATTTAGTAATTGGTTCACCACTTCATCAATGGAAAGTGGATATATACCCAGTCTTGTAAACCTGAGCAAATACCCTTACCAAACACTTCAGGCAAACTCACTGGTAAAGATAAACAGTTAAACAAATTTATTGCTACAAAAAATAGATTATAAGTGATAGGCAGAAAGTCAAAGTTAGTTACCAAAATAAAATAAAATATAAGCATGCAGTCTAAACTCTTAACCCTATTAGACTGGGCAACATCTAGATTAAGCAGTTTTTCTCACCCCACCAGATATTACAATCCTTAATATACAGGTTTGTCCCTTAAACCGGGGTCAGTCTCCTCTGTTGGAGTCTTCAGTCTTTGGAGTGTCCTTGTTGCTTGCAGCATAGGTGGGGACAGGAGAAAGGCCAAGCATGTGGCCTCTGTGTTTTGTTTTATACCCTTAGTCCATGTGCTTGGAGAACACAAGTCCAGGCATGTGTGGTGGGCATTGCTGAGCTACAAGGTGAAGCAATACCCCAATGAGTCTCCTGTGAGTGAGTCATTGAATCATAACTCATCTGCTGGACAATGGCTGGTGATGTCTGTTCAGCACCCACCCGGGCATAGGTTACCTCTTCCCTTGTCATTGTCTCTGAAGAGCTCATATCTAGGCATTTCCCAAACCCACAGCATATTTTAGTGAAAACCATACAACACAATTCTTATAATTTCATATGCATTGATATACATAGATATACATATTTGGATAGAACAATGGCTTTCAGCAGATCATAACCTTTTCCCTGATACCTTACATGACATGCTTTATATGCAAGATCACAATTATATATAAATGAGGAATATGGGGCACTCCCCCCAAGGTATAAAATGTCACAATAGTGATGATCATTTTCCTGGCTCTTCTCTGAATCCTCTCCAATTTATCAACATCCTTCTTAAATTGTGGGCACCAGAACTGGACACAGTATTTCAGCAGTGGTCACACCAGTGCCAAATACCAAAGTAAAATAACTCTTACTTCAGATTCCCCTGTTCATGCATCTCAGGATCGCATCAACTTTTTTGGCCACAGCATCACCCTGGGAGCTCCTGTTCAGCTGATTATCCACCAACAGTTTTATTGCTTCCCAGGATAGAGTCCCCCATCCTGTAAGTCTGGCCTACATTCTTCATTCCTAGATGTATACATTGCATTTTAATATGGCTAAATGTAACATTGCTTGCGCCCAGTTTATCAAGTGATACTGATTGCACCGAATCAGTGACCTGTCGTCTTCATTATTTGCCAGTCCCCCAATTTTTGTGTCATCACTGATAGTTTGTAGATTATTTTATATTTTCTTCCAGGCCACTGATAAATAGTGATGTTAAATAGTGTAAGGCCAGGAACGGATCCCTGTGGAACCCCACTAGAAGCACACCTACTTGAAGAAAATTCCTCATTTTGAGTTACATTTTGAGACTTATCATTTAGCCAGCTTGTAATCCATTTAATGTGTGCCATGTTACTTTTATATCTTTCTAGTTTTTTAATCAAAATGTCATAAATACCAACTCAAATGCCATATAGAAATCTAAATATATTACATCAATACTATTATCTTTATCAACTACATTTGTAATCTCAAAAAATATCTAGTTAGTTTGACAGGCTCTAGTTTTCCATTTGCATTACTTACATTACCTTCCTTTAATTCTTTATTAATGGAGTCCCATATCAGCCACTATGTTATCTTGCCTGGAACAGATGTCAGGCTGAGAGACCTATAATTATCCTGTTTACCCTTTTTAAAATTTGGCACAATATTAGCTTTGTTCCAGTGTTCTGGAACTTTCTCAGTGCTCAAGACTTAATGAAAATCAACATTAATGGTCCAGTGAGCACCTCACCCAGATCTTTTAAAACTCTTGCAGAACTGCTGTGAGCTTGCAGATCCTCACTGTACCTTCCTACAAGATTGCAATACAGTGTTAGGCCAGATAAATGTCAAAATCTTTAGTGAGAGACAAATTGGGCGAGGTAATATGTTTTATTGGACGAACTTCTGTTCGTGAAAGACAAGCTTTCAAGCTTAAACAGAGCTATTCTTTGGGTCTGATAAAGGTAAATTTGCTCCAGAAATCTATGTTATCTATGTCACCCTCCTTGTCTCTCTAATATCCTGGGACCAGCATGGCTACCGCAACACTGCAAACAAAATCTTAAATGATCATTAGAGAGAATGAATTTTCAATCAAGTTACAATCCTACTTAAGCAATATAAGAAATATGCAGTAACAAATTAAATCTAAAGCAAAATTTTAAAGAATGGGCAAGAAAACAACCCAAATCCTTAGGATAAAAATTTACTGAATTTTTCTTTCACTGGGAGCTGAAGGTGCTCAGGCCTCTGTCAAGATTGAGTCCCAAAATATTTGCATTGATTGGTCAGTGCTTTGTTCCTGATAATGAATTGTCCTGAATTTTTCCCAGGAGGAAAGGAAACATGGTTCCTTATCATGTTGCAAAACAACACTGATGAATGTGCAATGGCAATCCATGATGGCTGAGGTGATCAGCAGAGTAATGTGAAAAACTTGACTTGGAGAGGCAAATGAAGCATCCTGTGATGTGTTTGTCTCAAATTGTTTCCATTTTCTCCTGTGCCAAAAGGTACTTTCACAGTATTGCTAACCCCAATGTTCAAAATCATGAGTCAGGCTCACCAGAAATCATAAGATTGTCTTTAAAATCATGATGGCTTTAAAATTATGTAAAAATAATAGATTTGGTGTTCTTTTTATTTGCCTTCTGCTTTTTGAGCCTTTAGGGTGCACTGGGGTCACATTTTGAAACTTTCTCCACAGCTACGAAGGCTAAAAACTTACTTTTTCTTTAAGAATGAAAGCTGAAACCATCACGTATCCACTTGACTCCAGGAGTTGGGGCTTTAAGGAAAACAATAATTATCATGACAAAATCATGAGAGTTGGCAACACTGCTTTCAATCTGAAGGGGAAAAAATATCTTCCCTTTATTGTATCCTGTAAAAAAATGTAAATTTTGAGCACATTTTTGAAAATATTGGCAATAAAATGCAAAGTTTTTCCCTGACCAAACACTCAAGAATTTCAGCCTCAATTTTAGCTTTTGCTCTATTTCTTGAAGATAAACATGATACTGGGGCACCAGCTTTATTCAATGGCAGAAGGGCCTACAGTTGATTATCTTTATTCTCACCAATTAGTGTCATTGCAGTCAAGAGATTAACTACAGAGGGCTCCTAGGGCAAATGAGAAGAAACATTTAACTTGTTTTAAATGACAATTCCCTGGGTTTTTTCTTAATATTCATTTTTCTGATAAGCTGTTTTTATAGTGTCACAATGACAGTTAAATTGAGACTCAGTTACAGTAGTTAAAACAATAACAGTTTAAAGAATTGTTTCAGTCTGAACAAGATCTTCCCCTGACTTTGTGGATATCGTGCAGATTAAGTACTTGGAGAAAACATGGGTAACAAGGAAGAAAGGAATTAGACAGGAACTAAAGATCAGGTACTTTTCCTTGAAACTTATGGTTAATGGCACATAAAACATATGATGTTTGCCTTGCTAAAATATTTAAGAAAGAAAAGGTTACTAGATATTCAGGTGTATGGCCATATCTGTGTGAATACAAGGGGATTCAAGACTGGCGTCTTAACAAAAGATCTTGTCTCCTTTGAAGACCAAAGACCAACTCTGGCATTGTTGTATTTCCTCCTGATAATGGTAATTACTTTGCTTTGTCCGCTGTGTATTACCTTTTCTGAATTTCAGTTGATGAAAATCTCCAACCAGTAATGATAGCTAGCTTTCCTTTGGATCCTTGCCAGCAGCCCGTAATTAAAGTGTTTTCTTGAGGGAGCGCCATAGTATGCTGCCTATTGCATATTATGTCCTTGGAGCCTGACTGCAGTAATTGAAAAAACTCTCCAATTTGTACCTCTTTCTGTAACCAGTGACCTCCTGGGACTGTCGTAGTAAAACACTGTAACAATATTTTGTGTATTGAAATATGGGCATAATAAAATATTAAAAACTGAAGTTTATTTCCAAAACATAACTTACAATTATTTCTAACTACAAAACCCCCGACAGTACAGAAAACAGAAATATTTTCACACAGTTTTTGTTGTTGTTGTTGTTGCAAATAGAGTCCAGTCCTGCCTTATTTAATTCAGTGGGAGTTTTGCCAGAGTACAAGGGGCAGAGTGACATAGGCCAGCTCTACGTTAGGAAATTAGATTGATATAACTACATCGCTCAGGGGTGTGAAAAATCCACAGCCTAGAGAGATGCAGTTAAACCAACCTAACCCTCAGCATAGACAACACGAGGTCAATGGGAGAATTCTCCTTTTAACCTAGCTACCACCTCTTGGGGAGGTGGACCAACTATGCTGGATGGGAGAATCCCTCCCGTTGGGCATAGGTAGTGTGTTCAGTGAAGTGCTATAGTGGTGCTGCTGTAGCGGTTTGTGTGACCCCAGTTTTAATTAAACATTTATTGTATGCTCAATAAACACCACTTTTAAGGGCCAGATTCCGCCACCCTTACTTATACTGATTAGCACTTTACTCTGAAAATAGACCCATTGACTTCAAGGGGACTACTCCTCCAATTCATCAGTGTGAGTAAGGGGTTGACAGTCTCAGCCTACATGTATTTTTGACTGTTAGTATTGCTATGCTGGAAGATGATTGATGGTGGACATTAATGACAGACTTGGTAAAAATCCATGGGTGTATGAAGCACCCTTCATTCAGACTAAATCAGAGATAAATTAAATGCTCCTTTGTTTTGTGATAATGAAACAATAGAAACCACCACCCAAAACACAGGCTAAAATGGTAAGGCCAGAGTGAAAGAAGATAAGCTATGTGGCCTGAGGGATTTCCCTGCAGACTGATTGCAAATGCAGGGGTTGAGGCACTGATTGGCTGTAGCTGTGTGTCTGTGTATTATGGAAGGAGATAGGCACTAGAAAGTCAAGAAAAGGACCAACAGAGCAGACAGTGAGAGAAGCAGTGGAAATCATGGCTTGAGAGGGAGCAGAGACAGAGTTTCTTGGGGCACAAGACTGGCTGGAAAGGCAGTGGCAAGCTTGGAAATCACAAGTAATGAAACTTCCTGTAGTTTGTTCCTATTGTGATGAGGGAAACAGGATTCTGAATACATTCTTTGTTAATGAATAAGATTGCACTAAAGAGAGAATTTCTCCTCCTGACTGAAACAACCTGGTAAGTCCCTGAATATTAGCTAATTGCTCAGGCCAAGGGACAACAGTATCCATCTAATTCTACTTATTGTTACCCCTCAGTAAATATATCCCTACTAATTAACTACTATTAAAGCAGAAACTACTAAGTATGTTATCCCTTACTTCTGACTTAAACTAAAACAAGCAAATCTGATGCAGAATATATCTCAATTTAAAATACTGTAGTTAATTTAAAAAGCCCTAAAAGCAAAACCACCAAGTTATAAAATGTCTTATGTAGAATTTTGTACATTCTTGTACTACTAATGTAGCCAGCCAGCAATGATAGGATAGATAAAATAACACACCCTGTTCCCGGTGGTTTGTTAATGACACTGATGATAGCAAAGACATCACCTTTGCACTTAAATTAACTGCCACGTTTGATTGCATTTCTTGAGGCATCAGAAAGTGAAAAGGGAGGAGCTGCAGGGTGGTTCACGAGAGAGCAAGAGACTTATCTTGAAAGTGGCACTTTCTGGTAAAGGTCTAAGAGGAAAACCTGGCCCCACTGTAGTCAGAGGCCCAGATTTTAAGAGGAGTTTAGGTGTTGCAAGTGGAGGTCTGGCCACTACCATCACAACCCCCTGACATCAGTGTAGATCACTGTACCCTCCCCTGACAGAAGAATGTAGTGGAAACTCCACAAGGTGGCCTTAAGGACCTTCCTGGTCCTGCCTGGGTAGATCCATGTACAGCCATAATCTGGCCCAGAGTTTGTATTCATGACACAGTTTCTAAAGAAACTGTGCATTCCAATTTGATGTCTGCCAATCTATCTACTATAGGTAGGTTGTTGCGTTTTTCATCACAACAAATGTCTTTAAATATTATGATAATGGACTAAATCCTGCTCTCACTTACATGGTATAAATCCAGGATAACTTTATTGACTTTGATACTCTGACTTTACACCAGTGCCACAGAACAGAATTTGGCCCAATGAGTTTCTTAATTATGGGCTATATTGTGGCTAGACTTTCATGGCTATGTATGGGGAGAGAAAGTGAGCTACCCCTTCCATGCTTTATGTAGCCTGCTGAAGAGTCAAACCCCTTGCAACTGTTGAGAATGTAGTAGCTGCTATTGAGTTGCTCCTCTTGGAAGCCACTTATTGAAAAGGGGTGGGGAGTAGGTGCCATCATGATTCTGCCTAGCACAGCTAGCCAGCTTTATGGGTTAATGTTAATGGTTAATATGCTACACCTTCAAAGGATGATGACTACTGCTTCCTGTCCCAGCACAGCCAGGGAGCCAGGAGACATTATACTTCCCTGAGAGGATTGCCTTCCACTGCTTCCCGCTGCATTAGTGAGGCTGTGCCTGGCCCAAATACAGGGCTATGACTAATTGCCATAATTTAGTTCTATGTGAATATTCAGAGTTATGCTGTACAGTGCCTAGCACAATGGACTCCTGGATCATGACTAGGGGCCCTTGGTGCTATGATAATACAAATAATAACTATAAAAGTAATATTAATTATTTAGCTTTTTTGAATGTGCTAAGTAACTACATTGTTGTCGCTTCAGTAATCCCAGCTCATCCTTGAAATAGAGTTTGCTAGTATTGGAAAAGTTTATCAGAAGAGATAAAGGTGCTGAAAGACTAAATGTTGTCTTCAAACTAGGCTTATTCTTTAGATTTCAATGAGCTCTTCCAAACAGTCAAGACTGATGTTTCTAACTTCAGACACGGAGTTATTTACATGTAAAATTTCTGCAATGTGGGGAATGTTTTCAGACCTATACATTTTTCTCAAACTTGAAAAAAAAAAAAATTCACCTCTGGGCTGAGAGTATGGAAAAATTCAGCTGAAAAGGAATTAGTCTGACAAAGTTATGAATAACTAAAAGAGGGGTGGAGTTAGGTGGAACTCAGAGTAACTAGAGTGCATGCTATCTTGGCCTCTATAATGATCCTTGCATAGTGTGAACCTTTTTATGAAAACCACTTTCCAGAATTACATTTAGTTTTGGAACAAAGAGAGAGAAATGTTTAAGAGAAAGATAAACAAAGAAGGAACACAAGCACAATGAAACAATCCCCATCTCTGATTATTTGTCAGGGCCCCTTCAATCTCCATCCTTCTCTGGATCATCCCTTTATGTAGCAGCTCTTATAAGCGTCAAGGGCTAGCAGAGTCCACTTAACGCTTCAGGTCTGCTGATCACCCATTCTCCTTCAGCAACAATGCTATTCATTCATAAATAAATGATTTCAGAAGTATAAGATTAAGAATAATTGTTCTGTTAAAGTCCACCATATAATCCTGGGCAGGGTGTCTTGTATGCAAGCTTACATGAAGATTCTAGAAAATTGCTAGGTTGTAGGTTCCTTTGTCTAGAAGAAGACAGAACCATAGAACAAGAAAACATATTAGAAGAAAAGCTAGAAAAGAAGACAGTTTTGTGGGACTTTGGAACAGTGTTTATGCTTTAAAATGCCTGACTGTTTACACAGCTCAGGGTACATTATAAACTTATTCCATCTGTATACCAAAACATTAACTAGATAACATTCACAGGCATAACACTTATCTGTCCTTGAATATATGAGCCTTGTAAGATCAGCAAAACCAGAGGCCTTCCCTAGAAAGCTTTCTTTTTTGTGTATTACATGCACATGATCTCCCTGCCTCTTGCATGTCATGGCTTCCAGTTCATTAGACTGTAGGGTTACCATTCGTCCGGATTCCCCCGGACATGTCCGGCTTTTAGAGTTAAAAATAGCGTCCGGGGGAAATTTGTAAATGTCCGGACTTCCCCCCCCATGCAGAGCGCACACGGCTGACAGGGCAGCCGGCCGGATGGTGCCACTTACATGGGGCTCTGACAGCCAGAGAGAGCCCCTCCTCCGCTTCCCCCTCCTCTCCCCTGCAGCTGAGAGCACTCCCTCCCTGCATTCGCAGATCACCAGCCGGCCGTTCGCACCGGCAGTCTGGAGCTCCTCCCCCTGCTCCTCCTCCCCGGCACGCTGGTCTGAGCGGCAGGGTAAGGGGGCCAGGGGGTCGGAGAAGGGGCAGGGAGGTTCTGGAGGGGGCAGTCAAGAGACAGGGAGTGGGGGGGTCGGGAGTTCGGGGGGGACTTTCTGGGGGGGGTTTGGATAAGGTTTTGGGCAGTCAGGGTACAGGTAGGGGGTAGGGTCCGGGGGGGCAGTTAGGGTGGGGGGGTCTCAGGAGGGGGCAGTTAGGGGACAAGGAACAGGGAGGCTTAGGTAGGGGGTAGGGTTCTGGAGGGCAGTTAAGAGCAGGGGTCCCAGGAGGGGTGGTCAGGGGACAAGGAGCGGGGGGGGGGGGTTGGGAGTTCTGGGGGGGGGCTGTCAGGGGGCAGGGGTGGGGAGAGGGATCGGAGCAGTCAGGGGACAGGGAGCAGAGGGGTTTAGATGGGTCGGGAGTTCTGGGGGGGGGCTGTCAAGGGGTGGGGAGTGGTTGGATGGGGTGTGGGAGTCCCAGGGGTCTGTCTGGGGGTGTGGATAAGGGTTGGGGCAGTCAAGGGACAGGTAGGGGGTAGGGTCCTAGGGGGCCAGTTAGGATGGGGGGAGGGTCTCAGGAGGGGGCAGTCAGGGGACAAGAGGCAGGGAGGCTTAGGTAGGGAGTGGAGTCCTGGGGGGCAGTTAGGGGCAGGGGTCCCAGGAGGGGTCAGTCAGGGGACAAGGAGTGGGGGGAGGGTTGGGGGCCCATTGTACTAGGCATTGTACAGAGTAGCAGTCCAGGGCTGGCCTTACCATGAGGCGAACTGAGGCGGCAGCCTCAGGTGCCAGACTGGCAGGGGGGGAAGGGTGCCACTAGGACCCAGAGTGTAGAAAATTGTGTCTGCTGCTGGTGCATATGTATTCTCTCTGCTCTAGATGCACAGAGATGGTGGAGTGCTGTGATGGAGGAAGGAGGGCACAAGAGACATAACAGCCAGGCAGGAGAAAAGGTGAGAGGGAATAACAGAAAGCAGCAGGAGCTGCAGGGAGAGAGAGGAGGAGGAGCCTCTTATGTACCTCTCTAGCACCCCTAGGAGCCTGGACTGATTAACACCAGCTTCTCAGGGAGCTTCCTGTTTCCTGCTGCTTCCCTGAACCCACTTGAAGAGAACAGGCAGTCAACTGAAGTAGTAGGAGCCAGTTAGGCCCTTAATATGCTGATATCTTCCCTCACTCAGGCCCTGCTACCAGCCTGCTTATTTGTCCCCTTCAATTGAGTGTTGAGAGCCACTATAGCTGGCACAGAAAAGCAGTCATGAGTGAAAGAAGAAAACGCCCCTCTGGGGCAGCATTCAGAAAAAGAAAGAAAGCAAAGGAAGCTTTTCTATCTAAGCAGGAAGGAGCTCTCCTGAGATACGTAGACACAAATGTTCACAGTGAGTCTTCCAGCCCCAGTGAGGATGTGAGGGTTGAGGAGATGCCTGATCTTCCAGTTAGTCAGAGTGCAGGTGACCTGGCAGCTACTGCAGCATCCATATCTCCATCTCAAATGGATGTAACCATGCACATTCCTGAAGAAAAGTATAGATCAGAGAAGAGTGTGGTGGAGGCGTAAGAAACAGCTGCTGCTGAGTTTAGTTCCTTATGTCTAGATGATCCAGGACTGTGGATCCACTTGTGCTGGGGGGGAGGGATAGCTCAGTGGTTTGAGCATTGGCCTCCTAAACCCAGGGTTGTGAGCTCAATCCTTGAGGGGACCACTTAGAGATCTGTGGCAAAATCAGTACTTGGTCCTGCCTAGTGAAGGCAGGGGGCTGGACTCAATGACCTTTCAAGGTCCCTTCCAGTTCTAGGACATAGGATACCTCCATTAATTAAAATTAGCTGTAGCCTGAGGGACTTCCTTGTACTACATGGGCCACAGCAAGTGAAAAACTTCATGTTCCCCAAAGACAATGAAAATAGAAGTTTTCATCCAACACATTACTGGCGTGAAATCCCCAATGGTGACAAAGTGGAGAGGCCATGGCTTATGTACTCAAAAACCCACAATACTGCATACTGTTTTTGTTGCAAACTCTTCCAGTCTAATGTTCCAGCCACATTGGGTTCTACAGGAACAAAGGACTGGAAAAATCTGGCTAGAAATCTGGCATGCCATGAGAAGGCAGCGAATCACCAGAGAGCATTCCATAGGTGGAAAGAGCTTGAGATGAGACTAGGCCACCATAGATTGGTTAAAGGTTAAAGGCCACCATAAATGATCAGCATCAAGAGAAGATTGAATCAGAATCTCTTTACTGGCAAAATGTTCTGAAAAGGCTCATTGCCATTGTGAGAATGCTTGCTACCCAAAACCTAGCACTGCGTGGCACTTCAGATCAGCTGTATATGCCAAACAATGGAAACTTCCTTAAAATTGTGGAGCTGATGGCTGAGTTTGATGCTGTACTCCAGGAGCATCTAAGAAGACTCAACACCCAAGAAATTTATACACACCACTACCTTGGAAAAACAATTCAAAATGAGATCATACAGTTACTGGCAACAAAAGTCAAACAGAAGATTGTGGCATATCTGAAGTCAGCAAGATATTACTCTGTTATTCTGGACTGCATACCTGACATCAGCCATATGGAACAAATTACTTTAATGGTGCGTTTTGTAACAACAACGAATGTTACAAAATGTCCCTGCAATGGTGACTGTCAGAGAGCATTTTCTAGAATTTATTGACATTGATGATACTACAGGAGCTGGTATGACAAATGTGCTTCTTAAAAAGCTGGAAGATACGGGAATTGCGATAGCTGACATGAGAGGTCAGGGCTCCAATAATAGTGCCAACATGAGAGGAAAGAACAGAGGAGTGCAGACACGGATCCGAGAGTTAAACCCTCGAGCTTTTTTTGTCCCATGCAGTTCTCATTCATTGAACTTGATGGTCAGTGATGCAGCATCAACTTGTAGTGAGGCTGCTGAATTTTTTAATGTAGTTCAGAGCATCTATGTATTTTTCTCTGCATCAACTCATTGATGGCAAATTTTGAAGCAACATCTGGGAACATCCTCTCTGACACTGAAACCACTTAGCGCCACACGATGGGAAAGTTGAGTAGAGGCGATAAAGCCTATCAAACACCAAATTGGGAAGATAAATGATGCCATAGTTGCCATTATGGAGGATAATGCTATGACAGGAACTGTTTGTGGGAGAACAGTGGCAGAGGGAAATGGAAACACCAGAAACATACATAACTTCAAATTTCTGTGTGGCTTAGTGTTGTGGCATGACAGACTGTTTGAAATAAATGTTGTAAGCAAGAGATTCCAAGGTGTTGACCTTGATATATCTGGAGCAATGGAACAACTGGACAAAGCAAAGTCATATCTACAGTCTTAACAGTCAGATGAGGGATTTCAAAATGTTCTGAAGAGTGCACAGAAATTGGCAGAGGAACTTCACACTGAAGCTATTTTCCCACCCATTCAAGAATACAAGCATCACCGAAGAAGACGACATTTTGATTACGAGGCACGGGATAATCCCATAAGAGATCCCAAACAACAATTCAAAGTTGAATTCTTTAACCAGGTGCTAGATTGTGCAATACAGTCAGTTGAAGAATGTTTCATGCAGCTCAAGGAATACAGCAGTATATTTGGGATGTTGTATGATATTCCAAAACTCCTCACTATACCTGAAGAAGACCTACACCAGCAATGCAGGACACTAGAGACAGTGTTGACACATGATGACATGCGCGATATTGATTCAAGTGATTTAGGTGATGAACTGAAAGCCCTTTCAAGATACAATTCAGCAGGATCAACTCCAAAGGCTGTTCTGGAATATATGTGCACAAATAAGATGACCACCCTCTTTCCAAATGCTTTTCTTGCTCTGTGCATACTTCTAACACTTCCTGTAACAGTTGCCAGTAAGAACGCAGCTTCTCCAAGCTGAAGTTAATAAAAACACATCTACACTCCACAATGACACAGGAGAGGCTGGTCGGCCTTGCAACCATCTCAACAGAGCATGAGCTGGCCCAGACTGTGGACCTTCAGGAAGCAGTTCAAATCTTTGCAACCAAGAAGGCACAGAAAGCACCACTCTGATTATTCAAACAGATAAAAATGCCAGTGTTTACTATGCAGATAAGAAAAGTTACATTTGCTGTTCAGGTGTTTGAAAGTTAAGTGTTACTTAAAATTTTTGAACAAGGCATTTTAAGTTGTTAGTTCTCCTTTATTGGGGTAGCAGAGCAGTACCATGAGAGGAGTAGAACAGGAAGAAGGCAGAATTGAGACCTTTCAAAGTTTTGGCCCAAGCGAGGGGACATGGGGGCATCATTTGAGCTCCCCGCCTCAGGTGCCAAAATGTTGTGGGCCAGCCCTGTAGCAGTCTCTACCCTGAACAGCTTACAATCCAAACAGACAAGACAGGCAAAGTGCTAGAGGGGAAGGGCTATAACATACAAGCAGAATGAACTATGTGACGGTCAGCAAACATCATATGAGGTCAGCAAACATCGTATGAGTGCTATGGGTTTTTTTTTTTAGTTTGCTTCTTTAAAAAAAATCAGGGTTGATTTTTTGTTGGAAGGGGCTAGCTAAACAGCGAGACCAAGAAAAGGAGGGGGCATTGAAGGGAGAGGGATAGACAAGGGAGAAGAAGGGGAAAGAAAAGGAGGACAGGGAAAGTGAGGCTGCAGTGAAGAGAAAATGAAGAGACATAGGCCTTGGCCTCTGTTAAATTCTTCCATGGGTGACTGATGATCTGGTATCAGAAGAAGATCATGCCTCAGTATTAGGACTTCCATGCTCAGTGAGTCTCCCAGTTTCATTCCCAAGAGCTGAATTGCCATATATGCTGTTTGGCTGGGGTAGGAATCACAGACTTCATTGCTAAGAAGGGGTAGTTAAGGAAACAACCTGGCTGCTGAGGCCATTATGGAAGATTTTATATTTCCTCAGGTTTGGGATTAGAATCCAAGACACTGGGGTTCCAGTGGGTCCCACAGCCACATGACAAACTTCTTCTGAACCAAGCCTTACATTAAGGTCTTATTGAAAGTTAATTATTAGCTAGATTGTGGCTTTAGGCACAGCAGTAACAAGGGGTGGGTTGAGTGTGTAGGTTGCATCAGTCCAGGAATTTGCCTGAAAGACATTGAGATTCAGAGAGACACCTCTGATTTACAGTTCCTTACTGCTTCCTGTAGGAGGTAGTATGCTACTAGTATAGGTCTTCAGTAATTTACTCCTTCTTCCCACAGCGCTGGCTCAACTGCTTTGATCAGTGAGTGGGGAAGAAAAGCAAAGGCACTTCTCCCTTCCTACCTACTCCAAGAAGGGAGTAAGCACGCAAGTTGTTTTACTTATTCTTACACATCTGAACCCAAGGTCTGGGAAACCCTTGGGAATCCAGGAAGGGGGTCTGATTCTCTTACCCTGTGCTCAGGCAAGTAGTCACAATCTAGCCCTGTGGAATCTGCTAATTTTTTTTTTTATGGCTGTTTACATATTCCTACTGGTAGGGTCTTTTCTGGTTGTTTTTTTCCTTAAAAGACCAGGCCATTTCAGGCAGAAGTGGGCTGTTTTGTGTGATCCTCCCCTGCCCCCATGACTGCATCTCAGGCCCTTCCTTCTCTTGATCCAGTTAACCGTTTTCCCTTTTTTTAGGGACTGTTTAAAGATATCACACTGTGGTTTTTTTGCATTTTCCAGCATCAAATGCACATATAGATGCTGCTGTAGTTTTTGCCTTGTGCAAAATTCCTTCCAAATCATTTTCCTGGCAATCAGCTGTTAGTAGAAATATTTCTACAATGCCCCAATATGAACTGACCTTAGAGTTAAAGAAGTGAAGTTTGGAAATTGCATTTTAAACATTTCTAACCTCTTCTCCTCAATTCCAACAGAACTTCTGAGTTGTTTTACAATTTCTCTAATGTCGCCTTTCATTTAAAGTGGTGCTTAGAAATGTGCTGGAATGAAATAACATTTGCAGATCATGATTTTGATCCCATTCCAAAAAAAAATAATATTTTTTTGCTACAGATTTGTTTTGGTACTAATTGCTTATTGCTCTAGCAAGGAAGCTATTTAGAGGTATTCAAAGAAAATACCACGCTGACACTACAACATGAGAGTACAATATGCAGTCATGTTCTGTTTCCTCCCCAACCACTGTGCTGAAATTAAGTATGGCTAGAAGGAGTGAGAGAGCTTCTGTGAAGCTTGTGCTAATGCTTTCCCAGAAAATGTTTTCTTTGCTCCCTAAATTATTGATCGTGCTATTAAAGGTCTGAAATAAAACTTTAATTAGTTGTTAGAGGCTTCACAAAAGTATGACCTACTGGAACACACAAATGGAGTTGAAAGAGAGCCATCTGACTACAGGAATTGGAGCCAGAAGAATAATACACATATGAGAGCAGAACGTTAACATCTGTTGCACATTTATGTCCCTGTGGTAAAGATGATTTTTAGTGGGAAATTGTTTAGGGACATTGTGCTATAGAGTATAATAAACTATACTGTGGTACAGCCTTCCTTATTCATCTGTGCTTATGTCAATTGTGTATGTAGTCAATACTGCTGGAATTTATTTGCTTTATCCTCTAGTTAAATCCTGACAAATTCAGTGAATGTAACACACAAACCTATGAACCATGCCTGCATGCAATAAAAAATTGAAAATCCTGAGCTTTTCCTTTCAGATCCCCTCTTCTCTCTACTCCTTGGATTACTCTGTCCTGTTCAGGAAAAAAGAGACATCTAGGGTGGGGTCTTAAAAAAAGACATCAAAAAGTTAGGCACCTGATTCCCACTGACAATCACTGCCCTAATAAGTATTTAAAGTCTGGAAAATAATGTGTCTCCTGCTTTATGTGAATTCATATGACAGTGAGGCTCAAGACTTCAAGATCTGCCTTCTCAGGTGCCTGCCTAGACAGCAATATCTTCCTATCTGCTCATTGTTAGTGCTTTCATTGTTGTACTGCCTTCACCCATGAAATGACATCCATGGATGTCACCTCTCTCTCCCCACCCCCTGCACTCCTCAATGCTTTAGTCTCAGGTTAGAAGCTTGAGGTTAATTAGTTATGATGTGAGCACAACTGGTTTATTAAAAGTGACTGTGTTTTGGGTTTGGAGACTATTATTTCAATCACTAGTGTCTTGAATGGCTAAGTACATGGGCGGTGGGTGAAGTTTCCTCTGGGGGAGGCTAGCTCCCTGTCCCGCCTCTTCTGCCATTGGCCCTGCCCGCACTCCACCCCTGCTCTGCCCCAGGCCCGCCCCCTCCCTGCTCAGACTCCCCGCCACTGCATCCCTCCTCACCCACACTGCCTGCAGCAAGACCCCCCACTTGCCGCTCGCTGCATCCTTCCTCACCCCCCCCCGCCTGCTGCTCACCTCGTCACCCCTCCGCCAGACCCTCCCACCCACCACTGACTCGCTTGCCTCCTCACTTCCCCGCCAGACCCCCCCCCACCACACACACAGTGAGACCCCCGCCGGTCCGCTCCTTGCCTCCTCATCCCCCTGCTGGCCCACTGCTCACTTCACCAGCCCGCTGCTTGCCTCCTCACCCTCCTCTGGCCTGCCACTTGCCTCCTCACTCCCCCACCAAACCCACCCGCCTGCTGCAAGCCCCCCCCCAACCGCTGCTGGCTCGCCGCTCGCCTCCTCACCCCCATGCCCGACGCTCACCTCCTTACTCCCTTACCAGACCCTCCACCACCCACCATGAGACACCCCCCCCCCCCGTCTCTGGCTCGCCTCTCACCTCCTCGACACACACACTTGCCCACCAGACACACACACACCCCGCCTGCCGCTGGCTTGCCGCGTCCCTCCTCACTCCCCCACCCCTGTGGGAGAGGGGGAGTGAGGAGGGACACAAAGTGGCGGGAACCCTTGGCGGGGGGGGGAGGGTGGACTGGAGGAGAGGAGGAAGACTTACTAGTCAGCAGCAGCAGGCAGTGGGGGCCTTGGGGAAGAGGCAGAACAGGGAGGGGAAGAGGCAGGGTCAGCAGCGGCTGTGCTAGGGAAGGCTTCCCTGGCCTATTATACCCACCACCCATGGCTATGTACTAGGGGCAGCTAGCCCCTGGCGTCTTTGTGGCTAAACTATTTTTAGCATGCTAACTTGATCAGAACTAGTGTGGGTATATCTCCTTGAACTGGGAATTAGACACCCTACGCCATTTTATGTATTTAGCTGAAGTGCATTAAGTATTCCATAACAATTATGAAGTCTTCTTTGCATATGTGCAATGGACCTCAGGTGGCATGTAACCAGGATTCATTTCCGAATTTGGTCTGCTGGTTGGATCATTAGCTTCCCTGGCTCGGGCCGGGTGCTGAGTTTAAACAACAAAAAAGGAGAATTTTCAGTGTGTTTCTTTGCTGTATCTTAGAGTGAACACATCTAAGTGGGCTGACCAGGATTGTTCTGTTTGGGGAAAATCCTAACTGTAACCATCCTTGAGGAAAGCATTATTTACCCAGCTTCAGTTCTAGAAGGATGTAAATGGGAACTGATTTGCTATGGGTCAGATTGTGAACCCCTTACTCATATGGGTGCACAGTTACCCACAAAATTGGTCCTCAATATGTGTAAGGCGTTTACAATTAGACCTTAAATGTGGTCACAATGGGAAAGGTCTACATAAATTATTCTGGTACGATACAGGGGTCAGATTAGGTACTGAAAAGGGCATGGACAACACAACAAGCATAGTTAGTTCTAGCAACTGAGCTTTCCTAAACTATTAGAATTAGTTTCTGAGCCTGCTATTTGCAGTACATTCCTTGAAACTTTATAATAAGCATGTTGATACTTCATATTTAGTGACGTGAAAAACAGCCAGTATTATACTTCATTATAAATGGATGCTGACAGTGTGCATTGACTTCATGAGCAAAAAGATGGATATTTCATTCTTTATCACATTTTCTTGTAACTTCTATGAAATAGGATAATTCAGGGATCGGCAACCTTTGGCCCGCGGCTCGCCAGGGTAAGCCCCCTGGCGGGCCGGACTGGTTTGTTTACCTGCCGCGTCCGCAGGTTTGGCCGATTGCAGCTCCCACTGGCAGCGGTTCACAGCTCCCACTGGCCGCGGTTCACCGCTCCAGGCCAATGGGGGCGGCAGGAAGCGGCGGTCAGCACATCCCTCTGCCTGCGCCGCTTCCCACAGCCCCCATTGGCCTGGAGCAGTGAACCGCGGCCAGTGGGAGCCGCAATCAGCCGAACCTGCGGACACGGCAGGTAAACAAACCAGCCCGGCCTGCCAGGGGGCTTGCCCGGCCTGCCAGGGGGCTTGCCCTGGTGAGCTGCATGCCAAAGGTTGCTGATCCCTGGGATAATTCATTCAGATCATTTCTAGGAAGGGTGCCCTGGGAAAGGTCTGTGAGATCAAGAATGATAGAAGTTTAATTTTTTTCTACAATTCCCTAAATCCTGCTTCTCTGCTACCTTTCCCAACTACTTCCTTTCCTCAAGAGTTTTAAAGCCCCAGAAGCCTCTTGAAGCCCCTATAAGTGTTATACTCTTACAATTCAAGATCAGAAACAATATTACATTGTTTCTGTGGCCAAGTGCAACTAACCAACACAGCTGGAATTTCAAATATCAAGTATCTAACACTCTAAGAAATCTTTGTTCTATTTCTACAGTAAAGAGAAATTTGGAGGAAAAATCCTGATTAGTTTCAAATAACAGGTAAATTAGAATCTGCTTTTATGAACCAAAAAAAAAAAAAAAAAAGCTAAATTGGTCATGGTAATTATTTAATTATTTAGGTCTAATAGCAAGAGATGGAGAGAGATGAAGGATATGAAAAGAAGAGAGGTGGGCAGAACTACAGAGACTAGAGAAAACAAAAGGGACCCAGATATCTGGCTTTTGAAATAGAAGTTATACACAACTGCTGAAAATATTGGCAGGCATTTTGTGGATTAAAAGCTTTGGTATTATTATGCCTTATTAAAAAGTGTCATGTAGTCCTTATACACGGTAGGTTGCAAGGCTTCTACATGCAGGTCAGGCATCTGTACCAGATATGGGATGGCTATAATGATTCCATCATGGAGGAAGATACAAGTGTGGTGTTCTCTTTAAGATCATTTAATAAACTGCCAGCTTGGCTGTTAGCAGATCAGGTAAGGTATGTTACACGTTTCATTACCTAGTAGGTGAATATTGTAATACAGTTTTGCATTCCATCACATCTCCCCCTGTAAGTTTTACATTCCTACCATTTACAAAATTTACACTAACATGCTATCTTTGAAGTTCAATACATATCAATGTGTTAAGTGTCTCTGAATCATACCAGTTTTCTAATTACATGACCCGAATGCATAACAACTTGGTCATCTGGCTGTCCATTAATTGCAATGACTGTGTCTAGTTGCTTGGGAATCTTTGAGTCTTGTCTTCTTGTTCTGCATCTGCCACCTCTAGAGTTTACTCTGCTTATTGTTCATTCTGAGGAACAAACTGATGATGTTGACTGTTTCTGTTGAACCCTCCACTGTTGGATTTAATCATATATGATCTGGGTGATGAATTCTTTTTTTTTTTTTTTTTTTTTACAACAGCTGGAGTTGTCCATCTTTTTTCTCCCTCCAATTTGAGACAAACACAGTCACCAGGCTCTAGACTCAGAGAGTTCATAAGGTCTTTTAGCTTGTTATTTGATTTGGCTACTCTCTTCATGTTTGGCTACTTTGGAAATAGACTTTTCCAAAGTCAGGAAAGTACTTCTGGGTTGTCTTCCCATCAGGAGTTGTGCTGGAATATATCCAGTAGCTGCTATCCGTAGCTCAGAAGAGGAAGGAATGGATCTTCCTACTATAGATTTTCTTGGCTGTTTGTACAGCAATCTCAACCTGTCCCTTCACTTGCGGGTAATGAGGAATGCTAGTAATATAATCAACGTATTTCATTTGGAATGACTTAAATTCCACTGCAGTTAATTAAGGTCTGTTGTCTGTAACTAGTTGTTCTGGAATACTGAAATGAGCAAAAGTGCACGTCAGTTTCTTGATAATACTGTGACATGTTATGTCTTTCAAGTTCATTATTTCTATAAACCTGGATAAGTAGTCCACTACAACCAGGTAATTATGTCCTCTTAATTCATGTACATCTGCAGCTAGACTCTTCCAAGGTTTGTTTGGTAAAGGTGTTGTTATTAAAGTTTTTTTGCATTGTGTTGGTCTGTTAGTTCTTCAGTGTTCACACGCAGACACTTTATGTCCTTGCAAATGCCCAACCACCTCACTGATTGGTTGGTCCATTCACAGCATTTAGTTAGTTCTTTATGCCTTTCATCGATGAGGCTTAGATTTCTTCTCTCATGACGTTTGGAATTGTGACACAATTGCCTTTAATTGTGAGTCCATTCGATTTGCTTAATTGCCCATGTACCACAAAGTTGTCTCTTGTTACTTCCTTAGTGTCCTTTAGATACTTGGGCCAGCTGGCCCCAGTGCAATTTAGAATTTCTTGAATTTATGTCTATCAAGATTGCTTTGTGTAGCTGTGTGACAAGATGGTCGATATAGTATGGTGGATCCTGCGCTTTTCTTGGTGGGGGGTGCTAAAATACCACCCCTTACCCCTGCACTTGGGGCACCGAGGGCCCCACTAGTGGCCCAGGAAGGTGGTAAAGGAGGGAAGCGGGGGAGGAGTCTGGGTTTGCTCCTCACTCTGAGTCCCAGCCCCTCTCAACCCCTGCAGGTTCTTACCCTCTTCTCCCTTGGGTGGGGTACCTTCATTCCTTAGACGCTGGGGGAGGGAATGTCCCTCCCCTGCTGGGGCAGGGTCTCCCTTACTCCGGTTTTCTGTTCCTCCAAGTCTAACAGCACACCTCCAAGCTCCAGTCCTCTCTCCTTCCTCCTTCCCCCTGACTGCCTGAAGCAGGGGGTTTTATTAGGTTTCTAACAGGGCCTTAATTGATTACAGGTGCTCCAATTAACCTGTAGCAACCCTCCCTAGTCTACAGGGAACCATGCCTTAATTAACCTAGGGTTTATATACTTCCCTTCTACCACTTCCCACTGCTCCCTGGCCCTCCTGTATCACATATCCCCCTCCCCTGCTCAACGCCATGGGGTTGGGCTACTTGGGACGAAAGACAGTGTTGTCGTGATAGGCCGTCCGCGTTGCTGTGTTGGCTGCCGGCTCTATGCTGGATCTGGAAGTGAAAAGGTTGTAGGGACAGGAACCATCTAGTCACTCGTGCATTCCTCTCCTTATTTGTGTGCATCCATTGGAGCGGGGCGTGGTCCGTCACAAGGGTGAACTGCTGCCCAAGTAGGTAGTACCGTAGAATCTCCATGGCCCATTTAATTGCTAGGCATTCCTTTTCTACTACGGCGTACCGTTGCTCCCTGGGCAGGAGCTTTCGGCTAAGGTAAAGGATCGGGTGCTCCTCATCTCCCACCATCTGTGAAAGGACGGCCCCAAGTCCTACCTCCGAGGCATCTGTTTGTAGGATGAATTCCTTTGTGAAATCTGGGGCTATGAGCACTGGATGGCTGCAAAGGGCTGTCCTTAGGTCTGTGAAAGCTTCCTCTGCTTCCTCGGTCCACTTAACTATCTCCGGGCCCCGAGCTCTTATTAGGTTAGTCAGAGGCGCTGCCCTTGTGGCGAAGTGAGGGATGAACCGACGATAGTACCCTACTATCCCTAAGAATGCTCTGACTTGTTTTTTTCGGATTGGGTGGGGCCATTTCTGTATTGCCTCCACTTTGTTCCACTGGGGCTTCACCAGGCCCCTTCCGACTACATACCTGAGATATCTGGCCTCGGCTAGCCCTATTGCACATTTGGATGGGTTAGCGGTGAGGCCAGCCTGTCTAAGAGTATCTAGTACTGCTTCCACTTTCCCCAGGTGTGTCTCCCAGTCAGGACTATGGATTACCACGTCATCTAAATAGGCAGAAGCATACTTGGCATGGGGTCGAAGTAATCTGTCCATCAATCGTTGGAAAATTGCGGGGGCCCCATGGAGCCCAAAAGGGAGGACGGTATATTGGAAGAGGCCATCAGGTGTAGAGAAAGCGTTTTTTTCCTTGGCGTCCTCAGCCAGGGGGATCTGCCAGTAGCCTTTTGTCAAGTCCAAGGTGGTCAAGTATCGGGCCTTGCCTAACTGATCCACCAGCTCATCAACACGTGGTATCGGGTAGGCATCGAATTGGGATACCTCATTTAACTTCTGAAAGTCATTACAAAACCTCAGGGTGCCATCAGGCTTGGGGACCAAGACAATAGGGCTGGACCACTGGCTGTGGGATTCCTCAATCACCCCAAGTTCCAGCATCTTCCTTACTTCTGCCCTAATTTCTTCTCTTTTTGCCTCCGGTATGCAATATGGTTTTATGGTCACCCTTGCTCTGGGACAGGTGACAATGTGGTGTTGGATCAGCGTCGTATGGCCTGGTTGTGTGGAGAACACATCTTGGTTCCGCTGAATCATTTCAATGACCTCTGTTCGTTGTTCCGGGGCTAATTCGGGGGATATCCTTACCTGCCCTTGTGGGCCATCTGCCTGGGGTGTGGCCGGCAGGATGGCCAGGCACGTCTCCCGATCGTGCCAGGGTTTCAGTAAGTTGACATGAAGATCTGCTCTGGCCTTCGGCGGTCTGGCTGCTTTACGTTATAATTCACCTCCGCAACAGCTTCCACGATCTCATAGGGTCCATGCCAACTGGCCAGGAGCTTACTTTCTGCTGTTGGTACCAGCACCAGCACCCGTTCTCCTGGTTGAAATTTCCGTGTTTTTGCCCGACGATTGTAGTAGGTTCGTTGGGCCTCTTGTGCTTTCTCCAAATGCTCTCGTACTATGGGGGTCACTTGAGCTATTCGTTCTCTCATCTGGGCTACGTGTGCAATGACATTCTTCCCTGGGTTGGGTTGTTCCTCCCATTCCTCCTTCGCGATGTCTAATATGCCACGTGGGTGGCGTCCTTACAGTAGCTCGAAGGGGGAGAAACCAGTAGAGGCTTGGGGAACTTCTCATATTGCAAACATCAGATATGGTAGGAGGGTATCCCAATCTTTTCCGTCTTGGGCCACCACCTTTCGGATCATACTCTTGAGAGTGCGGTTAAATCGCTCAACCAGACCATCTGTTTGGGGATGATAGACTGAGGTCCGCAAGGCTTGGATGCGGAGCAGGGTACATAAGTCTTTCATTACTCTCGACATGAAGGGAGTCCCTTGATCTGTCAGGATCTCCTTAGGGATGCCTACTTTAGCAAAAACCTGCACCAGTTCTTTTGCGATTGCCTTGGACGTGGGGTTCCTTAAAGGAATGGCTTCGGGGTACTGTGTAGCGTAGTCCAGGATGACAAGTATGCTTCGGTGGCCCCGGGCTGTTCTTTCTAGTGGGCCCACTAGATCCATTGCTATTCTTTCAAAAGGAACTTCAATTATGGGCAAGGGTACCAACGGGGCCCTTAACTGAGGTCGGGGACTATGCAGCTGGCACTCTGGGCAGGAGGTGCAATAGTGTTGGACTTCTGCCCGTACCCCCGGCCAGCAGAATCTTCTTAGGACTCTATCCAGGGTCTTGTCTGCTCCTAAATGTCCCCGAAACAGATGACTGTGAGCTAATTCTAATACAGCCCTTGTGTGCTTCCGTGGCACCAAGAGCTGTTCTCCAACTTCCCCCCGTATTGGCACTACCCGGTACAACAGATCCTGCTTGATTATATAGTATGGCCCTGTGCCTTTGGTTTTCCCTTCTACTGGCACGCCATTTACCTCTACTACCTCCTCCCTCACGTTTGCATATAGTGGGTCATCGGCTTGGTCCTGCCCAAAACATTCGCGTGCGGGACCAATCTGGCCTGATTCTATTGACTTGGGTTCCCCTCCTTCTTTTGGGGTGCTTCTGCTCATGCTGGGGGCCATCTCTGGGTCTCCACGAGCCTTCCTCCCAACAAGGGCAGCTTTCTGGTTTGCTGCCAAGATCCTGGTTCCTAATCTTTTGTCTGCTCTCCTTTCCCGTCTGGATTTCCGGGACTTCCCAGGGGGTGAAAATAACTCTGGGGAAAACCCAGCAAAAATTGTGGTAGGATCATCCATGGGTACCTCACATTCTGCTCGGGGTTTACTTCCCTTCCCTAATTCAAGGGGGGGAGTAGGCTCTCGAACCCAGGAAAGTCCCTGCCAATTAAGACTGGGTAGGGGAGCTTGGGGACCACCCCTGCAGTCATCTTGGTAGTACTTCCCTGGATCTCAATCCGTATTGGAATTGTGGGGTAGAAATTTACTGTGCCATGGACACATGTCACTCCAGTGCTCTTGACCCGGCTCAGTTGGTCTTGCCCCACTAAGTTCCCTGAGACCAATGTGACAGCACTCCCAGAGTCCACCAAAGCTATGGTCTGGATGCCATTCATCTTTACTGGCCTGGTGTACTCATGTTGGGCCATTGCAACCCCCACCAGGCTGATTAGGCCACATTGGTCCCCGGGATCCCCCAGATTACATTGCATGGGCTCCTCCCTGTTGGGGCACTGGGCTGCTATATGCTCCAACTCCCCACACTCATAACAGCGATATCTCATTCCGGAGGTTGCCCTCTGTCTTGGGCCCTCTGACTTGCTTCCCCAACCCTCTCCCCCCGGACCCCCAGGTCCCTTTGGGGCCTCAGGCCGCTCCTTGGTGCCTGTTCTTCCAGCTATGGCTTTCCTGGAGTTCTCGATGATCCGGGGCCTCGGGGTTGGAACTGGTTTCCTAAAACGCCGTGTTTCACCTCCCGGGGTTTCGAACAGTTCATGGGCTGCCAGTTGTCTCTCTACAAGGGTGACTAGTTCGTCATAGGTGGAGGGGTCATTCTGGCCTACCCAGGCTCGGAGGCCCGAGGGTAGTCCCCTCGTATAGTGGTCCAGTACCAGGAGCTCCATCATTTTCTCTGAGCTGAGAGCCTCCGGGCGTAACCACTTCCGGGCTAGGTGGATTGGGTCAAATAGTTGTGATCGCGGTGTCTTGTCTTCACAGTACTGCCATTCATGGAACCTCCGGGCTCTCAAGGCCGTTGTTACCCCTGCCCTGGCTAGGATCTCCGCCTTCAGTCAGGGGTAATCTGCTGCCTCCTCTGTGATCATATCATAGTAGGCCTTCTGGGCCTCCCCGCACAAAAATGGGGCAAGGATCCCTGACCACTGGTCTCGGGGCCAGGCCTCCCTCAGAGCTGTCCTCTCAAAAGCCAGGAGGTACGCCTCCACATCATCCTCCCGGGTCATTTTCTGCAGACAGTAGCTGGCCTGTATGGTCCGTGTCCCATCATACCCGCGTCTCAGCTCCGTAAGGACCTTCACTTGGTTCACTAGTTCCTGCAGCATGGCCCGATCTTGGGTGGCCTGGGTCATCAGCAGGTGATTGGTCTCTTGCTGCAGCCGCATGGCCTCCTGTTGGGCAGCTGCCTGAACCCGGGTAGCCTCCTGCTGGGCGGCAGTGGCTTGCACCAGTGCTTTGACCAGATCCTCCATCTTGAGGAAGGGTGGTTGTGACCGACTCTGGATTATGTTCACGGCGCAGAGATCCCACTCCTGACACCACGTGTGACAAGATGGTCGATATAGTATGGTGGGTCCTGCGCTTTTCTTGGGGGGGGGCTAAAATACCACCCCTTACCCCTGCTCTTGGGGCACCGAGGGCCCCACTAGTGGCCCAGGAAGGTGGTAAAGGAGGGAAGCGGGGGAGGGGTCTGGGTTTGCTCCTCACTCTGAGTCCCAGCCCCTCTCAACCCCTGCAGGTTCTTACCCTCTTCTCCCTTGGGTGGGGTACCTTCATTCCTTAGACACTGGGGGAGGGAATGTCCCTCCCCTGCTGGGGCAGGGTCTCCCTTACTCCGGTTTTCTGTTCCTCCAAGTCTAACAGCACACCTCCAAGCTCCAGTCCTCTCTCCTTCCTCCTTCCCCCTGACTGCCTGAAGCAGGGGGTTTTATTAGGTTTCTAACAGGGCCTTAATTGATTACAGGTGCTCCAATTAACCTGTAGCAACCTTCCCTTGTCTACAGGGAACCACGCCTTAATTAACCTAGGGTTTATATACTTCCCTTCTACCACTTCCCACTGCTCCCTGGCCCTCCTGTATCACAAGCTGGTATAGTCTCTTTTCTGATTCTGGTCTGTGTATGTCTACAGCATCCATGTACGCCTTTATGTCATCTTCGAGCTACAGGTAGTTGACTGATGCTGGGCTCCATGACAGTGTCAGCTATAACCAAATTTCTCCCAGAAACATATTTAGCAATTCAATTAAATCGCATTAATCTTATCAAAAGATGTTAGCATTTCTGAGGTGCTTGATCTAGCTCTTTTCTGACGATGATTGTTAGAAGCAGTTTATGGTCTGTTATCAGAGTAAAAGAATCCATTCCACACAGATATCTGTAAAAATTATTACATGCTCATACGCTTGCCAGACACTCCTTTTCAATCTGTACATAGTATTTTTCTGCTTCTCTGAATGTGCGAGAGAAAAATGAAGCTGGCTTCCACTCAGATCTATGTTGTTGCAACAATATCCCCTAGGCCATAACTGCTTGCACCCATGCTAAACATTGTGTGTTTATTCACATCATAGTACTTGAGAACTGGAACTACTGAGATAATTCCTTTTAACTTCTTGAAGGCAATTTCTTGATCTGTCCTCTGTAGCCAAGATGTGTTAACAACCGTTCATTCAGTGGTTTTGTCATTGTAGAAAAGTCGTGTACGTATTGACCAAGGTAACCTACCATCCGCAGTATGCATCTCAGTTCTGGTACATTAGTTGGTTCATTCAGTTCTCGAATTGCTTTTACTTTCTTAGGGCTAGGACTGATCCCATCTTTGTTTGTTGTTGTCCCAAAAACTTGATCTGATGTAGGTGGAAAATGCCTCTTTGTTTGAAATATCTGAGCAGGATGTGTCTTTCAAGTGTTTGTTAAAAAAAATTATATAATTAAAATTCATGAAAAACTCACTTTATGGCTTGATGCTCAAAAGTTGAGCTGTGTTGCTTAATCACATGATTGGTCATATAGCTCATATTGTATTACTTCTGTTTCCTGGTTGGAAATCAGGTTTCTGGGGGAATGTTCATGGAAGAGGAATTTTTAAATTTGTCTTCCACAAGTATTTGTGCAAATTTCAAATTAATTTTTCGTGAGGATTCATATTAGTAAGACCCAAATTCATGAACATTTGCCAAAAGCAGAACCAAAAGGGATTAAAATGCAGTTGAAGAAAAATACAAACAGAAAAATTCATGCAGTGTTTTCCTATTGCTAGTAAGTGTTGTTACTCCCTTCTTACAGATGTAGAAACTGAGAGGCAGAGACATAAGATTCCTGATCCTACTTCCTTTGTATTCAGTGGCAAAAATTCCACTGGCTTAAATGAAAGCAAGATCAAACCGGTCTGTGGCCAAACAGCAAGTAAATGACAGCTGGGAGTAGAACACTGGCATTACTAGCTCCTCATCCCAGGTTTATACGGCTAGCTATTGCTGACTATCAAATATAATTGTAATATAAGTATGTATAAAGGTAGATTCAAATAAAGCATGCAGGATCTTTATGCACTTGTATAGTAGTGAGTTCAAGTATTGGAGAAGCTTTTGGGGTCTGATTCTACTACTTCTATTTACAGCATTATTCCCACTGAAGTCAATGGGACTATTTGCTTTAGTAAATGTAGGATTGGGACCTCTGGATAGTTAGTGACTTCAATACAGTTGTAGGGCCTGAAAACTTTTCCATGAATCTTTTTCATGTGAATAATTTGTATTTATATAAATAGCTTCAATGTGTTTAGTGGGACTACTCACATGAGTAAAATGTGCAGGAATTAGCCTTTAGTAAATTTTGCAATGTGAAACTCAATAGTTAATCCTACACAAATATTTACAGGTAAAATAACTGGAATGTAATTTGATTCTTTTGTTAACTTAAAGAAAAGTTTTTTGTGAACTCTTGATTATGTTAATTGTGAATAAGTTGGCAGTGTTCCTATTTTTAAGGTGTCAATTTGCAATTGTGTTGTAATGTAATCTTATCCAAACTACTGTGCGTACTATCTGCTACAAGGTTTGGGAAATGAAAAAGAATAAAAGGTGTGTGTTTGTGTGTGTGCGTGCAAGGGGGAAGAAATAAAGGGAAAATACATACACAAGGAACTGTTGAGCACACATGGCAGATTATTTTTGGCTCCAAAGGCATGCCAATAGATTTAAAAAATCATTTGTTTAAAATCAAACCTTTAATACAGTACAGTAGCTTTAAATGCACGTAATCTTAAAGGGTTTTTTAAAATTCATATTCAAATTTGCTGTTTTCAGTGACTGCCCCATATATGTTTCATTCTACGTTGTTCTCTTTAGCAATAGCCTTGATTCCATCTTGTTTAATATGCTATAAAGGGATTGTTGAGAATGATTTGTGGGAACTCCAGTATGGACATTTAACCATCATGCCTCTGTATGTTGCTCTTGAGAAGAGAGAGGAGGAGATGACGGGAAGAACATAATCAACTTTAGCAGCCCAATAAATGTCCATGCATTGAGCAATTAAAAGAAATTATCAGAAGGAAAGACAACTTCTGATCTCAGAGGAACCTGGGCCAAGACATTGGCAGCCCAGATAAAGAAAAGATTTATCTTATGTCTTGTGTGCCAAGATAATTGATTTCACAGTAAGGAAACTGATAATCTTCATTGCATGATAGGGAATTCCTATTAATTATAGGGGGAAAAGCAACACAATACAATCAAAATTCTATATAAATGAAATGACTTCAGGTACCTGGGAAGAGAATTAAAGATAAGGGTGCTGAAGGTGATCTCTTCAGAGACTTCTGGAATGTCCAGATTTCCTAAAGCAAGGGGTGGTTATTCCCTGGCTGACCATATATTATTCACCCATGAAATAAGTCAGGCAACCATGCAACCATATATGCAACCAGAAACTCTTTGTTGGAGTGTTCCTGAGTTTTTTTCAGGTTAGTCAGGAAGAGAGTGTTATGTCCGTGACTAATCTGACTTCCATCAATAATAAAGAAATGGATGTTTCAACCCTTGGGCTGAGCTCAAGGACAGAATCCTCTGTTTTGAAATAATAGTGCGGTAGTTGTACAAAGCCTAACATTTAACACCCTCCACAAACAAAAACAAACCACCCACCTCCCCAAATCTATTACTTCTACAGTTAATAGGGACCTTCCAACACCAAATCAACACAATATGGGCTCTATGAAAATAGATCTATAGAAAATATGGCCATACAACACACCGCAGGATCACATTCATTTTACAGAAGGGGTTCCAATGTTTTCAAATGATGGCACTGTAGACATTAATATGGTATGCCCCAATAATCTAAAAATTAAACTAACTGTGTACAGTATTCTGATCTATAGAGCCTGCTGCTGTGACATATAAAAGAACATGGTACTAAAAAAGGCATAATTCTGCAATCCTTACTCATGCTGAATAGTTGACTCCAATGGGACTATTCTACTGAGTATGTATTACTCAGGGCTTGTCTACATGCGGACACTGAGGAAAATTAATTTGAATTAACTAAAGGTGTGAATTTAAAGTGGATTAGTTAACCTGCACTAAACCTCCATGAGGAGGCTCTCATTCAGAATTAAAGTGGCCTTAACTCGGTTTATCTTGATTCACAAAATTACAGCCAAACTGAATTAAGGCCACTTTAGTTCTGAATGAGTGTGTCCACAAGGGGGCTTAATGCAGTTTAACTAATCCATTTTAAATTCACACCTTTAGTCAATTCATATTAACTTTACTGAGGCTGGACTATGCTGAAAACTTACATTGGCATAGTTATGCCTCTCAGGGTTGTGAAAAATCCACACCCCTGAGAGACATAGCTATGCCAACCTAACCACCAGTGTAGACAGAGTTAGGTCAATGGAAGAATTCTTCTGTTGATCTAGCTGCCATCTTTTGGGGAGGTGGATTAACTACAGTGACAGGAGAACCCCTCCTGTTGCTGTAGTGAGTGTATATACTGTACCGCTACAGCTGTGGCACTGTAGCGTTTTAAGTATAGACATACCCTGAGTGTCCCTATGTAGATAAGTGGTCAATGTGAGTAAGGGTTGGAAAATCAGGTCCAAAGAAACAAAAGGAAATGGTTAGATTATATGGTAGAACAAGATGCTAAAGACTGAAATGTAATCCAGTAGATGATCATTGTAGTGGAGGAGGGCAGAGACATGTACCATAAACTTTGGTAATGACTTAGAAGAGGTGTTAAATACTTGAAATGGCTTGGTTGGACTATTAGAGTTAATACTGAAGTATCGGTAAATGAGCAATTAAGAGAAATGCTCACATGGAAACAACCTCAGTTTATGACTACACTAGAGAGCTTACAAGCACTGCTAGTATAGCCACTTAAGCGATGGAAGAGAACTCTCTCATTGACTTAATTAATATACCCCAATGAGTGGCAGTAGCTATGTCAGTGGGAGAAGCTCTCCCGCTATCATAGTGCTGTCCACACGGGCACTTAGGTTGGTGTAATTTATGTCACTCAGGGGGATGGCTTATTCACACCCCTGAGTGACTTAAGCTATACCGACATAAGTGGTAGTGTAGACATAGCCTCAGAAAATTGTTTTAGTGATGGCTCAGGGGCTTATTGCAAAACTTTTAACTTCTCTATCACATGTTCAAATACAACTCTCAGTTTCACTAGCCCCAGTAGAAAGGGGGACTGGGTTGTCAGGAAGCTGGTATTGGCTCCCTGATTCTCTGGGCGTCTCCAGCATGCGGGCTGCTCCAACATGCACCAGCTGGCAATGGTTCCAAAACGACTGTTCTCCAACTAGGGGCTGCCAGACTTCATTGTGCTCTCTGGCATTTTCACTCCCTGCCTTCAGAGTTGCAGGGAGGAGAGTGGAGGAGCCAGTTCAATGAGTTCTGTGCCAACTAGGGACTCCCCAACATTGGGGATATGCCCAACTAAGTGTTTACAGCCAATCTGTGCTTGCTTTGTGTGACAGACTGATGGTTTCCTGCAACATCCTGAATGGACTTTATTGAAATAAGTTAAACTTCATCAAATTAAGGTTAATACCTTTGGGGTTCATTGTATTAAAAATGTGATTGTGTATGTTATTGAGGAATTGGATGTATTTCCATGGGAAGGGTAAATAGGAGAACAGCAGGGGGTGATTAGGCAAGTTCACTCAGGTTGTGACATCCCCAGAGAAACCACCCTTCCCAGAGAAGTGCATATATTACAGGTTCAAATTAGATTCTCCAGGGAGCAGCAGACAAAGCAAGGGTTTATAGATAAATAGTCTGGTTATAAATTGGCTCATGGCCTTCTTCCTAATCCAGCAAATGGACAGGAGCCCAGTCCACAGATGGTCCCAATCCTTAGGGTAGGGTTGGAAGGACTGGGCCTGCCAGAATCCATGTTAGGGTTGGTGTTAATTCTGGTAAGCTTTTTAGTATGCATGTAGGATTCTTTTATTTGTTTGTAATGTTTTTTTCTGTAATGGTTTTATTTTAAGAATAAAATTAGACTTGGATAGAAAGAACTGTGTGGTACTGATAACTATAGCAATTACATCTGTTAACTATCATTGAGGAGAAAGCAAGCAAGTGTCCTTGGGCAACCTGGCTGTGCTGGGACTAACAAAGTGAAGGCAGGGAACTGTGCAGCTTGGAAAAAACCCTGGTTGCACGGGAGCAAGACATGGATCTCCACCCAGAAACACAGTGGCTGGGGGTGGAAGCCTGAGAGTGGGTGTCCTTGCTGGGTCACTAAGGGGAAATATGGGCACAGTTGTCCTGAACTGTGACACTTTGTACTACCAGAGAACCTGTTCCAGGTCATTTTGAACATTAAAGTCATTCATATTTGAAAAACATGAGAATTTACAAAATGTAACCTTTGTCATTACTGCATAGAGGTTACTTATATTGTAATGCATTTTATTACGTAGGTGTATGCTATAGGAAATTATCTCACTGAAATAGAAAAGCTTTGCTTTCAGGGACTAATTTCCAAACCATAATTTTCACTATGTGGCTACAAAATAATGCCCAAAGTTACCATCAGTGATATTATTAAAATAGGTAATAAAGAATTGTAATTGCATTAGCTATATTTGCAAGGTTAACAGAAACAAACACCTTGTTTGTACCAATAATAGGGCCACATTCAGATCTTGGTTGTAAATCCAGAGTAATGTCATTGATTTCATGGAGTTACCCAGAATTTATACCCCTGTCTTTGAGATTGCCAGTTTTGTAGTTCTATGTGCAGTGCACCAAAGGAAAATGTCGATAAAAGCTTACATTTGGGGGCTTTTTTGGCTATATATTTCTTTGAGCAAAGCATGTTTTTAAGGTTGTAAGCTCGTTTTGGGTAGTGGCTGTTATTTACTATATATTTGTATTGTGCCTACCACAACGGCACTCCCATCTGATCGATATAGTATGGTGACTGGAACTGGAGAAAGAGCTTCAGGTTTCAGGAGGAACCTAGTTTGGTGGGACATCCGGGGCTCTGCAATGCAAGCTGGGGTCAGACTGCTATGAAATAAACACAGGCTTCTCAGTATATAATTCTGGCCTCATTGCCTGCTCAGCAAAGATCTTCACCTACAGCTTTCCCTACTTGCTGCATCACTTATTGCTAAAGAAACAGTTGAACCCTCTATGATATTGTAGTATAAAAGATTGAATAATAATGATTTCAGGAATACATGGGTCATTATGTTTCATTAGGGATGGGGCTAATGAAGATCTCCCTCAGTGGCTCCTTCCTCAGGCCTGGGGAAGTTATGGTCCCTTCACCTCTCTAATCGTGGAAAGGGATAGAAGATCATGTGCAGACCACCTTCTCCAAGTAGACACCAGTGGAAGTGGTGTCTTTAATGCTTTAACATGCCTTGTGTGGTCGCGGCGCAGCACTGGGAGAGCTCTAAAAAAACCACCTCCACGAAGGGCATAGCTCCCAGCTCTGGGGCACTGTTTACACTGGCGCTTTACAGCGCTGCAACTTGCTGCGCTCAGAGAAAGTTGCAGCGCTGTTAATTGCCAGTGTAGACAAGCCCTAAGAGAGATTGAGGTTAGAGGAGTGAGAGTGGGAGACAGGGAGCCTGAGGATAATGACAGAGGAGAGAAACAGCGAGGTGGAATGAGATCAGGAAGAAGTGAAAACTGAGGTGAGAATTAGGAGGAAAGTGAGGTGAGAGAGAAAATTAGGCAACTGGAGTGGGCTTAAGAGAGGAGAGAAACTGATTGAGGACAGTTGGATAGAACTTACGGGAGATAGTGGGAGAGAATGAATGAGTAGAGTGAATAAAGAGAGTCTGTGATTGGGAGGAAGATGAAGAGACTGCAGTCATCAGTATTAAACTCGCACTCATTCAGCCTGACAGTCCACATACAGAAGAAATATACTACGGGGAACATTGATTAAGAGCAAGGGATGGTGGTGTCTGGGAGGACCAAAATCACTACTTCTCCAGTTAACCCTGCCTGACATCCACTAATTTGTATGAGACAATGACAGCATTGCACATAGATTCATTATGTTCATTTCCCCACTTCATCTGCAGTGCTGGGAATTTGGTCACTGCTGGTCTGATTTGCTTGGGCAAATTGTATGTCCCTGGGTCCCAAGCCTGGGAATGACCGTGAGTTAGAGCCATATTTTATTATTTAATAATGTACTTTTTGTATCTTTCCTTGTTGCCATGGCAGCTGCCACTTCAGTTTAGCTATACTCTCTTAAACACCTGTTAATCCCCTGACCTTTTCTGCAGGCTTCATCCCTTGATCACCCGGAGAGCAGGCAGTTAGTTTACAGAAGGATGACATTGTTCAATGTTCAGAGTATGGCAAAGCCTGCTGATCCCTCCCCCACGCTTCTAATTATTTTGTGGCTTTGTATAATGAGAGCGTTGTCAATTAACTTCCCAGAAAGATGCTAACCTTGTGAATCGAAGGCAAATTGCTTTGTCTAAACCAGATGCTGATTCCAAAGTGAACCACTTCTTTCTTCCTCAACAATTAAAGGTTACCTTGATGAATGCCATGTCCTTGAGCAGCACAACCTTGTTGGTTAGTGATTTTTATAACCAATCAAGTGTTGGACTCAGTGCACTGTCTGTCACTGAGATACTGCTATGAAACTCCAGTCACTCAGTGATTGCTAAATGCTACCCAGTTCTTTCCCTCCCATGCCAGTACCTCCAATTGCCTGGAGTCAAATGTTCCCTATACTTTATACCTGTAACTCCTTTTTAAGGATGCATTCTTTCTTGCATTCATGCTACCTTTGATTTTGATCAGAGGCTTGCACAATTTTGGGTGCTGTATGAAGAGTACATTAAAAAAGCTATATTAGTAGAGAGGAAGGATGTTCTCATGGTTAAGGCACTGCACTAGAACTCAGGAGTGCTGGGCTCCGTTCTTGGCATACACTTCCTATGTGACGCTAGGCAAGTCACTTAATTTCATTGTTCTCCATCTGAAAAAAAGGAATAACAAATTGCCTCTTTTCCACTCTTTGTCTGTCTTGTCTATTTCAAGCTCATTGGGTTGGGAATTGTCTCCCATGGCTTGTCTACACTACAGTGACACAGTTATGGTGCTCTAGCTGTAGATGTGCCACTATAGTGGATTTTCCATTGCTGTGGGTCATTACATCTCCCGAAGTGGCGGTAGCTAGGTTGACAGAAGGATTTTTCCATTGACCTAACCATGTCTACAATGGTCAATAGATCAGCATAGATACAGTAGTCAAGGGTGTGACTTTAGCGATGTAGTTATGTCAATCTCAATGTTAAGAATAGACCAGGCCTCAGTACCGGATTTACCATGGGGCCGGGCCCACGCTCCAAAGGGGATCTTAAACTTTTTCAAAGGACTTCAAATTTGGAAAAGCCACTGTATTGACACAATGGCCATGATGTCACAGTCCTTCCTACATCATTTTGTCTTCATAAGGGTTTAAAGAAATCTAGAGTCTCAAAGCACTCTTCTTGTACAGTTTGTGGGCGGAATATTGAAATATATACCACAAAGGATTGGCTTTGTGATGTGTCAAAGCTGAAGATCCAAAACCATGGAGCTTTTATACAAATAATGCAATGCCCCAATTTTCATATTTGGATATATGCTAGCTCAGGACTAAATTTGCATATGTTTTGAATGATAAAGTTGTTTTTTATTTTCTGCTCCCTCACCACAGTATCACTTGTTCTGCTGCAATGATAGGAAGGCTATAAAGGTAATTCAAAAATATTTTAATAGACCTAAAAGAGCCTCTACATGCTAGTGAAACTGAGCATACATACAAACTGAACCTAAACACTGGATTTATTATTTTAAACGTATTGCTCACTAACAATCTGACTGGGTCGCTCCTAACTGGGTCTTTCCTGGTGCAAGTGCTGTAGGAACCAACTAGGGGCCATGCTCCTCTTGACCTGCAGCTCACAAACAGGGAAGAATTGGTAGGGGAAATAGAAGTGGGTGGCAACCTGGGCAGCAGTGATCATGAGATGGTTGAGTTCAGGATCCTGACAAAAGGAAGAAAGGAGAGCAGCAGAATATGGACCTTGGACTTCAGAAAAACAGACTTTGACTCCCTCAGGGCACTGATGGGCAGAATCCCCTAGGAGGCTAATATGAGGAGGAAAGGAGTCCAGGAGAGCTGGCTGTATTTTAAAGAAGCCTTATTGAGGGCACAGGAACAAACCATTCCGATGTGCAGAAAGAAGAGCAAATATGGCAGGCGACCAGCTTGGCTTAACAGAGAAATCTTCGGTGAGCTTAAACACAAAAAGGAAGTTTACAAGACGTGGAAACTTGGACAGATGACTAGGGAGAAGTATAAAAATATTGCTCGAGCATGCAGGTGTGTAATCAGGAAGGCCAAAGCACAATTGGAGTCGCATCTAGCAAGAGATGCGAAGGGTAACAAAAAGAGTTTCTACAGGTAAGTTAGCAACAAGAAGAAGGTGAGATAAAGTGTGGGACGCTTACTGAATGGGGGAGGCAACCTAGGTCGATTGACTCGGGCTCACAGGGCTACTAGGATGATCCCAGGAATGGAAAACCTACCTTATGAGAGGAGACTCAAAGAGCTTGGCTTGTTTAGCCTAACCAAATGAAGGCTGAGGGAAAATATGATTGCTCTCTATAAATACAACAGAGGAATAAATACCAGGGAGGGAGAGGAGTTATTTAAGGTAAGCGGCAATGTGGGCACAAGAACAAATGGACATAAACTGGCCATCTGCAATTTTAGGCTTCAAATTAGATGAAGGTTTCTAACCATCAGAGGAACAAAGTTCTGGAACAGCCTTCCAGGGGGAGCAGTGGGGGCAAAAAACCTAACTGGCTTCAAGACTGAGCTTAATAATTTTATGGGGCAGGGGTGGGGGTGATATGATGAGGCTCCCAACAATAGCATGTAGCTGATCTGTGACTGCTAACAGCAAATATTTTCAAAGGCAGGTGATAGGACACTAGGTGGGGAGGACGCTGAGTTACAATTGAGAATTCTTTCCCAAGCTGATGCGTCTTCCCCACATACTCAGGTATCTAACTAATTGCCATATTTGGGGTCGAGAAGGAATTTCCCCCTGGGTCAGATTGTCAGAGACCCTTGAGGGTTTTGCCTTCCTCTGTAGTATGGGGCACGGGCCACTTGTGGGTTTAAATTAGTGTAAATGGTGGATTCTCTGTAACTTGAAGTCTTTAAATTATGATTTGAGGACTTCAGTAACTCAGCCAGAGGCTAGGGGTCTGTAACGGAGTGGGTGGGCAAGGTTCTGTGGCCTGCAATTTGCAGGAAATCAGACTAGATGATCATGCTGGTCCTTTCTGACCTTATAGTCTATGAGCATATGAGCTGTGGGGCTAAAAACAGCAGTGTAGATGTTCCCACTTGGGCTCTGAGACCCTCCTCCCTCACGGGGTTTCAGAGCCTGGGCTCCAGCCTGAGCCTGAATATCTACACTGCTATTTATCGCCCTGCAACCCAAGCCCCAGGAGCCTGAGTCAATAGACCCAGGCTTTGAGGCTCAGTGCCATGGGTCTTTTATTGCAGTGTAGGTGTATGCACAGTGGTTAAGCTGGTAACAGAGCCTAGGTCTCCAGTCTTGTGCCATTGGATCATCCAGCCTGAAGCCTACTCTAAAGACCATGTTGTATGTCTTGTTAGTCTCTGAAAATAGCGGGGCAGTTCTGAATAATTTGGGCTTTAGAATGAACATACCAGTGGTTTTGTGCCCTGTGACTTTATTGACAAATAGTGCCATGTGTACTTTGTAAGATGTTTGGTTTCTGTCCGCAGTTGTACTAGTTAGCAGTGCTACCTATGGTACACCTGTTTTTAACTGTGTTGTGTTAAAATGCCTGCTGAGCAACAAACCTATCCCCAAAGTCTTCAGGTGGCTAGCATCTGACTGGTCTAGTTTCTAGGTTACCAGTTACCCAGTTGATTATGAACAGCAAAGTACAAGGAACAATATGTTTTCCTTGCACTTCATTAATTATATTTTCATATTCTACATCAGATAAGTTAACCTGCACTGAAAACAAATATTTCATTCCAGGAAAAAGAAGAGTTTTTTCCACAGTGTAAATAAAATACCTCTAACAGTTTTATTTAATTGAGATGCAAATTCCTAATTTTGTTTAAAAAAAACCAAACAATTGTGCAGTATAATAAAGTCTAATATATGTCACCATGTAATTATGCATAATAACTAGTGATCAGTGTGGGAGTGGAGGGGGAGATAAAGGAGGGGAATTGTGTATCCAGCTGGTCCTCTGCACCTGCATAAAGCAGACAGCTTCTTTTACTGCAGAGGAAACAAGATAATGACACCATGATATTAAATACAAACATTAATTTTCTGGAACAAAATACAAGGAAGAGGTCTATCAATTAAGATATGTTATTGTGAATAACTTAAATTATATTTCATGCCACCTTTAAAGACAAATAAGAGACTGGTGGAATGAAAATCTTAATTTGTTATTTACCACATTGCAGTTAAAGCCATTATTATTACTTTGGAAAAGATTTATGTGTGCTATTTAAGTTCCTGTTTGTGATAAACTCTCCATATATGTATGTATGTATGAGACTTGGATTTTGAACTAAATCATAATGAAATTCTCAGCCTGGTTGATGTAATGTTTCTTTTCTTGGAGTAAAAGAGTAATATCCTACTGGTAAAAAAATACAAGTCCTTCTACTGCGGACTTCTTATTAGCTTTACTAATAAAACTGTGAGTTGGATCTTCCTGCCAAGCTATAGGAGCTCATATGGGGAAACAGATACCTGCCTCTTATGGATGGTGGAAGCCAATAAAATATAAATGGGGCCGACTACTGATGGAGATCAACAGAGCATCCTTCAGAGAAAGCAATCACCCAGAAGAATGGCATCATTCTCCAACCAGAATTTGCTGCCAACTATCTTACCATCACTCTCCAGTCTCTAATATCCTTTATCTGGGCAAAATTGCAGAGAAGATAGTGATCAATGCTTGACCTCTGCAGCATTTTACATCCTTCCTAATCAGGCTTAAGACTTGGGACTTGACAAGGAAATGGCTTGAGAGCTTTCATGAATGAGCTTCTTGTGGCCACGGAGAGAGAGGTCAATCATCAGGGCTCATGCTATTGGATTTCCCAGTAGCTTTGACACAGTTGATTATAGGTGCAGCAGACCAGAATAAGTGACATAGCAAGAGTGGACAGTGTAACACTAAGCTCCCTGGAATCATTCCCCTCAGGTGGATTGTGTACACTGTACAGTCATGATGGATGGGTAAGTGATCCTTTTCCTCAAGGTCTCGCACATGTAGAGACTTCAATGGTGAATTCATTCTCCTCACCTTTTAATACATATGAGGCCTCAGTGATCATAACATGCCACAGGCTCCAGTGCCCCCAACATGCTGTGCCATCAAGCTTTACATCATCTTAAGAGCAGATGCCACCAGTTAGCTACAATCAGATTACTCTGGATTTACACAAGTGTCCTGAGAGCAGAACTACAAGTTAGCAGAACGGGATAATTGTTTTTGTTGCTATGTGTGTGAACTAGGTTACTGAATATGTTAAACCCTGCGAGGCGGGAAGGTCTCAGAGCCTGGGGCTGAGCCCAAATGTCTACAATCCTATTTTTTTGTCCCACAGCCCAAGCCCCGCTAGTCCAAGTCACTTGACCCAGGCCGTGAGTCTTGGTGCCATCGGCTTTTTTGAAGTGTAGCCATACTCCAGCGTCACCCAATTGCCATAATAACTATCTGTGAGAGTGGAGCACATGGTTCAAGCTTAATTCAGATGAGCCTGAGGTGATGTTGGAAGCAAGAGGGAAACAGATCAAGCGGCTGTCTGACTTCACCCTTAGTATCTAATTGTCAAGGTAGTTTGCAGTATAGGGCTTTACTGGGGTCATTGTTTAACATATTCAGTGCTCTTGAAAATGCAACTAGCCTCAAAAGCAATTACCCCGCTCCTGCTAGCTTGTAGTTCTGCTCTCAGAATATTTGTGTAAGTGCAGAGTACTCCCACTGTAGCTAACTGATTTATCCTGGATTTACACCAATATAAGTGAAAGTAGAATTCAGCCCCTACAATTCCTATTCACCATTATACGATTATGTCTTTATAGTGCAGGAACATGGCAGAGGAAAGCCATTTATTGAATTGCCCACCACCTCATAATAAAGAACCCATTAACAATAATTAAATACAGTAGAATCAAGAGGGTGAACAAAACTCATGCTCCCATTATACTAGAAGATCATTACTACACAATTAACATTAATATGCAATAATTATCTTCACAAATTGACAATCCCAGTCAGCACTGTAAAAAATATACAATTAAAGCATCTATGTAATTAAGAGCAAAGCATTCTTATATACCAGGATACAAACAAATGACTATAAATTTGAAGAGTGTTCAGAATGACATTAGATGGCTATAAATCTGAACATAGTGTTATAGCAAATCACAAAATGAACAACATATAACTTAGAAGATGCCATAAAATTGCAACTGTGTTACTGAGGTTAGTGAGAACTAATTTTAATGTAGTATACTGCAGTGATCAGGAAATCGTAGTTGGAGCACTTCTTTTTGTTCTTAGACATTTAACTATGTGCACAGGGAAAATTTCCCCATTCAGTCATCTTTATTCTCATAGACGTGCATAGGAGCACATAGAGCGACTCAAGTTATCTGGTTTAAGTCCACCAATCAGTATAGTCTTTTATATTATTCTTTACTGACTTCAAGCCTGGTCCAAAGTCCACTGAAGCCAGTTACTGTTTCCATTGACTTCAATGGGCTTTCATTCAGGGCCTTTGCTGATCTAAATGAATAGCAACAAAGGGAGTCATTTATTTTCATACATTCTGTCCATCTGTAGATGACTTGGGAACCAACATAAAGTTTAGTAGATTATTATTAGTAGATGTTGGGCATGAATAGCAGTTTTAGTGAATTTTAGAATCTAGAAACTAATGATCAACATTAGTTTAAAGTCTTCCATGAATCTCATTGACAATTTATTCCTAGAGTTCAACAACTTCAGTTTGGACGCTGTTAGTTTATAGATGCCTACCTTCTGGTTCTGTCTAAGAATAGAATAATACTATAAGGTGTTTATCTCTATTAAAGCTATTGTCCTTGGAGATGTTAGCCTGGACATCTCTTATACTGCCATGTGTAATGCTGAAACTTTCCTTCTTTCATCAGTTTTATTTTGCCTACCACTTATTCTTGGGTCTTGTTTCCAGTCTCACATTAGTTTTATACCAGTGTACTCCACTGACTTCTAGAGAGTTATTACTGATTTACACTAGTGTTTTTAATCATGCCAGTTTGATCCCTTTTTTTCTGTTTTATGGTTACAGCCATCTTATTGCCTGAGTCAGAAGTGGCCAGTGAATACAACAATAAACGTCAGTGACTGTTAATTAGTATGGAAAAATGGAAGGAAATAATGGTAACTTAGAGCGTTTTCCCTCCAAAATGACATTAGCTAACAACAGATTATTTGGACTAATGGACTGTTCTGTGCACTGACAATTTCTGATTTTGATTAATATTGTAATGCCTCAAAATCCACCTACTTACTCTACAAGAGCTAGTGGGAAACAGGTCTAGTTCTTGTCCCACTGCAAATCATTGCAGGAATTTTCTGGGGTGGACCTGTAGCAAGGGAGCCAGCTCTAGATGGGGTAATACTTGCTTATAGGATGACAGAGATTTATTGGAACTTTGCAAGTGGCAACACTAGCACAAAAGACTGAACTTCCTGGTAACCTACCAGGTCAGATCAACAACATAATATACAAGACAACAACTTAACACTAAGATAAAGATACTTCACCATCTATTGGTGGAACTGCTATCTACACTAATCATTACAATAGTTGGACTTGGAAGGATTAGATTTTTATTGGTAAATGCTGATAAGTTGATTTCACCACATACACTCAAACCAACGAAAAATATTTCCATCAATAATAACTGAAATTTGTAGATAGGTAAAGTAAAAATAACGCTGCGTCAGAACTTATTAGAGTTTGATTTAAGGTCACTTACTTTGTATATTTTGATGTGTGATGTTGACAGTTTGTGTTATAACAGTTATAAAACTCTAACTTTTTTAATCTTAACTTATACTGTCATTAAATAATTATTGTCGGATACCCCCTTTGTCTGACCTCCTCCATAATCTCCTGAAACTGTGAAAATTTAAACTGATAACAATAAAAAAACCTGCTTAAACCAAACATTGCTATTATCCATCAAAATTTTATATATATATATATATATATATATATATATATATATATATATATATATATATATATATATATATATATATATAAATCAGATTCTACACTAGTCTACCTGGACAACCACACTGTAGGAGATTTCCAGAGGGAGAGTCTGCTGTGATCCTGCCCCCTTGCAAGTCGTTAGAAAATACTGTTATGAATGGTTTGAGACTTTTTATCAAATTATATTACTTAGGTAGTTGCCACCACCTTCCACAGTGGCAGCTAGTTAAGAAATGAAAGGCTGCTGCCATGCTTGTGTTGGAAACATCACAACATCCCCACATCAGCGCTACACCCCTGTTTAGATTCATCCGGGGGATAGGGAAGGATATCTGATTCAGCAACATAAGATGTAGTGGAACAATACTGAAGAGGTTTTGCTCCCTAGCCCTGTGACTCTAGTGGCTTAGTAGAGTTTAAGGACTTAATGGAAATGCATAAGGGTAAATTTCAGTGGTGAAAGCTGTGAGGAAGTGCTGCCTCCTACAGCCAGAATGCTAACTGAGCTGGATAATGTCTGTCAGAAGTTCAAAAAGAAAGTGATCAGGTGAAAAGGAAGAAGGGGTTTGAAAGGCAGGTTAGTTGGAGAGAAGCCTTTGTAAGGATGAGTCAAGTAGGGATGGATGTAGATAAACTGGGCCCTGGATCCATCAAAACATCAACATGCAAAAATGTCAGGGTCCTCCCTCAACTCTGCAGATCCAGATTCTTCCTCAAAGTCCAGCCACTATTCTTCATCCCAAACACTTTGGGGAGAAACCCTATGGGAAGGCTCTTTGGCCTTGTAGAGATTAAGCTCTAGCCTCAGAAGGCTGGTGCATAGTTTTTGCCTGCTGATTTGTCCTCTGGCTGCTGGCCACTACTGAGCAAGTCTCTCTCTAGTGCTTTCTACCTGTTGTTATAGACTATGAAGCACTAGTGTGAATCATGCTCAGTAGCAGCTGATGAGCAAGGCAAAGCAGGGAAGATGCATTAGTAGCTGGCCACTATTGCATAGTATCTGGGAGGGGAAATGCAAGAGGCTGATGTGCATAGTATCTGCCTCATCCACCTCGATATAACGCGACCCGATATAACACAAATTCGGATATAACGAGGTAAAGCAGTGCTCTGGGAGGGCGGGGCTGCGCACTGCGGTGGATCAAAGCAAGTTCGATATAACGCGGTTTCACCTATAACGCAGTAAGATTTTTTGGCTCCCGAGGACAGCGTTATATCGAGGTAGAGGTGTAGCTCTTAAATTAATCAAGAACAGCAAAGAACAGATAGGGGGCATGGTTCTCAATTAAATAGTTACTTACTACTGATTTACAGCACAGTGTTTCAATTGGTGCAAGAGGAAAATATCAAATAAAAGATGTTGAAAACCGGTAGGCCTGATTCTGATCTCACACTGCTATGACTACATTGATTTCAACTGAGTTATTTCTGATTTACACTGGTGTAAGTAAAAGCACAGTTTGGTTCTCATAAGGCATAGAGAATAGTACAATTATGTTTATAGTCTGTGATTTGGGTTGGTTACGGCAACAGTTCTGTATAGTGAAAAAGAGCAGTTGTTCCTTTGATCTGCTTGTTGTAGCAAAGGTGATTTCAACTCTATAGTGACAAACATATTACAGTTCTCTCTACACATGGTGTAAGAACCCTCACTAGTTATGCTCCATCTTTAAGTTTAAAAAGAAATGTTTAGGGGAAAACCTACTGCAATGTACTGGGTTAGTGTGTATGTGGCTCAGTGCCTTCTGCTTGATGGAGTGCCGGCTGTGAGTATACGGTTAAGGAGGTTGCTTATATAATACCTGGGAATATACCATGAGTTCAAACTCTCAAACAACGTCACTTATCCTTGCCAAACAACTAATCAAAATTCAGCTTCAGACAATCCATGTCTCCACGGTAATTTTATAATATGGAATTTGGGTTCCTCCATGTTTGAAATGTCCAGAGCATATTTGTGAGGGCCCTGTCCTGTGAGGGGTGGATTTTCTTGTAGGATGCTCCATGTCCACCACTCCCACAGATTTCAGTGGAAATGGAGGAGGCTGAATACCTCATAGAACTGGACTGTGAATGGATTGCCTTCTTGCCTACAGTGACAAAATAATTTAGTTGACAGCTAAAGGCCCATCGAAAAGGGGGGGGTGGAGCCGGAAGAATATTGGGGCCCTGAATTCAGAACTCAGTCAAGAGATTTGAAGTGAGTCATAAAGCTGGTTCTAAAGGAAATAGCCAGTGTGCCAAGATAGTAGTTAAAACTAATACTTTCTTGTCCTTAGAACAGAAGAGCTTGTTTTCAATAGTGGACTTTAGTTTCTTTGTTGCTTAACTGCCTTTCTAGTTCTTTTAAAGAACTTTAGTATTGTGTCGCAAGTACAGAAAAAGGAAAAAAGTACAAAGATAATGCTATCTGGGCAGCGGCAGCAGAGTTGCTTCATGGCTGCTAAGGAAACCTGAGCTCGGCAGTACACTTTTGCTGCTGCTCTGTCATCTACCTTATTGGCAGGGGAAGTTTTGCTGGCATATTGCCAATGGTAGTTGGCCAGCTGGTGATGCCTAGGCAGGTAACCATCAGGGATTGCAATTGTTATTAAGAGCTATCGCTTATTTGTACCTTTAAAAAACAATATACAATTTTGTGCACAGAGCTAACCTATGCAGTCACATGCACTGATCATTGTTATTCTTCTTCTCTCTCCCCAGCTCCCTTCAGAGGCGTGTTACAGCCACCTGTCATGTCATGTTTTGTCTTAACCTAAACTGTCAGCTCTTCAAGGCAGGGACAGTTGCTTACTATGTATGTATACAGTCCCAAGCGCAAAGGGACCCCAATCTGATTCAGGCCTCTGGGTGCTACTGTGATATAAATAATAATAATACAAAATAAATAATGGTTACTGCTTCTTTGACTGCATAGTAAGGTATGGGGAGTCCCTGACAAGCACAGCTCAGCAGTGCGCATTTGGTCCATGAAACCTGCACAGTAGAAAGCTCACTTATAGCTCTGTGCTCAGAAGTGTCGGGAGGCTTCCCATTGACCTAATGGATAGAGTATCAGACTGGGACTCAGGACTGGGACTAGTCCCAGCTCTGCTGATGGTTGCATCCATTTGCCCTTCTGTGTGGGAATAGTGGTACTGACCTCCTTTGTAAAGCGTTTTGAGATCCACTGATGAAAAGTGCTATATAAGAGTTAGGTGTTATTATTATGGTTCTGTGCCCATGGAAAGGTAGGTAAAATTGATTCCTATATGCACTAATAACCTCTACTGAACCCAGCAAAGTGTGCCAGGGCAGATGGATACAGCTTTCGAACTCACTTGGCCAAAAAATCCCCAATTTTGATTTCATTCAACAGTAACAGCCTCACCCAGTTTTGTCAACATGGAACAATGATAATCTCCAGACAGCAGTTCACTGGGACAAAATAAATGTTTTGTGCCACTGCATAACATTCAGCTTTTCAAAACAAATTTACTTAAATGGAGACTATAAATAGACGTCTCAGAATCAAGAACAAAGGTGAAACCATTACAGGAGAAACAAAACCTGTTAGGAATGCAATGTGTATCTTGGTGTGTGTGTGTGTGACCTTCAGAGAGTAGTTTTTCCAACACTAATTTCAAAACATGAAGACAAAGCTATCAGGATATATGGGGGTGGGGTGTATGTGCAGAGTAACACCCAAAGCAAACCCGCCTCTGAAGGAAGAACTTCCTTTCCTACATTCCCGCAGGATCCAAAGAGTTTGAAGGCTGCACTCCCCATTACCTCTTTTTTTGGTCCCTTAGGCTACTCTGTGGGGAGAATGAGTCAGAAACTGCATTGCTCTCAGTTTTCTATCCCTGCTTCTGCAAATGTTACCAGGGGAAGATAACAGCAAGGTCTTTAGTCTTTGAATAAGTTCTCACAGGACAGGATGATACTGCAGTATTTATTATATCAACAAATGTTGGAGGAAACAAATTAATGTGTATTGAACATCATTTATACTGCATGTTATGTATTTATAAAACAGGTGGTGCAACAGAACAGGATGAACTCATTTTGGTTGTTGCTCCCTTCCTAATACCATATTTTCCCAAATTTTAATTGGATTTCTCTTGACCCTGCAGATAAGGGTACAGAATGGAAAAAAGGCCACAGCCTGTCAGAAAGAGTTAATTTTATGATGTGACATTTGTAGTATCTTATTAATTTTAAAGTATCTATCGCTCTAGCAACTAAAGGGATACCTTGTATCAAAAAGTTGTAATCACGTCCAAGTGTCCCTGAAGACTGGGACTCAAGGAGCAGGTTGTTTGCATGTTGGGAGGACAAATGAACATACACAGGTAGGGTATTTTAATACTCTACATGCTGTGAAACCTTTCATCCCATCACAAGATAGTGGTGTTTGCAATAACTTCTGATGCTTTGCCCTGCACACTTCCCTTTTTGCCAATGACATATCTGAGGATAGTTACTTTTAGCACCCTCTGTTATTTACCATTGCATTGCCCATACAAACAGTTAGTTTCTGCTGTTAAGGGCAACAGGATCTTTATACTATGTAGTTTTACCATCCACACTTTCTGATAACTCTTTCATAGTAAATATTGTAGTAGATAGTGCTATGCATAGCTTCTCCCAAGTTTCCCCTAGTTATGCTCACCTTTCAAACATCTGCAGAATCAATGAACATGGCATGTGTGTTCCGAGCCTTGTGGTGTGATTGTGAGAACAAAGAATACATAATTCTGTTTTCCTCTCAGCCTTGTTCTGTGCTCTCTCATACAGATCTTACAATTGTCCCTTTTGGAACATGCTGCATAGTATGTGACCTATGCCTCTTAGTAAATAAGAACTGTAGAACTGGGCTCAAAGTGTTTTTATTTCACTTTGTAAAATTTGGTGTGTTTTTACTGAAATGGTTTGATTTCAATAAGTGCCATCCAGTAGGTAAATACTACAAGAGTCCTCAAGGACTCTACAGTATATTCTTGTAGTATCATTCCAGAGGTAAAGGTAAACATGAAAATATACAGATGGAGGGGGAAAAAGTCATAGAAGTTGGTAGTTTAATAAAATAACTGAGAATATATCATAACATGCTTTTAGGAAAGGGCTTGTACTTTATCTGAGTTTGTCCTTGAAAATGGAGCTGTTCAAACAGTTCCAATGTGCTGGAGAGACACAAAAGGAAAACACAGATAGTGAAAATCATGAATATGTTTAATAACCCTTTTTTTAAGTGTTAGGATTAGTAAATTTAGCAGCATTGTTCTCAGTATACACCTGCAGTATAGTGTAGATACGTTTTCATCGTTCACTTGACAAAGCAAGTCTCGCAAAATGCCTAGAGAAAGATCAGTTGAACACTTATATGGAAAAATCAACACAAAACATTTTAGAAAGCTTGATCAGTGTTCATTGCTTTGTTCACTGGAATGAATGTTAGAGTTCTCTGACATTGAAAATTCAAGGTAAAATGAAGTGTGGAAAAGATACCTAAAGATCAGAGTTAGAATTTAAGCCATAGGTAATCTACCTGGACTTTCTTTGGCCTTTAAACTTAAATATACATTATAGACTGTCCCAAAAGTAATGACACTAAAAATTGTTTGAGCAACCTGTAATCCATGCATAGATAAAATTGTACAATTTAGCTCAGACTTTTGCATTTTAATACAGTTTATTGTAGAACAAACTCTCAACGGAAATAAAACATTAACAGGAAAAACAGATCTGTGCCAAATGATAACATATGCCACAGTACAGGTAAGTTAATAATTGAAAAAGGAGGGTTTTTTCTTTTTCTTTTTTTTGGGGGGGGTCGGGGTGGTGTTGCACTGAATCATATACATTAACAACCAGGATATTTCACTTTTTATAACTGGTTAGAGAATACCTGCAAATGACCTTGGCACTATTAATTTAAAAACTGAAACTAGAAAGGTTTGAGACCAGAGTCCATTAATCGTACAGTCTCTAGAAGTACGTATATCCAAATACAAGTCAGTGTTCAGCAGTGGGAATACACAAAGCTGCTGGTTGACATATGTTTTGTGGAGATGAGATATGTTTTGGTAATTGAGGGAGTAGTTTATTCCCAGTGTGGTAGAGTTTGGAAAAACAAACTAGAAAACCAGGATCTATTTTGGATATGCTAGTATCTTCCAAGGGAATAGAACTGAATTTCATGCCAGTGAAGAGGGTCAATATAAGCCCTAACAATGCATAGACTGCTGGGTGTGCTGAGACCACAGCCTATTATGCTGTTTAATATTGTCTCATTGTTTCCTTCTCCTGTTGGTCATTCTGTATTCAGCTGTTGTCTCTTGTCTTTGGGGCAGGCACTGTCTTTGTTCTGTTTGTACAGCAGCTAGCACAACGGGGGTCCATGCTTGGGGCCACTGGGTGCTATGATAATACAAATAATAAATAATAATACGGCCCCAAACACCGCTTGAGTCCCACATAGGCCTGCATTAAAGGTCTTATGTTGACATTCTGCATCAGGGTCAATTTCACCCTTAATGAAGTTCACCCAAATTGATAGCTCTGCTGTTTTTAACTGCTGCTAATCAGTATTCACTTTCCAAATAGTGGACTTGGATTTCGTTCCCTTTTAGAAGATTCCATCGCACAGATCCTTTTTTATTCCTGTATGAGAAGTTCTGTGGTCTAAATTTAAAGTATTGTTTTTACAGAGCCAACACTGGGGAAATCAAGTCCTCCCCTGACCCTCAACTACACAGCTCAACAGTATAGGCTATTGTGTGGGTCTAGCCATTGTGATGACAATTACCACAAATGTTATATTGTGCAGTGGCATGACATAGACCAGGGGTCGGCAACCTTTCAGAAGTGGTGTGCCGAGTCTTCATTTAATCACTGTAATTTAAGGTTTCGTGTGCCAGTAATACATTTTAACATTTTTAGAAGATCTCTTTCTATAAGTCTATAATATATAACTAACCTATTGTAGTATGTAAAGTAAATAAGGTTTTAAAAATGTTTAAGAAGCTTCATTTAAAATTAAATTAAACTGCAGAGCCCCCCGGACCGGTGGCCAGGACCCGGGCAGTGTGAGTGCCGCTGAAAATCAGCTTGCATGCCGCCTTCGGCACGCGTGCCATAGGTTGCCTACCCCTGGCATAGACTAATGACTGTGCTGATGACATCTTAAGAAAGAGGGAAGCTCTTCAGCACCACCTCCTCCCCATTATCACCCGTGGCACACTTTGCCTCCATCAGAAAGGGCTCTGTTATCTGTGTATCATATTTCAGAGACCTTTGGTTAAGGAACTTGAAGATGATTGTTAGGTGTGACTGTGTTAGATCTGTCAGCCATGAGTGCAGTTTAAGGTGCAAATAATCCTCTTATGTTGTCCAAAGGGATCCATCTCCCTCATATTTCTCTGTGAAATGAGGGAGGAAATACACATGTATGCACATGCCACTACTTCCCTGATATCATCCACTTAAGCCCTGGCTCAAGGGAAGGGATTGACAGCAGAGAAGATGCTATATGACTGTCCGGAAGTGGATTGCCCCAGCCTCCTTTGTGGGCTGGAGCAAGCCAGCCAATGGGTATGACCTGACTCCATATCAGAAAGGTGCAGATGAGGATTCAGTCCCTTTTCTTCAAGCTCATAAAAAAAGAACAGGGACTTGTGGTGTTGTTTTTTTTTAACTTTGAATGGTAGAAGCTATTGGAACTAACAGTGAGGTGGTGGGTGGGAGACAGCATTTATAAGAGAGAGAAACATGAATCGTCCCAATGATTTGTATAGTCTTGACAAAGGCCTGATAGGGCTCAAACGGTTCATGTCTTGCATGGAAGGCTTTCTCTAATTTGTTTAATACATTAAGTGTCTTGAACAATGTAACTTTTGGTCCTGGCATTTTTTTTCCCACAGGACCTTTCCATGTATTAGATTTCTCCTACGAGGCTGAAGCATTACCGGTGGCTCCTACTTGATTTATGTCAGTCCTTAATGGGGGCTGATTATTTTTCTCTCTAGGGGAACATGAGAAATGCTCTTATCTTGCCTTTCACTTAATTGCCTGGAGTGTAAAGTAATTTTAGGAAAACTGCCATCCCACTGGCATCCGGTGCACCTGGGGTGAGCCTAACAGATCAAAACAGCCTTGTCAGATGTATGTGAACTATGGGGGATAAGTATCTAAATGGGCTGGTTTCTGTCTCCAGTTCACTTTTACTTTACCCTAGTTTGAAATGGTCTTTTTGACACTTTTGTCCCTAACCAGCACACTCAGAGAAAAGCATTTGACAAAAGGACACTCTCCAAGGCTATATAAATATTGCTGATTTCCTGAAAGTAGTTTCTGCCTGATTTACTTTACATATCATAATAATGTGAGCACTGAAACTAAACCTCTTTTCTGTGGTTTCACACTAAAGATGTTTAAGCAGTAGGTGGATATTCAGCTATGGAAAAAATGGCATGGTTAGGGCTGTAGGTTTGTCATGGTCTAGAAAAAAGTCATAGATATCCTTGTTTCCCATTTGTCTGTGTCTCTCTCTTTTTTTTTTTTTTTTTTGCTATCTGTGACTCGTTCCCAAGTGGCAGCTCCTGTGACTCCTGTCCCACAGGACGGGGTTTAGCTGCCTGTGCCGGATGTTGCAACCTGGCACGCGGGGTTGCAGTGCTGCTCCAGTTTGGCCTGGATGCCCTCAGTCATGAAGGGAGGGCGAGAGGACAGGCCAAACTGGAGCAGTGCTGTGACCCCATGTGCTGGGTTGCAACACCTGGTGCAGGGAGTCTGGACCAACACTGGGGGGGACACGGGAGCCACCCCTGCTTGGGGTATGCGCAGGAGGGGCTCATTCTCCAGCCCCTCCAACCCGCTAGGCTTTCCCTCTGCACCAGGCCGGGATTAGGGTTGTAGTGCTGGGGCAGAGGGTGCTGCTGTGGGTAGTCGGTGCCCCCTCATATGTCAGGGCATTTGTTACCAAAAATCACCGACCAATCATTAAACCTGTGACTTTCACTAAATTTACCATGACTGCTCTGCAGTTTTGATTTAAAAAAAAAAAAAGCTGTAACAAATCTTCAGCCCTCGGTATGGTATTTCGTTAATGAAATATAGTTATGTTACTTTAATTGCATTTTATCTTGTTAAAATAATCTAGTCCTGATTCCTAATAATGCATTACAAATGAATTTGCTTTTACTTAATTTGCTTCAGGAAGACACCCATCAGATGGGGACAGATGCTGCACCTGGTACCCTGATATTGCAGGTGCAAAAGAGCCACTGGTGGCTTCCTGGACATCAGGCCAGTTCCACCTTGGCTATGGTGTACTCTAGAGCTCAGGGGCGGCTCCAGGCACCAGTGCACTAAGCGCGTGCCTGGGGCGGCAAGTCACAGGAGGCAGCCTGCCGGTTGCCATGAGGGCGGCAGTCAGGCTGCCTTCGGCAGCATGCCTGCGGGAGGTCCGCCGGTCCCGCAGCTTCTGTGGCAATTTGGCAGCGAGTACGCCGAAGGTGTGGGACTGGCGGATTTCCTGCAGGCATGCCGCCGAATCCGCGTTACCAGCGGACCTCCCTCAGGTATGCCGTTGAAGGCTGCCTGACTGCTGTGCTTGGGGCAGCAAAATACATAGAGCCGCCCCTGCTAGAGCCTCTTGAGGGAGGTAGTCTAGGATCTGGTTACGCTGATTCTGTGTCAGCTTAGAACTTTCCAACACTGGGGGAATCCTCAACCAGGTGAGATCTGTCTAGGTCACAAACTTTTTGCATTGCCAGCATAGCAAAACAGCACACTCTGATGGTGTGGCCTTGTCTTCTCACTGTAGCCCTGCCTGCTGCTGGGAACAATGGTGGAGGGAGGCCTTCCTCTTTTTTTTTTAGAGAGGCAGTGGAATGGGGACCAATCTACTCTCTCCCTGCCAAGCCCTCTCCCAGGAATGGCAGGAAGGTCCCTATTCTCCTCAGAAGGCACAAGAGCGGTAGCAGGGGTCCCTTCTTTCTCCCAGAGGTGTAAGGTCAGTGACAGGGGTCTCGCAGTAACTCAAAAACCGGGGTGATCCTGCTTGGGTGGATGGTCTGGGCCTGCTGCAGTCTTCTCCTGCCACAAAATCCTGTGCTGGTGTTGGGGCAAGGGGCCCAGAGCAGCGAGTCTTGGAGTTGATATTGAAATGTATGGGGCAATTCACTCTGCTCAGAATTATTATTCAGGCTGTCTGCAGACTCAGGCATGTATTACTGCACTAATAACACTCAGTCCATGTTTTCAAACTTTTCTTTGCAACCATGAGGGATAGAAACTTCATTTTTTCAATGAAACCTGGGATTCTGATGTAATCACATGACTCTGTGAGCTGGAGCTCTAGCTTTAGACATATAGTGCCTATCCCTAAATTTGGTCCTTTTAATAAGGTGATCTTTATAGGCGGGGCTGGTAACATGACCTGTTACTAAGGTTGCCTAATACTACCCATTAGGGACATGTCTACACCTCACCCCACCACTCTCCCACAGCACCAAGTCTCAGAGCCCAGTTCTACGGACTCGGGCTCATGGTTTGGCACTAATCAGTCCAAGACAGAACTACATGACTATATTTAGCACAGGAGCGTAAGCCCTGTGAGCCCAAATTTGTAGACCCGGGCTTTTAGATTTGCTGCTATGGGGAGGTTTTTTTTTTTTTTTTGCTGTGTAGGTGTAATGCCAACAGACCCTGGGCATTGGGATCGAATCTGGGACCTTTGGAGCTTAGTGCATGAGCCTCTACCGCATGAGCTAAAAGCCAACTGGCTGTTAGCTAAAGCTGTAGAGCAGACTAATTTTATCTCTCTCTCTAGGTGGTCTCGGTGCCACTAGATCAGTGGTTCTCAAACTTTTGTACTGGTGACCCCTTTCACACAGCAAGCCTCTGAGTGTGACCCCCCCCTTATAAATTAAAAACATTTATTTTTTATATTTAACACCATTATAAATGCTGAAGATGAAGCGGGGTTTGGGGTGGAGGCTGACAGCTCGCGACCCCCTGTGTAATAATCTCATGACCCCCTGAGGGGTCCTGACCCCCAGTTTGAGAAGCCCTGCACTAGATGGCACAGAACGACACACCCAGAAGGTGTGTGGGTTACATACTTCCCCTAGCTGAAGAAGCGGGTTCCGAGCTTCAGAGACTTCCCAGTTAAAATCCTGGATGAGCCCCCACTTGTAACACCAATAGACCCTGGTCATCAGTGGGTGGGATTGAACCTGGGATCTTTGAAGCTTAGTGCATGAGCCTCTACCACATGAGCTAAAAGCCAACTGGCTATTAGCTAAGGTTGTAGAGCAGACTCATTTTATCTCTCTCCCTAAGTGGTCTCAGTGCCACTAGATGGGACAGAACACCACACCCAGAAGGTGTGTGGGTAACACAGGCATACCCTATAAGAGCCTGTTTTCAGTGGGTTATAACTTTGCCAGTTATAAATAGCTTTTTAAAAAATCTGGCCCTAAACATCTGATCCAAAGCCCATGGGAGTCAATGGAAAGACTCCCATTGATCTCAAAGGGTTTTGGATCAGACCCAAAATACCTAGAAGTTGATTTGTCAAAAAAGTTCTCATTAATTCTGATTTAATTTGAATGCTGGCATTTTGGTGTTTGTCAGGCTGAGATTAACAATAGAATAGTTTAAAAAAAAATTAAATGCAAAGGAGTAAAATATGAATTGACCTTTGAGAATCTTGCAATGCTGCTCATTTTCATGAGTTGTGACCACAGTTTTATATAGTCTGATGTAAACTGCATGGTGTTAAAGTCATCTTAATTGAACACCAGGCTAATCTTATGTGCTCTGTAAACCCTTTCCTTATACACATCAGGTCATGCATCAATATTACATCATATAAATTATTAGGGCTATGAATAATTTCATTTAAAAATACAGTCAAAATTGCTCAGACCTTCTCATGGTTCACATTTATCTGCAACTTCCATGTCTTGTGCAGAAACATGACATACTAAGTTAAGTAGTATCTAATGCAATATATTTCACAGGCAGCACTTAGTTAAAGATGGTTCAGTGGTTAGGGCACTAGCTTGTGGCTTAGGAGACCAGAGCGCAAGTCCCTGTTCTACTACAGGCTTCCTTTGTGAGCCTGGGAAAGCTGCTGAGTCCTCCTGTGCCTTAGTTCCCCATCTGAAAAGTGGGGATAATCTCTATCTCACAGAGGTGTGTTGTGAGGAGGAATGAAGTGCTCAGAATCTACATGAATGGTGGCCATGTAAGTATTTAATCTAGAGAGATGCTGTAATGACAATTGCAAAAGTGTGTGGGGGGGGAATCTTTGCTAGGGTTTGGATCTGATATGGACGCTTGATTCAGCCACCCTACTCATTATTTGTAGCCCACTCCATGGACAATATAGATAATTAAATTATAACTCCTGTCCTTGTTTTGCTGATGGTTTTCTTCTGTGACTTATTCCTGCATTCTGATCAGAAAGCTTGTATAATAGAATATCTACCTGTGGTGACCTGCAAGCAATGAGCCTCATATCTTTTTGTGGTTAAAGAACCTATGCCCATCTGAGGAAATCTTGCCTGCTGCAGCCACATAGGAGAAAGAGATTTTTGATGCCATCATTCAAAACATTTGCTTTGAGCGATGTCAGATGATAAGAAATGGGTAGGGTGAAGCAATTACTAACCTGGCCATGGTGTACACTGCTAATCATCCTTTGGTCTAGGAAGAGAAATTTTATGCACAATGGTTGGGATTTTCAAAAGCACCTATGCAATTTAAGAACACATGTCTTGTAGATTTTTCAATGCACTTCACATTTCAAAGCACTGTGCAGATACGAACTAATTAATTATCAGCATACCCCTTGGAGGGAAGGTGAAAATACTACTACACAATTTTAAAATCAGGGAAACTAAAGTAGAAAAGTGAAGTGACTTGTTCAAGTGAATCAGTTGTACAGCCAGGGTGAGAATGCAAATCCTCCTGAATATAAACCCAGCCATTAGTCCTCTAAACCACATTGCTTTGAAAAAAGCAACAGAGGGTCCTGTGGCACCTTTAAGACTAACAGAAGTATTGGGAGCATAAGCTTTCGTGGGTAAGAACCTCACTTCTTCAGATGCAAGTTCAGAAGTGAGGTTCTTACCCATGAAAGCTTATGCTCCCAATACTTCTGTTAGTCTTAAAGGTGCCACAGGACCCTCTGTTGCTTTTTACAGATTCAGACTAACACGGCTACCCCTCTGATTGCTTTGAAATATATCCATTTTTTTGACTTTGTAACTGTGCTGGACTGAAGGGTACAGTCTCTCTTAGCTTACTTTTCTTTTCCTAATGAGCAGTACAGACTCCACTTTTGTTTTATATTTTTTGTACTTAGTGAATTTTCTAATCTGACTAGTTTTCATGCATACTGAAAGTAAACTAAGCCAAGAGAGATCTGAAAATGATTTGCATATTGATTTGGCAAGAGGCTGAGTTTATAAAACTTTTTTTTCTCTAAAATTTGGATTAAATTTGTAAATAGATTGCCTTTGAGATTTGTTGCTTGATTTACAAGGGAGCTTTGCAAAATCATAATTTACAAAGGGCGTGGAAAGAAAATTAAATTTATTTTAAATATGTGACTCAATGTGTTATCCAGGTGATCCCCAGTAAACTGTCAGGGAACTGGGAGAGGCATAAATTGCTAGTTCTAAAATGTGACTTAGTAAGCAACACAGAGGACTGGAAAAAAATCCCAGGATCTAGTAAAATACTTTCTCAAGGAAATTAAAAATCTTTGAAAGGAGCTTTTCCCCCTCTAGAGTGTTTTATTTAAAAGGACACATGTTTAAGGTACTCTGACAGGGTATACCAGGGGTTTGCTGTCTCCTGCTAGAAGCCCTGCTGTCTTGGCATGCCCCACCTGAAGGTGTCCTTTTGGAGAAAAAGACCAGTTAATTCAGACCTCTTAGAGCTGCCTAGAGACGTTAACCAGGATCAGCTGCTGGTGAAACCATCAAGAATTGGTCCTCCAGCAGCTAGAAAGGCCAAGAGCAGGCAAAAGCCAATCAGGGCCCATTGGGCAGGATAAAAAGGACTGGCTGTTTCTCCAATGGTTAGTTCTCAGTAAAGCTGAGGTAGGAAAGGAAGGATTTCCCCTGTCTTAATACCAGCTGGTCAGGGACCTTACTTTGATTGTTCCTTTTGGCGCAGCAAAGGACTGTTTCATGTTATGGAATTTAAAGACTAGATGGCCATCCTGAGTTAAATATCAGTTTATTGTTGTAAAATTAATGTGAGCTTGCTTTGTGAGATGCCCCACTGGTGCAGGTGAGCCTATCTCAGGTACAATATGGGTATTTTATGAAACTTAATTTTGACTCTTAGGAAGAGGCCTTCAGTATTTTGTCCTAGTGTGTAAAGGGAAGTGGCAGACTTCTCTAGCCTCTAATGAGATGATAGTACACACAGAAGTGAGCCAAGCCAATTTTTATTTAATATAATGCAACAATGAGGATAAGTAGGACAAGAAAAATGGCTCGAGCTGCTGGAACATATCCTTGAAAAAAGTTGTCCTGCTTTGTGAGGGTAGAGCATTAGATATCAAAAGTATTTACAAAATCAGCGTACCATACAGACAGGTTCTCTACCTATGTTAAGGTAGCTGCAGATATGGGCTAATATGATTAATGTAGGTTAAGCAAAAAGGTTTTAAAACAGTGTTAGAATGCCATTTTCCATACTAAAGCCCTGAACCTTTGGACACTTATGCATGTACTTAACTATTAGGCTAGTCCTTTTGATTTCAGTAGGATTGCTCCCACTACTGAAGTTAAGCATGTATTTGCAAGACTGGGGCCCACTTATGTTGGGCAGAACTTGGTCCAACATATCTAATAAAGGGTTCATGGAACACAATGTTATAAGAGAACTGTATTTCAAGAAAGCAATTTTTGAGCATATAAGAACTTGGTGAGTATGGTGTAATCAGGGGAAGAATTATTAAATCTATCTGTGGAAGAAGGTCGGTGTATGTGAAAATGATTAAAGTACAATAGACTATATAATTCCCAAAGTAGCCTCTGTTGTTTTTATAAAGGACTGCTCAATGATCTAAGATTAAATGAGAACATAAGAACCAAATACTGTCACATGTGACTTTCAGAGAAAAAAATAAGGTCAGCCAAAGAGAGGGAGTTAATGTGAGCAGTTTACAGGGATATAGGAGGAAGAAGAAATACTGGGAAGAAAATAGAACAATTAGAGGAGACAAAATCACCTATCATTCTAAAATGGCTGAGCTACTGACCTTTTAAAATTGGCCTTTAACAAGAAAAGTAAAGCAAAATGGGTATATGAACCATTAGGGCCATCATATCTTTTAATTGTTCTCTGCATAGAATTCTCACTGAAGTCCATGGGAGTCTGGCACAAGGATCAGTGACAGTAGATGATCCCTGGAGAATAATGGAAACCTTTTAAATACAGCATAGCTGCTGATTAAAATCAGGTAAGAGAATACTTGCAAATTTGCACCTGTTCTCTTCTGTGGACAGCAAGCAGAATTTTGAATGCCAATTTGATATCACTTTGGCATGTTACTTCAGCACTAAGAGCCAAATCCTCCCATCTAGTGCACAGACTGTGGGTTTTTCTCAAAGGGACTAGGAGAAAGGAATCCTGCCGACCTGGGCAGGTGGAAGTGGGATGGTTGAATCCGTGCAACAACAGATCCTCCAGCCAGGTGCCTTTGTGAAGTTGTGGCAGTGGACAGCTGATTTCATTCTAATGCTGCTAAATCCATCTATCCTTTTCACCTTCCCCTCAGGCTATTTCTTCCACTTTTCCTGCTCTACGTTTCCCCTTGTTCAAATATAGAGTTGCCTTACTGGCTAAGTCCCCTATTTGGAATAGTCCTTAAGCATGTGTTTAAATCCATGCCCGTTTGGGAAAATACTTAAGCATGTATTCAAAGGGAAGTGCTTTCCTGAATAGGGATACTTTCCTTTAGGGCCTAAAAAGGCAGTTGAATAAGTTAGAAACAGGACTTGCACTCATATGATATGGAAAAAAAGGGCAACATACAATTCAAATATAACCTCATTGCTCACTGACAAACTCACTGCAATATGTTGTTTAGGTTTCATTTGTCTAAATATTAATTATTACTTATTTGTATTCTGGTAGTGTCTGCGAGCTCTAGTGATGGATCAGGACCCCACTGTAGTTAAGCTCTGGAATAGACTTCCAACCAAGGTTTATAAGAACATGTTACACAAACACCTGTCGGGGTGATCTAGGTTTCTTTGGTCTTCCTCAGCTTGGGGGGCTTCACTTGACAACTTAAAATCATAGAATTGTAGGACTGGAAGGGACCTCGAGAGGTCATCTAGTCCAGTCTCCTGCACTCATGGCAGGACTAAGATAGGAAGTATGGGAAGAGACCACGCTGGCTTAACCAAGAGATATTCAATGATCTAAAAATCAAAAAAGAGTCCTACAAAAAGTGGAAACTAGGTCAAATTACAAAGGATGAATATAAACAAATAACATAAGTATGTAGGGACAAAATTAGAAAGGCCAACGCACAAAACAAGATCAAAGTAGCTAGAGACATAAAGGGTAACAAGAAAACATTCTACAAATACATTAGAAGCAAGAGGAAGCCCAAGGACAGGGTAGGCCCATTAGTCAATGAGGGGGAAAAATAACAGAAAATGTGGAAATGGCAGAGGTGCTTAATGACTTCTTTGTTTCGGTTTTCACCAAGAAGGTTGGTGGTGATTGGACGTCTAACATAGTGAATACAAGTGAAAATGAGGTAGGATCAGAAGAGGCTAAAAGAGGGAAAGAACAAGTTAAAAATTACTTAGGCAAATTAGATGTCTTCAAGTCACCAAGGCCTGATGAAATGCATCCCAGAATACTCAAGGAGCTGACTGAGGAGATATCTGAGCCATTAGTGATTATCTTTGAAAAGTCATGGAAGACTGGAGAGATTCCAGAAGACTGGAAAAGGCCAAATATAGTGCCAATCTATAAAAAGGGAAATAAGGACAACCCTGGGAATTACAGACCAGTCAGCTTAACTTCTGCACCTGGAAAGATAATGGAGCAAATAATTAAGCTATCAATTTGCAAACATCTAGAAGATAATAAGGTGTTAAGTGACAGCATGTATTTGTCAAAAACAAATTATGTCAAACCAACCTGATAGCTTTCTTTGACAGGGTAACAAGCCTTGTGGATGGGGGGAAGCAGTAGATGTGGTATATCTTGACTTTAGTAAAGCTTTTTATACCATCTCACATGACCGTCTTCTCATAAACACACTAGGGAAATACAACCTAGATGGAGCTACTATAAGATGGGTGCAAAACTGGTTCGAAAACCGTTCCCAGAGAGTAGTTATCAGTGGTTCACAGTCATGCTGGAAGGGCATAATGAGTGGGTTCCCGCAGGAACCAGTTCTGGGCCTGTTTCTGTTCAATATCTTCATCAATGATTTAGATAATGGCATAGAGAGTACACTTATAAAGTTTGTGGATGATACCAATCTGGGAGGGGTTGCAAGTGCTTTGGAGGATAGGATTAAAATTCAAAATGAGCTTGACAAACTGGAGAAATGGTCTGAAGTAAATAGGATGAAATTCAACAAGGACAAATGGAATTGCAGCAAGATAGGTTTAGGTTGGACTTTAGGAATGATACTTAGTCCTGCCATGAGTGCAGGGAACTGGACTAGATGACCTCTCAAGGTCCCTTCCAGTCCTTTGATTCTATGATTATCTAGACCATCCCTGACAGATGTTTGTCTAACCTGATCTTAAAAATGTCCAATGACAGAGATTCCACAACTTCCCTAGTTAATTTATTCCAGTGCGTAACCACCCTGACAGTTAGGAAGCTTTTCCTAATGTCCAACCTAAACTGTACTTGCTGCAGTTTAAGCCGATTGCTTCTTGTCCTATCCTCAGAGGTTAAGAAGAACATTTTTTCTCCCTCCTCCTTGTAACAACCTTTTATGTACTTGAAAACTGTTATCATAGCCCCCTTCAGTCTTCTCTTCTCCAGACTAAAGAAACCCTGATAACTACTTTTCAAGGTTCCTTCCAGCTCTACATTTTTATGGTTCTATGATTGTGCTAGGTGCTGAACCTGCTGCCACAGGTTCGCTTTCTAAGCAATAATTAATATTATTGCAAACAGTGTGGTAGACACCTTAAAGATAAATAAGGACTAAATTAAATTTCATTGTTTGCTACTTCCCTTGAATCCATATTTGATTTAATGTTTGCTGCTTTCCTGTACTGTAGAGTAAAATATATTGCATTTGTCTCAGAGCACATTGTAAGCAAGCAATTGTTTAAAGAGCATTAAACAGCTAAACTAATAAACTCTATTTTAAAATGTTATTAAGCTGTTGATTACAACATTGAGCTTCCTTGTGCTTGTTTCTGTCTTGAGCTTGCTGTCAGGAATTGTTTGAAGTCAGAGCAAAAATTGTTTGGCAAAAACTGATATCCTGTTTAGATTTGGGGATTATGATGAAATTTGTTCTTAATCTAAACTTTAAAACTGTAGCATGTAATCTGAAAATGAAATAACCTAATCCAAACCCACATCTTAATTTATATTAATTCATTCTAAAGTAAAGCAGAGGCCTATTAATAGCCGTGTGTGTAACAAATGAAGCACAGAGGAACGGATGTCGAGTGCATACACTCACACACGTACTTGTTTGTATTATAAATTAATGTGGATGCATTTGATTGGTTATATGGTAAAGCCAACCGTCTCCTATCACATATAATACTGGAAGCACTGGTGCAACTAATTATGCAGTCACTAGTATCTAGATGGAAAAGGATTAACTTCTTATGTGCTTCTTTTTTCCCCACTAACTGCAAAATACAGTGTCACTTAACATTTTAAATCTGAAGAAACTTCAGAAAAGAATATTCTGTGTGAAATATCAGAGAAAAGACCCATGAAATATTAAGTTACATTGTTTTTATACTTTCTACATGATGAATAGATCAGTTTGTTGTAAATTGAAATTGCCCACTAGATTGTTTATATACTGATGTAAATATGAATAACAACGCTTCGAAGCAATTTTTAAGTATCAAAATGTGTTTATCAGCCATTTATATAATCCTAAACTTAAACATCAAGATGACTTGTGCCCTTAGCTTATTTACATGGTTCCCTTAGCAATGCATAAACATTGCAATGAAAATCTTGAACCTTTTCTCTTTCTATCTGGCTTCAGTTTATGAATTAATGAAAATCATCCTTAGAGCTTCTTGGTTTTCCAGTATTTTTGATTAAAAACAAACATGTACAATTTGTTTCATTTAATGTTGATCTGTTCAATATTCCTTTCTGACATTATTCAACAAAAATAGAGAATTCTTCTGTAGATGGCCATAGATATACTGTAATTTTTCTATCCAAAACAAATATCTTTTTGCATAAGAACATTTCAAAATATATTCTTTAAAATATTGAACTCAACACTAAATGTGTGTAATTATGTTTTTAATACCCACCGCTGGCCATTTATGATCCCATTTGATACGTTGCTGAGAATGTTATAAATGCTGTGTACACTGATGGCAATTAGCACATAATAAATGATAGTTATATTGTCTCTGTCTGTGCAGATACTTTTGGAAGCAAAGTATGGAGCAGATATGCAGCTGTGTATCTTGGCAAGGGAAAGATTGAGGATGACTAGGGATGCATGGTGTCAGAGTAGCAGTCGTATTAGTCTGTATCTGCAAAAACAACAGGAGTACTTTGTGGCACCTTAGAGACTAACAAATTTATTTGAGCATAAACTTTTGTGGGCTACAGCCCACTTCATCGGATGCATAGAATGGAACATATAGTAAGGAGATATATATATACACATACAGATACCATGAAAAGGTGGGAGTTGCCCTACCAACTCTAAGAGGCTAATTTATTAAGATGAGCAATTATCAGCAGGAGAAAAAAAAACCTTTGTAGTGATAATGACAAGAAGGTGTGAGGATACGTAACATGGGGAAATAGATTCAATGTGTGTAATGGCTCAGCCATTCCCAGTCTCTATTCAAGCCTAAATTGATGGTATCTAGCTTGCATATTAATTCAAGTTCAGCAGTTTCTCATTGGAGTCTGTGTTTGAAGCTTTTCTGTTGCAAGATTGCCACCTTTAAGTCTGTTACTGAGTGACCAGAAAGGTTGAAGTGTTCTCCTACTGGTTTTTGAATGTTATGATTCCTGATGTCAGATTTGTGTCCATTTAGTCTTTTGCTTAGAGACTGTCCGGTTTGGCCAATGTACATGGCAGAGGGGCACTGCTGGCACATGATGGCAGATAGTTTTTTTTTTCTCCTGCTGATAATTGCTCATCTTAATTAATTAGCCTCTTAGAGTTGGTAGGGCAACTCCCACCTTTTCATGTTCTCTGTATGTGTATATATATCTCCTTACTGTATGTTCCATTCTATGCATCCGAAGAAGTGGGCTGTAGCCCATGAAAGCTTATGCTCAAATAAATTTGTTAGTCTTTAAGGTGCAACAAGTACTCCTGTTCTTTTTTTAGGGGTGCAATGTGTTTCTGGTGAGAGTGGAACCTGAGGCATAATCACAGGCATAGATTTAGGTGGTCACAGCTAGCTAAGACACCGCCTATGAAATGTAGTGAATGTGCAGCTGCTGACAGGGCCGGCTCCAGGCACCAGGCAACCAAGCACATGCTTGGGGCGGCACCTGGTAAGGGGCGGCCAATCTTGGGGTGGCGGGGGGCAGCGCAGCACGGCATTCCGCGGGGGGGGCGTGGGCGCTCCGGCGGCGCGGCGCTCGGTGGGGGGCGTGGGCTCCGGCGGCGCGGCGCTCGGCGGGGGGGGCGGGCTCCGGCGGCCCCACTATGAGGGCCAAGTGTGAACACCATCAAGCCAAGTAGAGAGAGAATATTTCTCTCAGATCCCAAACAGTAGTGTGTATATGCACATATCCCATTCAGCAGATACTGGGAGAAGTGGTCCTGTCTCTGTATTTCCCTTATGCTCACTGTGGCACAATTACACTAATATTCAGTGCTGACTGTTTCAGTACATTTATTTGCAGTAAATTATTCAACAATTAAGTATGTCTGTGTGCTGTGCAGAGTTTCATACAGGATGTGGTCTCTGGTATACAAGGCAGACAAAGGATGGAACGCAAGCTGAGTGGAAGCCCATTTATATGTCCAGTTGTAGCTGTTTTCTTTAATAAATGCCTCTATTTAACAATGATTCTATATTTTGTGATGCTTTGAAAAGGTAACTGGAAGGAGACTAGAGTAGTGGGTTTAATTTGGCCTAGGTGATCCCCAGAATGGCCCTTGCCATGGCCTGCTACGAAATAAGTAATGATACTCCTCTGCCTTCAAGCCTGGAAGAACTTCTGAGACCTGCTTCACCCATTATACAGCCCGTAGTCTCCTAGCAGAATCGTAAGTAGCAGCATTGAGGTGGTGTTCTGTCCACTTTCTACTTTGATGCTGTCTATCTGGCCATTCATTTTTACAGCATGCAGGGTTTATTCATGTCTGAACCTGTGGATTAGTTACTCTACTTGTCAGGGAATGTGCCCAGAAGCAATGTGCATTTGAACTACCTCAGATGTATGGGCACTCTGCCAATACAACTCATTAGTGAATAGAGCCCATAGTGTTATGTACAAACCATTCAGTGATTATGACTCACTGGATTGCAAAAAAGAGTAGGGTCCATATTTTCAATAGTGTCCACTAATTTTGGCCTCCTTTATTAAACTGCATTTTCTGTGGCCCTGATTCAGGAAAGGATTTAATTCCATACTTAACTTTAAGTGTGGGCTTAAATCCCATTGACTTGAAGTTAAGCAGTGTGTGTATGTGTAAGTGTTGTCCTGAAAAAGGATACTTTCCTGAATCAGCATCTGTGTTTGTGGTGATGAGCTATTTTTATTGGATCTCTCAGTTGCAGCAGAACCTTCACAATGCACAGCTTTCAAATGTATACTGAAAACTTTTGTTAGAATGTCTTTGGCTGCAGCAGGTCAGCAGTGAAGGAGATGTTGCTTATTATTGAAAGTAGTATAGTATTTCCACTGAGGGAAAATACAAAACTGTATGTGGAGGGGAGTGGGGGAATACCTTATTTTGGACAGTACAGTTGCTGTCATTTTTCCGTACCTGTATGTCTGAAAAGACACAACAGTTTTAAATAGAGGATTAGCAATACTGCTTATGGGAATTATTTGGAAAACACTGCTATCTTGTGTCAAAAGGGAGAACTGCAGTCTGAAAAGACTTCTGAAAAAGGGCTTTAGTCCTGAAACTGTCAAAGCCCAAATGTGTGTGATTTAGCAATTAGCTTTCAGTGATTAAAGAAACACGTTTATTGTGTCACAAAAGATTTCTAAATATTTAATATTATCTTGCATACAGAAGTGGAGTCTTAAAAGTCTATATAATTATTAACCCCTTAGTGCCAAGAAGACATAAGCTAACTCTCCTTGTGATATTTTGACTGCTGAGATGAACTGGAATGCTTGAGCTTACAGTACTATAATTGTTACATTAGGATCTGAGGCCAGAATGTTCTCCATGAAAGGCCTTTATCTCTGGAATTTGCTTCTCCTTCTAATCAAGCAGAGCTTCAGTATATTTTGGCAAAAAAAAAAAAAAATCAGATTTGGTAATGTTGAAATGTTTCTTGAATTTGTGTTGGTTTTGTCACATTTTTGGGTATTAAAAAAAAAAAACCCTACCCCCCCCTCCACAAATTCTCCCAAATTGAAACTGTTTATTTTGATACTTTTAAATGAAATATTTTGATTTTTTTGTTTGAAACTATTTTTGTTTCAAAATTTCCTTTATTTTTTTTAAATGGTTGAAACTAAAAAAAGTTCTGATTATCAAAAGAAAACATTTTGTTTGACTTGAAACTGATTTTTTTTTTTACTTCTTGATTCACTGAAAAATTCACAAGTTTTCAGTTATGGGTCAACCCCAAACCATTTTTTAAATTTTTTGTATTGACACCAAACCAAAAAATTCCATTGTTTGCCCACTTCTAGTGCAGAGTATACAATATGCATTGTAGAGACTAACAAATTTATTTGAGCATAAGCTTTCGAGGGCTAAAACCCAGTTCATCGGATGCATGCAGTGGAAAATACAATAGGAAGATATCTATATACACAGAGAACATATTATATCTTCCTACTGTATTTTCTACTGCATGCATCTGATGAAGTGGGTTTTAGCCCACAAAAGCTTATGCTCAAATAAATGTGTTAGTCTCTAAGGTGCCACAAATACTTCTCGTTCTTTTTGCTGATACAGCTACCACTCTGAAATATGAATTGTGTAGATTCGAGATCATCAGTGCAGATCAGAGGAGAAAATTATGCCATATATGTGCATTCATTATTTCTCACTTGCTCCATGAGAGTAATGTAGCTTTTTTTCAGAAAATGATCTTGAATTATTGTGGTTCTTGGATTCTCTCTATAACAAGTATCTGTTTTATGTTTGATAACTTGTTCTTTGTCAGAACCCTAATTGAGTCTTCAAGTCAAAAAGCCTCCTGGTTCACTGATTATTATCTTTTTTTGTAATGAGATCCCTTTGGAGGATACTTAGAGATCTTTGGGACTTGAGGTTTGTTTCTGTTCTGTCTGGAACACTTGCACCTTTAAAACAAAGGAATTGGAAAGCTCTAAAATGTGGTGTTATCATATAATTATCTACTCTGGATCTCCTGGGTAGGTGGGTCTGACCTCAGGTGGCTAGCCTGAGCCTCCACTGGTGCAGCAACATCCACACTGCCATTTTTAGCAGGCTACCTTGAGCCCTGCTAGTGCAAATCAGTCTACTGAGGCTGGGAGGCTCGCTCCCATGTAGACATATCTTTACTATAGCATCTGAGTGCCTGTTTTCTGAAGATATGCAGTGTTGTTGTAGCCGTGTGGGCCCAGGATATTAGAGAGACAAGTTGGGTGAAGTAATATATTTTATTGGACCAACTTCTGTTGATGAGAGAGAAGGTGACCTGAGGAGAGCTCTGTGTGACTCAAAAGCTTGCCTCTTTCCCCAACAGAAGTTGGTCCAATAAAAGATATTACCTCACTCACCTTATTTTCTGAAGAGTCCTTTATGTTTTCTTCCTATCAATTTAATTTACACATTTTTTTCTTAGTCTTATTGGTAAAAGTTCTTGAACCAAAGAAGATTGTCTCTCCTAAAGTTATTGTACCATTCATATTGCTCCAAGCAACACACTAGCATTAATACTCAACCTTAATGTTGTAATGAAGTATTCAGAACATTGAAACCTTAACTCTGCCCTGTTAGATTTAAAGTATGGTCCTCTGAGCCCATGGAAAATATTACACAGATATCAAAATAAGTCTGACACTTTTAAAACATACACAACGGCAGCTGTTTACTGGCTATTAACTGAATGGAACTGTACCATTAGTCTGTGTCTGTGAATACAAATAGAACCTGCCAATGCATAGGCTGTCAAAATGTCTGTTTCCCTGAATGAATGTTTGCTTCTATTTAATTCCTTCCTGGGGATGTTATAGTGGGAGCACTGCCACTGCTTGTTGCAACATTTATGGTGCAGGTAGGAAAGGGTTATGGCCTGAGAGCTAAAGTCAGCTGGGGATCATCAGGCAACCAGGCCCAAGTGCTTTCTTATACCTATGAGAAAAGGTTGAAAAATGGGTATGTTTAGACTATGACCTGGTCACAGTGTTCTAATATGTTAAGGGCTGTTATAAAGAGGATTGTTCTCTGTGTCCACTGAAGGCAGGGCAAGAAGTAATGGACTTAATCTGCAGCAAAGGAGATTTAGGTTAGATATTAGGAAAAACTTTCTAACTACAAGGGTAAGTAAGCTCGGGAATAGGCTTTCGAGGAAGGCCATGGAATCCCCATCACTGGAGCTTTTAAGAACACGTTAGACAAACACCTGTCAGGGATGGTCTATGTCAGTGTTTCTCGAACTAGGGTCGCCGCTTGTGTAGGGAAAGCCCCTGGTGGGCCGGGCCGGTTTGTTTACCTGCCCCGTCCGCAGGTCCGGACGATCGCGGCTCCCACTGGCCGTGGTTTGCTGCTCTGGGCCAATGGGAGCTGCTGGAAGCGGCGCGGGCCAAGGGACGTACTGGCCGCCGCTTCCAGCAGCTCCCATTGGCCTGCAGCGGTGAACCGCGGCCAGTGGGAGCCGCGATCATCCGGACCTGCAGACGGGGCAGGTAAACAAACTGGCCCGGCCCGCCAGGGGCTTTCCCTACATAAGCGGCGACCCCATTTTGAGAAATACTGGTCTATGTTTACTTGGTCCTGCCTCAGCATGGGGAGCTGGACTTGACCTTTCGAGGCCCCTTCCAGCCCTACATTTCTATTAATTCTATACTTGGCAGAAAGTGAGGGAGACACATAGCTGTCAAGTTTTGCAATGCTCCTTATTATGACATTTATTTACAAACTTGCATAGAACCATAAACTTCAGCTTCTGGTCAACACTTCCTGCCCCAAGCAGTACTGGGGGTATGACATGGTGCACACAAAATTTGGCAGTAGTAGCAGCAGGAAGGGTGGCTGGGACAAGGCTGAAGTTGGTTCTATATTCTTGGTTCCCAGTTCCTTATGCAAAGGTCATTATTTTTTTCTAAATGTTCCAGCAACTTCAAAACAGTCTAATGGTCAGAGCAGAAGTATTTTACATCATTTATACATTTGTAAAAATTTGTATATCATTTTATCCCATGGTGAATATATGTTATAAAATTCAGTGTCACTTATTTTGGTGAAATTTCTAAAAGTATCAACTGAGTTTTTTTGTTTTACTTTGTTTTGAATAAGAAATTGGCAGTAAGGAACCCACTTCAGTCTTGTGTGTCTGGGGGTATTGCAAGGGTGTAGACAACACGGGGCTTGGAGGTTTTGACCCCCTCAGAAATTTATGGATTGCATTAATAAAAGAAAGCTCTGACCTTGGAACAGAAACTCTTTTGTCTCACTTTATTAAAAGTGGACAAACAGTCCTGGTGCAAACTACTCATTAAAGTGGTATTCAGCTGCTGTTTTAATATTTAACTCTGCCCCCTGCCCCCGATGAAAAAGGTTGTCTGTGTCGCTGTACTGGGATAGGTTCTAGAGAGTGTCTGGAAGGAGCAGCTAGGGGGCTGGGGGTGCCTGAGGATGAACTGGGCAATTGCGTTAGCTGGCTGAGTGAAGGCAGTGTGAGCAGGAGCGCACCAGGGTTTTTGCCGCCCTAGGCGGCAGCGCTCCTCCTCTGAGCATTCAGGGGGCCTGGGGTCTTCGGCGGTGGGGGTCCTTCCGCGCCACGTCTTCAGGGCACTTCGGCAGTGGGTCCCGGAGCGAGTGAAGGACCCGCCGCCGAATTTCCGCCGAAGATCCGGAGCGGAAGGACCCCCCGCTGCCGAATTTCCGCCGAGGGCGGCAAAATGCCACCCCCATATCCTGCCACCCTAGGCGACCGCCTTGGGTCGCCTAGTAGAATTGCTGGCCCTGGTTGTGAGGATGGTCTGTGGAAGAATCTGGGGGAAGCTGAGGGACAGCAGGGTGGGTCAGAGTGCCCAAAGGAAGCTGGGCAAAGCTGATTTGTTTGGGGTATCTGAAGAGGAATCTGGGGGATAACATGGGGGAGGATCTGAGGGGAAGCTTGATGGGTGAGTGTCTGGTGGAAAGCTGAGAGATAGCTGGGTGCCTGGTGGGGGGAAGCTGGGGGAGTCAAGATGCCTGCTGGTGGGGGGAGAGGAGTACAGCTGGGTGTCTGGTGGTGGTGGGAAACTGGGAGATAGCTGGCGGGGAGGGGTGTCTGATGGAACCTTGGGAATACTTAGGTGAGTTGAGATAGCTGGAGGAGAAGCTGAGCAGGTGGGAGGGTTTGGGGAATGTCTGGGGTGGAGGGAAATCTGAGAGGTAGTTGGGTGAATGGAAGAATTCTATTTGCGGGAGGGTCTGGAGGAAAGGTGGGTGTGGGGGGCTGTCTGGTGGACCTGAGGTTGGTGGGGTGCCGTGGATGGTGTTCGCTGGGTGAGTCTAATGAACGGAGCTTTGGACCAGTATTGGGCCCTTTAATTTGTACCTTCTCCAGCGACTGCTGCTGGCACCTCTCCCAGGCTTTCCTACCTGCTTCAGGGGGAGCAGGAAGAGAGGAGGAAGCACATATGCCTCTGCCTTCCTACAGCTCAGCAGAGCTTGTAAGGATCCAATTGGGCAGCAGGAATGCATAATAGTTAAGGATATGATTTGGTCATGGAGGTCACAGATTCTGTGACTTTAACAGATCTCTCAGACTTCTTTGGCTTCAGGGCTTGGGCTTCAGCTCCCCGTGACAGGGCTCAGGCTTCAGCCCTGCCGTGACCATACCATGATTTTGTACATTTTTACCATGACTGCTCCATGAATTTTGCCTAATTTTACCGTGACAAAATCATATCCATAATTAGGACCCTACCAAATTCACGGCCATGAAAAATGCGTCACGGACCATGAAATCTGGTCTCCCGTCATGAAATCTGGCCTTTTGTGTGCTTTTACCCTATACTGTACAGATTTCAGGGGGGAGACCAGTGTTTCTCAAAGTGGGGGTCCTGACCCAAAAGGGAGTTGCAGGGGGGGTCACAAGGTTATTTTAGGGGTGTTGTGTTATTGCCACCCTTACTTCTGCACTGCTTTCAGAGCTGGGCTGTCAAAGAGCAGTGACTGTTGGCCGAGTTCCTAGCTCTGAAGGCAGCACCCCACCTGCAGCAGCGTAGAATTAAGGGTGGCAATACCATACCATGCCACCCTTTTTTCTGCACTGCTGCCTTCAGAGCTGGGTGGTCAGAGCATGGTGGCTGCTGACTGAGGACCCAGCTCTACAGGCAGCAGCGCCCAAGTAAGCGTGACAATACCATACCATGCCATCCTTCCTTCTGCGCTGCTGCTGGCGGCAGCGCTGCCTTCAGAGCTGGGTTCCCAGCCAGCAGCCACCACTCTCCAGCTGCCCAGCTCTGAAGGCAGCGCTGCCGCCGGCAGCAGCACAGAAGCAAGGGTAACAGTATTGCAAAGTATTGAGATCAAATGTACATACATTAAGGCTTAATGGAGCTTTTTGGGGTTGTGTCATGGGGTGTATAAGCCCTACGTGGGGGAACCAAGGGTTAATGAACAATTGTGTGTCCAGAAGGCCCTGCTCAGCTGGGCATGCTCACAATGGAAGTAGTGCTCAAAAGGAAGGAGCCCAGGTCAGACAGAGTAAGAGAGCAGTCCTGCACTGGTAGCTCCTGCAGAGAGGCCACACCACTTGGACCAGACCTTGCTGCTGAACTGCCAAATGCTCCCATGGAGATCAGGAATGGCAGGCCGTGACTGACAGATTAAGCCTGTAGATAACTGCCAGGGAGAATCTCCCACTTGGTGAGTCCATAAGCAGATTCTGCTGTGACTTTGGAGCGGCAGAGGCCATGGTAGGAAGTGATCCAGGGATCAGGCTTACGGGTGTCCACCCTAGGTTGCATATCTGACCTGCCAGTCACAGGACCCTAGGTTAGAACCCGGTGGAGCAGGGAGGGCCTGGGTTCCACTATTGCTGGCCCCACTGACTCTTGCCACTGGGTGATACCATTGCAGACTCTCACTACTGGGCCATGGTGCTACAGACTCTTGCCCCTGGCCATGCAGTCACAGACTGTCACCACTGGGCGACACTACCGGGCTCAGACACTGAACCCCCTGACAGGTTGGCTTATTTTTGGTCTTTCTGATATTACATTAGATTCTCTCATTACTTCCGCTCTGTTTAATCTTTGAAATAAATTAAAACATATGACTGATGTGGTGCATTTCTTACCCTGGACTTATTAGTTACAATGCTTTTATTTCCGTGGCCTGAAAAAAAGATACATATTTTTTCCTTTTAAAGCTTGGTTGTCTATATTGTACTGGTTTTCAAATAAGATCTATTCTTATAAACTTGGCTTCATCTAAAGAAGTAAACCCACACTCTGTAGTTACTGGAACATTACACCAAAAGTTTGTGTATTTAAAAGATCTCTGGGTAACATTTACTGTACATGTATCATTTCCACAGTAGCAGTATTTCAGCTGTTTCATTGCTACTTTCCAAATTAGATATGTATAAACCAGATGGCAAGTGGTTTGACATTTCAGTTTGATTTATACCAATTGAAATTGACAACCTCATGTCAAAGTATGCTAATCCTTAATTGGAAAGTATATCCCTCTTGGACTACTGAATTTCTTTAGCTTTAATTGAAGAAGACTGCTTGAGAATCTCTGCAGAGCTCCTCTGACACAAAGCAGACTAGACAAGCTAGGCAAACAGTGCTTTTCTTTGAAAAGATATTTGAGAAGAAATTGATGCTTCCCTTTTAAAAAAAAATCATGTAATATTTCATCCAGCGGCAACATATTTCCCAGACCCTGGGATAGAAGTAATGATGCCAAAGACGTGCTTTTTAAGTGCAAGTGGTTTGGAGGTTTAGCTTATGCTGACCTCTTGGATTTGCAAAACTTGGCTGGAAATACAGGTGTTAATTTCTCCACAGCAGTGCAATGGAGGTCCTTACATCCAGAAGATTAGGGGGCTCTGTAAGGGCTACTGCTGCTGATTGGTTCCTTTCTCTGATTGGCCTGTAGGGAAATGAGACAGAAAGGAAGCAGCAGGGGATACCAGAGAAGAGGACCAGCTGGGATTGGGTCTGTACCCAGTTATCTGGGGATCTGAGATACAAGCTGGGTTCTGTTCTCAAACATCATCACCAGTAATACTAATTCTATAAGCGGAATTTTGTCCTCAGTTACAGCTGAGAAACTCCCGTTGCCTTCCGTGTAGAGCCAAAAAGCTTTGAGGGGAAAAAGGTCATATAGCTCTGGTCTACACTACGAGATTAGGTCGAATTTAGCAGCATTAGATCGATTTAACCCTGCACCCGTCCACACGACGAAGCCATTTTTGTTGACTTAAAGGGCTCATAAAATCGATTTCTGTACTCCTCCCCGACGAGGGGATTAGTGCTGAAATCGACCCTGCTGGGTCAAATTTGGGGTAGTATCGTTGCAATTCGACAGTATTGGCCTCCAGGAGCTATCCCAGAGTGCTCCATTGGGACCACTCTGGACAGCACTCTCAACTCAGATGCACTGGCCAGGTAGACAGGAAAAGCCCCGCGAACTTTTGAATTTAATTTCCTGTTTGGCCAGCGTAGCGAGCTGATCAGCACAGGTGACCATGCAGAGCTCATCAGCACAGGTGACCATGGAGTCCCAGAATTGCAAAAGAGCTCCAGCATGGACCAAACGGGAGGTACTGCATCTGATCGCTGTATGGGAAGACGAATCCGTGCTATCTGAACTCCGTTACAAAAGATGAAATGCCAGAATATTTGAAAAAATCTCCAAGGGCATGAAGGACAGAGGTTATAACAGGGACCGCAGCAGTGCCACGTGAAGCCTACCAAAGAACTAGAGGGGCAAACGGCCGCTCCGGGTCAGAGCCCCAGACATGCCGCTTCTATGATGAGCTGCATGCCATTCTAGGGGGTGCCCCTACAACTATCCCACCCTTGTGCTTCCCTCCTCCCCCACCCCTCCCGGGCTGCCTTGGCAGTTATCCCCCCATTTGTGTGATGAATTAATAAAGAATGCATGAATTTATTGCCTCTGCTAGCAGAGATCAAAGGGGGGAGGGGAGGGCGGTTGGCTTACAGGGAAGTAGAGTGAACCAAGGGAGCGGGTTTTCATCAAGGAAAAACAAACAGAACTTTCACCCGTAGCCTGGCCAGTCATGAAACTGGTTTTCAAAGCTTCTCTGATGCACAGCGCGCCCTGCTGTGCTCTTCTAACCGCCCTGGTGTCTGGCTGCATGTAATCAGCGGCTAGGTGATTTGCCTCAACCTTCCACCCTGCCATAAACATCTCCCCCTTACTCTCTCAGATATTGTGTAGCGCACAGCAAGCAGTAATAACGATGGGAATATTGGGTTTGCTGAGGTCTAACTGAGTGAGTAAACTGCGCCAGCGAGCTTTTAAACGTCCAAAGGCACATTCTACCACCATTCTGCACTTGCTCAGCCTATACTTGAACTGCTCCTTACTACTGTCCAGGCTTCATGAGCCATGGGAGCAAGGGGTAGACTGGGGTAGGTGCGACCGCGCAGTGCTGCCGACTGGGAGAGCAGCCTGAGGCAGAAGCCTCCAGCTGGCATGATATTCCAGGCAGGACTGAATCTCCATTAGACAAAACTTAAAGAAGAGAATGACCTGGAGTTATTCCCATTTTTGTCCAGGCGCCCCCGACTGACCTCACTGAGGCCGGCCAGGAGCACCCATGTCTGCCCAGGCGCCCCCAACCAACCTAACTGAGGTCGGCCAGGAGCACCCATGGGACGATGACAATGGCCAGCAGTCGTATTGTACCATCTGCAAGGCAAGGCAAGGGGATGCTGCTGTGTAGCACTGCCGTACCGCGTCTGCCAGCAGCACCCAGGAGACACATGGTGACAGTGAGCTGAGTGGGCTCCATGCTTACCATGGTATGTCGTCTGCATGGGTAACCCAGGAAAAAAGGCGAGAAACAATTTTTTGCTGTTGCTTTCACGGAGGGAGGGAGGGAGGCCTGACGACATGTACCCAGAACCACCTGCGACAATGTTTTTGCCCCATCAGGCATTGGGAGCTCAACCCAGAATTCCAATGGGCGGCGGAGACTGTGGGAACTGTGGGATAGCTACCACAGTGCAACACTCCGAAAGTCGACGCTAGCCTTGGTACTGTGGACGCACAACTCCGACTTAATGCGCTTAGTGGGGACACACACAATTGACTGTATCAAATCGATTTCTAAAAAAATCAATTTCTATTAAATCGACTAATTTCGTAGTGTAGACATACCCTAAATGTGTGTGTGTTTGTCTGTTTTATTGGTGGGAGGGGAGGAATCATGGGAAAAAATGTGGATCCCTTCCCCTGCTTCCCTCCTGTGTGTTTTTTCCCCCTTCCCCACCTTATTTATTCTCTTTCCTATCCCAATCCTTTTGTCTTCAGTAGCCTGGCTTAGGCAGCCAATTCTACATATTTTGCAACACTGCTGTAAGCCTGTCACTAGAAAGGCAGCTATAATCAATGCCCTAAGTAGCCCAATGCTGGTACAAGTTTGCCAGGTCTCAGAGTCACTGATAAGCCCATGTGCTATGCCTGTGTTTTTCCAGCAGTGATAATGTAACTGAAAGTCAACACCAGAGACAGAAACTGCATTTTTGATCTCTGCTGTTCTTTTTTCTCCCTGTTTGTATGCATTTGTCTTGTTTTATCTTCTATGAAAGGGGATTGGACTGTTACTACTTGGAACCACTTAAATCCTACTGTCTGTATTTAATAAAATCACTTTTTATTTAGTAATTTACTCAGAGTATGTATTAATACCTGGGGGAGCAAACAACTGTGCATATCTCTCTATCAGTGTTATAGAGGGCGAACAATTTATGAGTTTACTCTGCATAAGCTTTATGCAGGGTAAAATGGATTTATTTGGGTTTAGACCCCATTGGGAGTTGGGCATCTGAGTGCTAAAGACAAGCACACTCCTGTGAGCTGTTTTCAGGTAAACTTGCAGCTTTGGGACAAGTGATTCAGACCCTGAGTCTTTGTTAGAGCAGACTGGAGTGGCTGGCTCAGCAAGACAGGGTGCTGGAATCCTGAGCTGGCAGGGAAAACAGAAGCAGGGGTAGTCTTGGCACATCAGGTGGCAGCTCCCAAGGGGGTTTCTGTGATCCAACCCGTCACAGTAGGTCCAGCCCATCTCAGCTAACTCTATTCTTTTCACCAAAAAGGACATTTATTATCATCTTTAATACCAGCTAAAAGACTGTCAAACAAGGGGTATTTCCATAAAAATCCTCTCTCTACAGGGAAAGGCTCTACTGCTGACAATTTCCACAGACTCAGGTGGTCACGTGGTCTTTGAAATGGTGCTTGTTGAGGAGACCAAACTGGGATTGAGTTTGCCTCCAGACCGTTCTCTGTCTCTGTTTTGTGATGATATCTCCGAAGGCTCTCTCTGGGTGTTGTGGCTGCTGGCTTGTAAGTGTTCCCAGTTCCTTTTGGATCACTTGTCCCTTTCTTTTAGCTGTTTCCACCTTACCATTCTTCTGTGGCAAATTGGGCTCCACTGTCGGTGAATACAGTGTCCAGAATATCATATTTCACAAAGTTGGCCCTTAGTTTGCCAGTCACTGACTTGCTTCTTATATCAATCAGGGCATTGACCTCCCCGAAATTTGAATAGTAGTCCACTGTAATCAAGTACTGCTTTTCATTGAAGGTAAATAAGTCTGCTTCCACCTTTTTCCCATGGTTGGGTGGGCAGCTCAAGTGGTAAGAGTCTCTTTCTGCTGGTGGTTATCACACAACTGGCAGGTGTCACACCCTTTTATTAAGGAATGGAGATGTGTATTCATTCCTGGCCAGTAAACACACTCTTCAGTCCATCTAAGACAGCTGTCAGTGCCCAAGGGTGGGGCATGTATTTTTTGCATGTTCTCCTTTTGTAATGAGGTGGGAACAACAGCTCTATGTGCTCAAACGATGGTTCCATTCTGCACACTTGCCGCCTCTTTAATTTGAAAATATGATTTTGCTCCTATCAGTACTTGGCTTTTGTTTTCTGGCCACCCTGCTAGTGTCATTCTGTGGCATTGCCCAGGGTACAGTCTGGACTGATGAACAACTGTGTCCCCTCTGTTCTCCAACCTGGGGTGCCCTTTACACTGCTTTGCTATGAGAGCTACCACTCCTGGTCTGCTCACACACAGCCTCCGGCATGTAAGTCACTCCCAGTTGTATTGTATGAGTGGTATGGCCAGCCACTCATGAATTACACTGCAGAGCAACATCAGCAAATTCCCAGTTCCAGACTTTCCCCCAGAAAGGTACGTATTGTTCTGCCCAGCACCCTCCTGGACAATGCAAGTTCATATAAAATTTGTCATTTTCTTACTAGAAAATGAGATGCACAAATCCTGTTATCGCAAATGGAGTTTTCCAAACACTTCAATCCAAACACACTGGTGTAGATAAAACAATAAAACACATTTATTAACCACCACAGATAGCTTTTAAGTGACTACAAGTGATGAGGCACAAAACTCAGAATTGGTTACAAGAAAATAAATACAACTAATGCATCTAATGTATCTAAATGCAACTTAATACATCATTTAACAAGCTAAGTGAATTCAAAGCAAAGGTCTCTCTCGCCACATATTTCAGCAGTCTCACTAACTGAAACTCTTTCAGTCAGGATCCCTCCCCATCCAATGATGCTTCCTTTGTCCTTCAAGTGTTGCTGATGCTGTGAGTAGAGATGAGGGGAGAGATGATTTGGGGCCTTTGTTCTCCCTTCTTATATTTTTTTCTCTTCTTTGAGAATCATCTCCAGCTGAGGTTCAGGAGACAGAAAGTCTGTGTGGATGGGAACCCCCAGCTGTTTCTTAGTCAAAATGTAAATCTTTGCCCATATCCCTTTCCCTGACAAGGATGACCATTTAATCAGGTGATAGCTCATTTGATTTTGTTGACACCGGGTTGAGGCGTTGGCTAGTCTTCACCGGCTTTTAACATCTTATAACTTTACATACAATGTTGTCATACATATTTTACCAGAACAATAATGATCAGCAAATTGACTTTTTAAATGGTACCTCACAAGGCATACTTTGCACAAGATTTATCATAGTCCTATAAAAGGGGTGAACATAGGGGTACAGGCTGTCACAGTCTCTTGACTGTCCTTTTTTGTAGCCTTTTTGATTTCTATCAGCTTCATTGTTGAAACTAGGAGACTGAATCCACTATCATGCTGCAATATGTCCTGATCCCCTTTCCCCAACTTGCGGATGCTGGGTTTATATGCCCTGCTCAAGGTGTCAGCTAACACTAATAGTCATTTTGGACAATATCTGATCTCTTCCCGGTAGCGCTAGAGGTGCATCAACATGAACTTCAAGTTCTTTGTAGTATTAAGAGGGGGCTGTGCCATGATTGTCTCTATGGGTTTGTAGTCTAATTGCACTACTACTGGGTGGCCATAGGTATACTGATGGAATTGGTTCATTCCAAATACCACAGCCAGAAGCTCCTTTTCTGTTTGAACCAGTGGCATGTGAAGGAATTCAAGTGTCACCGCTTTTGGAGGGGCACGTTCTGTGTCCCCGCCGTGGCCCCAGGGCCGGAGGAGCTGTTAGCTCCCACCATGGTCCCAGGGCTGGAGGAACTGTTAGCCTCCTCCATAGCCCCAGGGTCAGAGGAGCTCATTTTCTCTAATGTGGCCCTGGGGCTGGAGAAGGTCGCTCTCCCCACTCTGGTCCCAAGGCCAAAGGAGTTCTGTGCCCCTGCAATTTGGGGGGGGGGGCTGTGCCCCTGCTTGCCCCCCCTCATACACAGCGCTGGTTTGGACATACCTCTGTTCAGTCTCTGACATGGCTCTGCTGGCATAAACTGAAAGAGAGCTACACCCAGTCCTTTCTCTGATGCATCCCAGTGGAGTGTCAGTGACTCTCCTGCCTGGTAGTACATCAGGACAGGGACATCTGTTATCCTTTATATCAGTGTGTCAAATGCTTGCTGTTGGCAACCTGCCTAGTCCCACTCAACATCCTGCCATGTGAACTGACATATGGGTTCTGCTGCTGCAGCCAGGTGTGGACAAAATTTGCTCAGCAAATGTATCATTCCTATGAAGTGCTGTAGCCCTTTCATCCCTGTCAGAACTGGCAGGTCTCTGGCTGACTTGATCTTGTAGGAATCTGCTTTCAGTCCTTCTGCTGTGAGTAGATGCCTAATGTATTTCACCTCAGGCTATTTGAATTGCATTTTTTCTGGGCTGAGTTTTATGTTCTTGGTCCTGCATTGCTTTAGAAAAGCTTGTAGTTTTCTGTCATGGTCTCGTCCAGCTTCTTTGTATCATTGCTCCCTTCACCTAAAATAAGGATATCATCTGGAATTATTTTCACCACAGGCAGTCCTTCCAGTGCTTGGCTGAGTCTTCTCTGGTGCTGGGTTGATGCTCATCGGCATGCACAGTCATCTGTAGCAACCAAATGATGTGGCAAAGGCCCTCAGCATGCTGGACCCTTTATCCAGACTTATGTACCAAAACATAAGTTTCTCACATCACAGACCATAAACATTCTGGCTTTGGAGAGTTCTGGCAAGATGTCATCAGTTGTGGGCAGTGGATAGGACTTTTTTCAATGCACAATTTAGTGGCTTTGTGTCTATTTAGATGGCTTCTTTACCGCCACCAAGCTGCTTACCCAGGCTATACTGGTCTCTACAGGTGTAATGATACCTCTGCCTGCAGACTTTCGAGCTCCTTTTGTACTGGATTACATAGTTCCACTAGAATTTTCCTTCATGGTAAGCACATGTGTTCCACTGTGGGGGTCTACTTCTGGTTGCAGCTTTCCTTCAAGGCATCTGTCACCTTTGAAAAAATCCCCATATGCTTTTAACATTGTCTCCATTGTCTCCATAGGACTCCCCCTTTTGCTTTTTGCATTGCAGCTACAAAACTCTGATGCTGCATCAATCAGATCTGTGACTTATGTAGCTGTATTCCCTAACAGGTCTGTGGTGCTTACCATCTACCACCGCAAACTTCAGTTGGTCCTGTCTGTTATTTTTCAGGTTAGTTACTATGAGATCACATTTTCCTGTGGGCTGCATTATGCTCTTATTGTATGTTATCAGATTGCATATGATCTTCAAGTCCAATTCACTCCAAGGAATCACATTGCAGGAGGCCCTGGTATCCGGCTGAAATTGCACATGGTATTTCCCTATTACCATTGTTGAATGCATGGAGGTTGGTATTGTCCAACAGCCTGAACAGATATGCTCTCAGACACAAGGAGAGAGTCATGATGTCATAACCGCCGACTGATGTGCCATCTTCCTTTTTTTAAAAGTCTGTCTGAATCTTTGAGATCTTAGGCCTGGTCTACACTAGGAGTTTATATCGAATTTAGCGCCGTTACATCGAATTAACCCTGCACCCGTCCACACCAGGAAGCTACTTAGTTCGAAATAGAGCTCTTTTAAATTCGACTTCTGTACTCCTCGAAAACGAGAGGAGTAGCGCTAAATTCGAAATGGCAATATCGAATTAGGCTAGGTGTGGATGGAAATCGACGGTAATAGCTCCGGGAGCTATCCCACAGTGCACCACTCTGTTGACGCTCTGGACAGCAGTTCGAGCTCGGATGCTCTGACCAGCCACACAGGAAAAGCCCCGGGAAAATTTGAATTCCTTTTCCTGTCTGGCCAGTTTGAATCTCATTTTCTGTTTGGACAGCGTGGAGAGCTCAGCAGCACTGGCAACGATGCAGAGCTCTCCAGCAGAGATGGCCGTGCAATCTAATAGAAAGAGGGCCCCAGCATGGACTGATCGGGAAGTCTTGGATCTCATCGCTGTGTGGGGCGATGAGTCCGTGCTTTCAGAGCTGCGCTCCAAAAGAAGGAATGCAAAGATCTACGAGAAGATCTCTAAAGCCATGGCAGAGAGAGGATACAGCCGGGATGCAACGCAGTGCCGCGTGAAAATCAAGGAGCTGAGACAAGGCTACCAAAAAACCAAAGAGGGAAACCGACGCTCTGGATCCCAGCCCCACACATCACGTTTCTACGAGGCACTGCATTCCATCCTAGGTGCGGCCGCCACCACTACCCCACCAGTGACCGTGGACTCCGAGGATGGGATATTGTCCACGGCCGGTTCCTCGTCGGAAATGTTAGCTGACGGGGAAGATGAGGAAGGAGATGAGGAGGACGAGGCAGTCGACAGCGCTTGCACCGCTGATTTCCCCGACAGCCAGGAGCTCTTCATCACCCTTACCGAGATCCCCTACCAACCGTCCACAGCCCTTACCCCGGACACCGAATCAGGGGAAGGATCAAGCAGTGAGTGCTTTAAACATCTAAACATTTAATTTTAACATAACTGGAATATTTATATTGTTAAAAAGGGGCTTTTCAGTCACTCATTTAAACATAGAAACTTTTATTTATAACAAAACAGGAATATTAACTATATTAGCAATTTGTTGTTCATGATACTGGTACAGTCACCAGTTACCCTGGTCAGTCTGGGAGGCGTTTTTCATGTTCTGGGGTGCGAGGGGGTTGATCTGTGACTTTGTGGCGGGGGAGGGCAGTTAGAGATCTTATGCCGCGGTCCTTATCCTGGATCACAGAGCCACGCAGCAGGGGATCTGTTACCCTCCGCCCCCTGCCAGAAAGTCACTTGGCCGACACATACATGCAGTCCCGCCCAGGACTGCTGGCAGGCTGCGTTGAAACAACCAATCCAGCACTGCGGAGCCTGTCATTCCCGGAGTTTAGAAGCATCATTTGCATCAAAACACTAAACCCGCCCCCCGCCACAGTCTGCGTCCCCGGTTTAAAACATTCCCGCGAAAACAGTAAGAAAGAGAACCTTGTTCATTAACAAAACGGAACAGATTTTATTTGTTGGGAAGGTGGGGAAGGGGGTATGTAACTTGGAAGGATAGTCAACAGTAACTGGGTAAAGAAACGGGAGCAGGTTCAGCATCTGTGTCCACAAAGTAAACAGTCACTGGAGACCCTGCTCAGTCAGGAACCTGGCTTTCAAAGTCTCCCTGATGCACAGCGCGTCCCGCTGGGATCTTCTAATCGCCCGGCTGTCTGGCTGGACGTAATCAGAAGCCAGGCTATTTGCCTCAACCTCCCACCCCGCCATAAAGGTCTCCCCCTTGCTCTCACACAAATTGTGGAGCACACAGCAAGCAGCTATCACAATGGGGATATTGGTCTCGCTGAGATCACAGCGAGTGAGTAGGCTTCTCCATCTCCCCTTGTGACGGCCAAAAGCACACTCCACCACCATTCTGCACTTGCTGAGCCGGTAGTTGAATAGTTCTTTCCCTGAGTCCAGTGCGCCAGTGTAGGGCTTCATGAGCCAGGGCATTAGCGGGTATGCAGGGTCCCCGAGGATGACTGTAGGCATCTCCACATCCCCAACAGTTACTTTGTGGTCCGGGAAGTAAAGACCTTCCTGCAGCCGTCTAAACAGACCAGAGTTCCTGAACACCCTAGCGTCATGAACCTTGCCAGGCCATCCAACGTAGATATTGGTAAAACGTCCCCGATGGTCCACCAGTGCTTGCAGCACCATGGAAAAGTAGCCCTTTCGGTTGATGTACTGGCTGGCCTGGTGGTCCGGTCCCAGGATAGAGATGTGAGTCCCATCTATAGCCCCACCGCAGTTTGGGAATCCCATCTCGGCAAAGCCATCTCTGATGAGCTCCACATTTCCCAGGGTCACTACCTTAGATAGCAGTAGCTTGACGATTGCCCTGGCTACTTGCATAACAGCAACCCCCACGGTAGACTTGCCCACACCAAAGTGGTTAGCGACGGACCGGTAGCTGTCTGGCGTTGCGAGCTTCCAGAGGGCTATGGCCACTCGCTTCTGGACAGTCAGGGCTGCCCGCATCCGGGTGTCCTTTCGCTTCAGGGCAGGGGACAGCAACTCACACAGTTCGAGGAAAGTCCCCTTCCGCATGCGAAAGTTGCGCAGCCACTGGGATTCATCCAAGACCTGCAGCACTATGCGGTCCCACCATTCCGTGCTTGTTTCACGGGCCCAGAATCGCCGTTCAACAGTATCAACAAGACCCAGTGACAGCGAGATGTCCTGGGCGCTGGGTCTCATGTTCTCAGAGAGGTCGGAGCTAGTGTCCGACTTCATGCCGTCACGGTGGTGCCGTAGCCTCCTCTCATGATTGATCTGCAGCTGCCTCCGGTACAGGTGGAGGAGAAGCTGCGAGGCGTTGAGAACTGCCACAACTGCAGCGATGGTCGCAGCGGGATCCATGCTCGCACTGCTGTGGCGTCCGCGCTGTCAGTAATCAGAAAAGCGCGCGAACTGATTTCCCGCCGGCGCTTTCAGGGAGGGAGGGAGGGAGGGCGTGAGTGACGGACGGATGACGACAGGCGCCCAAAAGCACCCTCGACACATTTTTTTACCCAGAAGGCATTTGGGGCTCGACCCAGAATTCCAATGGGCAGCGGGGACTGCGGGAACTGTGGGATAGCTGCCCACAGTGCACCGCTTCCAATGTCGACGCTTGCCCCGTTAGTGTGGACTCACAAAGTCTCACAAAGTCGAATTACTGTCCTTAGTGTGGACACACACGTTCGACTTAGTAATATCGATTCCACATAGTCGAATTAACTAAAATCGAAGTACTCTCGTAGTGTAGACAAGGCCTTAGAATCATAGGGTTAGAAGGGACCACAAGGGTCATCTAGGTAGGATTTTTTGTGTGTTTAAACCATCCAAGACAGATGGATATCCGGACTCCCTTGAAAACCTCAAGTGAAGGAGCTTTCACAGCCTCCCTAGGAAGTCTGTTCCATTGTCCTACTGTTCTTATGGTTAGGACATTTTCCCTATAATTTAATCTTAATTTGCTATGCTTTAGTTTGAACCCATTGCCTCTTGTCCTGCCCTCTATGGCAAGAGAGAACAACTTTTCCCCTTTTTTATGTCAGCCTTTCAAGTATTTGAAGACCACTATCATGTCCCCCCTCAATCTCCTCTTTTCCAAACTAAACATGCTCAGTTCCTTCAGCCTTTGCTTGTATGACTTGCATTCCATCCCTTTGATCATCTTTGTCGCTCACCTCTGAATCCTTTCCAGTTTCTCCACATCCTTTTTATACCAAAATTGGACACAGTACTCCAGCTGCAGCCTAACCAGCTTTTTTGCTCTTCCTCTGCTCTTGCACACTCTGCTAAAATAGGTTCACTTCCCACTCTTGACAGCCCACCTAACGAAATCATGTTACACACACACACACACACACACACACACACACACACACACACACACTGCAGCAATAATTCTAGCAATGTACAGACAGGCAGAATTAATCCTCTCGCTCAAGGGCATCTACCAGTGTGACCGCAGGCTGCAGCTGTAGAGTCAGTCATATATACAGCTTTCAAAAAAGAAGAAAGTGCTGGGAATATGAAGCAAAATCTGGCTTAAACCCTATCAGACCAATTTGTGTATCAGTCAGTGTAAATATTTTATGTTTTGTTGTCTAATAAAGTGTCTGCTCAGTTTTGTAACAACATTTGCTGGATAAAAAATGAAATATTCATTAGTTCCATATACACTCTGCATTCTGTTCATTTTGTTTGTATCTATTTGAACTGAAAACAGAAAATCTGGATACACAGATGAAATAGTAACAAATACTATATTACATATAAATTATATATTAATAAATAGCCAGAAATATGACAATTTCCTTCAATTTATCCTATTGTTCATTTACGTGGAATGATACTCTTTAAATTTTCTAATTCACACAGTCACAGGTACCAGTTTGTAATGTTAAGCCTTTAGATGCTTTTTCATTTTTGAAAGATCAATCTTTTATCTGTTAAATTAACTCTTCACCCAAATTGTTCCACTGCTTTACTAATATAGCTATATCACTTAGAAATCACTTAGAAGCCTTTGCAGAAAAATGTTAGAATCCAAAGAGAACCCTGCTGTTCAAAAGTGCATTAGCTCTTTGAACTCCTTTGTCCTGGAATTTATGTACAAATGGACATTCCAAAAACATACCATAGGCATTAAAATCATATTCAACGCATCACTACTCCAGCACTTGTCATTTGCTTTGATCCCTACTTTAGCTATCCTGGATGCAGTCCAGTAAATTCTAAGAAGTATTTAGCCATTTTACTTCATATCTAAGAGTGTAATCCTGGTTCTCCTTATGTCAGTGGCAAAATTCCTGTTGACTTTAATGGGGCCAGGATTTCACTCTAACTCTTGAGTCTTATAGAAATAAAGGACATCTGCTGGAAATAAAAATACATGGGGAAGAAGGAATTTGTGAAACTAAAATTACTTAATGAATAAATACGGCACAGAGAGAGTTTGCTAGTATCTAGTGAGATCATTTTAGAATTCTCAGTAAATGAGAATCTTGAGAGCAAGATCCTGCAAATAGCTAGGTATATGCTTATTGTGTGTAAAGTTAAGCCTGTGCATAAGGGTTTGCAGAATCTGATATTAGTTAGTAATTCATATTGTTCAGGAAAGGTTTTTTTTTTTTAAAAAAAGCTATGTGCTAATACTTCTGCCTCCCCTACATTTATTGCCAGGCACAAAGATTATAATCAAGAAACGACTGATATCCATTGTTAAGCAGAACATTAGCCTAATGAGGTTTGTAAATGTAGCACAGTTTTTAACTTCTATACAAGTTGATTCCTAAAAGAGTAACTGAAGTTGCCTTGTTCTAAATCCAGATAGATTTATAACTTGTCGTTTGGCTCAATCTTCTTCTGATGAACACTCAAATACAGTTCATTCAACCACTTGACATCTGACATCAGTCAAAGCCACATCTTGACTCTATGCAGAGGGCTGAAGGAATGTTAAATTCGTTCATGTTTGTGACTGGAAGATCAAGATGGTCTACTAATGGCTGAGTAAAGATTGGTGTGCTCCAAAATGTCTGTCTAGCCTATGTTGTCTATGTCTATTCCTTTGCCAGGCCAATTGGTCCATTCTTCAATTAAATGGATGCTTCTTTGAAAATATGGTTGAATGAATACATAGTCTGAATATTTTTCAAAGTTTCTTGAAAGCCATTTAGTTCCATGGGAGAGAGACCGCTTTAGCAAGCTGAATCCTGTTTTTCCTTCAGCGACCTAGTAGTTCAAAGCTACAGTCAGAGCATCCAAATAAAGCACATACAGACTTTGTCTATACTTGCAGCGGCATGTAGAGTATGTGTAGTTACATGCCACAGTGAAACACAGGCTGCTAAAAATAGCAGTGTAGACATGGGAGGCAGTGCTTGGCTGTGTAGAACCATGGGATTGGAAGGGACTTTGAGAGGTCTTCTAGTCCAGTCACCTCAAGGCTTATAACATTCCTGCTAATACATCCCAGAATGATGTTTGCTTTTTTGAAGCAGTGTTACACTGTTGACTCGCTTTTAAAGAGCGGTGTAGGGTACATACTGTAAGATTTTGGCATGTCTGTACTTGCTTAAGCACTACACTACTATTTATACCTGTGCTAGGTGGGTGTGCAGTGTATGCAGGGGCGGCTCCAGGCACCAGCGCAGCAAGCGCATGCCTGGGGTGGCAAGCCGCGGTGGGCGGCGTGCCAGTCGCTGTGAGGGCGGCAGGCAGGCAGCCTTCGGTGGCATGCCTGCGGGAGGTCCGCTGATCCCGCGGCTTCGGCGGTAATTCTGCGGCAGGTACGCCGAAGGCGCGGGACCGGCAGATCACCCGCAGAAATGCCGCCGAATCCGCGCGACCAGCGGACCGCCCGCAGGCATGCTGCCGAAGGCCGCCTGACTGCCATGCTTGGGGCAGCAATAAACATAGAGCCACCCCTGAGTGTATGTACTCTATACCCCTCTGTAAGCATATACATAGCCACAGAGGGAGAAGCAGTGAAACTCTACAGTATAATTATTATGGCTGCTCAGTGCTGGAATACACCAAACCCCCTTACTCACAGTGTTTTTTTTCTGTCAGAGCAGCATCTGCAGTTACATCAGCTTAAACTAAAAATGCTGCCTCTAAAACAGTATTTTTCACTACCTGAACAGACACTTCAGTTACTTCATTCTGGATGTAGGAATGTTTCATGCTGCAACTGGAGCAGTTTCCAAATTCTTCCATAATACTTTGTCACCTTCCTTCATCCATGTGGAAACTGAATAGTTCCTGTGCAGTCTCTGTGGAGCAACAGTGGCCATGGAGTGCATGTCTTGTGCATCAGAATGAATGATGGTACACACTACTGGATGCTTTGTTCTTGGTCAGGAGATCTAGGAAGTTGGTTGCACGCTCATGGGAATCTCCACTGCACTCGGGTTTTACAGGGTCTCTTTCTTCTTCGTTGCAGTCCTTGTATTTGATGAAACTTCTGCAAATGAAAGCACCTTGGGTTACTTTTAGTTGGAAAACAACGCAGTGCTGGCAAAGAGCTCCTTTCAGAGTAAAAGAGTAAGGAAGTCAAGGTGAGTATGAGACCAGTCAAGAATGGCAAAAAAGCTTGTCATTTTTGAAATCACAAAAAGCATGTAGAGTCCTTACCTTAATAAAGAAGTCCTATTTTAATTCACCAATTTATGGTGGAATCTGACTTGCATCTTACCCAGTGTCAAGGCATGCGTATGATTCTTAGCTGAGTATCACTGTGCTTTGCTCTGCAGTCTCAGTCCCTGTTGGTTTTCATTGTTGAAATCTTCCAGTATAGAATCTGTGACTGTTGTCTCTGTCATCTGTAAATTGCTTGCTTCTTGATAAAGTTCTGAAAAACGATGGTCAACCTGAGGAATTAAAAATAGAAGATGTTGGAATTTTAAAAATAAAAATGGGCTCTTGAATCTTTTAGATATTAACCCTGGTATTTGCAGAGATCTATTGAGATAAATAAATAATAGTAAAAGGATTGTTCTAAAACATCACACGAGGCACTAATATGTGAAAATGAGTTCCACACAATTTAAATTACATTATTAATATATTTAATTGAACGCATTATTGAATTAATGAGCTCGTATATGACATGATAAAACCATTACAATGAATATCCCTACATTTCAATCCCACCACAGAAGCTCCCCATCTGCCTCCATATCTCAGGACCTCATCTCTGTCCTGACATTGTCGAGTATGTTAAGGGTAAGGTTAAGTGACTACAAAGCTGGTTTCTAGCTCTGAAGTCAAGTTCCAAAATGAAGTTTAGAACAGTGTGAGCTGGAGTAGCTATTGCTTTCCATACTACAATTAGTGTCTGGTATGTCCGTTTACTGTCTTCCATCAATATATTCATTGTAAAAACATCTGGGCTGGCCCACTGGTTCAGCTTCCAACAAGAAGCCCTGGATATATATGACTTTCTGACATGTCATAAACTGGAAGTGCTCCTGTCTTCATATTGACATTGGCACTGAAACCACAGTATTAAAACAGTAAAAAGTTAGACCCAAAGGAGACAGTAAAGCAAAACCAAATATTACAGCAAAATTCTGTGAAAACTATGTCTAAGACATAAAGCATTAACTCTTCTAAGTTACAATCCTTTGAAGAATAATTAAGAGGATTATTGATGTGATCTTCCTTACCCCTCTGGGCAAAATCTCACTGACTTCTTCAGAGATAAGACTGGCAAGTAGAGCCGTGTGAACTACAGATTTTTCGTTTTGCTGGCAACTCTGAAAAATTGAACAAAGATAGTTACAGATCGAACTGAAAATGATACAATATTTTTCCAGAAATTTTGCCAAATGAAAAAGTGGAAATTTTTTTTCCAGCTGAACAAAATGTTTGTTTGGCTGAAAATTAAATACAGTAACTCCTCGCTTAACGTTGTAGTTATGTTCCTGAAAAATGCGACACTAAGGGTACGTCTACACTACGAGAGTAGTTCGATTTTACTTAAATCGAATATGTGGAATCGATATTGCAAAGTAGAATGTGTGTGTCCACACTAAGGACAGTAATTCGACTTTGTGAGTCCACACTAACGGGGCAAGCGTCGACATTGGAAGCGGTGCACTGTGGGCAGCTATCCCACAGTTCCCGCAGTCCCCGCTGCCCATTGGAATTCTGGGTCGAGCCCCCAATGCCTTCTGGGGAAAAAAATGTGTTGAGGGTGGTTTTGGGTAACTGTCGTCATCCAACCGTCACTCCCGCCCTCCCTCCCTGAAAGCGCCGGCGGGAAATCAGTTCGCGCACTTTTCTGGTCAGTGACAGCGCGGACGCCACAGCACTGCGAGCATGGAGCCCGCTGCGACCATCGCTGCAGTTGTGGCTGTTGTCAACGCCTCGCAGCTTATCATCCACCTTTCCCAGAGGCAGATGCAGATAAATCAGGCGAGGAGGCTACGGCACCACGGTGAGGGCCTGAAGTCTGAGAGTAGCACAGACCTGTCAGAAAGCACGGGACCCAGCACCGAGGACATCATGGTGGCAATGGGTCATGTGGATGTTGTGGAACGGCGATTCTGGGCCCGGGAAACAAGCACGGACTGGGGGGACCGCATAGTGCTGCAGGTCTGGGATGAATCCCAGTGGCTGCGAAACTTTCGCATGCGGAAGGGGACTTTCCTTGAACTTTGTGAGTTGCTGTCCCCTGCCCTGAAGCGCAATGACACCTGGATGCGAGCAGCCCTGACTGTCCAGAAGCGAGTGGCCATAGCCCTCTGGAAGCTTGCAACGCCAGACAGCTACCGGTCAGTTGCGAACCACTTTGGCGTGGGCAAATCTACCGTGGGGGTTGTTGTGATGCAAGTAGCCAACGCAATCGTTAAGGTACTGCTCTCAAAGGTAGTGACCCTGGGAAACGTGGAGCTCATCATAGATGGCTTAGCCGCGATGGGATTCCCAAACTGCGGTGGGGCTATAGATGGAACTCACATCCCTATCCTGGGACCGGACCACCAGGCCAGCCAGTACATCAACCGAAAGGGCTACTTTTCAATGGTGCTGCAAGCACTGGTGGACCATAGGGGACGTTTTACAAACATCAACGTCGGATGGCTGGGCAAGGTTCATGACACTCGTGTTTTCAGGAACTCAGGTCTGTTTAGACGGCTGCAGGAAGGTATTTACTTCCCGGACCACAAAATAACTCTTGGGGATGTGGAGATGCCTATAGTCATCCTCGGGGACCCAGCCTACCCGCTAATGCCCTGGCTCATGAAGCCCTATACTGGCGCCCTGGACACTGAAAAAGAACTCTTCAACTACCGGCTGAGCAAGTGCAGAATGGTGGTGGAGTGTGCTTTTGGCCATCTCAAGGGGAGATGGAGAAGCTTACTGACTCGCTGTGATCTCAGCGAAACCAATATCCCCATTGTTATTGCAGCTTGCTGTGTGCTCCACAATCTCTGTGAAAGCAAGGGGGAGACCTTTATGGCGGGGTGGGAGGTTGAGGCAAGTAGCCTGGCTTCTGATTACGCCCAGCCAGATAGCCGGGCGATTAGAAGAGCCCAGCGGGACGCGCTGTGCATCCGGGAGGCTTTGAAAGCTAGGTTCCTGAGTGAGCAGGGTAACCAGTGACTTTTCAGTTTGTGTACAGAGAAGCTGAACCTGCCCCCGTTTCTTTACCTACTAAATGTTCAGTATCCTCTCCAGTTACATACCCCGTTCCCCCCCTTCCAACACACATTTAAAAATAAAATCACTTGAATTTTGTTAATGAACACCGTTTTCTTTATTACTGTTTTCGTGGGAAAGTGTTGAACCTGGGACGCAGACTGTGGTGGGGAGCGGGTGTAGTGTAGTGATGCAAATGACGCTTCCAAACTCCAGGAATGACAGGCTCCGCAGTGGTGGACTGGTGGTTTCAATGGACCCTGCCACCCCTCCTGTTCGGGACTCTGTGTGTGGGGGAGCTATGTGACTTTGTGGCGGGGGAGGGCGGTTACAGATAGACTGCAGCGGGGCTCTGTCCTCCTGCCTCCGGTCCTGCAGAACATCCACAAGGCGCCGGAGCGTGTCCGTTTGCTCCCTCATTAGTCCAAGCAGCGTTTGAGTCGCCTGCTGGTCTTCCTGCCGCCACCTCTCCTCCCGTTCCATGTGTGAACGGTGCATTTGGGACAAGTTCTCCCTCCACTGGGTCTGCTGTGCTGCCTGGGCTCGGGAGCAGCCCATAAGTTCCGAGAACATGTCCTCCCGTGTCCTCTTCTTCCTACGCCTAATCTGCGCTAGCCTCTGGGAGTGTGATGCCAGGCTGGGTTGGGAGACAGTCGCAGCTGTGGGAATGGGAAAAAGGGAGTGAATTCCTCAGAAAGATAAATTTAGTTGTGAACAAAGAACATAGTCTTTCTCTGTAAAGAAGACCATGCACAGCACCTATCACATGCGCACTCAGGACAAGGTCGAATTTTCGGCCTTCGTATTCCGTGCCTGGGGTCTTGCAGTGCAGATCAGAGAAGCGGGGCAGGACACCGGAATTTGTGTAGCAGGCCGACATGGTAAGCCGTAGACTTGTGGCTGCTTAAAACTTTAATAGGTGCACTGGTCTCCTTTCACATTGAAAGCAATGCCAGTCCCTGCTGCCAGCAATCCGGCAAGCATGAGCTCTGCCCCTGTCCCACCCCCTCGCGGCTGTCCCAGGGAAAGATCCCTGTGTGCTGCCCCTCTCCCACCTCCACCGCGTGGCTGTAAACCGCCGGTTACAGTTCTGTAAAGGAACGGGCAAGCAGTCCCAATACTAACATTCCCCTACCTAATTCAAAGCAGGTCACCATGAGCGACATCACCCTGATGAGGATCTCAGACACGGAAAAACAAAGAATGCTTCGGGAAAGCCTGCAAAGACCAGGGCCGTATGCTGCCATGCTCTGCAGGGCAATGATCCCGGAGTACTTGCTTGTCTCCTGGCGTGGAAATGTCTGCTATTACGGAGGACCCAATAAGGCCGCTCTCCCCAGGAACCTGATGCAAAGGCTTTCCAATTACCTCCAGGAGAGCTTCGTGGAGATGTCCATTGAGGATTTCAGCTCTATCCCCGGACATATAGACCGCATTTTACTGTAGCTGCACTGGCAGGGACTAAACAGTAGAGCGGCTTGGGCAGAACAATCATGCAAAACCGGACATTGTTAGATTTTTTTTCAATAGTTGCACTGCCCAGGACTGAAACGTTAAGCGCCTAGGGCACACTAATCATGAGAAACCCATTGTTGTTATTGTTAATATTCCTGTTCTGTTAAAAATAAATGTTTAGATGTTTAAAACACTTACTGGATGATCCTTCCCCTGATTCTCTGTCCGGGTTAACGGCTGGGGACGGTTGGTAGGGGATCTCTGTAAGGGTGATGAAGAGATCCTGGCTGTCGGGGAAATCAGCGTTGTAAGCGCTGTCGACTGCCTCGTCCTCCTCATCTCCTTCCTCATCTTCCCCGTCCGCTAACATGTCCGAGGAACCGGCCGTTGACAATATCCCATCCTCAGAGTCCACGGTCAGTGGTGGGGTAGTGGTGGCGGCCGCACCTAGGATGGAATGCAGTGCCTCGTAGAAACGGGATGTCTGTGGCTGGGATCCGGAGCGTCCGTTTGCCACTTTGGTCTTCTGGTAGCCTTGTCTCAGCTCCTTGATTTTCACGCGGCACTGCGTTGCATCCCGGCTGTATCCTCTCTCTGCCATGGCTTTAGAGATCTTCTCGTAGATCTTTGCATTCCGTCTTTTGGATCGCAGCTCGGAAAGCACGGACTCATCGCCCCACACAGCGATCAGATCCAAGACTTCCCGATCAGTCCATGCTGGGGCCCTCTTTCTATTCTGAGATTGCACGGCCATCTCTGCTGGAGAGCTCTGCATCGTTGCCAGTGCTGCTGAGCTCGCCACGATGTCCAAACAGGAAATGAGATTCAAACTGCCCAGACAGGAAAAGGAATTCAAATTTTCCCGGGGCTTTTCCTGTGTGGCTGGTCAGAGCATCCGAGCTCGGACTGCTGTCCAGAGCGTCAACAGAGTGGTGCACTGTGGGATAGCTCCCGGAGCTATTAGCGTCGATTTCCATCCACACCTAGCCTAATTCGACATGGCCATGTCGAATTTAGCGCTACTCCCCTCGTTGGGGAGGAGTACAGAAGTCGAATTTAAGAGACCTCTATGTCGAACTAAATAGCTTCGTGGTGTGGACGGGTGCAGGGTTAATTCGATGTAACGGCGCTAAATTCGACATAAACGCCTAGTGTAGACCAGGCCTAAGAGAAATAATGTTAAGCGAATCCAATTTCCTCATAAGAATTAATGTAAATGGGGGGGGGCTAGGTTCCAGGGAATTTTTTTTATCAGACAAAAAACTATATATGTACACAGTATAAGTTTTAAACAAACAATTTAATACTGTACACAGCAATGACGATTGTGAAGCTTGGTTGAGGTGGTGAAGTCAGAGTGTGGGATATTTCCCAGGAAATGCCTTACTGCTAAATGATGAACTAGCATTTGGCTGAGCCCTCAGGGGTTAACACATTGTTGTTAATATAGCCTCACAATCTACAAGGCAGCACTAATGGAGGGAGGGGAGACAGCATGGCAGAGATACACCCTGTGTGTGTGAGAGATGTGCATTGCCCCTTTAAGTACGCTGACCCCACTCTAAGTATATTGCCTTTTTAAGTAGATCAGCAAGTTGAGACTGCAGCTCTGGCACTCTGGCAGCAAGCTCCCTCCGTCCTGAGCCCTGTCGTCCCCCCCCCCCCCCCCGCTCTATGGAGATGGGGTAAGCAGGAGGGAGGGGGGCATCCTGGCATTAGCCCTCCTCCTTCCCTCCACCCTGCACAACAAGCAGGAGGCTCCTGGGAGCAGCTCCAAGGCAGAAGGCAGGAGCAGCACGTGGCAGTGGGGGGAGGGACAGCTGAGCTGTCGGCAACTGATAGCCTGCTGGGCGGCTGCCACACAGGGGAACTAAGGGGAGCGGGGAGCTGATAGGGGGCTGCCTGTCCACCCTGGTTCCAAGCCCCCACCAGCTAGCTCCAATGGGCTGCTCTTTCTGCAAGCAGTGGACAAAGAAGGCAACTGCCAAACAACATTATAAGGGAGCATTGTGCAACTTTAAACGAGCATGTTCTCTAATTGATCAGCAACGTAACAGCAAAACAATGTTAACCAGGATGACTTTAAGTGAGGAGTTACTGTATTTTGTCTTGATTTTGAGCAGTTTAAAACATTTTTAAATTTAAAAATATAAAAAAAGGAAATTTTAAAACAGTCATTTGGAATAAAAAAACTTGAAATGTTTCAGTCTGAACATTTTAAAATGAAACATTCTGATTTTTTAAAGGTTTTTTTGATTGAAACAATTTGGTAAAATCAATATGAAATTGGGCCACTGGAACTACATTTTTTTTTTCTGAAAAAGGTTTTGATTAAAACTTTTTGCCCAGCTCTACAGGCAAAACCTGTCAATCTCCCCTCCCCCAATAAAAACAAAACAAAACCCTCTCTCCTCCTCTCCTCTGACTATTATTGAGGTTTGTTGCCTTCTCTCCACCTCCCCTATAACCCCATCTCCTTACATCCCTTGCTCCAGCTCCTAAACCCTCCCTTACCTTTCTTTTAAATTCTCACTGTCTTCTGACTCCTCACTACAAAAGCATGCCCTAGTCTTCCACAATGTCAAATGTTATCCCTTGATCTCACGAACTACCATCCCATCTCACATCTCCATTTTTCCTTTAACTTCATAAAAAGTGTGATTTACAATCGTTGCATTGACTTCCTCTTCCCTAGTTTCATCTTGGATTCCCTCCAGTCTGGCTTCCCCACTGCTTCATTTGATTGAAGATGCTCTCACTAAAACTTCTAACATTTTCTGGACAAACTTCACAGCCTCTTTGCTCCATCCTTATCCTTCTGTCTGTACCTTTTGACACTGTTGATCATCCCCTCCATCTAAACATGTTGTCCTTGGGATTTTTATTATACTATCCTCTCTTGATTCTCTAACCTGTCTGTCCATTCCTTCAGCAAGTCTTTTGGCAGGTCTTCTGCCTTCTTTTCCTCTCTCCCAGTGCCTGTTTGAATACCATTGGCTCACTGGTTCCTTCCTATTTTTATTTTACACCCTCTCTTTTGGTGATGTGCTTGTCTCCTCTGGCTTCAACTCCCAGCTCTATGCTGATGACTCAGAAATGTTCTTATCCACTCCTGATACATTGTCTACATTCTTCCAAAACTGCATCTCACCAGTATCCTCCCTCTGACTCAGAACCAGGCCCATAAGCTGGGGGTCATCTTTGACTCCACCATTCCCCTTGTCCCATCCATCTAAGCAATATCCAAATCCTGCAGTTGCTTTCTCTATAATATATGTAAGAACCATTTATCTTTTTACCTCAACAGCAAAACTCTTGTTTCAACTCTCATGATGTTGCCTCTTGATTTCTGTAATCTCTTGTTTTCTGGCCTTTCTGACATGCAAATTGGTCACCCACCCCACCAGGCTACATGCAACCTCTAAGATCACCTTCCTTGCCTCTCACTCTGACGATATAACTCCCTGCTTTGAATTCTTCCAGTGGCTTCCTGTACTCCACTGCATCAAGTTCAGGCTTCAAACTTATTCTAATTCTTTCCTTCCCTACTTATTTGCTCTCTTTCCTCATTGTCCCATGCTCCACTAATTTGACAAACCATTTCTCTATTCTCCCACAGTTGTCTCCATGCTTTCTTCCATTCATTGATGTATGGAATGCCTTACCTGTTCTGTTTCACAAGCCCACAAATCTGTCCTCTTATAGGTACTTCTACAATGATGCCTACGAGAAACTAGCTGGCTGCTATGCCTTTATGTCAAGGACATAAGTGGGAAAAGAATATAGATCTAAGAAGCCCAAACTCAACCACTGTGTTGTCAAATATTGCATTAAGAGGATCTGGCCAATTACCTCCTTGGCGACTTTCTTTTGTAACTCTTCTCCCTGCCTCCCTCCATTGTCTGTCTATCTTGTGTTTTTAAATTGGGGCTGAGACTATACCTTTTATATTTGTACAGTATGTAGCACATTGTGGACATATAACAAAAAGTGTCTGTTACTGTAATTCACTATCAGTTGAGTATTATGAACTGTTAATATCTCTGGACATCTCATCCAATCAAAACATCCAATCAGAATATTCTAGCAAAACCAGAAGTGAACTTGAACAGTCTGTTTGTAATACTTAGGGCATACTCTTTTGAAGAAAAAACAAAATGGAAGCATAGTCAAAAACAGAGATTTGCCAACCTTTCCATAAGGGAACATTAATCCTCAGGAAGCATAATAAACACAGGCTTTGATTTCCCTTTCCTTCCTTATACAAGCAGGAAAAGAAGTGCTGTAGAAAATTAGGAATCCAGAAGCCAGACAGGAAGCAATATACAGAATCTAAAATACCTTGGGTCTTGTTAGCATTAGATAACCATATGGCTCAGCTGAAACCATAGAAAAACAGACATACTAATTATAGCATCAGTGATGAAAGCAAGCTTAACCCTAACCTGCATTAAAACAGCAGCTGAAGAGATCTCATCACAATGGAAAAATGGTCTAGGATATAAAGGATACCTTAGTCTGTACCCAAGGACCACATGATAGCAATCCATATCAAATCCTTTAAAAAGGATATCAAATCCATATCAAATCCTTTAAAAAGTCATGATCATTTGATTTGGTTTTAGTACATACTAGCTCTGTTGTCATGATTAATGTCATGAGACAAGAATCAGAATCTATATGCCAGAATACAACATTCTTTAAACATAATTGTAAACTGTTCTACCTTGATCTTCATAACCTTATGTTTTTAGATTTGCTGCTGGGTTCTTATTTTTACTTGCTTATGGGATCAGCCAGCTACTAAAAATTAGAGTGGGTTGGGAATTTTTGGACAAAACAGTTCATCTGAAAATGCTGATCCATCAAAACCAAAACTTTTTGTGGAAACGTATCAGTTTCAAGTGAGAGATAGACCCCAGAATAGCTGATAGTCCAGTGGTTAGGGAACTCACCTGGGCCTCTCATATCTCAGGCAAGAGCAGTAACCACCAGGCTATACAGTCAGAGTCTCTCTCTCTCCCTCCCGCGCCCCCTGTTGGAGCTGTTGCACTATGTATCCATAATTATTCACTGGGCCAGACAGCAAGACTGACCCTATAACATGGTGGTGAGTGCACTCTGTTGGGATGTAGGAGATCTAAGTGAGTGCACTGAGTACAGTCCTGGGCTATTGGCTACTCTGGGCACTCTCTCTGATTTCCACAAAAAACAACATCTGTTTCTTCCAATGCAGAATGAAAACAAAAGTTGCAGTCTCAAAAATTTTTATGGAACAGAACTCTTGTTTCTTTACTAAAAACCCAAGTGCCCAATAATGATTAATGTAAGTACCATTAACTTACCTTTGCTACATTTCCATCACAGTCACCATGGTGCTCCCTAAGCTCTATAATATGTGTAAACAGCATAAAAGACTTCAGGCAACAGATTAGTTTTTACCTGTTTTTAATTGATCTAATTTTTTATTTTTAAAAATAAAATACAAATAAAAAACATAAAACATGACAGCTTACCCTGCCTAGAATATTGTTTAAGTAGAATTTTGAAAACTAGAGGTGGGCTAATGAGATGGTTTGGATACAAATCAGATATATTATTAGAATCTGGGGATCAGGTGAAGAGTGAAGCAGGGCTTTAAATTTGACAGGACCCAACTCTTGCATTATTTGAGATTTTGCCTCCAAAAGGCAAATGAAGAAAGATCCAAAATCTTGTGAGCATATGGCTCCTAGTAATGTGGTATCTGAGCATATGGATTCGTCAGTCACTAAGTAAAAAAATGTTTTCATTTTAATAAAGCCATTTTTCCCTATAGCAAAATCTTATAGAATCATAGGACTGGAAGGGACCTTGAGAGGTCATCTAGTCCAGTTCCCTGCACTCATGGCAGGACTAAATATTATCTAGACCAGTGGTGGGCAACCTGTGGCCCGCGGGTCACATAGCACGCAGCCCATCAGGGTAATCCGCTGGCAGGCCGTGAGACAGTTTGTTTACATCAATTGTCTGCAGGCACGGCTGCCCGCAGCTCCCAGTGGCTGGGAACGGTGAACCGCAACCACTGGGAGCTGCAGGCGGCTGTGCCTGTGGATGGTCGATGTAAACAAACTGTCTTGTGGCCCGCCAGCGGATTACCCAGATGGGCTATAGCAGCCCACGGGCTGCAGGTTGCCCACCATTGATTAGACCATCCCTGACTGGTGTTTGTCTAACCTGCTCTTAAAAATCTCCAATGACGGAGATTCCACAACTTCCCTAGGTAATTTATTCCAGTGCTTAACCACCCTGACAGGAAATTTTTCCTAATGTCCATTCTAAATTGCCCTTGCTGCAATTTAAGCCCATTGCTTCTTGTCCTATCCTCAGAGGTTAAAGAAAACAATTTTTCTCCCTCCTCCTTGTAATAATCTTTTATGTTGAAAACTGTTATCATGTCTCCCCTCAGTCTTCTCTTCTCCAGACTAAACAAACATTTTTTCAATCTTCCCTCATAGGTCACGTTTTCTAGATATTAAATTATTTTTGTTGCTCTTCTCTGGACTTTCTCCAATTTGTCCACATCTTTCCTGAAATATGGCACCCAGAACAGGACACAATGTTCCAATTGAGGCCTACTCAGCATGGAGTAGAGCGGAAGAATTACTTCTTTTGTCTTGCGTACAACACACCTGCTAATACATTCCAGAATGATGATTGCTTTTTTTGCATCAGTGTTACTCTGTTGACTCATATTTAGCTTGTGATCCACTATGACCCCTAAATACTTTTCTGCAGTACTCCTTCTCTTAGGCAGTCATTTCCCATTTTGTATGTGTGAAACTGATTGTTCCTTCCTAAGTGGAGTACTTTGCATTTGTTCTTATTGAATTTCATCCTATTTACTTCAGATCATTTCTCCAGTTTGTCCAGATCATTTTGAATTTTAATTCTATCCTCCAAAGCACTCGCAACCCCTCCCAGCATGGTATCATCTGAAAACGTTATAAGTGTATTCTCTATGCCATTATCTAAATCATTGATGAAGATATTGAACAGAACTGAACCCAGAACTGATCCCTGTGGGACCCCACTCGGTATGCCCTTCCAGCTTGACTGTGAACCACTGATAACTACTCTCTGGGAACGGTTTTCCAACCAGTTTTGCACCCACCTTATAATAGCTCCATCTAGGTTGTATTTCCCTAGTTTGTTTATGAGAAGGTCATGTGATACAGTATCAAAAGCCTTACTATAGTCAAGATATACCACATCTACTGCTTCCCCCTAGCCATGAAGCTTATCCTGTGAAAGAAAGCTATTAGGTTGGTTTGACACAATTTGTTCTTGACAAATCCTTGTTGACTGTTACTTATCACCTTATTATTTCTAGGTGTCTGCAAATTGATTGCTTAAGTATTTGTTCTATTATCTTTCCGGGTACAAAAGTTAAGCTGACTAGTTTGTAATTCCCTGGGTTGTCCTTATTCCCCTTTTTATAGATTGGTGCTATATTTGCCCTTTTCCAATCCTCTGGAATCTCTCCAGTCTTCCATGACTTTTTGAAGATAATTGCTAATGGCTCAGATATCTCCTCAGTCAGCTTCTTATTGTGAACCAATAAGCAAGATTCAGTTTTGATTAGTTAATGGCTGTTTGCACTGGTTCACTGTACCTGAAAGTGGACAAGACATCAGTGGTAACGCAAGAACAAATCTCTGATTTCAGGGTAACAAATTTCCCCTTGTAAAACTGAGTTATAATTATTATGTGAGCCAAAATATAAAGTAATAATGAGAGAGTGTTTCAATAGCTGAGGGAATTATAGAAAAGTGTTTAGACCTCTGCCAGCAATACTCAGAGACTAGACCTCAACTCTGATGCAATAAGAGAATAATCTCAAGGATATGTTCCTGTCTATAATTATGTGCGCCAAAATATAAAATAATAATGAGACAGTTCCCAGTAACTAGGGAAATTTCTGAAGATAATATAGTACTAGGCCACTGTCTGCCAGAATCAGTTAGAAGCAGGGGCTGGGAGGAAACATCCTCACCCCAATTTTTCCATTTACTGTACAGTAGATAAGGGAGGTCCACTAAAAGGCAATTTTTCTTTCTAATAGACAAAGTGAAAATAGCTTCTACTGAACTCAGCTGACCTTCCTAGTCACACCAAATAGGCTCTACCAGTTGAGAATACAGAGACAGTCATTATGTGACCTCTATCATATAACTTGCACCATTTAACCTCTCTCAGCAAACCGTGTTCAAACTCAAAATACACCATGAATAGCAGCTTGAAAAAGGTTAGTGAATGTTCAATCACAGCAAAATGAAAGTTCACTAAAAGTTTTTATGAATGGTTTGAGGGCATGAAAGTAATGTGGGAAACCACTGCTTGTTCTTGGAGGTTGGTGGAACTTGAATTGAAGCCAGTTTGAGGAACTATGGAGGATCAAGTACAATAGTCTGCACAGCTGCAAATTTCAATGACGTTTGTGTGTATGTGTCTGTCTGTGTGATGATAGTGTGATGGATCTGCTAGGCAGGGGACTAAAGCTCCCATTAGCCTCCTCCTCCCTGCAGTCATGAGCCAGGCCATAGCTGGGCTCTGTTTGAGGAGCAGAGGCCGCATGGCAGCGCAGGAGCTGCAGGGAAACCCCAGGAACTGTGGACAGAGCCGCATGTGGAACAGGCTATGACTGCCGGACGTTACAGCTGTGTGCAGATCTGTGTGGGACTTAGGATGGAGCAGCAGTGGTTGGACAGGGGAACTAGTGCAGATGGGCCCCCTGGACTGGAAACCTATTTGTAGCTATTTGCTTGAAATAGAGACTGGACTGGAGGCACTAGGCTTGAAGAGTCCTGACTCTTGTTTGGGCCCCTGGGGTAGTCCAAACAAGAACTGCCATTGTTCACTTTGAACTGAAATAGTTTAAGCCTCCTTAGCGAGAGTATTTGCAACCTTTCCCTTTCCTGCCAGCCATAGTGAAATAACCTTTCCTTAGCCATATGTCTGAGTCATTATTGGGACATACCAAGGCTAGTGCCTACAAGACTAGTTGCTGAAGCATCTACAAGTTGCAGTACACCTGGCATGCTACTGGCACCCTAGGGAGTAGCCCCAGTAATTACACTACCTTCCTATCCCTCCTGCTGATCATAAGGATAAGCACTGTGGTTAAGACAGCATGATGCAGAGAGCCAAATTGGAAATGTGACCCAGTCTATAAAAAGTTTGTTGTTTTTTTCTTAGTCAAAAGCAGAAAAACCTGGCAAAAAGCCCGCCTTACACTATGAAAAAATTTATAATTGGAATTGAGTGAACAATGATTTTTTTTTTGTCTCTTCAGGAGAGATTAATTACAGATGTTGAAATTTTTCATAAATATAAACTGGAGAGAGCAGACCAGAATGACTCACTTTATCATACAAATGATGCTGCAGATTAAAATTTTTTACTATGTACAATATATACCTTTTGACCCTGTTTTCCTGAGAGACAAGAATGATTCCTTCGCTATACTAGATTTTTAAAAAAGAATTGAAGACAAATTATTTTGCCCAGCCATTGTAGTATATTTATTTCACATACAACTCTGAGTACACATAATAATTATATTAGGTGTCAGTATATTTATGCCTGCATCTGTAATTTTCACTCCATGCATCTGAAGAAGTGGGTTTTTTACCCACGAAAGCTTATGTCCAAATAAATCTGTTTAGTCTTTAAGGTATCACCAGACTCCTTGTTGTTTTTATAATAATTATAGAAGTGCGGTTGAGATGAGTTTTGCATTTAAGGCAGAGATTCAAGCATTTTATTACATATGGAGAATACAGCAGATCATCCCAAAAATCACAGCACTGAGTACAGAATGAATTTCTTGAGAATTTACAAGTATGGGTTCCTTAAGAAATTTAATTCCTTGTTATCCAGAATAATCTTAATGGCAAAATAACAGATTCTTCAAAATTTCCCATATTGTTAAAACTCATGGAAGTCTAATGCATTATCTGCATTTAAAGACCTGTTTTTAGGATTAATATAATTCTTTGTCACTATTTTTCATTGCTGAAATTTCTTCTTTAGCCGTGACCAAAGAATAATGATCTCTTGAAGAGAAAGTCACAAAGATTTCCCCTTTTTCAAAATGACTGCTACCTCTATTCTTTTCAATGGCATTGAAGAAACAGCCTGTCCTCACGGAAGATAGTAGCCCTTCCCCACCACCCCATCCTCTCAAGGGAAACCAGGACATTGAGAGTGCAGGTTAACTTTAAGAAATTCGAACAACTTAAAGCATGGAAATGTACAGTTAATTCAACCGAACAACCTTAACTCTGCTCTGCAGTGATTCCCTGAGTGGGGAAAAATAGATGAAAACTTTAATTGTTAAAAAAATAGTTTAATCTAATCTGGGACATGAGCATTATTAGGTCCTGATTATTCCATGGTATCACTACAGGACTTGGGTAGTTTTTCTCCGGTAATTGCCTTGCACCTTCTGTAGTTTATGTATACACGTGCAAAATAGCTGTAAATACTAGTGCAGAATCTGGCTGATGGTTATTTGTTTTATATAAACACAGTTGTCCGGGGAATAGGTAGGCTACATTTTTTACACACAGTTGGCACTCGGTTTGCCCAGATACATGGCAATTCAGGCGGCTGATTCTCAAAGGACCTAATGTATGAAATGAGAATATCTTCCCATCGTTGAATACATATGCCAAAATAATTCTTTTTGCTTAGTTTTTCTGGGAATGTCCCAAGTTTATTATCTTATAGATAAAGGTGCCAATGTAAGCCAAATATACTGTGACATCTTCCCTGTGATCCAGTGAGGATGTGGAGCTCTCAGTTGTGTTGAAGCTGGCTCTGACCTAGCCATCAAGATATGTCTAAGGGGAGAAAACCTGTTAAATTCTAAGTTTAAATGGTTAGTAAAAATGCTGAGTTTTCATCCTGACCAAGAAATAAAATAAGGGAAAAATATAATGATGTTAGTTCTTCCTCAGTGAAGGATATGCATAAATATTGAAGGGTGGACACCCTCACTAGTGCAGGTGTTTGGGCACACACTCTCAGAAACTAGACTACATACAGAACAGAAAGAAAAATCTGAATCCTTCACTTCATCTACCTCTTAAAGAGGCTGCGTTGGAAAATCACCACTGTCATCCACAAATAAGTGGATTTCTCTCAAAGGATTCTGCAGACAGGAAAATGAAAGCTACCAGCAAGGAGGAATTTGGAAGCTGCTTCAGTTTCCAGACATCGGTCTCTGCCACCTGTTTGGGAAAGCAAGATAAAAAGTTTGGAATTTACACCTGGACCTGCTGCTTTGAAGTACAAGAGATGCCAAGTTAGCAGCCGTTTAATTTTCTCTACATAATGGTGAGTAGAAATGACACCAAACTAAAAAAAACTCGTAAAAGCTGGTATGCAACTAAATATAAATGATTTCTTCTATATATTTATTTATATATTGGAGGGAGGCCAGATTTACATGGCATTATTTCTTCCTGTTTTAATAAGAGTTACTCCTTTAGTTGTGTCCCATTGTGTTGCATGTTTCTTGGCATAGAGGTCTTGATTCATCATTCCAATATTACTGTATTTCATTCTCTGCACAATTAATATTATGAAACACATCATTATATTCATGCTGCATGTCATAACTCCATGAGATCAAATCTCTCGTGCCTTGTGACTGAAAATCAGTTTTAAGTGAAACTAACAAGAAGTGTATTTTTCTGCCACCAAGGTCTCTCTAACATTGCTCTATCCCCCTTTCCCTTCCTTCATCTCTGGGTTGAATTTCACATTTGGTTTCTACATTTGCATGCCTGAGCCTCTTCTGTGGGACATGGCTCAGGAAATTTTACTTGCATCTTTGGCTTCCTTTCCGTTAAATGACATTCCGTAGTTTTAATCAGACATTCCCTGTTATTTGACACTTTAAAAATCCACTTTCATTCTTGCATACATTGTTTACTGTATGTTGGAACTCCTCAAAGTAAGAGACTGATTTCACCAAACACAGGACAAGAATGACACCATAGTGTCTACTCTGAGCTTATTTTACAGACTCAATTGCCAGTGATGCTAAGTTTTGTAAAGACTATATTACCTTCCTAAGAGAGGCAAATCTTATCCCTGACTCTGCTGTACTACAGGAATTCTCACAGACGCTTAGTAAAAAATGGCTAGCTATAGCAGACACCATTAAAATGTCCACGTTTACTAACATGTAGTACAACATAGTTTCAGAGATACTGCAATATTAACCTACCCTTGGAAAAGTAAATACAACATCTCAAATATTATTTTGTGGAAACTGTTGGGAACTCCCTTTGCGTCAGTTCTTTTGAAAACCCCATAAGTAATATAGAGAGGATCTTTGAATAGGCATGTCCCCTGAAAACATTCTCGAACAGTAGAAGACACCTCTCCTGCAAGTAAGCTTGGCTCTTAGCAGTGCTGAGCACTTGCTGAACTCCCACAGTTCTTAAAGTGTGTGAGAGTTGAAGGTACTCAGTCCTTCCTAGGATTGTAACAGGAATGTAATCATCTGAAGATTCACTTCTCTAGACACATCCCTGGTGGGCCATAATTAATATAATTCAGATGACCTCATTCACTTGCTCTGAGTGATTTAATATATGAAATGCTCACAACTATTTAGCATTTGAAAAATGTTAACATTTTAAATATTTTATAGAGCAGGAATATTTGAGTAATTCATAAACATTTTTCATACATTTTATGAAACCTTGCGTGGCCCATTTGTTTCATCATCATTGCCTATCACATGGAGAAAACCCCAGCTGCATGCAGCAAATAAAGAGGATTAAATCCAGAGCAGCACAGTTCTGGATTTTCATGTAGTCTGTTTCACTTGCTGTCAGCTACCATGCAGCTGAAATGTCTTTTGGGATCCAGTTTCCTTTTAGATTGGTATGCAGACTAAAGCACTGAAATATATTTAGAAATGTACATTGGTGCCGTTAGCTCAGTCATTTGAGCACTATATATCTGAAAAACAATCAATTGATGAAATATCTCTGAATGTTATAGAGCAGTGGTTCCCAAACTTGTTCCGCCTCTTGTGCAGGGAAAGCCCCTGGCGGGCTGGGCCGGTTTGTTTACCTGCCGCGTCCGCAGGTTCAGCCAATCGTGGCTCCCAGTGGCCATGGTTCACTGCTCCAGGCCAATGGGAGCTGCTGGAAGCGGCGCGGGCTGAGGGACATACTGTTATAGAGCATCCTGCAGTTTAACAGCCCTTTCCCCCATTTGTTATTAATACAAACATAAATCAAAAGTCTTGCCAAACAAACAGGTTTTACCCTATGATGTGAAGCTTTGTTGGACCGCTGCTAAGTGTAAGTTCCAGATACACGAGCCTGCCACCAAGAATGCCCTACCATCAGTCATGGAAAGTTCTAACTCTGGAACCAACAGCAAGAGTGATGCAGTAGATCTAACTCCCATTATGGGATATTGGGGGAGAAGTGATCTCACACATGACTGGCTCTCAGACACTGCGTGACTTCTGCATAAAACTATTTGTATTGACATTGACTTATTATAGTTTTTGAATGTTTGGATGACATACCTTCTGATAGATTCCATATAGTGAGCAAATAGATCACTAAAAATATTTTCACGAGTAGGCGGCAACACTATTTTTACATCGTTCCCCAGCAGTGCTGCAACAGTTAAAAAGTTCTCATACTGATAAAAAGGTAGCTCTAAAATACAAATAAAAAATGGCTAAACAGATCCCAAAACTTAGACCATGCCTGCTGAGCTTCAGTCCAAGAAGAATTTTTATGCCCAATTTTTTGTATAAATCTCAATATCGCAGCATTTATAAAGGAAAAACTAACCCCAGTGGGTACAGTTAAGAAGTTATATAGCCAGTAGTTAAGACAGGACTAGTCTGAGCAGGGAATATTGCTAGAACAGCCATATCTTACAGTTTAATAAAAAGTTAAACGGAATATTTTTAGTACTCCCACTCTGTCTTTTGGTTAAAGCACGGGACTGGGAATGAGGAGATCAAGGTTCTATTCCCCTCTCCACCACTGATTTGCTATGTGGCCTTGATCAGTTTATATCAATCTCACGGGGCCTCTTTTCTCAGAGGATAGTAAAATGGTGATAATAGTTTCTACGTCTGCAGAATACTGTGCGTCTGTTCATTTAACTGCTTTGAATTTCTCAGATAGAAAGTACTATAGCAATGAAAGAAAATAACCACTGTAGTCAAGTGATACTTATTTGAATATGTAGACTCTGTTTTTCTCAGCATGTGAGACTCTTCCCATTACAGAAGCAGAAGTGTTAGAGATATTAGTCAGGTACTTAAATAAACATATTTAAGTGCTTAAGGACAAAACATCCCGAAGGTAAGGATAGTCCAGTGGTTAGGGTGCTAGGTTGGCTGATTGGAGTTAAATTCTTTGCTCTGCCATAGACTCCCTGTGTGACCTTGGGAAAGTCACTTAGACCCAGTTTTTCAAAGATGTTTAGACACCTACAGATGCAGTGTCAACTGGAACACTCGGTCAAAAAGGGACCCTCCCCAGCCCAGTGAAAATGAGTGAGTGAGTGAGGGTGGGGGAGAGCGAGTGACGGAGGGAGGGGGGATGGAGTGAGTGGGGAGGGGCCTCAGAGAAGGGGCGCGGCAAGGGTGTTCAGTTTTGTTCGGTTAGAAAGTTGGCAACCCTAGATGCAGATAGGTCCGTAGTGGTGTTTTCAGAAGTATCCGAACATGTTAGGTGCCTTGCTGCCAATGGCATTTTGGTATCTAACCTGTTTAGGTGTTTTTGAAAATACTACTAGGTATTTTGCATCTTTAGTGCCTAAATACCTTTGAAAATCTGACCCTTAGCCTCTCTGTGCCTGAATTCCCCATCTGTAAAATAGGGATAATGGTATTTCCAAACAGGATAAATGAATTAAAGATTGTGAGGTGCTCACAATCTGCAGTGACAGGGGTCGTATAAGTACCTTAGATAGATAGTGTCAATACAGCTCCTGAGAGAGAAATTTGATCTGAACCATGTAAATCTAATGAGAGGATTTTTGAAAATTAGAATTATTCCAGATTAAACTAATTTTTTAAATTTCAGAGTAACTATTGCAAGGTCTGAAGGAGACAAATATTGAGTACGATTCCTTTTGTGAGCATGTTTTCTTTGTGGCTTGGACTCCGGTATCCAAGCAATGCAGGTGTAATGTTTCTTTGTTGCAGGATGTTTAGTCTTTTGTTTCAAAACAAGAAAGTAAATTGAGTTGTTTATGATGATTAATGCTAGTAACAAGTATCTCTTGAAGATGGCATGGGATTCAGGAAAGTTTTTGCTTAAGAGGGCAAACAATTATAGATAGCTCTGCTGAAAAGAAAGAGACTAATGCACAAACAAAAGTACTTGAGGAACAAATTGAAATGATCTATCTGCATCTCTACTTTGTAAAGATTTTTCCTAATGAGCTGCTGAGAAGAAAGTATGAACTCATTTAGTTTTAAAAGGGCTCAGTATGCTTTGCTCAGGACTAGAGCTTCATTTTATAAACAAAGAATATAGGAAAGCACACAGTTAAACAAAAGAAAACAGTCAGACTGTCCTGACAAATAGACCTGAAAATGTTTCTTTAGTTTCTGGCCCTCTGAAGATGAATGTAATATTTATGTAAAGTTTCAGCCACTCTCATATCTCAGAGCTTCAAGAAGAGAAAATCAGGTAATTTTAAAATATACATCACAGTTTCTGACTCTTCCCTTGCAATGCTCAATGACTGATTACTCAGCTGTCTTTAGTTGAGGCAAATCAGGAGTAGCTCACTAAAGAAAATGTGGCACTTGAGGGGCGCATTAGCGCTTAGTGGGAAAGGTTAAATGTACTGTGCTTTGAAAAACCAGCATTGTAGCTCATGTCAAGGAAAAATTACAGTGGGTGCACTTAAAAAGTTCATTCCAGTGTTAGCAATATTTCTGGTTCCAATGATATTCCCTGTACTGAAAATGGGCAGTACCATGAAAACTGGTGATATATCTGCAACTGGAGTCAACCGTAAGTGCATAACACTGCATTTGCTAGCAGCTCTGAAAACAATGTGCTGTCCTCAGCAGATGGATGGATGCATGAGATCAAACAAACAAACAAAACACCTCATTGTTTTCATAGATTTTTAAGGCCAGTAGTAACCATTATGTTTATTTGATCTGACCTATTGCATAACATAGGCTATAGAATTTTATCCATTGATTCCTGCATCTAGCACAACAACTTGTTGTTGAACTAAAGCACATCTTCTAGAATGACATCTAACCTTGATTTCAAGACTCCAAATGATGGAGAACTTACCACATCCCTTAGTACTCTGTTCCAATGGTTAATTGTCTTTTCTGTTAAAAATTTGCATCTTATTTCCACTTTAAACTTTGCTGACTTCAAGCCAGTGAAACTAATTCTGCCTTTGTTAGACTGAAGGTCTCTCTAGTATCAGGATAAGACAGCACTCAGGAATGTCCTAACTTGGACCCTTTTTGCATCAACCTGTGTGGGGCATTGCAGGGGTGCAGAATGGCCAATCAGTGCAAAGTGGGCACAGCCTGGCATATGGATCTATCTGGCCTCTTTGTGGGCTAGCTGGTGTAATGGTGCCATAGAACGGGTATGAATCTGACTGACTCCCTGTTTGTGTCTTTGCCAGGAAGGAACTGATTTTCAGTAAGTGGAGGCCTAAGGTTTGTTTGAATTTCTGTGCCTTTTGTATGCTTGCATTTTATTATGGCATCACATGTGAATTATGCATTTTTGCTGACAAATGGATATTTAGATCCCCTTGGACAAGTGGAGGCCTGATATGTTCCACAATTGCACTGATTTTACACACAAAGTTGGCGTGCAAGTGCACATGCACAAATGCAAATGGAGCTGGACCTTCAACTTTCTGACCACGGAAGAAAACATAAAATCAGCACTGATAAAGTTTGCAGGTGACCCACAAGTTCAGAGAGTGATAAATGATGAAAAGGACAGGTCACTGGTATCCAGCAATCTGGATTGATTGGTAAGATGGGCACAAACAAGCTATGCATTTTAATACAGCCAGATGTAAAATTATACATCTAGGAACAAAGAATATAGGCCATATTTACAGAGATGGGGGACTCTATCCTGGGAAGCAGAACTTCTGAGAACTTGGGGTCATGGAGGATAATCAGCAGAACTTGAGCTCCCAGTGTGATGCTATGGCTAAGAGGGCTAATGCAATCCTTGGATGCATCTTGAGTAGGAATAGGAAGGTAATTTTACCTCTATTTGACACTGGTGCAACTGCTACTAGAATATTGTTTTCAGTTATGTCCACAGTTTCAAGAAGGATGTTGATAAACTGAAGGATGTTGATAAACTGAAGAGGGTTCAGAGAAGAGCTGCAAGAATGATTAAAGGATTGGAAAACACGCCTTATAGTGAGACACTCCAGATGCTCAATCTGTTTATTTTAAGAAAGAAAAAGGTTAAGGGGTAACTTGATCATTCTATAAATACCTACATGGGGGACAGAACTTTGATATAATGGGCCCTTCAAAGTAGTTGATAAACTATCATCCAATAGCAGGAAGTTGAAGCTAGACAAATTCAGATTTGAAATAAGGCACACATTTTTAACAGTGAGGGCAATGAAGCATTGCAACAACTTACCAATGATTATGGTGCATTCTCCATCACAGGAAACTGTAAAAATGAAGATTAGATGTTTTTCTAAAAGATATTTCTCTAGTTCAAACAAAAAATAATTCAGGAAGTTCTATGTCCTGGGTTATACAGGAGGTAAGATTAGCTGGTCACAATGGTCCCTTCTGGCCATATAATCTATTAATATAAAAGGGAACTTCCTTACAGTGTTGGAGGAGGGAAGGAGTGGAATTATCCCATTCCTTCTCTTCAGGAGGCTCTGCTCCCAAGGATTACTAAGCCAACAGACTGCTCTGTCATAGTGAGATAAGATACCAGGCTTGAGGGTAACATTTAATAGTTCCAGTTACTAAATTTCTCTTTCTTATCATCATCATCTTTGTTAAAAGAGCTTGCTCTCATGTTGACTCATTTTCTGGTCTTGTTTTACTGCCAGGTGTTCTGAAATCCCTCCAAAAATGGAAAATAAATCAATTAAAATTCTATCTTGATGCAGCCACTGTCTGAATACAAATCACTATGAAGAAGATAACAGGGCTGCCAAACAGACAGAAAGGACAATCTTCTTGTGTCTCTCATATTACTGAGGGTATAAACAACAGAATGGAAAGTCAAACCAACCCCAGGACCATATTCACTCCTGGAATAAACAGGCATCAATCCCATTGAGCTGAATTTGGAAACTCCATATGGTTGAATTTGTCCTGTCAAGTTTCAAAAATAGCAAAACAGCATTTTATGTAAATCTTTTCATTCCAGCAGTCTGAGTCTGTTGGTGAGAAGTGCACCATAACTCCTGGCAATGGTAAGGAGTTACAATAATGATATAGTTTATATGTGTAATCAATCCGAAGTTATTACTGTCACTTCAGCTTTTACTTCCACAGGGTGAAAGAAGAGAAAACAAATGAAACTTTCATTGGGAGACACTAGAAACCTCCACTACTGAATGCACATAGTAGTATATTATATATGTGTGTGTATAATACATTGCACATGAAAGGTGCCAAACTGATAGCACTGAAGATAGGCCTTTAATTTAATTTATCTACTGAACAGATATAGTCCAGGCAGTGACAGCTAACCTTCCTTAACCAACAAATGTGCTCAAGCTTGACCAGAAAGAACCACCTCTTGGGGAAAGAGACTCTATTCCACTCTATCCCTGCATTTCTGAAGTGCTTGTCATATTCCTATCTAGACTCTGTATGTGTATTTGTAGCAGGGTGCTGGTGCAAAGGCACCTAATTATCACCTGCTCAGCCAGCCCCAATCAGGGGAAATAGATTGAGGCTGGGGAGAAGCCTGGTGCCTGGCCTTTAGAATCGGCTGCACCTGCAGGCCTGAGGATTCAAGGGCTATAAAGGCTGGCTGGCAGCCAGAAGAAGGGGGAATGGCCAGGGGAAGGTCAGTCTCCAGGCTGAGGGCAGACTCTGTTTAGGAGAGGAGGTTATCAGGCCTACAAGCTCTGTATATAGCATAACACTGGTGGTGGGAGAACGTTGTTAAATAAAGCCACGGGTGCTGCATAACTAGAAGCCTCTCTGAGCTTTATTGGGGCAGCTAGTGGGCCCCAGGAAGAGGGGCGGGCAGAGGACTTGTTACGGTATTATAGATGTTCAGGTCTGATCAGAACAGGCATTGTGTAAAAATGTAAAAGGCAATAATGTTAATCTGGAGAAAATCAAGACTTTCCTATTTAAGGCTGTAATTCCGTCCTCACATCATGCCATAAGGTGGAAGTATTACTAGGATTTCAAGAATGTGTGTGATCCTAAATGCCCTGTGTGTGGTAATATCTAGGAGCACTGGAGAGAGCTACAGAGACAGTAATAGCCTTTACTAGGAATTTCCTGTGTTACATTGGTTTAAATCAGACCCCGAGGGGTGTATTTTCAGCAAAGTGGAGGCCCTGAAAAGAAGTCAAACATTTTCTTATACCAGCACATTTTCAGTGTTGCAGGTTTAACTACTCAATTGCAGCACAAATCAAATGGTTAGATTTGTGACTACTCAGATTTGTACCTGAAAAATGAGGCTGGGTCACCAGCAATTTGGTCCTTTGCATAATTGACTGTTTTTAGTGGTAACTTAACATTAAAGAGAACAAATTCCAACTGCTTCCCCCCCAAATTATTTTTATTAACATACTGGTATAATGGGTCCAAGCATAATTTTCACTAGGTACTGTATGAAGTGATGGGGACAGGGGAAAGATTCTCCAGTGAGATTGGAATAGCTCTTAGACAATCTTGGCAAAAAAATGACATGACAGCCTATCTCACAAAGTACAAGTAAGTGAAAAAATATCTTACTATATACAGGTATTTCAAGCGTACTGGATTTCCAATAGTGACTCTTCAGTTAAATGTATAAGACAGTTTCCATTGCAACCCTGATTTTCACCCCTCACCTCCCGGAGAATTCTTTGGAAACTTTGAGGTTTCATAAATTGACATGCTACTCCATTTGCCATTATGATTTGTGTTGGGGAACGTTTCCTACTACATTTGTTGTTCAGCCAGAAAGCTATATTTCTTCATCCATCATGAGGGCAGAGTTGAGATTAGCTCAAATGGTGCATGCAAATCATTCCTCAGCAGCTATTAAGCAAGCTTTGGCTATTTCTATAGCACCTTTACAGTTCTTCAATCTGCCTCATTCACTATAAAATACAGTGAAGATGTAACCATGATCAAGGCTGAAAGGAAGATATCCTGACCTCTGTTTCCCACTCCTGATGAAGACCTTGGTGTTAATATCCTAGAGAACACAAGTTCGAAACTTCTGCTGTAACAATATGTATAAACCCCATGTTCATTTTGTAACTCTCAGTATCGCCAATCCCAAGTGTTCAGAAATCACAAGCCCATGACAATCAAGAGATCATAAGATTTTAAAAATAATTGTTGGGTTCTTTTAATTTGCCTTTTGGATTTTGTTCCATTAGGGTCATGTTTTCAAGATCTTCTCCACAACCCTGAAGGCCAGAGACTTTGCTTTCTTTTTTTTTTTTTTTTAAATGAAAGCCAAGATTTGCACATAATCACATGACTCCAGGAGCAAGGCTTAAAGAAAAACACCATCTATCGCAAGAGTGAGCAGCACTACTTCCCTAATCATTCTGGCCTCATTTCTCTTACTTTCTGGTTAATTCTGCTAAAGGTTTGCATTTTTATTTAACATATTTTTTGATGTGGGTTTTAAGTAAGGCTACGTTTTAGTCACGGGTATTTTTAGTAAACATCATGGACAGGGCACAGGCAGTAAACAAAAATTCACAGCCCATGACCTGTCCATGACTTGTGCTATATATCCCTGACTAAATCTGGTATGGGGGGGTACTCGTGGGGGAGTACCCCGGGGGGCGCAGCAGGTGTTGGGGGGTGGTGGTGGTGCATGGGCCGGGACAATAGCTGGTGCTGAGGGGGGGTGTTGGCGGGGCTGGCAGGCTCCCTACTATTGGCTGGGAACCGCAGCCAATGGGAGCTGCGGGGGCAGTGCCTGCAGGTGGAAGCAGCATGCGGAGCTAGGAGCTGAGGGAGGGACATGTTGCTGTTTCTGGAGAGCCCCCCGAGGTAAGTGTCACCCAGAGCCCCAACCCCCAGTCCTGAGCCCCCTCCCACATCCAAACTCCTGCTGCTCCTGGGGGTGGGGAGGCAGTGGCCCGAGACTGCCCCAGCAGTCGCTGATGCGGCTGGCCCAGGGGCTGCCTGAGCTGCTCAGGCGGCCCCCGGGCCAGCCACACAGGCCACGGCAGAAGTCATGGAGGTCCCAGAAAGTCACGGAATCTGTGACTTCCATGACCTTCGTGACAAACTTGTAGCCTTAGTTTTAAGGTAAGAAACATTAGAGGAAAAAATAAGAAAAACGTGCTGAATGTACGTTGTATCTGAAAATGACTTCCATAAGAACATAAGAAGGGTCATACTGAGTCAGACCAATGATCTATCTAGCCCAGGATCCTGTCTTCTGACAGTGGCTGGAACCAGGTGCTTCAGAGGGAATGAACGGAACAGGGCAGTTTATCAAGTGATGCATCCTCTGTTGTTCAGCTCCAGGTCCTGGTAGTCAGAGGCTTGGGGACACTCAGAGCATGGGGTTGTATCCCTGATCATCTTGGCTAATAACCACTGATGGACCTGTCCTCCATGAATTTATCTATTTCTTTTTTGAACCCAGTTATAGTTTTGGCCTTCACAACATCCCCCGACAAAGAGTTCTACAGGTTCACTGTGCGTTGTGTGAAGAAGTAATTCCTTTTATTAAACCTGCTTCCTATTAATTTCATTGGGTAACCCCTGGGTTTTTATGTTATGTGAAGAGGCAAATAACACTTCCCTATTCAGTTTCTCCACACCATTCATGATTTTATAGACCTCTGTCTTACCCCCCTTGTCTCTTTTTTTAAACTGAATAGTCCTAGTCTTTTTAATCTCCCCTTATATAGAAACTGTTCCCTACGCCTAATTTTTGTTGCCTATCTCTGTTCTTTTTCCAATGCTAATAGATCTTTTTGAGATGGGGCAACCAGAACTGCATGCAGTATTCAAGGTGTGAGCATACCATGGATTTATATAGTGGAATTATGATATTTTCTGTCTTATTGTCTATCCCTTTTCTGATATCAGAGGGGTAGCCGTGTTAGTCTGAATCTGTAAAAAGCAACAGAGGGTCCTGTGGCACCTTTTTCTGTTAGTCTTAAAGGTGCCACAGGACCCTCTGTCCCTTTTCTGATGGCTCCTAGTGTTCTGTTAGTTTTTTTGACTGCCACTGCACACTGAGCAGATGTTTTCAGAGAACAATTCACAATGACTCCAAGATTTCTTTCTTTCTTGAATGATAAAATGATAATTTTTAAAGGTTGCCTTTTTGCCTCTGTCAGCCTCTTTTACTCTGTTGGGTAGCCATGGTGGCATTTTTTTCTTCTCTTGCTGTTTTTGTTTTTAATTTGGGGGTATACATTTAATCTAAGCCTCTATTATTTTGTTTTTGAAAGGTTTCCAGGCAGCTTGCAGGCATCTTACTCTTGTGACTGTTCCTTTTAATTGCTGTTTAACTAGCTTCCTCATTTTGTGTGGTTTCCCTTTTTGAAGTTAAATGCTACTGAGGTGGGTTTCTTTGGTATTTCCTCACTTACAAGGAAGTTGCTATTACTGAGCAGTTCAACTATATTCACCTTTTGGACTACATGCTGTTCTCCACTTTGGACTAAATAAAGACTTGTCTCTCCCCTTGTGAGTTCCGGGACAGGCTGCTCCAAGAAGCAGTCATTAATGCTGTCAGTAATTTTATCTCTGCATCCTGTCCTGAGTTGATAGGTACCCAGTCAATATGGGGATAGTTGAAATTCCCCATTATTGACTTTTTTTTCTATTTGTGTAGCCTCTCTAATCTCCCTGAGTATTTCACAATTACCGTCACCGTCCTGGTCATGTGGTTGGTAGTGTAGTCCTACTGCTATACTCTTATTATCAAGTATGGAACTTCTATCCATAGAAATTCCATGGTTTGATTCATTTAAAATATTTACTATGTTTGCTTCTATACTTTCATTCACATATGGTGCCACTCCTCCACCAACACTACCTACTCTGTCATTCCTATATATTTCATACCTTGTGTCCCATTGATTATCATTGTTCCACAAAGTTGCTATGATGCCCATTATATCAATATCCTTATTTAATACCAGATACTCAAGATCACCCATCTCAGTGTTTAGACTTCTAGCATTTGTATACAAGCACTTACGAAATTTGTCAATATTTAGTTGTCTGCTTTCATGTGATGTATTGAATGGGACTCTTTTTATTTGACTCTATCTCTTGTATTTGTCTCTATCGCCTGTACTTTATCAACTCCTATCCTCTCCACTTTACTAGGATATAGAGAATCCCCATTATAGAGATCTTCCCTTAACGGATGTCTCTGTCTGAACTACATGCTCCTCTGTCCCTGTTGACTTTCCCCCAGCCCTTAGTTTAAAAACTCCTCTACAACTTTTTAAATTTTACAATGCCAGCCCATCTTTTCCAAAAGGTTCCCCAGTTCCTACTCAACCTCAATTCCTCCTCCTAACACCATCCTCATCCATGCATTGAGACTCTGAGGTTCTGCCTATCTAATGGGCCCTGTGCCTGGAACTGGAAGCATTTTAAAGAATGCTACCATGGAGGTCCCGGAGTTTAATTTCTTACCTAGCAGCCCAAATTTGGCCTCCAGGACCTTTCTCCTATCCTTCCCTATATCATTGGTACCTACATGTACCACAACCACCAGCTACTGCCCAGCACTGCACATAGATCTGTCTGAATGTCTTGAGAGGTCCACAATATTAGCACCTAGCAGGCAATTTACCATACGGTTCTCTGAGCCATCACAAACAAAACTATCTATATTTCTAAAAATTGAATCTCCCATTACTTTTACCCGTCTCTTCCTAATAACTGGGGCCTACTCCTCCGGAGGGGTATCCTCAGTGGGAGAGGATACCATGACATCATCTGGATGGAGGGTCCCAACTATGGGATCATTTCCCTCTGCTCCAGCTTGTTGTTCTCCTTCCCCAAGACTTTCATCCTCCTCAACAGTATTGTCAGGGGTTAAATTAAATTTGATTTTAGCTAGGTTTATCATCAGTGCCATAAAATATTAGGAGGAGAAAATAAAAGATGCATAATTAAAACTTAAATTGTTCTTAAAAAGAATATAACAATTGTTACAATCTATTACAAAGTAAATTAAACTATGTATTGTGACACAATCGATTTATTTGAAATAACTGTATTGCATTAGCCCGTCTGTGTCCTCCAAGATGTCTTTGAAACTGAGATGTTAGCTAGCACCCTTAAAGTAAGGTACAGAAAGGGAATAGAGGGACAGTAGCAAGGGGAAAGAAAATACTATTCTCTCATGATGTGGACTTTTTTATCCAATTTATCTGCTCCTTTCCATGTGCAAATCAAAGAATTAACAGGTGATGGAGCAGACCTCTGGCTATGCCACATACTTGTCTATAAGTTCTTGGCTACATTTAGTTCTAGACTGCAGCAGGACAACTTTTGGTCTCAATCTTTTTAATAGTCCTTTCAGACCCTGATTCAGTAAAGCACTTAACCACGTGCACACATGCTGCTTAAAGTTAAGCACATATTTAAGCGCTTTGCTGAATCAGGGCCTTAGTGGAGGAGGAAGTAAGGAGTGGCATCTAGATCTTGATCCTGGAAGATGCTGAGTATCCTCAATTCCCATTGACATCACTCATCATTTCATAGATTCATAGAATTAAGGTCAGAAGGGACCTTTGTAGTCACTGAGATCACAGCAGATCTTATCTACGCCATGGAGACTATGCCAGCATAGTTATGTTGATGTAGCTATGTTGACATAACCCTGTAGCGTAGACGCAGCCTACACCGATGGAAGGGGTTATTCCATTGGTCTAGAAATATCACCTACTCAAATGATGTAGCTATGTTGACATATGCATTCTTCTATTGACATAGCTATGCCAACCTAAGCCCTAATGAAGATGCAGCTATGTCAATCTGTGTGTGGTTTTTGTCATACTCTTGATGCACACAGCTATGTTAACCTAACTTTTAAGTGTAAGCTAAGCCTTAGAAATACATGTGGTGTTGATTTAAAACTGCAAGTGATGGAGAATCCACCACTTCCCTAGATAAGTTGTTCTAATGGTTAATTACCATCCTTGGTTTTTTTTTTAAAAGCACTTTATTTCTAGTCTGAATTTGTTTAGCTTCAGCTTCCACTCACTGAATCTTGTTATGCCTTTTTCTGCCATATTAACAAGCAGTATACTATTGGAAATTTCTTCCCCATGTAGGTACTTATAGGCCGTGATCAAATCATCCTCTTAACCATCTCTTGGATATGCTAAGTGGTTTGGGCTTCTTAAGGGCTGGTCCACACTAAGCCCCCAGTTCGAACTAAGATACGCAACTTCAGCTACGTGAATAACATAGCTGAAGTCGAAGTATCTTAGTTCGAACTTAAAGGTTCTTACCGCGGGTCCACACGCGGCAGGCAGGCTCCCCCGTCGACTCCGCCTACTCCTCTCGCAGAGCAGGATTACCGGCGTCGACGGCGAGCACTTCCGGGATCGATTTATCACGTCTAGACAAGACGCGATAAATCAATCCCAGAAGATCGATTGCTTGCCGCCGAACCAGCGGGTAAGTATAGACGTACCCTTAGTCTCAGTATAAGGTATGTTTTTCAGACTTTGAATAATTCTTGCAGTCCTTTTCTGAACACTTTCCAATTTGTCAACATCTTTTTGAATGTGTGGCTACCATGCCTGGATACAGTATTCCAATAATGGTCTCACTAATACTCAGTAGTACCACCTCCCTACTTTACTTGATATACCATTGCTTTTGCATTCAAGATCACATTTGTCCTCTTAGCTACAGCATTGCGCTGGAAGCGCATATTCAATTGGTTGTCTTTCATTATTGCTAAGTCACTTTCAGTATCACTGCATTCCAAGATGCAATCCCCCATCTTGTAAGTGTAACCTACATTCTTTGTTCCTAGATGTATGACTTTGCATTTGTCTTTATTAAATCTTATGATGTTCAAACAAGCCCATCTTACCAAGCAATCCAGACTGGTCTGTAACTCAGCACCTCACAAAATCAGATACGTGGGGTCTACAAAAGGGGTCTTTCAATCGTATGCCAGGTTCTGACTCTCAGGCTGGCAGCCAGCATTGCCACAGTGATATCCTAGTGAGGGTGGCTTCTTGGTGGACACAAAAATGAGGAGTGACTGTGTCTAATTTCCTTATTTGTGATTTTCCCTTGTTCATCGTTTGACTTTTTAAAGATGAGACTATTATCTTACAGCAATGGGCTGATGATATTTGATGGCTTCTTGCTGAGGTAGATTGCTCTGATGCAGTGAAATTAAAACACTGCCTAAATGTTTCTAGCTGTTGGGCCTGATACAGCATCCTTTGCTCACATGAGCAGTCCCACTGAACTTATTAAGGGCAAAATCCTGGCATTTCTCCTGGTAAAGGGCACTTACTCCTGGTGAATAGTACCTTACTTTGACTAGTCATATCCGTTTACTTGTGAAGTATGTAAATTAGTACTCACCATGAGTAAAGGTGGAAGAATCTAGGCCCAAATCAGTGGGACTACTCGCATGAGTAAAGTCTTCTTTAAAAATCAGAATATTGCTGACTTGTAATGGTCATTCTCTGAAAGTAACAATGATAGGTTCTAACTCTTAGGTTTATAGCTGCCAGGGACTATAGGTCTTGAACCCTGGCCTGCAGGGCTCTTATGAGCCAAGCAGTCCCAACCTGCTACTTAGTACCCTACTAATAGTTCCTAGAATAGGCGCTGAACTCTAGCAGAAAATGTCAGTCCTGGGCTCTGATTGGTGGAACCCTGGAGATCCTGATTGGTCCCCAGCTTCTATTTAACCCAAGCACAGGAACTGTAAGTTGTCCATGCAATTGGGTTCTCCCTGCTTTGGACTGCTTCCCCTGTGATAGCTGTTCCTGCTGCTTGTTTCCTGGTAACCTGACCCTGCCTCCCTTCTGACAACTGACTCTCAGTTTGCCCTCTGGCCTGTCTCAGACTCTGATCTGGTATTGGACCTGGTCTGACTCCTGCTCTGACCACTAGGTCAGATAGCCCATGTCCTGGTTGTGACAATATCTCAGTGGAGGGAGAGTGATTGGGAGATAATTAGCAAGCTTCACTAATTTGGGTCTTTCATGCAAAAATTAGAATCACATGATCCAAGAAGCTCTGGAATCTTTCATTCCTCATTGTCATGTTCTTTTTGACTTTAGGATCTCAGGAGTTTGGCAGCAATCTTAATTCTAAACTGTGCTTAGTTTGCTGAGTTAACTGTTGGATAGACCTCTAAGAATTGTCTAATCATGATAAATCATGAGAGGAAGCCTTCCTGGCAGAAAAGAAATAGGCTAAACGATTTATCACAGAGAATACAGCTCATTAGTTTATGATAAGGCCAGTTCCAACTGTTTAAAACTGTTGATAATTGTCCACCGATGCCCATTCTATGATGATAAAATGATCTGCAGATGCATTAAAAAAACACCCTACAGCAATACAATTACACAATTAACAAGTAGGAAATATTTAATAAGTGGTAGTTAAATTTCATATTAACGTATCAAAGTTTATCCCCAGATGAAAAGCTCTGCCACCAAATTAAATAAAAACTTTGAACCAAAGACTAAAAGAAAAGAGAAGGAAAATACAAGAGCCAAAGTTTTAAATAGGGGTGTCTCAAGTTAGGCTCCTAAATCCTTATTTAGGTGCCTGTATAAGTGGTGTGCTTTTAAAATGTGCTGAGCTTTTAGAAGTCTCTAAGAGCTGTTGGTACTCAGCACTTTGAAAATCAGGCTACTTATTTAGGCACTTAATAGCCTAACTTTATGCACTGATTTTGAAAAATGTTGGACTGTTTTCTTTTTTCTATTCTGAGGCATTCTTAATATTCTAAGCCAGGCATATCAAACTCATGTTATGGGAAAGAGAGCCGAATTACATTTGAAGCTTAGGATCTGTAAGCTGGGAACACACATTATATGCTATATTTGATTCACAGAATAACTCTAATGGAAATCGGTAGGAATTCTGAGCAAACGTTATGGGTAAAATACAGCACAAACCATTCACCAGTTTATCCACATAATCAATTAAAACTTCAGCCAGAAAGACATTTGTATCCGAAAGATATGAGCAACTAAGATAAAGGGGACGTGTTAGGGTAATAAAGAAAAGGCATATCCTTGGAATTTATGAACAGAAACTTCTGCTCAGGCCTTTATTTCAACATGCCAAAAAACAGGAGGAAAAATGTACCTATAGTCTCTCAGAAACTGGTTTGGACACCTGTGATAGGTGTTTACCATGAAATCTATACAAAAATTAAAATTAATAAAACAAAGAAACTGGGTTCTATTCTATATAGGTTTTTATATCATGCTTGTCACAATAGCGTCTGAGTGCCTTCCAGTAATGCATTAAGCCAGGTGACTTGATCCATCATCTGTTATTTTTTCTCTCGTTCTCTCCCCAGAGGGAGAAGTGTGTGCAATGGAGCGTCTTGTTTTGGTAATATGTTTGGTATATACCTGTTGCTATATGTTTACATTAGAAAAGGCAAGATCAAAGAAATGCACATTGGACCTGAAATGGAAAGTCATAAGGTTTGTGATGGTCCTTAGTTCCTGGGGGAGTTCATTTCATAGTCTCGGTCCACGTGTGGAGAAAGTTCAGTCTCCTGCACGGATGAGCTTTACTCTTATAATTGAGTTCCCTTGTGCCAGAAGAGCAGAGTTGTTGACCACAGTCTTCATACTGGAGCTTTAAACAGTCCTTTAGATATCCTGGGCCGAGGTTGTGGAGTGCTTTGAAGATAAGGAATGAGACCTTGAACTTGATTTGAGATTCTATGGGAAGCCAATGTAGGGAGTGGAGGACAGGTTGGATGTGTTCCTGATAGCCTGTGTTCCTGAGGAGATGTGCTGCAGCACTCTGTACTAGTTGGAGTTTCTGAGGTGTTGAAGACTTCATGCCAAGGGATATTGCATTACTATAATCCAGCTGAGAGGTGAGAAAAGCATGAATAATTGGGACAAGTTTTTCATCCAGCAGGGTGGGATGGAGTTTCTAGGCAAACGAAGATGGTAGAAAGTGTTAGATGCTGCTATGTGAGAGCTCAGCATCAGCGAGGAACTCAAGAGTACTCCTAGACTATGGCCTGAATTCGTCAATTGGGAATGTGTATCTTCAATCACTGGAGGCTTCATCGGGGCTGCAAACTCTTCAAGTTACCTTTTTCTGCCCACCATCATCACCTCTATCTTGCTTGGGTTCAGTTTTAGCCCAATGTTCTTCATACAAGAACTGATCTCATCCAAGCATGGGGCATGTTGGGTATAGTGGCATGGTCACATGTGGTGAAGGATGGGCAGAGTTGTGTATCATCTGCATATTGCTGGTCCTTGAGTCTGTCATCTGACCAGTTGACCTAGTGGCTGCATGTATGTGTAGAAAAGGACCAGAGAGAGAACTGATTCTTGTGGAACTCCAAAGGTGAGAGTTCTAGTGCTGGAGGTGCATTTTCCCATCATTACTTATTGAGATCATACTTCCAGGAAGGACTCAAGTCATTTTAATGCATTATCCTTGAGCCCTGTCACCTCTCTCTGGTGAGACAGCAGAATCTCATGGTCAACAGAGTTGAATGCTGCAGCAAGGTCCAGCAGGATAATATGGGTGACTGTCTTCTATTCATTGACAGGAAGAGATCATCCATCAGTGCCACTAAAGCAGTTTTGATTCTGTGTCCTGGCCTGAATACAGATTGTGACAGGTCTACAATGTTAGCTTCAGTTAGATGAGCTTGTAGTTGGCCTTTTGCTAGCTTGTCTAGAGCTTGCTCAGGAATGGAAGGTATGATGCTGGATGGTAGCTGGCTAGGACTGAAGCCTTATCTATGAGTTTACTTGCCCACAGCTTTTTAGGAGATATCGTCAGCATAACCTGCTTCCTTCCAGGCCTCCCTCCATCCAAGGAAAGGCAAGGTTTAGATATTTCTCCTTGTTTCCTAGTATGACTTGCCCTAACCTAGGGGTATAACATAGTTGCTTTGGGAACTACATTTCCCAACCTGTCTTGCTCGCCTGCTTTTGAGTGAGAGACTGTCTGGCACCACAGAATCAGACTGAACCTCACCACTGTGGGGAGAAAGGAGCTCATACCCAGCTGCTTATAGGGCTCCAGTCTTGTGTCCTAAAGTCAGGGTCAGCAGCATGGGCATCTTTATCAACCCCTTCACCAAGACCACTTCCTCCCCACTGATGACCATGTTCCCTGTTCTTCTGATATTTTTGAGGCAACTCTGGAACTGGGTAGTTCTAGCCAGACTAGGAGACTTCCCCTCATAAGTCTTAAATTGGACTGTAGACCCCCATTACAGTGGGAAAGAATGGAACTTGCACCCAAACCTAAAGTATAACCTTTACATATAACAAAATGTATAGGGATCACTTCATTTATAAATGAAATGTACTCACCTCTAAGGCAGAATATTGCAGGTATAGCAGAGGACAGAAATACCACCCAGCAGTTAAAAACAGGAAAACAAAGCATAACTTCTCTAACTTAAACTACATAGGGAACTTTAGGTAGATAGAATGCAGTTATGCTAGTTGGAATGTAGCCAGTCCACAAGGACTAACACCTTGTCTTTGTGAAAAGTGCTATTTGAGAGATTAAATGTTCTTAAGTATCCTGGACCTCAGTTTAATATCACATCAAAAGATGGCAGAAAGTGGCTAATTTACCTAGCGAGAGACACTATAGAACTTCTCAAGGTTAAAACAAATGTAGTTCTCTTTCTTATTCATTTACTAAATGAAAAGTATGTACCTTTGATGTTAATGCAGTGCAATAAAAATGAAATCTGTGTCAGTTCCCAACTGCCAAATGGACTTCTCTCTAATACTACAGAACCATCAACCAGAGGGGAAAAAAGGTTTCTTAACTTTTAAAAAATATTATTGACCTGTGGAATCTTTGCAGCAAGAATAAATGATATATGAACTGCCCATAATATACTGGTCAGGGTCACTGACAGGATCTGAAGGTGAACGAAGACATAACCTGAGCAGTAGGTGGATGGACACCATAGAACAGAAGTCCTTATGAACCTGGTGCTATGTAGACCACCCTCTTGAGAGCAGATCATATTAGAGTAAAGTCTTCTTCCTTCAGCTTCTGTGGGATCAGAGGCACCCTGGCAAGCCAAGGTCAAAAAGCAAAAGTGGCCAACGAGGCTCCAAGTGAAGAAGCCATACTGGGGTGCTACTGGAACAGCAGGCTTATGGAAAGAGCCAACAATGCATGGCAGTTATCTGAGAACAAGATGTGCAACCATGCAGAGTGGTAGACTTGAGAGGCTGGGGTGACCAGCAGGAGATAAACTATTCAGCAGCTTCAGGGAAAAGTTACAATCAATGGGTGGAGCAGGTCAAAACAAGGGCTCTGATGCTACAAATAACATGCATGTTTAATTTTATTGAGTAGTGTCATTGAAGTTAATGAGGCTACTCACATAAATAAGGGTCAATGTGTTCACAAGCGTCTGCAGAATTGGGACATAGGACCAGAGCTTTTGTCTTCCCTCTTTTAATACAGTGATCCACAATAAAAGTTCTGAATACTAACAGAAGATTTTATGGCAGTACTCCTGAATCTTGAATTCCTAGGTGTATGATATGAAAATCCATTAGTGTATATACTGTGTATATTAAGGCAGCCAATCCAGTACATACAACATACATTTTTCTGATGTAGGAAATATATTTTCATCTCAGTGAAGAACAAACTGATTTTATTCTTAATCTAGTTTGTTTTGCACATGACCCAAACAATTAAGGCCAAGAAGAGATTTTTGTAATACTCGCTGTAATAGTCATTCTTCTAGTTTGTATAAATCTTAAGTGTCATTACTAACAAGGGAAAGAGACTTTGTTTTTTTAACCATATATAGTTTTTAAGCAAACACTGTCCCTGTAACAAATTATACTAAATGCTGCCTGAGGATACTGTATTTTAAGTGGTTGCATGATAATTAATAACACTTACATTTAGACAGCAGGTTGTTATTGGAGTTGGTTTTAGTGCAGGTTTCATACATAAAACCCTCCAGGGCCAAATCTGCAGTTGGTGTAAGTTGGCGTAACTCCATTGAAATCAATGACGCTGTACTGGTTTGCACCAGCTGCAACTCTGCCCTGAAATATGTTGGATGGAAGATCTAGGTCAGAAAGTCCATGCTGGCCTTTCTAATTAGAGAGAGAAGGGGATAATGAACACTGGAATGATTAGTGACAACTAGATAGATAACTCAGATCCTTAAGCCATTTGAATAAATCAATGAAATTATGACTGATTTTACCAGTCGAAAGTGGTCCTGATCTATGTATTAGAGACAAGAACAATAGAAACTCACAGGGCCATCTTTTCTCCTTTCCAAATTAAAATGTATGGAAAGTGAGAATCCAGCTTTCACAAAGAGCTGTGCCACTTGGATTTCACTAGATCTGCTGCATTGACCCCTTTGGGTTGCAGATCAGGTAGCAGCATGGCCTGAATGTGTAAAGAGAGTAGTTAGGGTATTTATTTGGAGCCTCATTCCAGCAGGCCCTCCTTTGAAATCCCTGGAACATTAGTATGTGATATGTTTCACTTCTCTGGCTAAGTTCAGCGTGCCTAACATGGTATCAGCAGTGCAAGGTTGATTCTGCTGGCATTTAAGTGGTAACAATAACATTTCTCAATCGATGCCACAGTGAGCTAAACAGGCAAGTTTACTCTGTCTTAATACAGTTCTTTCAATCAAGAATAAAGCTTGAACTGAAAAGGTGTTATGAGCAGCAGCCTGAACAAGTTGGCAGGTATCCAGATGAAGCAAGTCAGTTTTGAGAGACAGGCACTCAAAAGTTCTCATGATCCAGTGCTGGTCACATATGCAGTATGAGCTTGAATCCAGGTTCTCTTCTAGAACTTAAATAGGCAGTATATTAGTTTCCTGATTGAAAAAAACAAAACCCCCACAAGCATTATTTAATGTTATTTTTTTTTTCAGAGGGCTGAGGGAAATTTGAGGTCTTATTCCAATGAAAAATGTCAGACTTTTACTTACACATGATAGGGAAGTAATCCTGGGATGCATTCTCTTAGCAGATACAGGGAGATGACTGAGAGACATTGCGAATAAACTTTGAATTCTTTTAAACTTCACAACTAGTGCCCTGCAGTTTAAAAACATTGTTGATATAGAAGCTCGTTAATTACCAGGATAGTCTTTGTAATTGCCTAGTCTAGAAATTGATGAACAAAGTCATTTTGGAAAGCAATCAATTTGAAATCTAATTTGTTGGCGAAATGAACCATATAAACAAAATGCCACTTGCAGTTTGACTCAAATGAGATGTGCTTAACGAGCCTATCATCTGTGATACTCATTATGATGGGTCACAGTTACATAAAATGTTATAAATCTGAACCAATGCACATAAAGCTGAAATATAATATTATATTCTGAAAAGAGTAAAACATAAAACAGATGGCTGCCTCATGGAAACATCCTTAAATCTCACACTTTCTACTCATTGACTTTTGGACAGCTGCGAGTAGGAAGCTGAGCCGGTACTGAAATTGAGTAGGTGAAAAAACACACAGGTGTCCTTTCCTCACTGCATCTTACACTGTAACCTGAACAATCCAAGACCATGGGATTCTCTATTGCTGTGATAATAATTGGACAACTGATCATAATGAACATCTACAAAGCTTCAAATCTTGAATGGCCAAAGCCTGCATAACTATCTTTTCCCACCCAACTGTGTGCCCTGGTGACTTTAATAGTCACCACTTACAATGCTTAATTTCTACTATAGTAGAAATTATGCAGCTGGGGAGCAAATCACAGCTTGGGCTGTGTTTCCACATGTAGAAAAGAAGGTGAACTCCAAAAAAACCAGGGGCTTTTTGCTTGGCCAGATGGAACACTGAACACAGTCTGGATGTCTGCTGTCTGATGAAAGACATTTGTGGTGCCCCTTTGCAAGCTTCACAAACGTGTTTGGATATTTTCCTTGCAGCCAGCAATGCCCAACTATTCTGAATATCAACTTCAGAGATTCACTGATTGAGTCAATGCTGAAAGAATGCTGGAATTTCTGCAAAATGAGCTGGGTTGAAGATGGTATATACTGTATCATAGACTCATAGATTTTAAGGTCAGAAGGGACCATTGTGGTCATCTAGTCTGACCTCCCGCATGATGCAGGCCACAAAAGCTGATCCACCCACTTTCCCTTAACTCAGCTGTTGAAGTCTCCAGATCGTGATTTAAAGACTTTAAGTCGCAGAGAATCCTCCAGCTTGCGACCCCTGCCCTATGCTGCGGAGGAAGGCGAAAAACCTCCAGGGCCTCTGCCAATCTACCCTGGAGGAAAATTCCTTCCCGACCCCAAATATGGCGATCAGTAGAACCCCGAGCATACAGGCAAGAATCTCCAGCCGGACCCTTTCATTTTACCAGCGATGGCACGTTATTGCCTAGTTGACTAAAATCACGTTATCCCATCAAACCATTCCCTCCATGAACTTATCTAGCCTAATCTTGAAGCCAGGGAGGTCTTTTGCCCCCACCGTTTCCCTCGGAAGGCTGTTCCAAAATTTCACCCCTCTGACGGTTAGAAACCTTCGTCTAATTTCAAGCCTAAACTGCCCCACGGCCAGTTTATATCCATTTGTTCTCGTGTCCACATTAGTACTGAGCTGAAATAATTCCTCTCCCTCCCTGGTATTTATCCCTCTGATATATTTAAAGAGAGCAATCATATCCCCCCTCAGCCTTCTTTTGGTTAGGCTAAACAAACCAAGCTCCTCGAGTCTCCTTTCATAGGAAAGGTTTTCCATTCCTCGGATCATCCTAGTGGCCCTTCTCTGTACCCGTTCCAGTTTGAGTTCGTCCTTTTTAAACATAGGAGACCAGAACTGCACACAGTACTCCAAATGAGGTCTCACCAGCACCTTGTATAACAGAAGCAGCACCTCCCTGTCCCTACTAGAAATACCTCGCCTAACGCATCCCAAGATCGCATTAGCTTTTTTCACAACCACGTCACATTGCCGACTCATAGTCATCCTGCGATCAACCAGGACTCCGAGGTCCTTCTCCTCCTCCGTCACTTCCAACCTATGCGTCCCCAGCTTATAACTAAAATTCTTGTTAGTCATCCCTAAATGCATCACCTTACACTTCTCACTATTAAATCTCATCCTATTATTATTACTCCAATTTACAAGGTCATCCAAGCCTCCCTGCAGAATATCCCGATCCTTCTCCGAATTGGCAATACCTCCCAACTTTGTGTCATCCGCAAACTTTATCAGCCCACTCCTACATTCGGTTCCGAGGTCAGTAATAAATAGATTAAATAAAATCGGACCCAAAACCGAACCTTGAGGAACCCCACTGGTGACCTCCCTCCAACCTGACAGTTCACCTTTTAGTACTACCCACTGCAGTCTACCCTTTAACCAGTTCTTTATCCACCTCTGGATTTTCATATCGATCCCCATTTTTTCCAATTTAACCAATAATTCCTCATGCGGCACAGTATCAAACGCTTTACTAAAATCGAGGTATATTAGATCCACCGCATTTCCTTTATCTAGAAGGTCTGTTACTTTCTCAAAGAAGGAGATCAGGTTGGTTTGGCACGATCTGCCTTTCGTAAATCCATGTTGTAATTTGTCCCAATTGCCATTCGCCTCAAGGTCCTTAACTACTTTCTCCTTCAACATTTTTTCCAAGACCTTGCATACTACAGATGTTAAACTAACAGGCCTGTAGTTACCCGGGTCACTTTTTTTCCCCTTCTTGAAAATAGGGACCACATTAGCTATTTTCCAGTCCAACGGTACCACCCCCGAGTTTACAGATTCATTAAAAATTATCGTTAAGGGGCTTGCAATTTCTCACGCCAGTTCCTTCAATATTCTAGGATGAAGATCATCCGGTCCGCCCGATTTAGTCCCGTTTAGCTGGTCAAGTTTGGCTTCCACCTCTGATGTTGTAATGTCAATCCCCCCTCCTTTATTCCCCTCTGTCCTGCTCACTCTATTTCTAAGCCCTTCATTAGCCTTATTAAAGACCGACGCAAAATATTCATTTAGATATTGTGCCATGCCTAGATTATCCTTAATCTCCACTCCATCTACATTCTTCAGCGGTCCCACTTCCTCTTTCTTTGTTTTCTTCCTATTTATATGGCTATAAAACCTCTTACTATTGGATTTAATTCCCCTCGCAAGGTCCAACTCTACACGGCTTTTGGCCTTTCTCACTGCATCCCTACATGCTCTGACCTCAATAAGGTAGGTTTCCTTGCTGATCCCTCCCCTCTTCCATTCTTTGTACGCTTTCTGTTTTTTCTTAATCGCCCCTTTGAGACACCCGCTCATCCAGCTAGGTCTAAATCTCCTGCCTACTAACCGTTTTCCCTTTCTCGGGATACAGGCCTCGGACAGATCGTGCAACTTCAACTTGAAATAATCCCAGGCGTCATCTGCCTTTAGATCCCTAAGTATGTTAGCCCAATGCACTTCCCTAAGTAGTTGCCTTAATTTATTAAAGTTGGCCTTTTTGAAATCGTAAACCTTAGTCACAGTTTTATTTCTGTTAATCCTTCCATTTAGTTTAAACCGAATTAGCTCATGGTCACTCGAGCCAAGGTTGTCCCCTACAACCATTTCCTCAACGAGGTCCTCACTACTCACCAGCACCAAATCTAAAATTGCATCCCCCCTCGTCGGTTCAGTTACTACTTGATGAAGGAATTCATCTGCTAGCACGTCTAGGAACATCTGAGCCCTATTATTGTTACTAGCCTTTGTTCCCCAGTCTATATCTGGGAAGTTAAAGTCCCCCATGATCACACAGTTCTTATTAGTTTTTACTTCCCTAAAAACATTAAATAGTTCTCTGTCCGCATCCAGGCTAGATCCTGGCGGTCTATAGCACAAGCACACAACCGCCCCCTCCTTCTCATGTCCAATCCCCTACCCCTACCTATATCTGTGCTTATCTCTTCACCCTCCTTTTCAGTGTTGGAATCTGGCGTGGAGATTAACTGGACATCTCCCAACCGTCTCCCCCAATTTCCTAGTTTAAAGCCCTTTTGATGAGATGAGCCAGCCTCCCTCCCAGAAGTCTATTTCCTTCCCTACTCAGGTGAAGTCCATCCCGTGAGAACAGCTGTCTGTCCCTGAAAGCCTCCCAGTGGCCATACATCCCAAAGCCCTCCTTATAGCACCACTCCCTTAGCCAGCTATTTATCCTTACAATTCTGTCAGCCCTTTGCTGTCCTTCTCTAGGAACAGGCAGAATCCCACTGAAGATAATCTGAGCCTCAACTTCCTTAAGCGTCTTCCCCAGCCTGGCATAATCTCTCTTGATTCTCTCTAGCGAGAACCTAGCCGTGTCATTCGTTCCTACGTGAAGGACGATCAAGGGGTTCTTACCTGCTCCTTTTAGGATCCTTTTCAACCGCAGGTCCACATCCCGTATCTTAGCGCCCGGCAGACAGCACACCCTTCTGTTTTCTGGGTCTGCCCTGGTCACAGGCCTGATTAACCTCCTCAGTAAGGAGTCTCCAATCACATAAACCTGCCTTTGCCTGGTGACAGTGCGATCTACCAATCTATCCCCTGTTCCCTGCAGTCGTAACTCCTGTCTGTCTCTATTTTCCCTTATAGTCCCCCTAGTGCCATCCTGTATCCTCCTGGGGCCGAGTATTGATGCTGTCTCCATCAACTCCTCCCCACTCTCTATTGGACTAGCTGCCCTTCTTTTCTTCCTCTGCCTCCCACCATCAGTTACCACCTGCTGCGTTCCCTCCTCGTTATCCAAACACCCAAACCTGTTCCTGAGTTCTATTTCCCCCTCACTAGCCCTCCTTTTCCTTGGCCTGCTTCTTACGGTCACATGCTTCCACTGCTCCTGTTCTCCCCCGGACATTCCCCCCTCACAGACCATAGCCCCTACTTCTACCTGCACCCCCGAGCATTCCCCTTCTGCCACTCCATGCCTTTGCTCCATCAGCTGCTCGAATCCCCTTCTAAACTCCACCAGGGTCTCTACCTGCATTTCCAACCCCCGAACCTTTTCCTCTAACAGGTCAATTAGGCGACATTTCATGCAGACATACCTCTGGTCGGACGCCCCAGCTAGGATCATGTACATACCGCAGCTGCCACATGCAATCATCTGCATTGTGTCCCCCGCTGCTTGGCTCATGGCTGATATGGTCTCTGCCCACCGCTTCTGGGGATACAGAGCACACCAACCTCCGTGCCCCCTGTCTCCCCTTCCACCTCCCCCTGTAAACTCCCACTTAAACTCCCAGAAATCAAGCTGATCCCAGAAAACTATGACTACTTTGTTCACCATTTTGTCAAAGCTGTTGTGAAACATATACTTCTCATGGCTATTGTGAGGTCTTTACTCCTTGCTGGTAGCTGGAGACAGAAGCACTCTTCAAAGAATATGAGAAGACTGTTGAATTGGACATAACAAAAGCACTAATAGTCATTGAACTCTGCCTTTTTGAAGAGATGGAATGAGACAGTGGAGGGACTTGACTTCATTCATTCCATCACAAAGTCTGGATTCTCCTGCATAAACTTGGAGTTGCTGACCCATAAAACACGGTCAACTGAAAGTGATAGCCCATGCTGTCATTTCACACCTTCTCTGTAACTTGAAGATCAAAATTGACAAGCGAAGTAGAGAGAAGTTCAGAAAAAGCTCTTTCTAAATGTCCAACAAAGCCCCTCCATTTCACCTTATCATCCCCATATACTATAGAAGAAATAAATAAGGCATTTATGGCCACTAAAAGTAGAAAAACTGCTGGCAAGGATGCATTTATCCTGAATTCCTTAAGAATTTGGGGCCAAAGGGACACATTCCCTATTTACTGCCATACATTCAATGGCTAAGATCCCAAAAAGTTGGGAGGTGATAGCTGGCAGCATCATTTGGCAGTTTCCCATGTCTGAGGAGGGCATTAACTATCACCAAATATCACTCCTCTCCACAACTCAGAAATTAATGGAGAGGATTTTACTGGCCCAGCTCACCCCTGTCTTTGAGGCCAAGCTTCCCAAAGAACAGGCCAGTTTCAGACTGGGTCATAGTTGCTGCAACTAGGTTTTTGCCCTTATAACTCATATTGAGGCTGGCTTCCAGTGGAGTCTAAAACCAGAACAATGCTGATAGACTTATCCACCCCCTATGATACTGTATGGTGATATGGGCTATTGCTCAAGACATCCAGGGTCATCTAATGCCATAGCACTATGCAATTCTTGGCCACAATGTTGAACAACTGAAGATACAGCAACCTTTAGAATGGGCAGATCAGCAGAACATGCACCCTCAATGATGGTCTTCCTCAAGGATCTGTACTGGCTCCTTTACTGTTCAACGTCTACAATAAGGACTTATTTGACACAGTTTCACATGAGTGCATTTATGCTGATGACATTGCTGTTGCAATACAAGACAAAGACCTCACAACCATCAGGGACACTCTCTCCACTGACCTCAAGATAATGGCAGAATACTTTCAGTACTGGAAGTTCCACCACAGTGCCCACAACACCTAAACAACAAAGCTGGCAAGGAACCATTTAATGTCACCTTTTGCAATCAACAGGTCTGCAATGACCTATCTAAAGTACTTAGGTATAACCTTGGACAGAAGCTTGACTTTTAAAGCCCATCTGGAAATGATATACAAAAAGGTAAAAGGAAGGAGTAGCCTTGTCCCAAAACTCCTGGGCACAACATGGGGGTTCAGACACACACACACACACACACACTTCAAACAGCAACTCTAGTATTGATATACTTGACCAGTGCATATTGCGCACCTGCTTGGGTGGGCAGCTCATATACCAAATCTCTGGACATGCAGCTTAATGCCATATTGAGAATCATAACTCACACATTAAAATTAATATCTGTTCAGTGGTTGCCCACTGTGGCACTCCCCCTGCTCAAAATCTGGAGAGAGACACAAAGATTGTGAGTACAATCAAACCATGGCCAACTTAACTTACCTATTTATGAGGCCCTCCAGAACCTTCCAAAGACACATCTAAACTCTTACAAGCTCTTAAAGCATTCTCATTCAATCCTGAGGCACACTGGAAAGAATTCTGGGATAATGCTAATGACTTCAACCTACCCCGGAAACAATGGTCCTCATTAAACTATTTTAGAACATTGGATGGCAGGTGAGAGACAAAGCACAGTGTCTGACTATGGCTATCAGTCACAAACTATGAACCATATTGTAAATCAATGCCCGCTTTGATCGTTTGCTGGGGACATCTCAAACTTACGTCAAACCGCTCCTGAAGCTACCCACTGGCTCACTAACTTGGACTTAGTTATTTGAATGATGCTAATCACCTCTCTAGCCATATGAAAGGAGAACTGAGTTGAAAGTTGGGGTTCTATAAGCTGAGATCCGAGACTTGACTCACACTGCCTGTGTATCTGCAGTGCACAGACCTCTATCTTTTTCTCCCTTGAGTTGTTACAGTTCTACAGTCCAGTGATCAAGTAGCAATCTTTCATAGAAAGGCAAAGCGAATACCTGTAGATGAGGTTGAAAGATAGGCACTAGTAAATTGTAGGTAATATGGTGGAAGTCCACAGGTTTGCCAAAATGTTTTTATATGGTTAGTGGAAGTGATGAGTTAGAGTGATAATGTAGTGATCCCTCCCTTTCGGGTCCACAGGGAGGCCACTCCGTCTCACTACAGCTGACACCAGTAGTCTGTGCTCTGGCCTCTCGGGCCAGGCAGAGCAAACAAATGCAGTCTATGGCTCTCAGCCTCTTGGTTGGAGCAGTAACCACAATGTGGTCTGATCCTTTGGGCAGGCAGAGCAATCAAACCAGTCTATAGCCCACCGCCTCCAGGATGGGGTAGACAGCAGTTAAGCAGTTTGTGAGCTCTGGCCTTCTGAGCAGGACAGAGCAATAAACAGTCTTTGGCCCTTAGCCTTGTGGCTGGTCAGACAGCAGTCAACTGTACAGATATTCTGGCCTAGGGTAAGAGTTCAGCCAAACCCTGGTATAGTGGTGGTAGCAGGGGGTAAAGGGACCTGGGCCCACCCTACTCAACTGATTCCCAGCCCAGGCCCTGTTAGTGGCGGCTGGTCCCACCACTGGGTCAGCGGGGAAACACAAACATGTTGCCTCACTTCCCAGCAGCACAACTGGACCGAAGTCTGGTTCCCTGGAGCTACTTCATAGAATCATAGAACTGGAAGGGACCTTGAGAGGTCATCTAGTCCAGTCCCCTGCACTCAAGGCAGGACTAAATATTATCTAGACCATCCCTGATGTGTGTTTGTCCAACCTGCTCTCTCTTAAAAATCCCCAGTGATGGAGATTCCACAACCTCCCCAGGCAATTTATTCCAGTACTTAATCACTCTGACAGTTAGGAAGCTTTTCCTAATGTCCAACCTAAACTGCCCTTTCTGCAATTTAAGCCCATTGTTTCTTGTTCTATTCTCAGATGTTAAGAAAAACAATTTTTCTCCCTCCTCTTTATAACAACCTTTTATGTACTTGAAAACTGTTATCATGTCCCCTCTCACTCTTCTCTTCTCCAGACTAAACAAACCCAATTTTTTCAATCTTCCCTCATAGGTCATGTTTTCTAGACCTTTAATAATTTTTGTTGCTCTTCTCTGGACTCTCTCCAATTTGTCCACATTTTTCCTGAAATGTGGCACCCAGAACTGGACACACTACTCCAGCTGAGGCCTAATCAGCGCGGAGTAGAGCAGAAGAATTACTTCTCGTGTCTTGCTTACAAAACTCCTGCTAATACATCCCAGAATGTCTGCTTTTTTTGCAACAGCATTACACTGTTGACTGATATTTAGCTTGTGATCCATTATGACCTCCACATCCCTTTCCCCAGTACTCCTTCCTAGGCAGTAATTTCCTATTTTGTATATGTGCAACTGATTGTTCCTTCCTAAGTGGAGTACTTTCCTTTTATCCTTATTGAATTTCATCCTATTTACTTCAGACCATTTCTCCAGTTTGTCCAGATCATTTTGCATTTTAATCCTATCCTCCAAAGCACTTGCAACCCCTCCCAGTTTGGTATCATCCGCAAACTTTATAAGTGTACTCTCTATGCCATTATCTATATCATTGAGGAAGATATTGAATAGAACTGGACCCAGAACCAATCCTGCAGGACCCCACTCGTTATGCCCTTCCAGCATGACTGTGAACCACTGATAACTACTCTCTGGGAACGATTTTACAACCAGTTATGCACCCACCTTATAGAAGCTCCATCTAGGTTGTATTTCCCTAGTTTGTTTATGAGAAGGTCATGCGAGACAGTATCAAAAGCCATACTAAAGTAAAGATATACCATATCTATCCCTTCTCCCCCATCCACATGTCTTGTTACTCTGTCAAAGAAAGCTATCAGGTTGGTTTGACACGATTTGTTCTTGACAAATCCATGCTGACTGTTACTTATCACCTCATTATCTTCTAGGTGTTTGTAAATTGATTTCTAAATTATTTGCTCCATTATCTTTCCAGGTGTAGAAGTTAAGCTGACTAGTCTGTAATTCCCTGGGTTGTCCTTATTTCCCTTTTTTATAGATGGGCACTATATTTTCCCTTTTCCAGTCTTCTGGAATGTCTCCTGTCTTCCATGACTTTTCAAAGATAATTGCTAATGGCTCAGATATCTCTTCAGTCAGGTCCTTGTGTATTCTAGGATGCATTTCATCAGGCCCTGGTGATCTGAAGACATCTAACTTGTCTAAGTAATTTTTGACTTGTTCTTTCCCTATTTTAGACTCTAAACTTACCTCATTTTCACTGGCGTTCACTATGTTAGACATCCAATTGCCACCCAACCTTCTTGATGAAAACCGAAACAAAGAAGTCATTAAGCACCTCTGCCATTTCCACATTTTCTGTTATCTTAGCCCCCTCATTGAGTAATGGGCCTTCTCTGTCCTTGGTCTTCCTCTTGCTTCTAATGTACTTCCTACCCAACTCTGCCTGCGTTGCTCTGTAGGCACCAGGCTCCATCTCACTGCTTTGCAGTTGGGTGGCATCCTCTCTGGCAACTCCTTGGAGCCCTCTGTCTCTTCAGTTAGTAGGGCGCTGGTCTGCTTAGCTGCTGGTCCAGGATCCTGCAGATGGCTCAGCTCCCTAGAAGAGACATACACTTCCTTCCCTGTTCCAGCACAAACCAAGCTACCGGGCCCTCCCTTTATACTTCCTGTCCTGCCCCGGTACTTCCAGCGAGGGGGGCAGGCCAGGTTTGTCTCTACCCACCATGGGAAGTGTAGTAGTCCTTCCCTCTTGGGTCCAGAGGGAGGCCTGCATCACTACAGATAATAAGTTACAACAGTGTTTGATACTAAAAAGGACACTCAAGAGGCTAAGGGAGCTCTCTGACAAATAACAAAAAGCCTTAGTTTCTGTCTCTCACATCTTCCATATTTAGATCACCAGACAGCATGTCTCCTAGCTTCTGACTCATGACCTTGTCTTTGTTTTGAATGGCTAAAACAAAAAAAATCACTACTTAACAGCTTTCTTGTTTTAATATTACATGATTGGATGTCACCCAACAAGCCACCTTTTAGAGAATTATTTATGAAAGAAATGGACTCCAAATTACATTTACTTATTTCTCACTTATTTAGAGACGACTGCAATAGTCATCACAAAAGGTGGGTGGTTTTTGTCATCAGAGAAATTTGTCTGTTTTTGAGATTGAAAAATGTCCTTGGAATTGAAGTAATCTTACAAACTTTCAGCTCTTTGGGACAAAATGTATAGCAACATATTCTCCACTCTGGATATTTGTGAAAAATTGAAAAACTACTTTTGTATGAAAATGATTACTTGTAAATAATGAAGGAAAAGCTGGTGTGCAAAGAAGCTTTTAAAATTTTGTGCTTGCTTCAGTGCAAATTAGTTTTACTCTCCAGGAAACTTTATGAAAAATAGAAATGTTGGAGCTGTGAAATCATGCAGAGGAAGTTGGTGAAAAATTGTGCACAAATACTTCTTTGACCTTAATGGAAAAATAGGTAAAAGAAGGAGACAGTGAAAATATAATCAAGGAGATGTTGATTTTTTTGTCACAAGCAAAAGGCTCGAATAAATTAATACATATTGCCAGTGTACATATAGGTTGTTATTGGCTCTCTCTGGTAGCTGTTTAAGCTACCATTTTTTCTTTGATTCTGCACAAGGAAATATTACTTTCCAGTGAGAAAATATACAAAGGTTTACATACTATTCACATAACAGAATTCCTAGTCAAATAGGTATGAGAAGATATATTAACTTTTTTGGAGAGTTTTCCTCCCCTACTACTCAGAGGAAGCCTGTTAGATACGAGGCCTGATTCAGATCTCACTTCTTATGGTGTAACTCCACGACTTCAGTGAAGTTATTTCTGATTGACACCAGTATAACTGAGAACAGACTCAGGCCCCTAATCTTGGAAGTGCTACCTGATGGTTCTTAAGAGATGAAGAATCTAGTGAATTTTACTCTTCTGCTCACATTTGGAGGAGAATGTCCTGGAATGGTAGGTGTTGTGTGTGCTAGAGAGAGAACAGTGATTGGAAAGGGATCAGCACAGGAAGGGTAAGTTGTGGAACTGTGCAGAAATGTTCTAGCTTATACCAAAACACGTGATTTCAAAGAGTTTATGAAAAACAAAATATAGAGAAAGAGTTTCCATAGATAGAAAATTATTCTTTTTTCACCCATACGCTCACCAAATAATCAGTTTCTCATAGTTACACTGAGCAATCGGTGGAAGAAAAGAAGAGTTAGAAGGAGGAGTAGGGGGATAATGGAAAAGCATGATTATCAATGTGCTTTTGAATGTTGAAGGGGAAGAGACAATACAAAAGGGGAAGGATAGAGATAACACATTTTGGAATGCAGAAATAATCTCACTTTCAGGACTTCACCTTTCGACCATTGTTTGCTCTAATGTAATTTAAAAATACAACTTGGAAACAAATCAGCACACTGACTTGAAAGACTCACTTGTAATAAACAAAGGAAGCTCATATTTTAGGGATGGTTTTTCTTGCCCCTTGACAAGGGGATACAATGAGCATGAGACATTCTAATCTCTGTGGCCCTAGCACCAGAGGAGAAATGGGTACAACAATATGGGCATATCAGGGCAGACTACTGGGACAATCAGCATTCCCTCAATGTGATGTGAGCCCCCTTTCATTTGAAATCATAAATGAGAGTGGAGGTAAGATTTTTGCCAGATGAACAAACTCTGGTTTTGCAAATGTCCTTTCCCCATCTACCCAGAGAGAGACCTTTGAAAGGGTTCTAATCCCATTTAAACCCTCCCTACTTCTCATGGAAAATGTGATTGTGCTGCCTGTGATGACAGTTGTGTCTAACACTTAATCTATTCATTCCAGGGTGCACTTGTTCATCATTTGTTATATATTTAACTATCCCTTATGCTTGGTGTCTTTAAAGGAGATGAAGCAGGTGAGTAGCTAAAACACCATACAGGAGAAAAGTTAACAAGGGGCTTTGAAATGGTATGGCATGATATGGGTGCTTACCATGATAATATTATTGGGTATCCTAGGTGTTATATACACGGTTTAGAAGGACACTCTTTAAATGTTTCATAGGTCAATACATCTCTGACACTTTAAAATAGGGCTTGCCAGGTGAATCTTCTTATTTTTCAAGATTTAATCATAAAGCTTCAATATTTCATACTCCTCTCTCAAATGTTAACGGTATTCCTTTAAGATAACAATGGTAAAACATCTCATACTAGAGATTTTCACAACAAAGTCATATGTGATCATGCACCATAGAGGTGGGTGAACAGGATCCAGCTTGAGGGATTGAACAAATAGCATGTCAAGCAGGAAAATCTCTCAGTGGGAATGGGCTGAGGAGGGTTTTTTTTTTTAATGGCAAAATTGGCAGGCTTTAAAACCCTTCTCCTTCACTATCATAGCTCCAAGATGTGTGCATTTTCTGCAGGTGCAGATGGCTTCTGGGCTGCAAATCCTCAGGGAAGCTGTCAGACCACTGGAGGCTCATGGGAAGTCCAACCATAAATAAATACAACTTTAAATTATTATACCAACAAATTCTCTCCTGCTGTGTTTATCATACATTAGATCAATATTAAGCAATATTGCTGGGATAAGCCTGCTAATACTAAAATGAAAATGTGATATACATAAATACAGTAAATTTATTTATCTGAAGTTAAATTAAGAAGGTAAAAAACCCTGCAGCACAGAACTGATTGTTTCATATTCTTCAGATGCTTCTGGTAAAGAAATCTTGAAAATACTGTCTGACATTAGGAACATAATTAGATGCGCTGCTGTACCTACACTCACTGGGCCAGTTCTGTCTTAATTTCCAAGTAATAAATATGCTGAAATACTGTCTTGCACAGGCTGCTTCATAATTATAACAACTGTGGGAGTAAACAGCTCTAGTTAATTTCTGCTATATACAAGGGCATCAATGGCAGTTAGGCACATATCACAGATACACCATACACACCAGTACAGACAATTAATGCCTTTCCTGAAATATATTAAAGCAATTAATGTGCATTTGCCCATTCTTTCCTAATTTAAGGTTTATGATGCTTGTAATATCAAGATATATGAATTTCAGAGGTTATGTGTGTCCTTGGATCAAGTTTCTCAATAGTCAATGAAGTGTAACAATTAAATATAATAAATAATGCTCATAAAATACATGGTACAAGCAGGATCAGTATCTGAACACAAGGAACAAGGCCTATACTTGGCATAGTTTAGTGTGCAGGAATATAAGAACTTAGAACATGCCATAGTGGATCAGACTATTGGTCCATCGATGTAGTCCAAGATTCTGTCTTGAGCAGGAGCCAACAGCTCATGCATCAATGGAAGACATAACCCCTTACAGTACATCTAGCCAATTGGGCAATGCTGGGTATGATGGGAAACTTTAATTTCTGATTCCTATCCTGTGATCACTATGAACCATACAGTTCAGTTATTTTCTCACTATCTTAGCTTGCATACAGATCTAATATTATCTGGATCTTTTTAATTATCCAGACAGAATTTGACTCAGTGATCTGAGAACTCCACAGATTGATTATAAGCCTCAAAGAGTATATTTTCCATTAAAAGTATTAATTCCAGTCACTCTGATCTGATCCTAAATATTGAGCTTAAAAAATAAAGTGCCCACGCAGGTCCGTATGTTGATGTCCTCCATGTAGCCACAGAACAAACTGCAGTATGGGCCATGGCAATGCAAACACAGAACTATTCACTGACCCACCAGTATGCTATGGCTATCCTCTATCTATTTTATTTAGATTTAAACCAATAAAAAGACACCCATTCAAAGCAATAGGCTGTCTAACATAATTCATAATAAACAAAATAATATTAAACAGCAGCAGTATTAAAAATAATTATACCAACAAGGTCCCGTCAGAATGCAGTGAATGAACTGGGATTCTCTCTGTTGAGAATGCCAGCTGGTGCTAACATTTATGATGATTTATGTTGTTTTTAGGAAATGAACTAAACTCCATGCTCACTGTGCATAGACTACATACAGTAACTGCCAACATTTGGTGACTAATTCCCAGATGTTTCCAATGGGAGTTAGGCACCTAAATACTTTGCATGAGCTGGGCCTAAAATGTAGGCAGGATCTGTACAAAAATTATCTAGCAGTCAAAGGCTCTAACTGCTAGACATCAGCTAGAAACTTCAGGTTACTGGAGATGCTGAGCAAGTTTTAGAACACTCTTTGCTCTACCTCACTTACAGACATCCTTATTTTATTTTATTTTATTTTATTTTATTTATAATATGGTATAATTCAGGGGCCTCAATGAAGACTGAGGCTCTCCTATCTATTGCTTGTGAGTGTGAGGGTCATGAACCAATTCCTGAATTACACTGCTATATCAAACATAAGAAATTGCAGGTGAACTCAGCTAACACATTTTTTTTTTAAATTACATAGTTTCTCCCTACTGTTAGATGTCAGACTGAAATACGAAGCTTACTTGTTACAGGAGTTCTTCAAGATGACTGCATATTCACACTTACAGATATTGTGCCACATATTGGCACCTAATGGAAAACTTCTCCAAGCAATGCCCATTAGAGCGCATGTGTGGCCCTTCCTATTCCTCCCCTCAGTGTTTCTAAATGTTCCAAAGGTGAGGCTAAAATACGACTCTGAGAAAGAGGGAAAGGTGGTAGGAAGTGTAAATATGCAAAGTCATCTAGAAGAACTCCATTTATAAGTAAGTAACCTTTGTTTCTTCTCTGAATGGCTCTTCATATTCCCGCTTCTGGGTAGTTTGATAAGCAGTGCTGAAAACCAGGAAGTGAAGGTCTGTATACCACTGCTGTCTCGGCCAACCTGGGGAAATCAGTATGATTGTTACTTTGTCCTCATGAACCTTCACCACTTTCTGAATTAATGGAAGGGGTGGGGAAAGCATGCAGAAGGCTCCTTTCTCATTGTAGAAGGAAAAAGTTCAAGATGGGTTGACCGTCCCTCCCTGCTCTTGAACAGAAGAGAGGACACTTTTTGTTGATCTTTGTAGCAAACAGGTCTACATTGGGCTGACCCCACAGGAGATTTCTTGTGTTACTCAGTCCTTCAGGGACCACTCATAAATCTGAGATTACCTCTGTTGAGATGAACTGCTACTACATTGCTCTTCCTTGATAAATGCCAAGCCACTGGATAGAGCTTTTGAAGAATTCATCAATCCCAAAACCTAACTGCTTCAGCACATAACTGAGAAGAATGAGGACACCATTATTTATTGACGTAATATATAGTGGTTGTGTTGTCTGTCACTACCTGACCAACCTTCCATTTTATAGTTTGCTTTTTAGGGAATAGGCTGGCAAGAAGCAGGAAGTGATCAGTTTTAGCAGGCTGCAAAAGACCATCCAGGACACTGGATGGGAGGTTTCCTCCACTGCCACCAAAGATAAGTTCAATGTGGCTACCATGTTGTAGCCAATGATTTTAGTTTTTAACCAACATGTTATGTTATATATAATCAGTGTATGCTAAATAGAGCTAAATTGTAGGATTATTGAAGGATAAGATTGATCAGTAGTTAGAAGGGATAATTATGTATTAGGTATCTAAGTAAGTAGGGCTGAAATGCAAGGCCTACAGGCTGACACCTGTAAGATTTTAGCTTAGCCATAGTATGCCATAGGCTTAAGAAATGCTTGACATAAGTAAGTGACCAAAGAATGACCCTATGCTACAAGATTACGGGAAAAGATGTACTGCTGGGTGATATTGCAAAAAATTAACAGTAAGAGTAATTTTTGCTTACAAGATGCCTGGTAGTCACATTTTTCTAAAACATGCCCTAACCACAGGGTGCGCTGTGCGTGTAAATGCTAATGAGGTATAGTCAGAATTACATTATAAAAATAGGGTGTCCAGATTAGGAAAATTGAGCTCCCTATGGGAAACTCCAGCAGGAACCATCCCTCTCATGGTGATCAATTAAGAATATCGTTAAGGGTGTAAGTATAACTATATTTGTAACTTGTGCATAGTTATTTATAGAATTTCTATATGCTTGGGTAATCATAATTTTAATTGTAAATTTAATAAAACGTGTAAAACAATTAGACCTTGTACTTGTGAATGTACCTGTGGTCACTATCCTTGGTCTTTATGGGTTCCTAGAGACTCTAAATTTGAAGCAAGTCGCAGAGGTGACTTTCATTCTGTTGAGCTGTAGCCACCAGAGCCGAACCCACGATGGTGTAATACCACATTACAAAATTCACTTTAAATAAAATAAAAGGCTACAATGTGGTCTATGAGGTAATAGAATTGCAAAGCAGACTCAAAAGCAGAGGAAGCAGAAGCTACAATCTCATGCTCAAGTGACAATTTGGGATCAAAGTCAGCATCCAGTTGTTCCTGCTCAAAAAGATGTCCTAGCTCCTCATCCTTTTCTTCACAAAGCATACCACGTACAACCATCTGAGCTGCTGATGGATCTGAAGGAACTGGATCCAAGGGCTCTTGAGTCATCGGATCCTTATCAGGTGCAACATCATCTCTCCATCTATGAGGAGAAGGATACAAACATTTTGTGGTGGAAACCAATAAGGCCATGAAGACCAGGATTGCCAGTCTCTCCAGTAGCTGGGATTCAGAAACATACCTATAGGAGGAGGAGCAAAATGATAGGGAGGCAAAAGGCTAAGGCAGGTGTGGAAAAAGCAGATTATAGAACCAAAGAAGACCCATCCCTTCCTTATTGCCAACTTCCTGTCATTCAGATCTGAGAAATCCTCAGATGCAGGAAGGTACACATCAGCCACCACTGTTTACATCCTCTTCAGATCCAAGGATAGTCCTGGAACAGGAGCAGAGGAAGAAACTGGTGCCATAGGCCTAGAAAGTACCAGATATGGAAAAATACCCAGCACCACAACTCTGTACTTTGAAGTGGAAACTGGAATCAATATGGGTTTCAAAATCAGAGCCGTAGAGGCTATGGCAGAGTTGAATGAATCTGATAAGTCTGATATACAGAGTCTGGCACTGCTATCAGTGGCCATCTTGACCTTCAGTTTCTTCTTTGGAACCAATACTGTTGGAACCGAAATGGCTCTAGCCTTCTTAGCAAGAAGTAGGCCCTTTTCTACCAGTGATGTTTTGAAGCCTAGACTAATTCAGCTGAAGGATTAGAAGCTGACACTGACAAAGATCCTGATGACTTGGTACCCTTAGACAACTTAGCCTTACTGGAGGAAGCCACCAAAGCCGAAACATGCATCTTGGTCTTTCGATCCGATGACCCTACAGAGCCGTATGGCTTAGCAGCAAGATCTTCTATAAGCAGAAGCACCTGTAGCCTGTTCTGCCTCTCCTTGAATGCTCTGGGTATGAAAGTCCAGCAAACAGAACCTCGAGAAAGAGAGTGGCCTTCTCGCAGGAACTTAAGGCACCTAATGTGTTTGTCTGATGCCAGGAACACAGCTGGGCACCAAGCACATCTCTTAAAGTTGTTCTTCTTCGCCACCACCGCCGCCGCTGCCATCACATGAAATTGACCTTACAAACTATACTAAACTATCTATACCTATTAGTGTACTTAAAAGTACCTTCTATTAAAAACAATACTAAGAACAACAACTATATACGTGCTATAAATGGAGGAAAACCCAGGATCCGAAAGACTGGAATGGCTCATTTCGGTCTGGTTCAGTGGTTGGAAAAACATTGAGATGAGAGGTTGGAGGGGGCATATATATGCTCTAACAGGCACAGCTTAGAAAAGGTTCTGCTGTTAGGCACCATCCGCTGGGGCAATACCCATAATTTGGAATATGTAGAGCCACACAAAGAAGAAATTTACAGGGTGAGATTTTTGCACTGATTTAAAAACTCATGGCCATGCCCTATTAAATTTAAACATCTTTATGAAGAGCCCTGATTTCTTTTCTCTTTATTCAAGGATCGACTTTGCCAGTCTTTGTTGTCCTAAACCTCAGACATGAGTCCCCTTGGGATGAAGTGTTGTCTAATTGTTGAAGCAGGAGTGTGGGACTCAAAGCTCTCCGATTCTAATCCTGGCTCAGTTTCTGTTCTACTCCTGGATTTTGATATTGGATAAGTCATCTTTGCACCTCAATGTGCCATTTTATAATGGATACTATAACACTGGCTGTACTTGAAGGGCTGTGAGGCTTAATTAACGAATGTTTGCATGGAACTTGGAGATACATGAATGAGAAGCACTACATGAGTGTAAAATATTGATATTCCACTTGCAAGTTTCACCAAACAGTCCCTAATCCACACATATTATACTTAATACTTTTGAACCTGGCAGTACCCTATGTATGTTTGTTATATATATAAAGAAAACTTGGGAGTTCAGACATATATTGGCCTTCTGGGACTAATAGTCTAGGCTTTCTCTACAAAGCTACAGTCTAATGATCTCAAATACACTCCCTAAGCCTGATCTTTCAGTTGCCAAAGCACAGGCACTAGTCTTTTTTATTTATAGATTCTAAGGAAGGCAAAAAAAAAAAAAAGTGAAAAAAAAAAAAAGATTTTTCTGCTTCCTATTCAGATTTGATTACTTTTTCCCTGGCTTAATACAAATCAGACCTAATATTCCTTCCCTTAAAATGTTGAGAGGAACAAAAAATTTTTGACCCCAATACAAATCACAATTTGTGTATGTGAAGTAAATACACACAGCACTAAAGTAGACCTCAGCTGCAAAATCTAGATCCAAACCATCCTAAAGTTTGGGAGTCTTCAGACCCAGTTCCTTGAAAAGGTAGGGACTAGCCACAAATTTCAGCTCTCAATTCTAATGTCCCCACATGTCAGGGGATGTTCAGATCTATAAGTTTGGTTTGAGCTCATCACTAAGAAGAACAAAAGACTAGAAAGCCAGTCTCAACATGTGTGAAGGAGGAGAATGGGGGACATGTGGCCAGGTAGTCCAGCTAAGACATGAGCCAGGACCTGTTTGAGACTCCACCATAATCCAGCCAGTCCTGGAAAACAAGCACGGGCGAGTGTGTATATTTATTTCCAATTACAGTGACGTCCCCAACTTAGCAGAACACAGCTATCAACTTTTCATTAATTTACTCATGCTAGAAGAGGTAGTGGTATAACCAAGAGAGGCAGAGTTGTTATCTGCTTTTCATTCCCTTCTAGTTAGGCAGGGGAGGCTAGGCAGAGCAGTTTGTTTATGTACACAGGGATGTCCCTTGAGTCCTCCTGAGAGACCTTGATGAAACTTTCATGGAGATCACTCTGCAATCCTCTGCCGAAAGCTTCTAGGGAGGGCTGCCTTGTTTATTCCTCTGTGGTAGGACACTTTTCCACCCCACTCAGCGATAACTTGAGCAGGCACCATTTCAGTGAACAGGCTAGCAACATACAGACCTGGGTGGCTTCAGGACACTAGCAGCAGCTATGCTCTATCTGTCTTTGTGACCCTCAGGAGTGAGATATCAGCTAAAATCACCACTGCTTGTGGAAAATGGTGCCAGTATTCAGTGTCATTGCCCTATACAACTAGAATCAAGCAAACGAGCAATTCCCTCCTCATTTTCCCAGCCCCCGGAGGGCTATACTCACCATGGCTGGTGCTGGGACTGGTGCCATGCATAAGCAATTCCAAGGAGAAGTGAGACTGTAGTGCTTAAAACTTTAGGACAGCAAGGGGAGTGAGTTCAGCATCTTAAGTTTTGTTTTGTTTTCTGTAGTGAATACGCTGACAATGGTACCTCTATGTGTTTTATCTTTAGCTGCTGTCATTTGCTGTCAAGCAAATATCTCTTTTAAAAGAACAGATTTATAAAGAGGATAACATTTGATTAAACAAACCTGTGTACCTAGAATTTCTTTTTGTATTTACTTGCTATGTAAAGGACAACAACGCAGAAACAACTATGGCCACTAGATGGCAGAGTTCCCATTTCAACATGAGCTATGTTTTTACACTTCTGCATACAAAATAACAGAAGGCTTACAGTGAACTTTGTCTACTTGACAGTTATAAATGTGATACTTCAGATCCAAATTTCCATTGAATTCCACAAAACATGGTAATTTGAGAAGGATACTTTTGTATTTCAACTCTCTTTTGCGTTACTGGGCTATTCTATACGCTAGCACTGTGTTAATGTTTTGTTTTTCCAAATGCAAATTTTACCTGATTGGAAAGTTGTTTGAAACCTAACATTATTTCTTCAAAATAATCAGTTATTTTAATGGACTGAAAAATGTGGAGAAGTCACATACATTTCTTGATATTTGTACCACAGAGTACACAAAACATTCAGCAAAGTGTCAACTGTGTGTTGCTCTGTAAGTACCTTGCAAAATGCTAAGAAAAAAACCCAACCTCTTCACACCGTGGAGAAACTTGCACTCTGTACTGTAGAGAATCAATATTTTTGTTTTCATTAACTCCACTGAAAACATTTAGCTTTTTTGGACCTACTCTACTAAGGTCAGATTTTCAAAAGCACTGAGGCCCAGATCTCCAAAAGTATTTATACATCTAACTCCAGTTGATTTCAATGGGAGGTAGGCTCTTAAATATCTTTGAGGATCTGGTCCTCAGAGCTGGCTTAATTCTGCTTCCAGTGAAGCAGTGTTGGCAACTCTTGTGATTTTTATTGCGACTCTCACTATATCTGATGTTTGTCTTAAAGGCCCTGCTCATTACCGGAGAATCTCAGCTCTCATTCTAAATAACAGTAAGGTTCTAGCCCTCTTGGTTTTGGGAAAAAGCTTGAAACTGTGAACCTTAAAGAATCAAAACCAGAAAACAAACAAAAGAACTCCCATTCTATTATTTTAAAAAAATCTCATGTCTTTTAACACAATCTCATGATTTTTGCAGTCTGACTTATGATTTTTGGGATCTTTGGATTGGAAATCCTGTTGAAGTCTATGGGAGTTTTACCATTGACTTCTGATGGAGGAGACTTAAGCCAGCACTGAGTGCTTTTGAAAATACCATCTCTAGTGGTTTTGTTAAATATTTTGATAGTAAGTGAAAACCTATGGAAGAGAAAGTTACAGTACCACACATTTAGAACAATGAGAAATCTTCCCGCCTCTTGTTTATCTTTAAGAATAACCACATTAGCAATTTTGTGCTGAAAAAAATTCTCTCTCTGGGGTCTTTAGTGGGAGTTGAGGGTGATTGCATTTCACAGCATTTTGCCCTTAGAAAGGGCGAATGACCACTCTCAAGATAACATGAAGATTTCAAAGTGCCTCATAGTTAACATAAATTATTAAATCTTCCTATGACTATGAACATTTATTTGGCTATGTGGCGAGTAACAAAAAATGAACAGTCTCTAAATTTACACTAAATATTGAAGGTCTGAAATGATAAACTATCCTTCCCCTCTGGGATTTTTATATTATAAACATCTGTATCATTCACATGGTCCTGATTATAAAATTATAAGGAAGGAAACGAAGTTCTAAGGGAATGGAGCAACATGCCACTCGTGTCTGGTATCAACTGTGTTGTGTCTTGTCTTGTAAACCAAGAATATCCCTCTGGCTGATCTCTTGACACGTAGCATTTTAGTATATCTTGAGGTTCATGACTAGTAATCTCATTGTATTATAATGTATTACAGTACAAGAGAGCCATGTGCATGGTTAATTACCATAAATGACAAACCAGCACATTTATAAAGATGAATTCCCCAAAGTAAACCATTCAAAGTGAATACAATATCCTTTGATGTACGGTAGAGTAATTCCACAGGGTTAATTTTTTTTTAATAAAGTAGGTGAGCTACTAGGAAAAGTGGGAACAATCTGTTTTTTCCCTGTCCCTTTCAGATTATTTTATTTATGTTCTTGTGTGTATATAAAACTCAGTGCTTTTAAGAAACATACAAACAATTAATATATAATATGTGCATCAACAACACTCTCACAGTCTCTGACCAGTAACTTGAACCTTTGCATACATGGATCAAAAGGAATCTTTTCTGCACTGAAACCTTAGCTGAGATTTTAATCCCCATAGATGATGGCAGACTCAAATTCTCACTAAGCAAGTGTTTTATCATTTTGGCATATTATTTCTTCCTGGGAAGAATGGGTAACCATTAGCTGCTAGTCAGAGAATCGATTCTGAATTTGTTTACTAATGAGCGCCTCTGGCTGAAAAACCCAAAACAGAGACAAGTTCTCTTGCATTCACTGTTGACTAATCCTTTTGTTTGCAAATCCTAATATCATCATTTAATTTCACTCATTTGTCAGTGGCAATGTGAGTCCCTCTACAAAAGCCATCATTTGCCAACATTTACCTCACAGTGGAATCTGAAATACTTAAGATACATACTAAATATAATATCCCCCTCCCATAGGTGTCCCCTAAGAAAATCAAATGTCTGCTTAAAAGAAACATAAATAATCTGAATGGGCTTTGCCTGATATGTCCATCTTAATCAGCTTTCATTGTACTATGTTTTTTAAAGTGTATTGCTAAAAGTTTTTTTAGCACAGGGATTTCAGTAATTGAGATCCATTAGGATTTTTTACCTGCAATTCTGCCTGTTTCGTAAAAGCTTTAGTGTAAGTACAATAGGAAATAATCTACAACACATAGGGAAATGGGCTTGCTTAATATTTTTGTACCATATGTGTCCCTCTGCTTATGCAGAGTTATGTTTTTCAATTACATACATATGGAGAAATAGCTCTATAGCTATATCCACATATATATAGAAAGAGGCAAAATAGATTTCCTGTGAGGCTGGGTAACTTTGAATCTCAATTTTTCTCATTGTAGCCTACAGCATTTCCAACTAAACCACAAGGGGACAGCACAAGAGAGCCCATAAGAAGAATGAGATTGTGAGAGGTACACTCCTATGTCTGAGTCCATAACATTCATCCTCAATATTTCTAACATGGTATGGTGTGACTTTAAATCAGTCTCTTCCTTCCTTCCTGTACATTCTGCGCCACTTAATCAGGATGTGGTTAATCAGAAAATCAGCTTACTTGGGTTATTTCCCAAGAAACCAATTCATTCTCAATGATAATAAAAGGCAAGGACTGCTGCTTTATTAGGATGCTAATTCTTCTTAATTCAGATGCCGGCAGTTGATTAAGTTGTGGTTAAATTGATATGACACATTGAAATCAAGTGTTTATGATCCTCTCTCTGTCATGCTCTGGCATGTTTATTTGTTCCTCTTCTCTCAATGGGGGAAAAAGGAATTATTTCATCCTTGCTGAAAGAGTAAAATTTTATGAAGCCTTTGAAGATCTAACTTACTACTCTTACCTTTATGGGTGTTAAACTGGGGTTTAAACAAGGCTCTCAAATCCCAATGGAAACATTTGCAGCTGCTGCATTTCTACAACAAAGTAATGTTGCAGAAGAACTAGACAAAGATTAACTAAGGAAACAGAGGTGCCAGTAGGTGTGGGAGAATGTGTACTAGCAGGAGGGGGTGGGGCATAAACTCTACAGTGCAACACAGAGACAGAAATTCCCATTCTAGAACAGACCAATGGTTCACCTAGGCCGGTATCTGTCTCTGACAGTGGCCAGTAACAAATGTTTTTTTGGAAGGTGCAAGAAATTTTGTAGTGAACAGTTAGGGAATATCTGCCCAGGGGAAGTTTACTTTCTTCCTAATACTAGCAGTAAGTGGTTGGTTTATCAAGTAGATTTACACCCCAGCTTGCCACGATCTAAGTGCTTATATAGACCAGACCTCAGAATGTCAAGTCATCCTCAATTTTTCTGGAGAACCTCCGGGAGATCTCAGGGATGTTTATTGTGAGCTCTCACACCTTGCTGGTTGGGTGCGAGTGTTTAATCTGTAATTAGTTTTTGAAGTTAATAGGTATTACATTTTTTAAAAGATTCTTAGTTGAACTAAAACTCTGTACCTCTCTCAGTTGCTCAACTTTCACTCTCTTGACTCTTGCGATGCCATTGCATCACTAGATCTTCAGTCGCCTTAGGATATTACAGTGCAACCATCACCAGAATATTCTAATGTTAGAATAAAACCCAGGAAAAGAAAAACCCTCAAAATAAGTTTTAAGCTTTCTTTAGACACCATCCAGAGGCTGGCTGGCTGAATAAATACATAAATTAAATAAATAAATAACTAAATAAATAAATGGCATAAGGCCAAATGCAGGAAGTAGCTATACTCTTTTTTTGAACACAAGATATTCGTTGTGATTTAATGTTTAAAACAAAAGAGGAGCCTTTGGATAATTGAGATTAGCTCTTGTACCAAGACTGTAAAAAGCGACAAAGAGTCCTGTGGCACGTTATAGACTAACAGACGTATTGGAACATAAGCTTTTGTGGGTGAATACCCACTTCATCAGACGCATGGCGAAAAGCTTATGCTTCAATATGTCTGTTAGTCTATAAGGTGCCACAGGACTCTTTGTCGCTTTTTACAGAGCCAGACTAACAAGGCTACCCCTCTGATACTTGTACCAAGACTGATAGGCACTCCATGTGAGCATCCTGATTAAGAGGATTCTGCTATATTATGTCTTGGTTTTGAAGACCCAGTCTTCACATTTCATGTATAAGCTTGGTGGATTGCTTACCTGAGTCTCAATAGGTATTTTAATTTTGAAGTTAGTGTTATGTATGTCTGTTCCCATGCATCCCAATATCATTATTTATTATTTGCATCATCATAGTGCATAGGATCCAAGTCATGGAGCAGGATCCCCTTGTCTGTGTGCCCTGGAAGTAAATGATAGGAGCCAAATTTAGCACCAAAATCTTATAAGGGGAGCAATAGCTCCACACACACAGCTCACTGCATTCACCTGAGATTCAGGTCAGCCTCTTGACTAAATTTCTTACTTGATGATGGGAAACAAATTTGAAAATAATGGGACAGATTCTGTGCTGTGCCTGACAGTCCAGGGGGAAGAAGGAAGGAAGGAACAAAGGGCTTTAAGCCTCCTTTGCCCTGCTCCTATGGGCCAGAATAGTGCATCGGGGCTGCAGCAGGGGGGCAGAATCAGCCCCAGAGGTCTTGGTTGGCTCTGTCAAGTTGTAGAATGTTTTTTGTCTGCTTCATAATGCCTCATCAATCCAGAGGAGAGCAACAAAAAATTATAAGTGATTTAGAAAACATGACCCATGAGGAAAGGTTGAAAGAACTGGGCATGAATCTAGAGAAGAGACGGTTGCGGGGGGATCATGATAACAATATTCAAATATATTAAGGGCTATTTATAAAGAGGATGGTGATCAATTCTTCTCCAGAGCTACCAAGGGTAGGACAAGAAGTAATCATCTATATTTGCAGCAAGGGAGATTAGGTTAAACATTAGGACATTTTTTCTAAGTATAGTTAAGTAGTAGAATAGGTTATCAAGGGAGCTTGTGGAATCCCCTTCATTGAAGAACAGGTTGGACAAACACTTGCCAGGGATGGTCTAGGTATGCTTAATCTTGCCTCAGTGTAGGTGGGGGACTGGCCTAGATGACCTTTTGAGGAATATTCCAGCCGTATATTTCTAAAATACCCAATTATGCTGGAATTGTAAGGTTTTGAGGTGCAAGGAAGAGAGTTAACAATCATGCATCAATTGTAAAGAACAAATTGTTTTCATGAATATACCGAGCATTCAGTCAGAGTTTCTGGAGGTCTAGTTCATCTGGTAAATATACAACAGCTCTAATACTGTAAATTATCTGGGGACAATTCAGATCTGCAGGAAGATCAATTGCCCAAGTAACCAAAAGCACTTATTTCTTGAAAGGCTGTCATATGTAAGCCAGTGTGTTTGTGTAAAACAGGGTTGTATCCATTCCCATATCAGTAGGGATGGAAGTGACAGGCGGGGAGAGGATGTTAAATAAGGAACAGGTCAGTGGCAACAACAAACAGATGAACTGCCAGCTGGTTATGCCTAGTGCACATCTTAGGGGAATTAAGAGGCTGCTGCAGTTGTGAGACTCTGATCCTCGTTCTCATTGTATCCAGCATGAATCTGCTGCTGTTCCCAAGGGATTACCAATCCTAGTTTGCAGACTCAAGAGGCTCACATAGTTTGGATAAAGTTCTGATGAGCAGCCAAACTTTTGGGTGTTTATCCCAACAGAATCTAAAGCTCTTGGAGTGCCCCCATCACTAGGTAGCAGCATTTTGTCAGTATGTTAAGATATCCTGTGCTGTTGTAACATATGGGACATTTCTGAAGAAATTTTCTGTTTCACCTTGTTTTCAGTCCTCCTCCTCTCTTGTGTTCACCCCTCCTTCCCTGTCACCTCTCCCTCACCTCAACACTTTGCTGTCATTTCCTGGTATGTTGCCCTGATTTAAGGCCCGTCAGTAGGATGGTTGACATGAGCAAGGATTTGCAGAATCAAAGGTTTATGGGCATGATGTGTTCATTAGATCACTGAGTCTGTGTAAATCCCCATTGATTTCCAGCAGGATTGCAAGCTCCTTGGGGCAGGGAATATAATTTCACATACCAGTGGTACTTTGTAAATAATCTGTAATAATACAAAATAATCTATTCTGTGTGTTTTGATGCACATAATACATGCACATAAAGCACCAAGAACAGTCACATGAAAATAAGGCATATTTGCAGAGACAGAAAAATGCACATTTTAACCTACACACTTCTCAGTAATACATCAGTCAAGCAAAACTCATACATGGAAGAAATAAAAACAAACATTAAAATAAATCTGAGCATCTGAGTCAACATATCTTTTCACAGGGATATAAAAATTAAAAAGACATTATTCTAATATATAGTATCTTAAAAGGTGCTAGTTTCAAAATGGGGAGTAGCTCCATGTTTTACAGATGAAAAGACTGAGTTAGGGCCAGCTCCTCAGCTGGCATAAATCAGCATAGGTCCATTGAAGTCAATGGAGCTACACCAGTTTATACTAGTTCAGGATCTGGTCCCTAGCTCTATACACTGTAATAGCACGTAACTAGCTAAAATGAAATGAGATATTTGCCTTTGTCCCACAAACTGTATCAACTATGGTTTGACCAGCATATTTACAGCAACTGCCTCAAGAGTTTAGCTAAAGTACCTTGTTAAGAAACAGTTATTGTAGAGAAGTTCATGGCTGGCTAGGCGCTAGCAGGGTGCTCCCTTCAGCACATCCCACTTTACTATTCAGAAAAGCCATTTGCTTTCATATTCAAGGGTTGGAATTTCATTTCTAGGTGGAGTTTTTAGAGTTTTCAATGGGATATTTCCAATCTTCAATCTAGGCATTCTGGAGAAGAGGGTGGGTCTAGCTCTGCTAACTTGTGTTGGCCATGACCCAGCCCTCTCCCACTGTAGGAACTATCCTGGATTGGTCTTTGAACTCCTGGGACCACAAAGACTTCCACTGTACCTGTCCCCTGAGCAAATCTGAAAGGAAGGGGAGGAAACCTTGTTATGCTCTCTTCTCCCCTTGTGCACCAATGCAGGGCCACACCCAACTGAGAATACAGCCTACTTCACAGGCTTGGATTGGATTTTTGATTGAAGGGACATATAACATTAAGGACCCGATTCTCCATTTTCCTATTTCTTGTACATCACTGCAAAGTGGGTGCAAACTCTAGTGAATCACAATGGTAGCATTTTCCATCCATGTTGCACTGGTGTAAATGACCACACAAGGTGCACAACAACGGACAATAAGGACCCATGAAGGAGTGTAGACAACTGATTTTATCTTGGTGGGGCTAGAGTTAAAAATAATAGAATAACAGCTGTTGAATATCACTTTAATGAGTAGTTTTTTACCTTGACTAAATTTGCCCACTTTTAATAAAGTGAGATAAACAAGTTTCTGTTCCAAACTCCCTGCCTTCCTTTACTTATTAATTCAATCTCTATTTTGGGAGGTGGGGCAAAGACTCTCCACCTCTAAGCCCCCCGTTGTCTATGCACATAATGTGAATATAGGTGGGGAAGTTAAATTCAAAGCAGCTGATGGTGCTAGTTGCTGTTTCTTCTCCCACTTTATACCAGACTATGTTACCTTTAATTGCTATCTTAAATGGTAAAGTTGTGGCCTTTACTACTTCCATAAACTGGAATCTCTCCTCATTGGACTCTGCCTTCTGCTGTTCCAACAATATAGTTTGCAGATATCTCAGTAAAGGCTTGAAAGATTTCCTCAAAAATATGGTAGCCAAGGCATCCATTTAGGCTCTGGCATGGTAACCTCCTCCACCTCCCAAACATGGGTTCTGTCCGGACACAGCTCAGATGTTGGGAGCTACTTCTGCCAAACCCCAAACTGGCAAGGGGGCTACAAATATTATTGACTCCAAGTTAAATTAGAAATCTTGCTGTAGGACTAGATTGAGACTTTTTATTACTTCCCTCCAGAAAGTAATGCCCTGTAAAGGCGCAGGACTCATCCCTGTGGCGCCTCCTGCTGGTTGTCTCTGGGAATTAGCTCATCCAGCCTCCAGAGCGCCCTCTGCAGGCCGGTGTCCCGCTGCCGCTGGCCCCTGTGTCTCTCCCAGGAACCAGTGCCCCTTGTCTTTGGGCACTGCCCCCTGGCAATACCCCCCAGTCTCAGGGTCTCCCCACCCAGGGGAACCCCCAACCCTCTATCCCCGCCTTGCCTCAGATGTGGGCTACTGCCAGTCACCAACTAGCCCCCATTCTCTGGGGCAGACTGCAGTATAAGCCACTCATCACTGGCAAGGAGGGTTTGGACCTGCTACCTCTGCCTACCCGTGGGCTGCCCTCTGCACCCCCAAGTACTCGTTGGCCTTCTGCTAGGCCGCAGCCTGGGGCTTTCCAGGCTGGAGCCTCCCCAGCCTTTCCCCAGCCCTGCTCCACTCAGGTACTCTGCTCAGGTCCCTGCAGCCAGGTCCGTTTCCCTCTACAGCTAGAGAGAAAACTGTCTCTGCTCCTGGCTTCCCTGGCCTTTATAGGGCCAGCTGGGTCTGTCTGGGGCGTGGCCACAGCTGAGGCTGTTTCCCCAATCAGCCCAGCTTTCCCTGCCACAGCCCTCTCCAAGGGCTGTTTTAAGCCCTTCAGGGCAGGAGCGAGGTAACCATCCCGCTACATGCCCCCAAAGTATTCATAAGTAACAATGGCTTTACTAGCATACATCAGATTAAGATGATTCATTTTAAGCAGATATGTGGGGTCCCAGACACTTAGCTACATCATCTGTTAGTGTAAGTAACAGCTCACTTCAGTGTAACTATGCTGATTTACACCAGCTGGTGATTGGCCCACTTTAGGTACTATTTGATATTGAATTGCTTCCGGTCTTAAATCAGCAAATGCTTTAAAAGTCACGTTCCAATACAATGGGGTGAAGTTGTTAAATTAATATTGGTAAAGCATTTTGAAATTTCTAGATGAAAGGCACATTTTTTTTGCACAGTGCACTCAACCTAATTGGGAATTCCACTTAATTGGGACATCTCCCAGGGAACCCATATAAGTTTAATGATACTAAATGGCAATAGCAGCTGCTTAATTAAGATGCCTCCAGGTGACTTTGTAGATTCAAATTAATGTATTTATTTATTTTGATTTATACAGAAAAGGGACTGTCCAGAGCTCAAGGCAGAAAAACAATGTATAAAAATGTACACAAAAATTCAGTACTACCCTTATCCTTATGAATTCCTTCTCAATAAACCCCAAACTAATACTCTCTCTCGCCTTCCCACCTGATGCCCTCAGTCTTCCTCCCCATTCCCAAGGGAAAGTTGGAGAATACATATCGGCTGTGTAGCATTGCCCGTAGGTCAATAGATACAGGCGGTATTGAACCTACATGGGAAGTCAAGGACCATTCCCTGAAAACACCTCTCTTGGTTTAAGCCTGGGGTTTTCAGCTCAAGCACCTGGATCAATGCTTAATTTTTTTCAGGGCTTGCTGGGGTTGAGCCCGGGCATCTCTACACTTGGCAGTTCCAAACCCTGGGACGTCTAGGCTTGGTAGTTCATAGCCTTGGTATCTCTGGGCCAGCTGCATCAGTTATACAAGTAACAAACTTGCTTGAGCCCCAGCACCTAATTGCTTGAGCCCTGGCACCTCTTTCATTACAAATTAAACAGTTCCCTGGATTGATCTGAACTGCTGCTGTGTAACACAAGGAGTCAGCATCTTGAATTGCCCCCAGAAACATATTGCAGACCAGTGCAGATTATAGAGCATAGATACAATATGTTCTTTGCAGGGTACGTTGATAAATAAGCAGGCTCCCCCATGAGCCAGTCCAATAACTTTATAAACTCCCTACAGCTCCCTGTACTATCATAAATTGTAATGGTGTCTCCTGTGAATTGGGAAGGACATTTAATCAGGACAAAAGGCTGTTCTACCAGGCCATCCCCACTGAGTAAATTTTTCTGCATAATAATAATTGCTATTATTATAACAGGGTTACTTCTCTGGCCACAGATGCTATGGCTTACCTCAAAGATTGCAATACATACTCCTGATGAATCAAAGTGATGAGCATCGCATTAGGTAAGTAAATAAATTAAGATCCTCATTTTAAGAAGATGTTGTCTCTCTTGTTTGTATGACCAACCTCATTTCAATCAAAGGAAGACTTCTTTGTGATTAGAAGAACACTTAGAACACACTGTTTGAATGATAGATGACTGGATAACAAACATATTCATGGTATATACCATGTATTGGGAAGCCTAGGTACCTATAAATAGTGAGAATTGTAGCTTTGACTCATTACTGCTGGAAATACATTGCTCGGTGAGCTAATTTGCTATTTTTCTAAAATCTTTGAAGGAACAAAAGTAAGAATAGAGGTGCAGTGTCTGCTGATTGGAAGATACGAGACCAGAGACATTTTTATAATAACCATTGTAATCATAGCAAAAGCTGGATCTAATTTTATAAGAACTGTGATTTTATTTAATTGTAGTTAGCCAGATGTCAAATGAAGGTTCTTAATATTAGGGTACTGTTTTAATCCAATAAAGCAAAAACAAGCACATGAGTTTCTTACTTTTGCAAAGAAAAGCTGTTTTATTCTCATAATTCATGTGATTTACTTTGGCTTGGGGAGCTTTTGTTGTTCTGTAGTCTGTTCCCTGGTCCTCCAGACTGTCTATAAGAAAGATTATTATGGATATATGCAAACTAAAGATTAACTCCACAACTCACAAACCCTTATAGAAAGTAAGTGTTCAAGTACAATATTACAAACATTACTGTATCCCAGTCTATCCAAGTCCTCCAGGAGCAAAACATGTGTTTTATGTCCAGTAATTACATATGAGACAAATGTAGATTTCCTGGTTTTGACAAAGCCTTTAAGACAGAATTAATCATTTTTTTTCAGAATGATTTGCTTATCTTTACAGCATTCATCCACATGATGTATGTGACTGGATTTCTATTTCTTATGCTGATTTCATTTCTTCTATGCAGAGAAACATCTGAAACAATACACGATATTGATATAAAGTGCTGTAATTGCTAATCTATCATGTCCCACACATGTGATCTCTGGTAACAGGAAACAGAGACACCTTTGCTCTGCCATAGTGATAAATATCTTCAAAATGTTCTGCTTCATTTTATATTCATTATGTAAATGAAATCATATTTGCATGAATAGAGGTGTTATTCCTCTATCATTCAAACCTCCTCCCAACATCGCCAAAACCACCCTACACACCAGTAAATGACACTCTTCAACAATGATTATTAACTGCAGCTTCATTTCCAATGTCCTTATTGCAACATTCCCAAGGACTTAACTGTCACAAACACAGGGAAGTGTGGCAGGTCTATAAGCCTTGTTCTCTTCTCAAAGGCAGACCTGGACTTTGCAGTTATTGAACTGATTTCTCAATGCCTCTCTCCTTGTGCTGATGGTATGGAGAATCTAAGGCTGGTCAAGGAAAATGCACTACATTCAGATGTACCCAAGAGAACAAATTGCACACTTTGCAATGAAAAATTGACTAGAATAAAGATAATTATCCATGCTGCACTTAAAAGCAAATGACCATACCTAAAGAAACTGCAGTACTTTCTTAAACAAAAACCTGGCTCCCTAGAATTTTTCAAGGACAAATATTCACCACCTGCAAACTCTTGGCCCAGTTTTGAAATATGTCCAAATCAGACTGAACAATGACTGGCACTTAAACCTCTAAAGCACTCTTTAGTGAACAGGGAATTTCTTCTGGCTTTACTGACTCTGTGTCACTGCATATGATGAATTAGAGATAGGGGCGCACTGGGAGGACAGAGATCAGGTGATCTGCTGAGCTGAAATGTCAGGAAGAGAGCTAGGAGCAAAGGAGTGCTAAATCCCATCTTCTCTGAGTGTGCTAATGTACCTAGAACCAGCCCCGACTGCCCTAATATCACCAATGTGAATGAGAGCGTGTCAGCAGTAAGAATGCCAGTCATTTAAGCTCCCCTGAGAAAAATGTTATATCCTTTGGATGTATGAAGTGGCATAACTTACTTGTTAGGGGTGTTTTTCTCTCTCTTCCTTTGCCATCTGAATGTCAGCTGAATTCCTCTCCCAGCTGCCCATACATTAAATAGCAGCGCACATAATCTTATAACAAAAAACATTCAGGTAAGGGAGTAGCAATTTTTCACAAATGCTCTACCACATTTCTATCAAAACCACATAAAAATCAGCAATGTGGAGAGCACACTGAACTAAACTAATACCCCAAAGCTCTATCAACGAAAACTATAATGTAGCTTTTTAAAAAGTGACAATTTTTATGTATTACTCAGGTCAGCATTTAAATTTTTTGATTTTCCATTCTCAGAATGTAACCTTGACTGTGCCCCCTCCAAGGAGAGGTGAGGCCAGCTTTTTAGCCTCAGTTACATAAACTTTTGGAAATATTTGAAAATCATGCAGTTTTCAAGTCTAAATGAAGACAACACAGAAAAGCAAAGACTTCCCCCATAGACGAGCCATTAGGGAAATATATGGAAACTGTGTATTTCAAATCCATCTGCAATGCCTGAGCACTTTCATCCCTGGAAAGGAGCACATGTGGTGATAGTAACAATTTTCATTCCTTAAATCTAACAGCAGGTGCCGGAGCACTGATATTAAATGCACATCATAAATTCCCAACAATATGTGAAAGGATGATATATTTATCTCTGTCAAATTACATCTGTAGCACAGTTATTATGGGCCAGAGACTCATTTCTTTCAATTAGAAGAGGGGAAAAGTTAGAAGTCTACAACGTATCCAAAAATAGGTTTTGTATTTACAATTCAGAGAAGTTGATAATTAGGATTTACAAAAGCTCAGGTAGAGCCCGTTAGATTATTATTAGCCCTTCCAAAGTCACAGCTTTTTTCCAGACCTCTCACTTGACTCAAGCTCTTGACTGTGCTGAAGGTCTGACCTGAACCCATCGATCCATGCCTTAGAGACCAACTTTCAGTTCTCCGGCTCTGCCTCTTTTTGGTTCAGTCAATCAGCCCTTTAACTTTCATGCAGCCACACTGGGCTCTCCTGGACAGGAGGAAGTAAGGGGCCCCAATAAATGCCACCAGTGAAAGATAAGTCAGCAAATAAGAGAACAAAAAAATCCAAGGAAAACATGTTTACCCATCACCTCAATGGGAAGTTTTCATGCTATGTCCTTGTCATCATATGTCAGCTGCATCCAAAGCCCGTTTGCTTGATCTAAGATGGTGTTTTCCAGTGGAATCTCCTGAATCTTCAGGAAACCCAGAATAGTAAAATGGTATGCTCTTGAGATAAGAGAATCTGGTGTTTATTGCAGGCTAAGGTAAGGAAAAGGAAGAATTTAGTTTCTGTTCCTTCTTTATTCCATGGAGCTTCAAGTAAAGTTTTGATGCAGGGTTTTAATAAAATTGGAATACTGTACTATGTTAATCATTTAATAGCTCTCTCCACTGGGTTGTCTCATCCTCAGATTGCTTACTAATAATCAGTGGGAGAGATGTACAGGCATGGCTAATGCTAGTGGTAAGTTTTAAAATAATAACATAAAGATTTCTAAGATACCTATCAAGTTGTTCTCACAGTTAAAAAAAATTATCAAACAGTGGAAATAGTTGTGGGAATACATTAGGAGAGATATAAAGTAGTGTTAATTCTTTGCCACTTATTTTAATAATGACTTCTTTTGTTATCAGTTTGGATATGATATTTAATTGCTCTGAGATTCTACTCTGAGAATACAATACTAGTTCATATGTTATTCTGCTAAGATAACATGTGAGCACATTGTCTTCCAGCACTATTTAGCAATTGCATGGGAAGGTTTAAAACTGTCTTGGTGTTTGCATGTGGATAAGTTATTGAAGGTCAGATATGTGCATTGTTTTATCCTTTTTTTAATAAAGTCTTTCAAAAACTTGTTTCAAAGTTTCACATCAAGCTATTTTGTGGTGAATACAATGGGCTTGATTCTCTGGTGCATTGCATCACCAGTGGGATTTGGCCATAAAGCACATTTACTGTATTGCAAAGATGGTCCTCTGGTGGACCAATCTGGTTTAAGGGGTCTTATATCACTTTCCTGCTGCTAGCAAAGCAGGGAAAAGGGGGCATGGCTATTTGAAGGGATATGTGGCTGGGATACCCCAGCACCATATTGATCTTCTTTGCCGTTTCAGCCCTTGAAGACATCTGTAGTCAATGTAAGTTTGAGTAGCCTTGTCCCTGCACACACACTGAAGCAGGTTCAGGAGAGTGCAAGTTGAGCTTTAAGCATGTGTCCATACAACCTGACTTGCATGCTGGGCAGATCTGTGGCACCTGAGGATCTGGCTCAGTATGTCCATACATTTCGCAATGTCCTGGTAAAAGTACACGCAAATCTAAAAGATGTCTATAATTAATTAGTATCAGAGGGGTAGCTGTGTTAGTCTGGATCTGTAAAAAGCAACAGAGAGTTCTATGGCACCTTTAAGACTAACAGATGTATTGGAGCATAAGCTTTCGTGGGTGAATGCATCCGACGAAGTGGGCATTCACCCACAAAAGCTTACGCTCCAATACATCTGTTAGTCTTAAAGGTGCCACAGAACTCTCTGTTGCCTATTATTAATTAGTTATTTTGCTAGTGAATTAGGAATGGAATCCGAAGGGTCTCTGTCATGTATTGCCAACATGTGGTATATTTGTTTACAAGAACATATTTTCCTACATAAGGTCCTCCTAGTTTCTATAGTCTCTCAGATTAGAGTATCTTCCAGTTTAGCTGCTAATGACATTGAAACACAGTGTGTCCTAATTCATAGACCTTTTCAGCGAATCAAGTCAGAAAAACTTTGACTGAATATTATAGATTGTGCTCAGACTTCTGCCAAAAACCATAGGAGCTCATTTTCTTTAGCAAACTGGATATTTGGTGTGAGTGTGAGTTGGAAGAATAGATTGTTTCCCCCCATCTCTTCAGCATAGTTATAATAATTAGCCAGTACAGAGGAGACGGTCTTTTCAAGTGTTGAAAAAATAGCTTCCATATGTAAATATTCTCGCCTTTGTATTTCTTCATTTCTAATTACAACATAGAATCTCTTATGATAAAACAAGAGCATGATTATCAAGTCTATCAATACTAGATGTAGTTAATTAACCTTTGATGGCCAAGAAGATAAGTGAAATCCTTAAGAATGAATCTTTTCTTGCATGGACTTTTTCATGGCTATATACTCTGACATTTTAATATTTGTTTCATTTTGCTGGTGTTGGTGGATTTACTAGCATTGAAAACCAAGTGTGACATAAACATATTACTTATTAATATTACTTTCTGTGAATGCTTTCCATGACTGTTGGATTCCATTTGGATTATGAAGAAGATCTCTGGAAGTGGCACAAGACCTGAGCAGCTGTGCTTGTGTTAAGTGGTTTAAATCCAGAATGACACTGTTGCATTACTATACGGAATTAATATTTCTTTTGTGTTTGAAGTTGTATTAGATCTATAAAACTCAATATGTCAAGTTTGTCATCTAGCAGTATGTAACTTACAAGACTGTGTAGTTCAGGGTTAGGTGTTGCAGAAATGGGATTTTTATTAATACTGGAAAATAGTCATATCTATTCAAGAAAAGCTGCACTGTCTTTTCCATGTTATTTCAAATTGGAATATTTTGCTGGTATTTCACTTCAAAAGAGTTGAGAATGTACAGTTTCAGACTGGCATGCAATCAGTATTTGAGAGGGGACAAACAAATAAGGTTGTGATCTGGCTCCAAAGGCTTCAGGCTTGTTGGTGACGTCAGTTCATTTGCTCTGTCCTCTTTGACTTATAATTTTAATAATGTTGAACTTGTGTGACAAATTGTCTAGAAAATTACACCATATATTAGGAATTCTAGACATAGAATGCATCATTGTGAAAATTATATATTTTTTGCATTTTTATAGATTTCAAATATATCATTTGTAGAATGGAAAGGGAAACAGAACTATGAATGAATTATTTTGCATCAAGAAGTGATAATTAAAACGAGCATTCCTCTTTTAAACATGGTATATTTAGTACTGTGTGTACTATTTCAGTATTGCAGTTCCGAAGAGATAAAAAATCATGAGATTGGCCCAAGCATCATGAGATTTTTTTTAAAAAGATTCTACTGTGGGGTTTTGGTCTCTCATGATTTTTGTGCTTCCTCTGCCCATCCCCAGTGTTGCTCACTCTCTCAAATATATTGGCTAAGGTGATTTTGGCCCCTGCTGCAGGAGATCTTATCCACATATCTGCCCATCCCCTGCCCAGCAATTAATCTTGTCCCAACTCAGCCCTCATCAGCCCCACCCCCATCAGTTCTGTCCCTACCAGACCCCACCATTAGTTCAGCCCCTGCTCCCTTTTCCAGGCTGTGGGGCAGTTCTAGGGATTCTTTTCTCCCCTCTGCCACTTCTCAGGCTGTGTGCTGCAGGAGGAAGGGGGGAGGAGCAATGGCACCATCCTGTCCATGTTTCTCACAGGAGGGGTGGAGGAGGAGGAAGCAGAGCTGTGCCAGACTACTGGACTATTTGCTACCTCCCCCCCTCCTGTGCAATTGGCGAGTGGTGGGGAGAGACTTTCAGAAGTGTTGCACTTTGTGAGGAGGCTGGAGCTTCCTCATGTCATGACAAGACGAGCCCCAGAATCCTCTGAAATTCCATCACTCCTGGAAAAACTCACAAGAGTTGGCAGTACTGCTATTTAGGGGCTCAGTTGTGCATTGATTACCTGAGTTCAAAGAGTTCTACCTAAGTAAGTAGTAGTGCAGGGCTATATACTGAGAGTGAAATTCTGTAGATTGAAAATATGAATCCCTTACTTTACAAAGGTGCTGTGAAGATTAATTAATGTTTGTACAGTACTTTGAACCTCTGAAGGTCTATGTGAGTGCCCATTAGTAATAGTAACTAATTATTTATTATTTTGTGTTTTAAGGTGCTGTTGGATTAGCCAGGGAGTTCTGAGCTCCAGAACTCAAAAATAAATTAAGAGATTACAAATAATTTTAATTATTAAAAATAGTGTACCCTTACTGACAGAATCTTAAGGCTTATGTAATAAACACCTCCCTAGGGATGCATAATGGAACATCAGCACACACTTCCCAACAGGGTAAGTGTAATGCAGAAAGTAGTGTACATATAACAGAAGTCCGTATTTGGGAAAGCATTCCTATTTAGGAGAGTGCTTAAGCATGTGCTTAACTCTAAGAACGTGCTTCAGCACTGTTCTGAAGTGGGATTAGAGGGAGGTTTTATTTAGAATACTCTTCTAAAGTGTTACCATTCTCATCCCTTTGTTATGCTGCATTAAAAGTGTATTATAAAAAAGTATCAGGGGGTAGCCATGTTAGTCTGAATCTGTAAAAAGCAACAGAGGGTCCTGTGGCACCTTTAAGACTAATAGAAGTATTGGGAGCATAAGCTTTCGTGGGTAAGAACCTCACTTCTTCAGATGCAAATAATGGAAATCTGCAGAGGCAGGTATAAATCAGTATGGAGATAACGAGGTTAGTTCAATCAGGGAGGGTGAGGTGCTCTGCTAGCAGTTGAGGTGTGAACACCAAGGGAGGAGAAACTGCTTCTGTAGTTGGATAGCCATTCACAGTCTTTGTTTAATCCTGATCTGATGGTGTCAAATTTGCAAATGAACTGGAGCTCAGCAGTTTCTCTTTGGAGTCTGGTCCTGAAGTTTTTTTCCTGTAATATGGCTACCTTTACATCTGCTATTGTGTGGCCAGGGAGGTTGAAGTGTTCTCCTACAGGTTTTTGTATATTGCCATTCCTGATATCTGATTTGTGTCCATTTATCCTCTTGCGTAGTGACTGTCCAGTTTGGCCAATGTACATAGCAGAGGGGCATTGCTGGCATATGATGGCATATATAACATTGGTGGACATGCAGGTGAATGAGCCGGTGATGATGTAGCTGATCTGGTTAGGTCCTGTGATGGTGTTGCTGGTGTAGATATGTGGGCAGAGTTGGCATCGAGGTTTGTTGCATGGGTTGGTTCCTGAGTTAGAGTTGTTATGGTGCGGTGCGTGGTTGCTGGTGAGAATATGCTTAAGGTTGGCGGGTTGTCTGTGGGCGAGGACTGGCCTGCCTCCCAAGGTCTGTGAAAGTGAGGGATCATTGTCCAGGATGAGTTGTAGATCACTGATGATGCGTTGGAGAGGTTTAAGCTGAGGACTGTAGGTGATGGCCAGTGGAGTTCTGTTGGTTTCTTTTTGGGGCCTGTCTTGTAGCAGGAGGCTTCTGGGTACACGTCTGGCTCTGTTGATTTGGTTCTTTATTTCCTTGTGTGGGTATCGTAGTTTTGAGAATGCTTGGTGAAGATCTTGTAGGTGTTAGTCTCTGTCTGAGGGGTTGGAGCAGATGCGATTGTACCTCAGTGCTTGGCTGTAGACGATGGATCATGTGGTGTGTCTGGGGTGGAAGCTGGAGGCATGAAGGTAGGCGTAGCGGTCGGTGGGTTTTCGGTATAGGGTGGTGTTAACGTGGCCATCGCTTATTTGTACGGTGGTGTTTAGGAAGTGGACCTCCCGTGTAGATTGGTCCAGTCTGAGGTTGATGGTGGGGTGGAAGCTGTTGAAATCATGGTGGAATTCTTCCAGGGTCTCCTTCCCATGGGTCCAGATGATGAAGATGTCATCAATGTAGCGTAGGTAGAGAAGGGGCGTGAGTGGACAAGAGCTGAGGAAGCGTTGTTCCAGGTCAGCCATAAAAATGTTGGCATATTGTGGGGCCATGCGGGTGCCCATAGCGGTGCCAGTGGTCTGGAGGTATATATTGTCACCAAATTTGAAATAATTGTGCGTGAGGATAAAGTCACAGAGCTCAGCAATAAGTTGTGCTGTGTCATCATCAGGGATACTGTTCCTGACAGCTTGTATTCCATCTGTGTGTGGGATGTTTGTGTAGAGAGCCTCTACATCCATGGGGGCTAGGATGGTGTTTTCTGGGAGGTCACCAATGCATTGTAGTTTTCTCAGGAAATCTGTGGTGTCACGGAGATAGCTGGGAGTGCTGGTGGCGTAGGGTCTGAGTAGGGAGTCCACATATCCAGACAGTCCTTCAGTGAGAGTGCCAATGCCCGAGATGATGGGGCGTCCAGGATTTCCAGGTTTGTGGATCTTGGGTAGTAGATAGAATAACCCCGGTCGGGGCTCTAAGGGTGTGTTGATTTGTTCCTGTGTTAGTGTAGGGAGTGTCCTGAGTAGATGGTGCAGTTTCTTAGTGTATTCCTCAGTGGGATCTGAGGAAAGTGGCCTGTAGAAAACCTGTAGGAGAACACTTCAACCTCCCTGGCCACACAATAGCAGATGTAAAGGTAGCCATATTACAGAAAACAATTTCAGGACCAGACTCCAAAGAGAAACTGCTGAGCTCCAGTTCATTTGCAAATTTGACACCATCAGATCAGGATTAAACAAAGACTGTGAATGGCTATCCAACTACAGAAGCAGTTTCTCCTCCCTTGGTGTTCACACCTCAACTGCTAGCAGAGCACTTCACCCTCCCTGATTGAACTAACCTTGTTATCTCCATACTGATTTATACCTGCCTCTGCAGATTTCCATTACTTGCACCTGAAGAAGTGAGGTTCTTACCCACGAAAGCTTATGCTCCCAATACTTCTGTTAGTCTTAAAGGTGCCACAGGACCCTCTGTTGCTTTTTATAAAAAAGTAGAGTTTTTTAAAACCAAGTTACTTGTTCAAACATGGTTTAAACTCATTTCAGGGCAAAAATAGTTTAACCTGTCGATATAGATAGGGTCAAACAGTGTTAAAACAGTTAATAAAAGCTGTTTTTAAGTGTAAGTAGTGACCTTTGCTTTAACATGGAATTTAAGACAGTATTAGCACAGTTTGCCCCCATCCATAAGGGCTGGCCAAACAGAGTTAAAGCCATTTTATTCTCAAGCCACCTCTAGTAACATGGTTTTAATATAAGTGTAGATGTGACCTATAATATCAGGTCAGAAACCAACTACTGTTAGCAGTTATTTCATTTCTTCTTCTTCTAGCCTTAGTCTCCTCTACATGGGGTCAGCTCTTCAAGTTCTCCTCTCCATTCCAGCCTGTCCTGAAGCAGTTCCTCAGAAACTCCACAGCTAATCAAATCTTTTTCAAGGCATCCATCCATCTAGTTTTGGGTCTTTCAAGCCTTCTCTTACCCTCTACTTCTAAGTTGAACACGTTTCCTATATATTCTTCTGATTTTCTTTGCACATGACCAAACCATTTAAGCCTGGACTCCCTCAATTTTCTGTAATTGATACCAGCTTCACACTTTCGCTAATTCATTTGTTCTGACCATGGTCCATCCTAGTAACTCCAAGCATCCATCTTAACATTTTAATTTCCACTGTATTCAAGATCTGCTCCTATTGCTTTGTTAGTGCCCAGCATTTGGAACTATACAAAAATGCAAGCCTAATTACTGTCTTATATATCTTACTTTTCAATTTGATAGGCATTCTCCTATCTCAGATCACTCCACTCACTTCTCACTATTTAGTCCGTGCTTTTCCTGTTCTGCTTATAAGTTTGTCATTGTCATTATCCTATACTACTGAAACTAGGTACTTGAACTTCTGTCAGACTTACAGCAGTTATTTAATTTCTAATGTAAAGTAGCCCAGCAGAAGCAATTCAGTGAGTCACAGAAGTATCTTCAGGGAGCCCATAGGCCATAGAACTAATTTCAGTCTGTGAGTGAATAAAAGATGTGAAAATATAATTCCCAGTTTTGCTGTGGAATCAGAGTGACAAAGTCAATAGACACCAATTACTGAACTGCACACATTGATAATACTGGTACTTGTTCCACACAGAGTATAAATATATTAATTCTCACCTCCCCATCACTTATGTGAGAACTACATTGTTTACAAAATACTAGTATAATATTTCAGAGAAAAGCAGCATCCTTGCCTTTGTGTTACTATGAACACTTTTTTCAAACTAATTTTGAAATACGTCTCTTTGTAATAACTATGGAAAATCTGCTCTTCACTTGATATGTTAGGGTGGGCAAAATATCTGGGATTTGTAGTTAAGTTTCCAGTAAATTATGCAGGACAAAATTCCATACAATTTCCTATTTTTGTCAGCATTTTGCTGCTGGTTTATTTAAAAAAAGAAAGCTCAATATCAACATTATGAACACCAACAACAAAAAAGAAAAGTCAAAGAGACTGGCATACTTTCTTAACATACTCAGGTCTGGGCAGTTCTGGTGTCTGTTGCTGTCTCAGTCATGACGGAGTCCCTTGGAGTGTTTAGCTGAAATATTTGTGGTAGTCTCCTTTTTTTTATAATCCAAGAATTTGAATATTATGAGCATGCACCTCAGACCAAATTCATCCCTAGTGTAACTTTATTGAAGCCACATGAGTTACACTAGGGCTAAGATTTGCCATACAAAAAAGACAAAGGCCCAATACGTTGCTTCTTGGTGATAGAGCAGTGACTCTTCAGCTAAGATTTCTGCAAGAGGAAGCTGCTTGGCTGTTTGAGTTTGTGACTACCTCTGTTCAAAGGAAACACAACTGGTTATGTTCTTTAAATAAACAAATTACACTATGAAAATACCCCAACTCTGTCACAAATTTCTCCATCAAAGGGAAACTAACCTACAGAGCCCCAAATTCTGCTATGGTCAATGGAGGGGTAACAATATTAACTCTGATCGTGTTTTTTCCCCCCAAGTAGCAGCTCGTACATCTCTGTCTTACCATCAAAACATTTTCCCTGCTATCCAGGCTCAACCCGTTTCAACTTTAACTCACTAATCTTACTGATGTCAGCTGACAAGGATTGCTTCCCGTGGGGTAGATTTTCAAAGATACAGATGGCACCTAGCTCCCTTTGACTTTCAAGAGGAGTTAGGCAGGCCCTAAACCCTGTCCATGGCCGGGTTTGAATAATGGGAAGCAGGCCTGAAGCCACACCATCTTGGTCTGTCATCTTGTCAGATTTCATAAACAAAGCAATATCAGGCCTTGGATGGGAGTCTGCCGATCAAAACCAGTCACCAGTTGGTGACTCCATAACTGGCACACTTACCTCTGAGTTGGTACTGAATCCAATTCAATGACACAGCAAGGTACTAAGGGGCACTGTTGGAGGTGCTGCCTTTCAAATGTGATATAAGTAAAAACTCTGACTATTCCTAGCCATTAAGGATATGCATTTTTAAAAATTTGGGAAAAAAAGGAACTTAGGTCCAAATAGTCAAAGACATACGTGTGTGTTCACAAATCAGCTACTGCTTCCAAAAATGGGGTTTTATATATAACTGATGGGACTGTGCATGCAAGGGTCAGGTTTGTTTGCATGAGTATGCATGCATTTTTTCAAATGAGATGCAAGTCTGTTTCTTCATAATGGTGATACACAGATCCTAATGGCTTTCTGTAAGAGATGGGGCATTGCCTCTTCCAGGCTGCTTGTTAGTCATATTTTCTACAAAGACAATGCTAGTCATGGTTAGGGTTGTGTTGCATACTTATTTGTCTTATTCGTATTGGGCCTTTCTTACGGGATTTTTTCCTTTTGCCGTTTTCTATTCCCTTTTCTCTTTCTTGGGGGGGGGGGGGGATGAAGGGTAATGTTCACTTTTTAATATAATGAATTAAAATTCTTTATTTAGAGATAAAAAATTACAAATAAATTATCACTATCCCCTCTGTAACAGCCTTTAACATATAAGAAGACTGTTAGATCCCCACTCAATCTTCTTTTCTCAGGACTAAACATGCCAAATTTTTTAAACCTGTCCTCGTTGGTCAGGTTTTTAAAATCTTTTCATCACTTTTGTTGCTCTTCTCTGGACTCTCTCCAGTTCACCCACATCTTTCTTAAAGTCTGGTGCCCAAAACTGGGCTTCTCCAGTAGAAGCTTCACCAATGCCAAGTAGAGCAGAACAAATACTAGCAATATTTTACATATGACATTCCTGATATTACACCCCAGAATTATAGGTTTCAGAGTAGCAGCCGTGTTAGTCTGTATCCGCAAAAAGAACAGGAGTACTTGTGGCACCTTAGAGACTAACAAATTTATTAGAGCATAAGCTTTTGTGGGCTACAGCCCACTTCTTCGGATGCATAGAATGGAACATATATTGAGGAGATATATATACACACATACAGAGAGCATGAACAGGTGGGAGTTGTCTTACCAAGTCTGAGAGGCCAATTAAGTAAGAGAAAAAAACTTTTGAAGTGATAATCAAGATAGCCCAGTACAGACAGTTTGATAAGAAGTGTGAGAATATTTACAAGGCGAGATAGATTCAATGTTTGTAATGGCTCAGCCATTCCCAGTTCTTATTCAAGCCTAAGTTGATTGTATCTAGTTTGTATCTATATTTTCCTTTTTGCAACTGCATCACATTGTTCAGTGATTTCCAATTTATGATCCACTGTATCCGCCAGATCATTTTCTACAATACTGCTGCCTAGCTAGTTATTCCCCATTTGTAGTTGTTCATTTAGTTTTCTTTCCAACTTGTAGTACTTTGCACTCGTCTTTATTGAATTTCGTCTTGTTCATTTCAGATCAGTTCTCCAATTTATCAAGGTCCTTTTGAATTCTAATCCAGTCCTCCAAAGTGCTTGCAACCCTTCCCAGCTGGATGTCATCTGCACATTTTATAAGCATACACTTTACTCCATTATGTCAATCGTTAATGAAAATATTGAATAGCACCTCATGAGGCACCTAGGTAAGTGCAATTATTTCCATCCGTTCATAGTCTTTTGGCAGCACAAAAGTGACTGATCCCCCAGAATGTGTCATAGGTGGGGAAGAAACTCCCTTTCTCACTTCAGCTATGAATTCTACTGAGCTGGCTGAAGACAGTACATCACAATCATTAGCACAGTCACTGAGGGCTTCTCCGAGCTGCCTAGCAACTTTGGATTAGACAATTAGGAAACTATCTTTTCCCATTTTTGCTTTCAAATTTTTGTGCATGTCATTTGCAAAAATGCTTTTTCGAGTGTTTAAATCAGGCAGTTAGATGTCTAATTCTCCAATTGAAAATGCAAATCCAGTTTTCTACACATTTTTTTTTTAGAAAAATTAAATGATACCGTCTTGACTTAACAGAGTATGGTTGGTTGTTTGGTATAAAACTGCATATTGCTCAGCAACTGAAGGCAATCCACTTTAGCAAGGGCAATTCCCATATGCGCTAATGCATCTTGTCTTATCTTATAATCTATTTATGGCAGGGACCATCATTTATTCTACGTGTGATCCTGGTTGGTGGTCTTTAGGCACTACTACCAATACAAATAATAACTAGTAATAATAATTTGGGTAACACCATTTAAAAATGTCTATCATTAGGAACTTGTTTGTATTACTTTGATTATAGAATAATTTATTCATTTAATGCATATGTGAACATCATAGTTGCTTCCCTCAATGTTTTTGTTGTTGTTTTGGCTAAAGCTAGTTAATACTTAAAAATGCTTCTAAGTATAGCTGTTGAAGAAAATCTTTTTCTTTTTCTATTTCATATAACATGCCTTCTCCTGGACCCTAAACAAACAGAACACATGAAACATTGGTAAGACATGCATAAAACCTAGATATGGAATTGGCAACACATTTTTTCCCAGTGCCCTGTCATTACTGATTCATTTGCCATGCTCAGTACTAACACTCATCACATAAAAGCATTTGGCATAACATGACTCTCAATTGTGCATTTAGAGGAAAATAACTCATAGCTAAAGAACTAGGCCAGCCATTCTTCAAAATTATTCCTTATAACACAGCTGGTTGTTGTTTCTTATACTTTAGTTATGTGAGCATAACAACCCACACATGCCAGTCACATGGTGATTCCAATTAGAGTACATGACTGGAAAAGCACTTATGAAGAGTACCATTTCATGTGATGTGTCAAAAAAAAAAATCTTATTTCTTGTTAAAACTAGTAATGAAATATTATCCCAAACAATCTATACAAGCAAAAGTCTTAGTGGACTAATTGCTAATATTTTAGGTCTTTTGTAGCAGCTATTCGGAAGATAGCATCTTTTAAAACAGGCTTTTAATCTCTGACTCAGTGATGCTGCTGCTGTTACATGTGTCCCTGAATTTGCATGCTTATGATTTACAATTTTTGATTAAAGGTTCTTGCAACCAAATTAGGACTGGATGGATGATAAAGAGATGAAAATAATGCCAGACAAGTATTCAAGTCAAACGTACATTTTTTTTTAAAAACTGAAGGTAATTAATAGTCTCCTTTCTGAAAACAAGATTTTTTTCTTGATTTTACATTTTTTTTTAAGACTGTTCTTGAGCACTGGTTCTCAATCCCTAACATGCCTATCAGTGCTGGGGTTTCAAGCAGTTGTGGCTTGTATGCTACTTGATGGTGTTACATAAGGCTCTTTAGAATTTAGACTCTCTATGTATTTGCTTTATGTCCTTGTCAGGCAGTTACAGTGAGATGGGACCAATCTGCTTTCAGTCTTTAAGTGAAGTCCGTACTGGGTTGGGAACATGACTTTGCAATTCAAATGTCCTCAGTTGGGAAAGTCGACCAGAGTTCCTTTTTAGCTAACTTTAGGACCTGCCACAAGTCCTAATTACTTCATTGGTTGGTTTATCCTTTGTGGGGCCCTTGATTTTTCTTCTTCCTCATAGTCCATTTCTTTCTTTTCTTTGTAAGATTGGGGAACTAACACATTTGGTAATGAAATGGATTGCCTGATGGCCACTGGGTTTGATGCTCTTGTCCTTCTATTATTATTTTATTTTTACATGTTTAGTGACACTTTTAACAAACAAAATATACCAAACCCTATTTGTTTAATCTTAACAAAACACAGAAAAGGGAAAAAAAAGAAATACAGTCATTTTCCTTTAGCTTCTTAACTCATTGTACATCTACCTCAAATATGTGCCAGTCTATTTCACTGTTACATTCACCCTTTTCTTTTGCTATAACTTAGAAATTGTCCCAACATTACTATAGTGTTATCTACCAATTTACTCTCCAGACCAAAGGACAGATCCTTGGGACCCACAGTTTTGCATCCAGCACAGCTAAGTCCACGTATCATCCAGAAAACAAGGACATTGGGCCTTATTCTCATTTACAATAAGGACTCTTTACACTGCTCTAGTGAATGTAAATGTAATTTTGGCCAATTTAAGGTCCTTTTATGTGGCCAGAGCAGGGCAAAAGCGTCTTAATATAAATGAGACTCTTGCCCTCCATTTTTAATTTATTTTTTTTAAGCACGTTGTCTCTAAATTAAAAGATAAAGTTCCAATTTGTTGTGATTTTTAATTGTTATCTATTCATTTTACTAATGCCATAGAAGAGCAAAAATAATAATTGGTTTCCTATCAGTTTGTCCAGTTGACAAATATTTTATGTACTGGTGTACTTGTCAACATAACATGCCTGCCTTTTGTTCACATCACTGACATAGGAATAGACACATGTATGGGGTACCCAACTGTGAGTTAATTCCTGCCACAGAATGCTCTAGGGAGCTTAGGTGTTCCCACCAACAAGGTGTGAATTTTTAAAACAGTTTTCTCGGGGACAGATTGGCAAACCATCATTAAAGGTGAACTGCAAAGCTAAAATGGGAACCAGTGCATTTGAAACTAAAGATGACACTTTTATAATAACACAGATTGAAAGCCTATCACTCCCTTCTTTCCCCCGCAAACCTCCAATTTTGCCCTTAGACATAGAGAAATCCTAGAGAAAGTAGAACATGAGCTGACAACTTCACTTCATCCATGGTTTAGGACAGAATACTACAGCATGTAACAGCATTATTTCTTGAGCCATTTCTGTTGATCTTTGAAGATATATAAGTAAGGAATGATACTTATCCTTCTCATAAGTCATGTATCAAGTGAAATTGCTGACAGTCTTCCTGTTCTAGCAGTCTACTGAGTCTGAGGATAGCAGAGATGGTGAGGTTTCCATCTGTGTGATAACAGTAATGTGTCCTTGTGTTTCAAACTCTATTTAATTTTTTCCATAGATTTTTATGTGGTATTTACACAGCAACACAAGGCTCATGCTTGTATAATCACTACTTATTTGAACCAAACACATGGAAAATAAATGGATTAACTAAACTGGTAACAAGAAATAGTAGGTAATGACAACCTTTGCGTTCTTGAGCATTGGCTTACCATCACAGTGTACTGTCACCTCAAATCATAATTTAGAGTAATATTAATAAAATACTCATCTGCAATTTAGTGTTGCTAAACTATCGTGGAAATAAATGGAAATAAATGAATGAAATAAAGCTCTAGTCCTTACATCACACTGGCATTTAGCGCTATAATGTTTGAATGTATGACTGGTGGGCCGGATCCTACTCTCATGAAAATCTATGGGATTTTTGCTACTGAAATCCACAGGAGCAGGATCAAGCCCAGTATATCTAAATATAACATACACATGTTAAAAGTACCTTTATTCTATCCCCAGTGTAATGATGATGGATACATGAAATAGAGAACTAGTATTAAACCTACTGAATGAAAAGGATGTCTTCTAAAAGTATGTGGTGTGTGTGTGTGTATATACACCTCTACCTCGATATAACGCTGTCCTCGGGAGCCAAAAAATCTTACCGCGTTATAGGTGAAATTGCGTTATATCGAACTTGCTTTGATCCTCCGGAGTGCGCAGCCCTGCCCCCCCTGGAGTACTGCTTTACCGCGTTATATCAGAATTCGTGTTATATTGGGTCACGTTATATCGGGGTAGAGGTGTATATATATATATATATGGATGATCTATTTCTGTGTGAAATACTGAGTAGAGTATTCCCGAGGCTGCAGTGTGTTGAGGGGAAGTGACAAATGCAGACATTTTGAAGTCACTAGGGCTCTTTTTTGGCACAGGGAACTGCCTGCGTGGACCCTGCCTGCAGGGTCCGAGCCTCGGATCCTGCAATTGGATCAATGTGGAAGGACACTGACACCATTAACTTAAATGGGTCTCCGTATGCACTGCCTGCATGGAGTTATATACAAGACTGGGACTAAGTCCCTGATGCAGTGACACACTTGAGCACATGCTTAACTATAGGCATAGGATTACTCACACACTTAAAATTAAACATGCTTAAGTGCTTCGTTGGATCAGGGTCTAAGATAGCACATTTCTCCATTGTTTGTAAGACTCTTTCACACAGGAACAAAGTAGAGCAACACATTTTTAAACAAAAAGGAAATTATGATTGTAAAAGCACAAAAACTGACAGGAGGAATTGGGAGCTGGTTTAGAACCCGAAACTACTTTAAACTCATAGTTTGAAATTGACTAGATTTCTCTCTAACTATTCACTTCCAGTAATTGGGTTTTTGTTTGTTTTTATGGAACTAATTATTGAAAACAGATCATCTCCTTTGCTGGGATAATTGTTATAAATTTGTATTTGTGTGTTCTTTCAAAAGGATATAATAGCTGGAAAGTTGCCAATATTTATTTCATTACAATGAAATTCCTAAGACATTAAATCCAAATTAATATTGAAAAAGCTCATGTTAATTTGTTGTTGCAGTTAATGCCAAAGTAGTTAATATCTTTTGAATTTATTGTAATTTATTGTAATGATGTTTAACTCAACCCAATGAGAAACAAACAAAACAAAAAACCTCCTTACAAAACAAAACAAAATCTGTCACAGTGCAAGAAACCTTTGATATACTTTACAAATTTATCATAAGCTATATCATGGTGAAGAATAGTTACAAATAACTGGCTAGTGTCAGCTAAAAATCGGCACAGACCCATTTACTTCAACTGAATTATACTGTTTTATGACAGCAGAGGTATGGCGGTTGCTTGAAAACGTAAATCTGTTCTCAGAAAAACTTTCAGAGACCTCCAAGCTGACCTGCTCTAAAATCTGAAACCTACTCAAATGGGATGTGGCCCTAAAACCATAAAAATGTTATAAGGATTGTCTTGTCAATTCTGAATATTCATATTTAGAAATCCATCTATTTATCACCAAGAGATTAATACTAATATATAATCATCACCTGATATATAACACACACACACATATATAAAACTACATTAAAAGGACACTATTAAGGTTGCAAAGTCAAGCATACAAAAGTTAGAAAATGCCAGAATGAAGGTTGCCTGTGCAAGTTTAACTTGTCCTTTTGTGCGTATGTATTATGGTACAGTCTTTAATTACATCAACACGTTCTATTTTTCCACAGGATCCTAGCCTCAGTCAGTGCACAGCATGGATGGGGCTCATTTAATGAGGAGCTCTTTGATATTTTGTTTTCTTCTTATTGCTCAGTGTGTGGCCCCATGCCTTCTACTGTAAACTATTCAAATATTGCTCTGAAGACAGAATTTTTCATTTCCTTATTGGCTTTTCTGTGGCACTCATTGCTATAGTATCTGAATGCTTTGCAAACATTTTTTCCCCACAACACCACTGTGAGGTGAGGATGGTGGAATTATCCCCATTTCACAGATGGGGAGCTGAGGCATAGAGAGATTTTGGTCTAAAAATATTGACAGATTTTGGGTGCCCAACTTGAGACACCTTGGATATGATTTTTCAGAGCACTTGGCATAATACAGCACTTTTAATATTCAAGAACAGCTCCCATTTACTTCATTTGCAGCTGTGAGTGCTGAGCACTTCTTGGGTCTCAAATCAGTGTCTTGTGTCTCAAGTCAGGCACCCAGAAAATGAGGAATGCACATGAAAAGTTTGGTTTAAGTGAATTGACCAGCATCATGTAGGAACTCTGTGGTAGAAGCAGGGAGAGAATCCATTTCTCCAGGGCAGCATTCACCTGTCTTAACCATGAGACCATTTTTTCTCTTCCTGAAATCCCCTGCCTCATTCACCACACATCTTCCAATATCTGCCACAAATGAGTCAGGGGTCCTACAATTAACAGTCACTTTCAGTATACAAGTCTGATTCATTCCCAAAGGTCCATGCTGTGCACTAAATGAAGGGTTCTGTGGAAAAAATAGTATTTGATCATGGAATTAAAGACTGAATGATAATATGCATAGGCACCCTTAATTCTGACATTTCCTAACTTAAGTGCTTGACTTTGCAACCTTAATATTGTTTTAGAATTGTGTGTGTGTGTGTGTGTGTGTGTGTAATTTCTTGTTTTTTTTTAAAAAGTAAACTGAAGAAAATAGAAATCCCAACATATGGCATCATAGTGACACCTAAGCTGGGTTGGAACCTTTCGATCCACCACACAGACCTCTACCCCTTGAGCTAACAAAGCAACAGAGCAATAATAAATTGTCATTTTGTGTTTGGAGACCCACACTTTGCCAGTGGGTTTCAGAGATGTTTGCTGACAGCAGAGGAATGATGAGACTCAGAAATCTTGGGTTATACTCCAGAGTCTGGAGGGGGATGTGCTCCAATAGCAGAGACTTTTCTGCCCATTTCCCCAAAGCTTGTCTCTTTCAACCTGTCCTAGTCCTGTTTCTTCCTTACCCCTGGCTCCTTGTCTCAGTCCCATTATCCTCACCTACCCAGTTCTAGTCTCTACTTCTCAGGCTTCTCATCCTAGACCCAGTTTCTTTTTTACTTGCCTAGACAGTCCCAGTCTTCCCCTCGGGGGGGCGGGAGGTGAGGGTGCCTTTATCCAAATCCCTATTTCCCAAAGACTTCCTGTCTCTACCCCCCACCACACATAGCCCAGTCTCCTTGTCCAACCAATTCCAATTCCACTACCCACCCCCAACCCCAGCTTCTGATACCATTTGTCTCCAAGGCCGGCCCTAGACCAAATGGCACCCCAGGCAAGGAACATCTTTGGCACCCTCCCCTCCATTTGTTAAACTTTTGACTAAATCTTACTGTATTTGTAGCCCATTTCATGACTCTGTACGATTTGAATGCACAATTTATCCCTATCTTATAAGATGATAGATTTGTACAGTAGGATCTGTAAATCTGTATTTATTCAAGCCATATATAAGCAAATAAAAAAGTTTTCTCTAAGCTTATAGAAACTTTTTAATTTTAATAATAACTGAAATGTACTAACATTAAGAAATTGAACCATGCAGCAACACTGGGTGAGCCAGTATTAAATAGTGTTATAGCAGGTGACAGACTTAGAATGTTAACCCTAGTCCTTTAGTTCAAAAGGTCACTTTACTTGCCTTTCTTCTCACAAACTGAAGCACAGCATCAGAGAGATCCAAAGACTGGCCAATGGCATTTTCAAGCAATAAAATAGCAAGCGATGTCAGTCTCTTGTCGGCCATCATCGATCGAAGATATGTTTTAAGTGGAACTCTCTCCACTTGCGACTATGACCGAGAGTGTGAGCAGAATCCTCAAAGCTATCCACACATTAAGAAAAGTGTCCTTCAGCTCTGCATCATGAATGAATTGGAAAACTTGGAGTGGAGAGTGCTTCCCGTGTTGCAAAATGTGACGGATGTTGTCCAATTTGATATAGAGGTCTTTATCATTGACGGCTGAACATTCCACATGTGTCAGCGTTCGGTGAAGGGCTGTGCAATTGTTCAAGAGTGTTTTCCTGTCCACTGGTAGCTTATTAAGGTCATGCAACCTCCCCCAAGTCTTTTCGTGGTGCTTCATTTGCCCAAACCCTTCTTTGATGGACACTCAAGCAGTGTCAATGAGGGAGTAAAAAAAATCCCTCTTGAATTTTTCTTCCAAGCTTCCCATCACTTCACCTCTGCCCTCATAACCAAACTGTCTCTTCTTCTGATGAATACAAATTTCCTTGAAGACAGGCTCAACTCCTAAGTTTCCCACCATTTCTTAGGCAGCAGCAATGGCATCTTCAAATCCGTTGTCTCTGTAGGCCACAACAAAATCAAGGCAGCTTCTCATCAAAGTAGTAGCAGTTATGATGTCCATTGACTGAGTTTGTAATGCCTTGCTTACAACATTTACTTGGAACATGATATTGTGCCAAACCATAACTGAGACCAGAAATTTGAAGTGAGTGATCTGGTTTGCCAGGTTTTGCACCTTGTGTTGGATTCTGGCCTCGGCTTTACTCGACTGCGTCAGTTCCATCAGGGCATCATAAACCTCAGTCACTTGGTACCTCACTGGCTGTACACTGTCAATACGGCTCTCTCAGAGAGTATCACTTAGCAGCTTCACGATCAGATTTGAAACATTGTCCGTGAGGATCTTACCCCGGTAGTTGATGCTGAAAATAGGGCACATATCTTTTGCAGTACTCCAAGGAGAGATACTGAATCTAAAGAATATGACAGTGCATCTGACACAACCAGGTTGAGGGAATGGCAGTCACGAGGCACAAAGAAAGCTCTTGGATTCAGTACAAGGATTCTTGCCTGGACGCTACTGTTTCTTCGTTTCATGTTTGCACTGTTATAACTGTGGCAGTTCTGAAGCATTATTTTATTCTCATTCAAAATCTTCATAACCAGTTCTGTTAGGCCTTTTCCAGTAGAGTCGTCCACAGACTGGAAACAGATAAAGTGTTCCTTTACTTGGATACAGACATCCTCATCATCAACAAATCTTACTGTAAATGACATCTTTTCACTGTGACTAATGTTGGGAGTGAAGTCCATTATTACAGCATAGTACTTCACTTTGCTGAGCCACATCAATATGTTATCAAGCACCTTCCTTGCCATAAGTTCAATCAATTTGTTTTGAATTGTTTTGCTGCAGTAATGGTCCATAGCTTCTTTACGAATTACTCGATGTAGGTGCTCATGCATGACATCATCATATTTCCCAAGGGGCTCTGCCAAATGGAGAAAATGACCATTATGTTCAGTGAACAACTTATCTGATGAGTCACGGAAAGCCAAATTATTATTTGCAAGGAAAAGGGTAATTGAGATCAGACGCTTGAGCTTGTTCATCCAATGGTGTGTTTCTACATTAATAATGCGCTGGTTTTCTACATCTATGCATTTATTCAACTTGAGCCTGGACTTGACCTCCATCCATTTGGAGTAGGCCGTAAAATGGCCAGGTGACTTTTCATGTTGCCTCAGAGCATCAGCTAAGTTATGCTGGTAATTGTACCCAGAAAGCACAAGCAACGATTTGGCATTCTTGTCAAATATTTTGCAACAAAACCAGAACACTTTGTCAGTTGGTTTTGAGTAAACTAGCAACACCAATTCAGTTTCTCACCATTCTCGAGCACTCTTTCACAGTGTGACTTTGAGAAGTGTCACTTCTGTTCATTACCGGAAACATCATATCCTCAGTTTTTCCTGGCCCATTCAAAATTGTATGATGAATATCGGCAGAGTTTAGGATCTCTGGCCATAAAGCAGGATTTAAAGTATTGATTTGTGGTGCACAATTTTTCTCACTAGTGTTTCTGTCATCATGCGAGGCTAATTCTTCTTTATCATTTTTCTCTCCGTTTCATGTAAACCAAATTTTTCGTTGTCATTACTTTGTTTTTCATGTGAGCCACATTCTTCCTTATCATCACTCTCCTTTACGCCGCCAGGAAAACTGGATGATTCTCCATCACTTTCCTCACATTTTCATTCCTTATCTTCAGGTAAATATGCTAATACTTTCCTAATAGGATTTGCATCATTTACGCTTCACTCCTCAATTTCTTCTGCACTGGAATAATCGCTATTGCCTACAGTAAACTCTGTAGCTGATTGTTTTGAAGTTAGACTGCACTCCATTTGGCAATGGATTGTCTTTTGGGTGCTCATCTTTCAAATCTGTCCATCTGGGTTTTCACTGCAAATATTCATCATTATGGACTATGGTTTTCCTGATATTGTTACTGTCCTTGTATCCAGAATAAGGATTAATCAAATGTGATCACATCTTCTTCATTCAGACATATATTTATTTTTCTGCTATAGATGTCTGCAGCCTTTTTCAAAAATTCTTCCCTCCTCCCTTACAGTTTATATGGCTTTCCTTATATCCTGAAAACCCCTTACTATACCTAACAGGCTTGCTACTGAAGCTATAGCACAGCAAAGTCCCTAAGCTAGATTGCATCTGAGGTGTTTTATTTTTTCTGTGCTTTCTCTTGTTGTTTCCCATATAGTTCTTTATCTGCCACTGAGCGGCTGATGTGTATTTTTTCATTTGCATTTTTGCTAGGTCACTGCTTCTGTATGTCTACAGCACATGTTAAGTTTAGTTTAGGCTCTCTCAACATCTTAGTTCTTGCACCTGCATCTTGGATGCCCAGCAGTGCATGTTGACATATCTGCATGCTGCTCATTGCTCAAAGTCCAAACTATGCCTGGGGCTGTGCTAGCTTTGTGAAATATTGATCTGTGGGCTCTGTGTGTCCTTGATCTGCTGTATTATATGCATAGGGAAAAAAATCATCCCTGGGATAACTCCAGTGACTTCAGAGGAGTTACCATAGGGGTAATTTGGCTGATAGTGTGCAGATACAATATTTTAGGATTGCTGAGAGTGTTTTTCTTCAGTCTGTCAAGTATCTGTAACATCCTATTTTTCTGAGTCTGACTATATGAGTTGCTAAGTGCACAATGAGTCTTTTTTCACATTACTAGATGTGAGTAAGAAATTCCAATCTCTCTTCTGTAGTTCAGGTGCAAATGTGTACCTTCGTTATGGTGTCTGGATGTTCAATTAGCAACCAGGTCTCTTTTGCATGTTACAGGGGATGGAACTAGAAAGCCATTGTTTTTCCTTCTGAGGTTTCACCACAGAGCCCAGCTCTTAGTCATTTCAGCTCTTAGTGATTTCAGTAGGTAGTGGGGAACCTCACTGCTAGTGCAGCCTCTGCATTATCTTTCACTGCAACACTGTCTGCACATCATGTCTAAGGCTTAGCCCCTAGACCTGTTCATCAATGATTTCTTCTCTAGTAATCACTGGACAGAAACAAGAACTTTCAATTGAGTCTGATCAGCTCTGTTCTTAAACACTGGAGAGGGGAGAGTCAAATGGTGTCTAGGATTTTTTAAGCAGAGTCCACACCACCTACTAGAAACACCTCTCCTGCCCTTCTCCAATGATCACTGGGATTTGGCATTCCTACCCCCTGCTTAGCAAGTGAGGTTCAGTTTAGGGGGACCCCCTCAATCAGGGCATGCTTGGTACAGTTTTGCGGCCCTTCATTCATACAATAAGGATAACAACATTTTATTACCCTGGCATTCAATACTACAGTGAATTGTAACAGAAAAACCAGACAAAATTGATCACTATTTGCTGTACACCTAGGCAGAGTAGGTGTATATATGCAAACACGGTGTGAAGTCTTGTCCCCCAATTCATCTATAGACCTGGCTTAAACATGTTCAGAGTCCATGATTTGTGTATGCACAATTTACTGAAAAATAAAGACACTGATTTCAGTGAAATTAGACGAGGGATGAGCTGAGCTAAGTAATAGACTATGAGCAACAATCAGCCTGTGTTTATGAAGAGTAAGTCTTGTCAGGCAAACATGATTGTTTAATTTTGATAGAATTATGAAATTAGCGGATGGAAAGGAGGCAGTAATTGTAATATTTTTCATGTCTTATAAATTATTGCTTGAATAATTATTCCAAATTGGCTTGGCTTGGAAGGCTGTCATGTAGACTGAAAACTATAAACAAATAGGGTACTCCAGGGACTGGCTTTAGGACTGATCATATCTATCATCTTTGCTCTGGAATAGGATATAAAGCAGTGGTGAGCAACTACAGCCCGCAGGTTGCCCACCATTGATGTAAAGAGTATGGTAATAAAATTTACAGATGAGTTGTGACCAGCAATTAGGACAGAGGAATAAAACAAAAGGGTCTAAAGAGACTGGAAAAATGGACAGAACTAACAAAATGAGATTTAGCTTGGAAAAATTACAGTTAATACATCTGGTGGAAATACATATAGTTAGTGAGAAGAAGAAAACCAGTAAAGGGAAATCATACCTCATCAATCTTAGAATTCTTTGAGGGGGTCAATAAAAAAGAGGACAAAGGTGATCAAGTGGATATATCATATTTGGACTTTCAGAAAGCCTTTGACAAGATCCCTCACAAAACAAAGTAGGCAGTCATGGGTAAGGCTACAATTTTGTCATAGAGGTCGCAGAAGTCACAGAATCTGTGACTTTCAAAGATCTCCATGACTTCAGTCCCCATTCTTATGTTCTTATGTTAAAGAATCATTTGAAAGAGATCTAGAACTGATAGCAGTCAACCAATTACATATGAGCTTGCAATTTGTTATGGGTGTAAAATTGACTAGTGTAGTTTTGGGCTGAGTATGTATATGACTGTACCTGACACTTTTAACTCTAAACTGGACAAAACTATAGAAAATGTCCTGTATAGAACAATCCTGCAATGACAGGGAGATTAGATTAGATCTAATAGAGTGTAATGATTCCATCTCAAAAGCCTATGATTCTAGGAAGCTTCAGGAGAATTAAGAAATGCCCAAAATGTTAAGAATGGGAAGTATTTGAGGACAGTAGGACTCCAAAGCTCTCATGTGTAAAAACAAAGGAGCAATTAGCAGGAGCAGATACTTTATGGCAGATGCATTAGCTCTGCTATTATGTATACATAATTCCATGGAAGAGTGGGGGAACACCATCTTTCACTTCATATAAGTCAGCTCTTGTGCCAAAGAATACTAGAGAAACAAGGAAAGGGGATTGTTTTAATACCCCAAAGCACAGTGGTAACTGCTCTGCAGTTTCTCTGCACATTCTCTATCATTGCTTTTTTTCTTCTTTTCTTTTTCTACCCATCTACTTTTATTCGTTACTAATGTTGCCAACTCACCCCCCCACCTTTTAAAATCTTTTCTTCCTTTTCCTTTCACAATTATCCCTTTGTTAAGTTATAGACAATGGGCCAACATTTATCCCTAGTGCAAAACTACTGACATAAATGGAATTACATCAGGGATGAATTTGGTCCAAAGTTCTTAGAAAAGATTGAAGAAAGCTTAAGGTCATTCAAATTCTAAAGACAGGGGATAGAGGCAGCTTTCTAAAACGTCTGCAAATGAAGACGGGAGTGCCATTAGAGGGAGTTGCAACTCAGTACACAGACTGAATAGAGTCAATCAAAAAAAAAGGTTTATTCAAAAATGTTATAAATTAGTCACTACCTTGGATTCCTTCAGTCTCCTTTTCTTGTATTTCATCTCTTGTCTTGACATTCAGGTCTGAAGTATTTCCTCTAACAGTAAAGAGAGATTTTCCAAACTTGAGAGCCTAATTAGGAAAAAGGTTCTCCTGCCTTTCACCCCTGCATTATAAGTGCCGATTCTCTCCAGAGCACCTTCTACAATGAAGGCATTTATAACTGAGAGTGTCGCAGTAGGAAACTGTACGCATTTATTGTATAAAAAAATGAAAACTACAGACTGAAAATAGGCATAGTTCAAGTACTGCAGTGTACCTGCTTTGTGTCTGTTTTATGACTATGGCAGTATATAATAGCTGCAGGAAAACACAGGCTAGAGATGGGCTCAAAGGATTGGGAAAATGTAGGGTACTGTATATCTGAACTGGCCACTTCCAATAGGTTCTGTAGTGATAAGTACCCATTCTAAATCACAGTGGGGAACTAACCCAGTAGCTTTTGTTTTAAGGATTCTTTTTACTTCTGAAGCTGCCCCCTTTATCATGCTTTCAGTTACCCCAACTGCTATGTCAGAGTCTGGCAAAACTGTGTGCATTACAAAAAGTAGTGAACAAACACAAAAATGTAAATGCATTCACTAGTGTCAACTCTCCTCATGTCGGTTGCAGACTACGTGGCTCTCATTAATGCAGGTAACTTTTCAGTCTGATTCTGTCCTGTATGTCTGCTATCCTTCCCTCACTTCTGTTCTTGTCTGCACACTTGATCATGGGTGACACCAAAGAACAACCTGATGAAGAAATACTTGAAGAGCACAAGGTGGATTATTTATTCATTTATGAATTTATTTATTTAAAAACTTGGTTGGTCAAAAAACTCTTTGGAAACATAAAAGAGCTTTCAACGGAGCTACAGCCTGGTGGAAGAGCCAGTGTTTGGAGATTAGCAAATGCTTCACCATGGTAGTTGAAACAGCTCTGCAGGTCACATGAAGAGCCCTGCAAACCAGCAATGGTCCACATACAACAGGTTGACAGCCCTGCTTTAGTTCTCTGTCCTACTGGAATTAAGTGGCAAAACTCCCACTGTTAGGAGACTACATTATCTTGTAGTCAAGCATTATCAAACAAACACAGCCAAGTTCTTTCCCTTATACTTTTAGATATACCTGTTAAAAGCTCAAATTCACTAAAAGGTAAAATACAATATTAAAAAGACCTACTAAAGAGTAAATAGTCCGAAGACTGGTTTATTCTATGTCGTTTGCTGCTCCTGGTGTGTGCACGAGGAGGGTGTGCTGTAGGGTGGTTCTTTGAGCCAGTGCTGGTCCAGTTCCTAGAAGCAACTTAGAGCAGCCTCTATCATAGTTTTGTATTAGAACAAAACCTAAATTTCTAGTGGCTACAGTATAGTATAGTGTTTGGTGTGCCACCATCTAAGGTATATCAAGAGTTTGAGGCTCAGGCCTCTTCTCCATTGAAGTCAACTAGAGTTTTGCTATTGTTTTCAATGGGAGCAGGATCTGGCCCCAGTCAGGTGAAGCATTTACAAGCCTTCAAGGACTTCTTTGAAGCAGAGCTGTGTGCAGCCTCCAAAATCAGAAGAATACAATTGTTTGTCATGTGGAATAGCTCTTTAAGAAACTATATTATCATATAATGTACTGTATGTGCTGCTTTCTGGCTGGAGATTCCTTCCAATTGTTAATTAATAAACATAGACAAGATCTTCCTCTCTTATATCCTTCCAGTTTATCTTTAACTGTTATATTAGTGTTCTCTAGCTCTCCCATTACTGTAGTTTCATTTGTTTTCCTTATGACAGCTGATGTCTTTATTTATCATCTTGTGTTAAATATTTGCTGGGGTATGCTACAATTAGAACATCTGACATTTTAGTCTATGCAGAACCAGACTTATATTGTGTTTGTTGTTCGTGGGCTATCCGGCTTGCTCCTATCCATAAAAAGGTCATTTGCCCAGTCTAATTTCAGTACACTTCTGTGTTCTGTGCAGCCACAGTGTACATCTGAGTTTGGCTCCTTATCTTGGTCGTTAGCCGGCTACACTAGCACATGCTGAAAATGTGGAGGAGGCAGCAGAGTACAGCTGTGCCAATAACCAAAAATGAAATGTTTAGACATTTTCGGTGAATCTAAAAGTTGATTTTTTTTAATATGGGTGGAACAAAATGTTTCAGTTTTCTTTTGAGCATTTTTCCATGTTTTTGATTTGTTTATTAAAATTGAAGGAGATTTTGAAATGAAAAGTTGTTTAGAATTGAAAATTCAAAACATTTAATTTAGAAAATATCAAAATGAGAAACTATGATTTTTTTCAGGGGTTTTTTTTTCAGTGAAAACTATTAAACAAAACCAACATGAATTAGCAAATATTTGTGTCACCAAATATGTATTTTTTTCCAAAAAAGTTTTATAAGAAAAATTTTGCTCAGTTGAACAAAAGAGCCAAGAGAGAGAGAGGTGTCCTATGGAAATATGTCGCAGGGCCACAGCGGGAAGTCCGGGCAATTTCTGTTAGACTAATTGCTGATGTTCAGTCTTTTGATTTGTGGCCCTTCCAGTGATTTGGAGGATGGAGCAATGCATTGTGGGATATCTCTGACCTGGGGAAACCACAAAGAAAGCAAGATCTGATTATAGCAGCTGGCCAGCACCCAGAGTATTAAACTTGATACAGTCCAGTGAGGAGAGGAGGGGTAGATATCAGTGAGATGAACTGGGGATACAGTAGGGGACATTGTAGGAATATAGGAGTCAGGGAGATAAAAGTTAGGGGGTACGGGAAAGGAATAAAAGGGCTCAGAAGAAGGTAGATATCCCAGTGGCAAAACTTCCACTGGTTTCAATAGGGTCAGACTTTTACAATTTGGAAGAAGGATGACTGCAATTTGGGATTTGGAGACGGGGGAAGGAAATTTAACCAAAATAATGTTTTAATAACTCCAGATAAGCTTTGGATAAGCATCTGAAACTTGAGTTTACCTGAACTTTGAATTGAACCTTTTGATGTTCACCCCTCACTAGTTTAAATGGATCATCAGTGTATATGTCACATTGCCTTATATTTTATCCAGTCACATTGTGTCAGATGGCATTTTTTACACTAGGCCTGATGGATGGAACAGATTGTGACAAGGCATAACTTTGATGTAAATTGACACAATGTGCTACAATATTGGGAAAATACCCTCAACATGTTAAAGTGTTCATGACACATGAAAAACTCTGGAAGCAAATATCTGATTCTTTACATAGATTATCCTTGGTCTAGGTAGCAGTTATATTTTTACAGCGCCTTTCCTTGCAGTATGTTTGGAAGCACTTTTGTTTTAAAATGTTTAAACCAGTAGGTAGGTTTTATAATAATGGCTGTCTGAACTGGAAGTGGATCAGCTGATTCAGTGGCCAGTGAAGTGGCAGTTAGTAAGGTCTTCTCCTTTGGGGATTAGAGTGTGGGGTTTGCAACTATAGGTAAACAAAAAATGGGTTATCGTAACCAGAAAGTAAGCAAAAATCTCCTCAGCACGGGATACAACCCAATCTTCCTGATTATTGGGCATGAGACACTGCTTCCTCACAGTCATTCCTCTTTTTTTAGTTGCTAAGGAACAACTCTGACAGAGTTTCCTGCATTCCCTTTGAGAGCTTAACTGGGCCTTCAATCCCCAGCCCTGTCTAGTCTCCCCTGAGAACCCACAAGACTTCTCAACTGGGAGTTGATTTTCTGTTTGCTTAAAAACAAGTAGGGTTTCAACCCCCAGATTATATTGAACCTAACCTCAAACATTGTCTCTTGCTTTACTTTCATAGAAAAGATTTATATGCGTGTGGTGAAGCATCTCTTTGAATCCTTTCAATCTGGTTTTGGATCTAGGAATACTGATCTCATTGGTCGATACCTCCTTTTGGTGATATTATTGGTATCCATGCTGATTCTTTTAGAGCTATCAACTTGCCTTTGGTACTGGTAATCAACAGGTGGGGTTGACTAGAAATGACTAGAAAAGAATAATTCCATTTCACAAAAAATATTGAGGTTTTGATATTTGGTTTTGTTCCACATTGGAATGAAAACTAGACCTTGAGAGAGAGAGAGAGAGACTCCTCAATAGTCAATAACCCAATAGTTAGAGCACTGACTTATGAGGTGGGAGATGTGTCTGGAAATGGAATTACATGATTTTCCCATTCTCAAGCTGGCCCTTGAGCTGCAGTCTCCATGTGCTAGGTATGATTACCTCAGTAGGTCTGTCTTGGGTTTAGTATCTGCTGTTCAGTCCCTTCTGTAAGAAAAAAAAAGTGGTACTCAGCAAAGCTGAGGGAATTTTTTTGGATGAATAGCTTATTCATTAAAAAATGCAGTTTCAGGACATCTGAACCTGTTTGCCAGTTTGAGTCAAATTTAGCGACTGGTTTTAGCCAAAAAAAAAAAAAATAGATTTAAAAAAAAAATCAAAATGTTTCACTTCTACATTTTTCAAATGATATAAAAAATTTAAAAAATGGTTTTTGGTCAAAATTTGTTTTTTGTTTTGTTTTTTCCTGTGGAAAAAAATAAAAAAAAATCCATTTCAGGATGACTCCAAATTCATATTTTTTTTGGATTTTTCAGTTTGGCCACCAAAGTGAAAAATCAATTATTCACTTAGCTTTACTTCCCAGTAACCAAATAGGTGTCTTAAAGCAAAGTAACATTTATTTAGAACAAATAATTTAAAAGAAACCAAGTCCTAAAACAATAAACAGACTACATGCATGTCTAGCTTACTAGGTGTCTATCCGTCTTCCGCATGGGAATCCTGGTAGGTTTAAGCTTCCAATAGACCCCCCACAAAACCACTTTCCTCTGGTTGGCATAATATGTTCTCTTAACTCACAAATGGAGCTGGCTGAAATGTTTCAGATGAATAGTTTATTCAATGAAAAATGCAGTTGTCTCTATTTGAGAATTTGGCGCGAACGGTTTCAGCCATTCATAAAATAGCCAGAAGAGAAGGAGGAGGAGGAAGAAGCTGTGCTGCTGCTCCCATCCCTGGCCCTTTATTATTAATTATACTTGTATTATCATTAGCACCTAGGAGTCAGAGTCATGGACCAGTACCCCAATGTGCTTAGCACACTATAAATAACCTTTAGTCCAGTAGTTAGGTGCTCACCTGGGATACAGAAAACCCAGATTTGAATCCTTGCTCTGAAACAGGCTTTTTAAATTCACCAGAAATTCTTAAAAAAAAAAAAAAAAAAAAAGATTTGGTTCACCCCGAACGACTGTTGTTGTTTTTGAAACTGTTATTGAACCGAAAAATCAGTTTTTCACCCAGTTCTACTCACAAGCCATTTCTTTCCTGGTTTCCTTTAGAGAGAATATCTTTAAAAACTACTCAGTATTTTTGATCACCCCCTTTCTCAGAGAACAAGTCATTTTTAAAAATGTTTACTAGTAGTTGAAAGCCCTTGCTGTCACATAAATGTGGCAGTTGGACCAAGTAAGTCACCACCTGTGCAGTCTCCCTTTACAACAAAGAAACTGTTGCATGCAAATTAACTATCGGGTAAGGGTGATGATTAGTTGAGTTACCTCTGATTACACAATGGTCTAGGACTCTTGGCATTGCATAGCTACATGCCTTGCTGTGGCTGTACAGTGCACAGATATAATTTGTTAAGTCAAAATGGCTGAGAATTTAAAAACTGGATGGTAACAGACTGAATCTCAGTGATGGTTGAATTTGGTGATATTCTAAACAAAAAGGTCTCTCAACCATGCTCGTAGCTGTTTCTATCATTTCACACGGACTCAACAGACATTCTAGGTTTCAGAGTGAGACACAGTGACAATCCTGGAATTTTATTATATAGATAGACGTTTGATCTGTTAACTTCCAGCAGTGGCAAAACAAAGCTTGTAGCTTCAGGAGAAAGGATCCACAAAGGTAATCCCTTTCTCTGTTGTTTTTCAAGTGTGTGCCAGTGTGTTTTTATCTAGGAGCCATTGTGTTTCTTCCTGCTTGTTTTTCTAACAGCCCCCTACTAAATAGGGAAATTTAATGACTGAATATAAATATACAGTAACTTTATTTCCGTGACCAGATCACATATCATATTCATAACATTATTACATATCAGTATTCTTAGATTATTACATAGGCAGTTACACGTCTGCCACAATTATATCTATGTCCCATAGACTTCACTACCTTCTAATTCATTACTGGGAAAATTCAAGGTGTTGTATTTAATAATACTTTTATTGTTTGGGCTCTGCTTATTTTCTAGATCATGTCTCCTTCCTCCAGCCCAGCATCTGAGATCATCTGGTATGCCTGAGTTGACAGAAATTTAGAGCAGCACTCAGGCTAGACATTTAGGGCTAGATATTGAAAGAATATCATGCAATTCATCATAGCTGAATATGTATATCAGATGCAAAATTGTGCCCATTCAAACAAGTTGCCATATTTTCAAGGGACATATCAGTCAGAAATGGTGATGAAAAATCTGAGCAACTCCCTGGATAATTTTTTTAGCCATTAATTACAATAGCAACCTGGAATTCCCTGCATCTTCAGTGTTTCAGGGAATATTCAAAGATTTGTAATGGCATATTTTAGGCATTCATCCTTCCTTCCAGGTCTGGTTATATTCTTGTTTTTAAAACACGTTCTAAATTTAATTACTTAATGTTTCATAATGAAGAGTGCTATGTAAGTGGTAAGTATTAATATTATTGCAGGCACATTATGCCATACATCATCCTATCTCTGTGTAAATCTGCAATGGGGAAGAGTAGCTGGGTGTATTCACCTTTTAAGTCTAAGAATAGCCTCTGTGGCCAGCATTAAATTGTTCAATAGTTTCTGGAAGGACTACCTGTGGGACATAAAATACAAGGGAGAGGAATGTTTCTCAGGAGGGCACCTGGGAGTTTGGGAAGGAACCACAAGCTGCTGTCTCTATTCAAGGCTTGGATTTGGAGTTCTAGCATGCAAGATGGATTCATTTTCTCCTTTCAGTACTCTTGGGACTACTAGGAGAACATGGCTTCTCCTGGCAGCTAAGAATTTGGCTCAGAGTCTGGCAAGGCATGCTGGGAAAGGGGCAGGTCCTTCTAGCTCCTTTCCCTCAGGTCAGGGAGATATTTTCTGGGAGCTGGAAGGGCCTGCCACACTGACTTCGGGAAGAAATGTTTTATTTATCTTTTGAAGAGGACTTCACTGGCATGGCCTCTAGTTTGCTTCATGTGTAAGTTAAGGGATTTGAGGAGACAGGCACTACCTGCTTGAGAAGAAGAAATAAAATGGTTTACTGTATTTGATGATGCAAAGGACTTACTTGAGTAAGAATTCTTTAATCCTATTTTTTAAAATCTGTAAAGCTTATTTTCAACACATAGTAATCTCACAGGATACAAATTAAACTTTTCACCAGTTGACACTGCAGTCCTATCCTGGATGTTCAGTGGATGTTCTCAGGGAGAATGGGAAGAGGTTTGGGGCAAGTATGCACTCAGAAGTTTGGATGCTTCTCATTTGAACTATCCAAAATTCATGCATCTGCAGAATTGGGCTAGAAATCCCTCAAGAACCAGATTTTTCCATGAGATTTCTGTTATTTCCTGCTTTCTGTTGGCCCTTCCCAGAAGTTTTAGTTATACTTCTTTCTATTCCTATCCAAAACTCCCAAGTGCAGAGACTCCAAAAAGCCAAAAGCTAATGAAAATTAGAGAAAGCTGAAGTTTTCTGAAACTCAAGAAAATCTCATCTTGATTTTTGTATTAAGGTTTTTTGTTGTTGTTGTTGTTGAGGGTTGTCTTGTTTTAGCTGAATTACTTTACTCAATGTATGTATTCAGCTAATAATAGGAATGGGACATGCTTTATAAATGATCTGTTGGTGTGGGGTTTTTTGATTAATTAAGGACATAGATTTTAGTTGTATCATAACATAAATAAAAGTATATTCTAGTGATTAATGACTCTTAAAAGTTTGTAATGTTCAGATATATATCCAAACCAGATTTTTCTCCCTTCCCTGATCCAGTCTTTCCCTTGATCTCCCAAGTTACTCTTTCTGGCCTAAAATATGCCATCTGATCCTCCAGTTAGCTTTTCTTGACCTTCATGGACAGTTTCCAATATCTGACACTCTGTCTTCTGTGGCCAATTACGAGATTTGGTTTGAAAATTTTGGCCTTCCGGTCCATGGGCCTCCTTTCCCACAAGCTCCTTTCCCACAAGCTCTGCACACCTGCTGATGCAGGGGAACCTCTGATACTTGGGATTTTTGAAGATGGCAGGTAGTCCAGCAGTGATTTCTAGATCTTGTGTATAATTATATTAGCAAAGGTAGGAAGTTTAGTGGGTTTTTTACCTGAAATAAAAAAATATTTTGGTTTGAGATTTGGATTGAGATTTTTATATGGTTGGTATTTATATTTTATTAAAAGATCACCTATTCCTAATTATATTTGCATACAGATTGAACTTTTTTTACATATACATTTGTCTTGGAAAAAGATCATGGGGCCAGGTTCTGATCTCACTTTCACAGTGAGTCACTCCGCATTTACATTGTGCAACTAAGAAATGGCCAATAACCCCACAAAACTATTTACATAGTTTTTAATTTTTTTATTTTTAAGGCACATGACCTCTGTGAATTGTAATGCTCACAATTGTGAAATTAAGACACACATCTGATTAAAGTTATCTGTATCTTCTTGACACATGGATTTAGAAAAATGTCTACTAGCATGTGCTTATTCTTTAGTGCTGAATTGTATAATACCAGGTCATTAATCATCACTAGAAAGAGCAAAGGTCCCAATTTAGTGCCCTAGGGAGACATCTCCATTAATCGCTTGCCAGTTGTAGGGAACACAATTGACTTTAACCTGCTGGCTATGGTCCATAGGAAAAGCTCTGACCCATTTAATCAGTCTGGAATGTGTTCCATAACCTTTCAAGTTGGATCATAGAATGTCAAGTTATGTCGAAGGCTTTATTTAGTCAACCATGACTGGTAACCTCCTTATCTTCTGCATTTTATGTCAGAGGTACAACAGTTTTATCAACATATGTGTGACTAATTTTTTCTAAAGCTGCCAAATTGTTGTTTTTCCAGATGGACTTGAAAGATTTACCATAACTGTGTCTGTTTTATATTTTATCCACTGTATGAATGAAATAGTGAAATTTGCAATTCCGGTTTTCTCTCTACCATCTAATCTGCTCTGAGAAATAGTAATCACATTTAGTGTCTTTCATTCTATACAAGCTTCCTCAGAGAGATGAAACTATGAATTAAAGGTCAGACAGGTTCAGTGGCACAGTGTATTCTTTCTCTAATGACCTCACTATATGTTTGTATATTAGCATTTTAGTTATTTAAGTCACAGTGTTCCAGAGCTATATATTAACTATGAACTTAACAGAACAATGAGTTAAACAGAGCAATATTGGTGCAGTTATCCCTTTGAGGTGGGCTTATTGCTTTGCTCTTATTTGAATTGCTTCCTTCCTTCTCTGAATCAGAATGCAAGACTAAGTAAACCATTTTGGGCTGGATCAGAACCATTACACCTAAAATGTTGGAAAATATAAATCTAGAAGTTTTTTTCTGTACAAGTTCTGTACTAATTTGGCATGTTTGGTTATTAAGAAGCAACAAACCAAATACAATCACAAAACAGCTGTAGTTCCAACAATGAAACTTCTGAGTTTGTCCTGTCTAATGAAACAGCTATCTTACATCTTCTACACCTTCACCTTGTGAAATAAGACCAGATTGATGAACTGAAGTTATTGTCAGATATTTGATTCTCTGGGCATTTCAGAGCTTTCTTTCTTTCTTTCCGTTTTCAGCCTTTTCACTTTGCAGATTGATCTTTAAAAATGCCATGCTCTCTGGTGATAACTTTAGGATTATCATAATCATTCTCTCTGGACACGCACTCATGAGCATGACACAGTTAACACAGGAGAGTGCTGTACATTTAATCGGCAGTAGCGGTTTTGATTTTCTAAAACTAAGTACAGCAGTAGTTTGTCACTGGGTATGAAAATGGTTAGATTTGAATAATAACAGCCTACAAACATATTAATGATAATGAGTATGCAAAATGTTCTATTTAAAAAAAATCTGACAAGCATGAATAGTGACTGATGATGGCCAGAATTTTCAAAATATATGATCATTACAATGCAAAAAAGTAATTATGAATAATAAAAATCTGTTACAATAATTAGCTGTAATGAATGCTCATAGCAAGCGAAATGAACTGGAACAATTTAAGGCACTAACACACAATTTGCATTTTGTACTATGTCAGATCATTTTATCATTATAGAAAGCTGCTATATACTCCCATATTAATAACACGCTAAATTTTTAAATCATACACCACATATTGAAATCAGTTCCTGAATTGTGATTTGTACACAAAGAAAAGTGGGACACAAAGAAATTAATGACTTTAACAAGATATATTCCTCTGTAAGTGAATTAAATATTATTTTTGTGAATGTTAGTTTTATATTCGTTTATTAAATCTGGTTGTAGTACAGGACTTTTCTATTATATTAAACTAGAGTGTGTGAAAGAGTAATCCAGCTATCTAAGTTGTCAATGTATATTTTTGTACAAACGAACACATTTGCGAGTTGTCTTTTTTAATACTTACCCCCCCCCCCCATCAAGTATAATCTGTAAACAAAAGCTGTTTAAAATATTCAGGTTCCATTTTCCTGGAATTGTACTTTTAGCATGTGAGTATATGTAAGTGCTTAGGGAACTCAGCAGTCAGGGGAGAGCTTTGGAACTGTTTTAAAGTTTTCAACTGTGTCTCTTTAAAATTCTTTCCAGCAGTGGCCCCTAAATTTCAGAATGATAAGATTACAACAGAATGGCTCTCACTGTTGGAATGAAGTAGTCACTCCCGGGTGGACTGTCATCACCAGTGTTCAAGGTCACTTTTTTCATTACTGTGGACCTTTTTGAAGGGCTGCAATTCATCATTCCTTAGACATATGATGCATCATATTCAGAGCATCTCTATGATTTACTTCGCTCATAAGTTTACTGGTATTCTGCTTCTTTTGTGCCATCAGTGTGCCAAAGCACGAGCTGGCAGAGCTTGTAGAAACCCATCTGGGCAGATTCTCCCTTCTCTGTTGTTCTGCTATTTAAAGAAAACAACTGAGAGATCTCTCAGTTTGTAATCTTTTTTTACCCCTCTCTCTACATACCCAACTAACTGCTGGGTTGGCAGGCAGACTGTTCCGCCTCAGATGGGCTGACGGCTATTGGAATAACTTATGCCTAGATCCCTACTATTACTCTGGCTACTCATTGTTTTTATCCTTTAGTCATTGATTCTCCTCACAATTTGCTCTCTCTCTATTGTTCTCTCATTCCCATGGCCTTATGGTTGAATGGGCATATGGCAAATAGCTTTCCCTAACAAGGGACTGATCTGATGACCATTGAAATCAATGGAAGTCTTTCCACTGACTTCAATCCGCATTGGATCAGACCTTCAATACACATGTGGTGAATACCTTTCTTTTTTTTCATGAGGACACTGGGTCTGGCACAGAGTCTCATAACCGTACAATTATTATATTTTCTTTTGATTTTTCTTCACTTTTTCAACAAATGCCAGAAAGGTGAGTAGAGACTTTCAGGACCCAGATTTTATAATGGTGCGTTGGCCGAGACTGTTGGCAAATAGCTGAAAGCTAACCTCAGAGGTGTCAGGTGTTGGGATTCCCTTCAAGACCTCTTTCCATTCGGCTTCCCAAGAACTCAGTTTGATTCCAGTTTTTTACTCCATACACTCAAGTATCTTTATTTGGCATATTGCAAAACTACACTGAGTTGATTAGACTCAAGCATATGGGGTGGGGGTAGAGTGTACCACACATCCAAAGTTACACAGAAAACCTCTTCTTTTATATACATTTACACATTACATTGCATTTACTATACATTTCATCCCATGTTTTGGGATTGGCTTGGTAACTTTGTAAGAACCAATCCCTGTACAGCATGCTCTGTCCAGGCACTGTTCACGTAAGACTTAATCTTTACCTCCTCTTACGATCCAGCCTTATCTTGTCCAATGCAAATGGTTCCCTGGGTGTTCCGCCTTATCTTAGCTGGTATAGACATTCGGGCTCTTAGCTTACTGACCCATTTAGCACAAACATTGTTTCCAGCCTACTGATCCCTTTTTCTCTCTCTAAGCCTGTTCCCCAAGAAATGAGATCTCACCGATGTCTAATTACTCATGTCAAGTCAGGGCGTACATCAGGGTTTCCAGTAACTTTATAAAACAAATAATCATTTTTGTTCTCTCTTAGAATTAAGATCAGATACAATAAAGTAATCTTAGACATTTAAATTATTTGCTTTGATACAATCTGTTTATTCTCTCTCTTTTTTTCAGTCCCAGTTAAATGCTTATGATTGTGCTTTAATATGGGAAGAAATTATGGATCTGGTCCTGCTCTCACACCAGTTTTACACTGGTGAACCCCACTGCAAATCAATGGAGTTTCTTAAATCCAGGTGTATCTTCATTTGGAAAGTTTGTGTCAAATGTATGAAACCTGGGCCAAAATCTGCCCATAGTTACAACCAATGCAAACCCATTTGAGGCAGTTGGGAGTTGGAAACCTCTGGGTTTATAGCACAGAAGCCTGTGTGTGGATAGTCATATAGGACCAAAGGGACATATTTTAATTACTCATTACAGTTTCTTTTTAATCTACTTCAATCACAGAATCCAATGCATCTTAGTCCCAGTCCTAGTTCTGTTCTTTTTACATTAACTCTGAACATTTGTTATTTCTGGGTCAAATGAATTTCTAGATAGACCAAATACTTTCATGTATGACAAGGACAGTAGGACATCAAAACATATATACCCCAGGGAATGGCTTTAAACTCCTTCTTTTGATAATACTCTTCCTGACATGTTCAGTGCATCCATCACATCAAAGCTTATACTGTTTAAAAAAAGATGCAGTTTAATTCTGTTTTTCTTGGAGAATGTAAGTTTCATATTTTAATAAAAAATCAACTATGTACTTTCAAAACAGGAATTTCAATAACCTTGGGCAGATATAGCTGCTGTTTTTATTTTGAAAACTGGGGGAATGGATATACCTTGTAAAAGGTAACACTGGTCTACAATTTTTGAGAAGTCATCTGCTTCAGAGATAAAATGTGCTATTTATTATGTATTTTGATGTGCTGAATTCAAATATGACAATTAAAACAACTGATTGGCTACTGTTTCTAAGATATTTAAGTTTTTACATTTTATGTCTATGTATATTGTGTAGATAGTAGAGTTTTAATCATAAATTGTAAACCTAGGTCTTTTCATGTGTTTATGGTTGCTTTACATGATAATATTTCACCTGTCCTGTTTATGTAACACTTTAAAAATCAGCAAAAGGGTTATATAAATAAAATTTATTATGAAACAAAAGGCAAAAAACTATTCTGTACATAGTTTAGTCCTATTCAGTGTCTACTCGGCGCTTCTTGGCTTGTCTCTTGTATTCATTAAATGGAGCATCTCTTGTCACTGTCCAGCAACAGTCTGCAAGCATTGATGGGCTCCATTTGCCCTGATAGCGTTTCTCCATTGTTGCAATGTTCTGGTGAAATCGCTCGCCGTGCTCGTCGCTCACTGCTCCGCAGTTCGGTGGAAAAAAATCTAGATGAGAGTGCAAAAAATGTGACATGTTGCAACCAAGGCTTTTGTATGCCTTGAGGATGTTTTCCACCAACAACCTGTAGTTGTCTGCCTTGTTGTTTCCGAGAAAATTTATTGCCACTAACTGGAAGGCTTTCCATGCCGTCTTTTCCTTGCCACGCAGTGCATGGTCAAATGCATCATCTTGAAAAAGTTCACGAATCTGAGGACCAACAAAGACACCTTCCTTTATCTTAGCTTCACTTAACCTTGGAAATTTTCCACGGAGGTACTTGAAAGCTGCTTGTGTTTTGTCAATGGCCTTGACAAAGTTCTTCATCAGACCCAGCTTGATGTGTAAGGGTGGTAACAAAATCTTCCTTGATTCAACAAGTGGTGGATGCTGAACACTTTTCCTCCCAGGCTCCAATGACTGTCGGAGTGGCCAATCTTTCTTGATGTAGTGGGAATCTCTTGCACGACTATCCCATTCGCAGAGAAAACAGCAGTACTTTGAGTATCCAGTCTGCAGACCAAGCAAGAGAGCAACAACCTTCAAATCGCCACAAAGCTGCCACTGATGTTGGTCATAGTTTATGCACCTCAAAAGTTGTTTCATGTTGTCATAGGTTTCCTTCATATGGACTGCATGACCAACTGGAATTGATGGCAAAACATTGCCATTATGCAGTAAAACAGCTTTAAGACTCGTCTTCGATGAATCAATGAACAGTCTCCACTCATCTGGATCGTGAACGATGTTGAGGGCTGCCATCACACCATCGATGTTGTTGCAGGCTACAAGATCACCTTCCATGAAGAAGAATGGGACAAGATCCTTTTGACGGTCACGGAACATGGAAACCCTAACATCACCTGCCAGGAGATTCCACTGCTGTAGTCTGGAGCCCAACAACTCTGCCTTACTCTTGGGTAGTTCCAAATCCCTGACAAGGTCATTCAGTTCACCTTGTGTTATGAGGTGTGGTTCAGAGGAGGAGGATGGGAGAAAATGTGGGTCCTGTGACATTGATGGTTCAGGACCAGAAGTTTCATCCTCTTCCTCTTCCTCGTCTGACTCAAGTGAGAATGATTCTGGTGCATCAGGAACCGGCAGTCCTTCTCCGTGGGGTACTGGGCGTATAGCTGATGGAATGTTTGGATAGTGCACAGTCCACTTTTTCTTCTTTGATACACCTTTCCCAACTGGAGGCACCATGCAGAAGTAACAATTGCTGGTATGATCTGTTGGCTCTCTCCAAATCATTGGCACTGCAAAAGGCATAGATTTCCTTTTCCTGTTCAATCACTGGCGAAGATTTGTTGCACAAGTGTTGCAGCATATGTGTGCGGCCCACCTCTTGTCCTGAGCTCCAATTTTGCAGCCAAAATAAAGGTGATAGGCTTTCTTAACCATAGTGGCTATACTGCGCTTTTGTGATGCAAAAGTCACTTCACCACAAACATAGCAGAAGTTATCTGCACTGTTCACACAAGTACGAGGCATCTCTGCTCACTTTGGCTAAACAGAAATGTGTCCCTTTGCAAAATCAAACACTGACAAATAAGAGAGCATGACACTGTATGATTTCTAGAGCTGATATAGGGCAATTTGTTCAGCAGAGTGATGTAATCTTCGTTATGATTGCATCATCCATGACTTCTAGGAATAACATGATGCAATTCATATCATGTATGACGCAATACCAGCTTCAGATTGCATCATTCATTGTTTTGCCTAAAAAGCAAGCACTGTCCAAACCCAGTCATAGATTTATTCATAGATCCAGTCAAAGATGTATTTTAGTCATTTCTGGTTTAAATTGAGATCCCTTCCCTTTATAACTCACTTATCCTCCGCCATTCCCAAGTCAAGGGTCGTATATACTGACCCAATAGCATATCTTGAAAACTAGAGCCAATCAACAATTTTAAGCATCATTTTCGTTCTCAGTGACCCAGAATTAGTAAAGTTTGACTACATTTATTTCAGAAGCATTTTGGCTGTAGAGCAGTGTAATTAAAGAAGGTCATTTACTGGAAAATTCTGCCGAGTGGGGAATGTTGACCAATGACCATAGATCTGAATAAACAGATTAATATGATTTGGGCCTAAAGCAGAACTGAGCAAGTTCGGTCAGGAGCCAACCTTTGTTATTTGCACTTATCAGTGTAATGAACCCAAAATAGAATTCCATTCTAAACACCTCTTATGTTGGGGAAAGTACTGATCTAGATCTTGATATGAATTGGAACTTTGTGAGTTGGAATCTTCTCTGTTTTAAATATTCACTTTCCTGCTGATGCCATATATGCTTACCACCTCTCATTAATCATAGAATCATAGAAATGTATATCTGGAAGAGACTTCCACTTACTAGATAATCATTTATGGTAAAACAAGTATTGGTAGCACATGGCATGATGGAAAGGAGGAAAAGAGCAACACCCCCATAACTTATGGTTTTCTTTGCGGGTTCTATACAACAATTATTAAAAGATAACATCACTGGTGATAAATTATTTTGATGAAATACTATATGCGTTAAAATTCTGTAACTTCATTTTTATAATTTTATGTAAAGAGATCTTATTGCGGGGATCCTTCTAACATTCCTTATAAAGAAGTATGACGTAGCATTTGTAGGTGCTAGTTCGGCAATAGATAGCATTGGCTGTCTACATACAGGTTAACGTCTCACATGTATCATATTAACTACTAGGTGAGAGCCTGAGCTGTTGTACTGGTGTAATCTGTAAAGTGTAAAAAAGCTGAAAATGGTTGAAAACTTAAAAACTGTACTGTAAACAGACCACAGATCCAAGTGATGATTGAAACTCAGGATATTTTAAACAAAAAGAGCACTCAGCAATGCTTGTAGATGTTTGCCATTGCTCCACACTGACTCAGACATTTTAGGCTTTAGGGTGAAACACAAGCAGTGACAATCCTGGAACTGTATTATATAGATTACAGCATTTCCAGTAACAAACACTACAGTTCTGGTGGAGATGGACATGCTATTACATAGTCCTCTTTTCAGTTCTCATGCTTTCTCTAAAATTTTCTTGTGAGAGTAAATCTGTAGATGCCCAGTCTCAGCCCAGAGAGAAAATTTTGGTTGGGAAGCGGGAGAGGTGGGAAATATATTAAGTAAATAACTGACAGTGAATAAAAATGTGCCACCCAAATATAATATCTCTTTATATCTCATCTATGTCTTAGGTTGCTCACATCATGTCACGTTCTGACTACTTGGAAGCTTTAACATCACATAAGCCAGTGCGGGATTTGTCATAAATGAGTGACCACAAAATGATGAAACTTTAACTACATTTTATGTCCTTCAAAGCAGATGAGCAGCTTGAATAGATGAAGCAGCTCTGCTAAATTTATCTCCACATTAGTTTCATGTAATCATTGTTTCCTTACTCCATTACATTCTCCTGACTGGGTTGAAAAGAGGACACAAACTTCATGAGAAACTTTAGAGAAATAAAAACGGCTTTAGAAACAATCCTTAATATGTAGGGTCAGGACTTTATCATTTGCATGAAATGATAATTTGCATTTCTATCACACTACCTATCCAAGAATGTCCCAGGCTGTGTGTGTGTGTGTGTGTGTGTGTGTGTGTGTGTGTGTGTGTATGTATATATATATATATAAAACTTAGGCTTTTATGGTGTATGTCATTATGCTACCGGAATCCCGAATTAAGTCTCATAACACCCCTATTGGATAGATTAAGCATTATCCACCTTATCTATATGGGTAAAATGAAGTACACAGGGACAGTAAAGTTGATCTTGATATTTCCTAACCTGGATGCCTAGTGCTAAGCATTTAAACCCAGAGCTAGGCACCTAAATAAATGTGGGCTGATTTTCAAATGTGCTGGGCACCCACAGCTCCCACTGATGTCAAATGTGTTGAAAGGCAGAATCCCATTGAAGTCAACAGGAAGAACTACAAGTGCTCAGCACATTTAAAAATTAGGGCTCTTCTATTTGGGTGCCTAAATCTGGATTTTAGTACCTACTTATCCCACTGATGTTTTCCTCCCTTTATAGATATAATAAACACACACACCTAAATATTTGTTTTGCACATCCATCTGGTTTAAACACATTTGTTAATGGGGGTGCAGTGACCTCCGTATTTAAAGAGAAGGGCATGAAAAGCTTTGGCTATTACAAAGGGGCAGGTGACTAACCAATATATAGAAAACCAACGTGGCACTAGTTTTTGGTGTATTAATGGCACTTCTATATAAAGCAGTAGAATCCTTCTCTTGGGTTATCAGGTGAGACTTTTTCACAAGATAGGTGTGCAGGGAATTCATTCTGTGCTGGAGCAAATATTTTAGGTACTTACTTTGCTTTCTAAATTACTAGCATTGCTTTCTTTCTACCTACCTACCTATTTAAAATAAATACATACATGCAATCCTGGCCATCACTGTGTCCTCACAAGTACTGTGCATGCAAACACTTGAATAAGGACACAGCAGAGGGAGGAGCAAACTATTTTTTATTATTCTTAATACAGTGCCAGTGATATACATGATTCTTTATAGACAAGTAAGAAGCTAAGTTCTCAGCCCCAAATGTCTGACCCTCCAAGGCCCTGATCCTGCAGTTGACTCCATGAAGGTGCATCATTGAAGTTAGTAGTGGTTCCATGTTGATGCCAGCGTCTGATTGCATGCAGATAATTGCAAGGACTGACCCCAAATAAATAAAATGCTATCTGAAAGAGAAACTGAACTTTGTGTGATCAAAACAGGACCCTGGCCTATTCTTTCTTTAAACTCATTTTCAAATTGAGCCTAGTGCAAAATCCTCAATATTACTTATGCACTGCAGAGGGGCGTTGCAAAGGAGAGATACGGGTAGAATAGCTTTGCAGGGGACCTTCTATATCCTCTCTGCTATGGAGGGTTAAGACAGTGGAAAGACAATGAAACCCAGAAGCCCATTGACACAGAGGGATTGTAGCTGCTCTTCAAGCCCATGCACTTGACCCGCATAAAGCCTCATTACTCAGGTTTTATGGGTGTGATCCAAAACCCAGCGATGTCCATGGAAAGTTGCCCATTGACTTCACTGGGCTTTGTATCAGGGCCCATGTGGATGGTGTGAATTTTACCCTTAATTGTATGCTCAGCAGAATGAAAAGCAAATCCTAACAGGTTTGAAATTGGCATCAGTTTGCAAGGTTATAAGTCTTCATATTCCAAATGAAAAGCAAGTTTCACATGTGTACCTAACATGGATGCTTGCCAAAGAGAGAGCAGAAGGGGCGGAAAAGGAGGAATAGTTGGACATAATTTCTTTGGAATCCAACCCTCTTCCCCCTACCCTCCCCCCATCCGCCCGTTTTGAGTTTTAAAGCCCTTGTGCCATGGAAGGTCATGGATTTGGCTTCAGCACCTGGCCATGCTATTTAGCACCAAGATTGCCCTGACCTCAGAAGTGTATTTTCCCCCCCTCAGATCCATGGGTGTCTCCCACAGCAAGCTGAACGGGATGAAGCTCATGCAGTCCCCCAGGAAACTTAAATCCTGAGTCAGGAGAACCTAAAGTTGACTCTTTGCAGCTGTAGAGCATTTTTTCCCGTGAAGAGAGCCATTAGAGTTTAAGGAGCCAATTTTTTTTTAAACGGCTGGGAAATTTTTTTTTGATCAGCACCCCCAAGATTTGAAGAGGATTGCTTAGCCCCCTCCTCATTTCCAGAATTAGCATAAATCATGCATTTTGTGATAACGTGGTGCCTTCCAGAGTATTTCTTTATCAGAAGAGAACTCTTGCTTTCCATGGGCTAGTGCAGTCTGCTTCTTCGCTGAATTTATGAAGCAAATCTTAGGCAGGAACTCTGTCCTTTTGTTTTAAGCTAAAGTGCTTTATTTTTACAACACTGGAATTGATTTATATATATGAAATTGATATATATATATATATATAAATGAATTGATTTATATATATGAAAATATTAAAATTGTCTTCACATAAAAAAATCATGGAGGTTTGGGGAATGGAAAGTTAAATATGTCATTGGAAATATTTTGATGCTCACAAGCTATGAATCCTGTCACTGAATCAATAATCATTGTTTTATGTTAATCTTTTAGAAACTTTCCCTAAGGAACAACATATATTCTATATCTATATCTATATAGATATAAAATATATAATATATGTTTATATACATTAAAAACACATGGTTAACCTTTCATTAATCTGTAATCTCTTTTTAATGACTTTATCTGGTTGCTCTTTCATGACTAATAAAATTTAGAAAGCTGTTTACAAATTATGTTGTAGGTTGCAAGACATTATTGAGGGAATGAACACATCAGCAGTAATGAATGGTAAGAAAAGAATAACTAAGGAAAAATAGAAATTCTGCCCTCATTAATAATGTGATTTCATGGGAGTAACTGAAGGCACAACTTTGCCCCTAAATTTATTTTTAAGATGCCAAGTTGCTCAACATAGTTCAGTTAGAACGTTACAAAATTAACAGGGCATGGATTAAAAACTGGCTAACTGACAGGGTAATTGTAAATGGGGAATCATTATTAAACAGGTTTGTTTCTAGTTGGTACATCAGGGATCAGTTCTTGGCCCTATGCTATTTAATATTTTTCATCAATGACCTGAAAGAAAGCATAAAATCATTACTCATAAAGTTTGCAGATGCCACAAAGAACAGGGAAGTGGTAAATAACGAACAGGATGGATCATTGATACAGAGTGAGCTGGATTGCATCATAAACTATGCACAAGCAAACTATTCATTTTAATATGGTCAACTGTAAAGTCATATATCTAGGAACAAAGACTATAGGCCATAATTATAGGATGGGAGCCTCTATCTTGGGAAGCAGTGACTCTGAAAAGGACTTAGGGGTCAGATAATCAGATGAATGTGAGCTCTCGGTGCAACATTGTGGCCAAAAGGTAATATGTGATCCTTCACTCTAGAAACAGGGGAATATTGAGTAGGAGTAGGGAGGTTATATTACCTCTGTATTTGGCAATAGTGTGACTGCTATTGGAATAGTGTGGCCAGTTCTGGTGTCCACGATTCAAGAAAAATGTTGATAAATTGGAGAGGGTTCAGAGAAGAGCCATGAGAATGATTAAAGGATTGGAAAACATGCCTTCTAGCAAAATAATTAAGGAACACATTCTGTTTAGTTTGACGAAGAGAAGGGTAAGAGGTGATTTAATCATAGTCTATAAGTACCTAAACGAGGAAGAGAAATTTAAGAGAAGAGGGCTCTTCAATCTAACAAAGATATAACAAGATCCAGTGGCAGGAAGTTGAAGCTAGACAAATTCAGACTAGAAATAAGGTGCACATTTTTATTAGTGAGGGAAATTAACATTTACCCAGGGACACAGTGGATTCTCCATCACTGGAAATTTTAAAATCATGATTGGAAAGTTTTTCTAAAAGATATGCTTTAGTTCAACTAGGAATTAATTCAGGGATTGTTTTAAACAGGAGGTGAGACTAGATGATCAGAATGGTCCCTTCTGGCCTTATAATTTATGGGGGAAAAAACACAGCAAGTGTCTCTCACAGATTTCCTCACAAAATGTAATTTTCAGATGCTTTGGATCAATGGTTATTTCATTTTCTACTTGAAGAAAGTGTTTACACAAAGAGAAAAAAAGCAGACTTGGGCTCAGACAAACCAGCCTTGACATCCTGGTGTAGAGGTCTGGCTTTTCTTCATCAAGTAGAATGTTTTTGCATTAAGAGCCTGCAAGATGCAGAATGCTCTCCGCTCCCATTAATTTCAATGAGACTTGTGGATGTTCAGAATTGCATGGAATCGATTTGGGGTTAATTGGCTGTTGCCCTGCACATTTAAACCCATGCAATGTGGGTGTAAAATGTTGACAAATCAGAATGACAGTGTGTTACACCCAATTAACACTGGTGAGACATGTAAATGACTACACAGGTTGCAGGACAAAATGAATTGGGCCCTTGGTATGTTTGACAGTTATTTTTATAGCAGTTGTCCAGTTGTTACATATTACAATAAAAATAGACTCTTATATTTGGAAAAGATTTCTAGATAATGGCTCTGGAGTTTACCTTTGGCTTAAGGAGGTGCCAAAGTCCTTTTATTGACATGAAAAATAAGAATTTACAAACTAGTTTGGATAAAGTGAAAACCAGCTCAAAACTTTTGCACGAAACTTGAACCAAAATTCAATGTAGCTGATTTTGAGATTAAAAATATTCTGGATAATTTATTTAATATACAGTTAATTGTAGTGCAATACTACACGTCCTAGTTCATGCCAAAATGGAAGTGGAAATGCCTGTGAGAAAGGCTATTGACATCATATTTCTGCCATGAGAGCAAGTAGGAATTAGAGAAAGCTGACAAGAAAGGCTAAGCAAGTGAGATTTCAATGCAGCTGTGCAGACACAATTGGTTTGGAGATGGTTGGGTAAACATCCAGTGTCAAATCGTTATAATTATATGTGCATAAATTGATGCCGAGTTACCACAATGTTATGTGTAATCATAAAACATTTCCAGGCAGGCACTTATCTGGTCAGCTATAGAAACAAATGATCACAATTGTTCACAAGTAATTCTGAAAATGTAGACCCCCAAATGTTGGTTCCCTTTTTCAATCCTAATCTGACAGCCTTTGGATTTCAAATATCACCAAAATGAAATTATGTATATTCCCTTAAGTAAATGCTTAGAGAGGGGGTGTTAAGAAGAAGAGTGGCTTAAGCCATCTTCCTAAATGATACATTGGGACAGAGAATTCACAATTACATTACCCTCTTAGGTATTTTGGCATTGGCACTAGACAGGGCAATCTAACTCATAAAATAATTAACAAACATGCAGCAATAATTTTTACAGATGTCTAAAGAAGAGATACATGTTATTTAAGACTAAGGAACTTTGTAGACTGTTGGAAAGCAAGTATTTTGTGTATGGTCTTTAGGTAAGTTATTTATTTCAAGTGTGAGGCAAATGATAAATATTGTTTAAGCTCAAGGTCAGATTTCTGTCTGTGAATCTGTTGATATTTTATGAAAGTATGGTCCTATATAGAATTATATTCATTATTTTTAGACCAAAGATCCAAATTCTACAACTTTTAAGGTGCCTCCAGGGAAGTGCTGAGTGCCCTTAACTCCTATGGCAGTCAATAGAAATTAGAGGTGACCCGCACTTTACTGGAAGCTCACAGCACCTCTTAGGATCAGATCCAAAAATCTGCAGATGTTTTCTTTTCATGGTATGCACTTTGAGGATTTTGTAATCCATTTATCCTCTTGTCTTGGTGAGGGGAATGAGCTGCCACTGAAGTCTGTATAGTATTTGTCCTTCATCAAAATCCAGATCACCCATAGCTGACATGATAACTCCATGCAGATCTACCTCAATTAATTTTTATAGAAGTATTAAACCCCCCCCCCCATTAGAGAACAAATTATGATCTTTCTTCATCATTATAGATACATCTCAGGAGCTGCTTGTATTCAAACTCAAATCTGCTATGGGCTTGTGTAAAGTCAATATTTTGATGATTCTACTAAAATAAGAAGGAGCAGATAGTGTGTTAAAGGGCTGAAATGGCATTGCCTCTTTTTATATTGAGGTCAGTCCAAAAGAGACCCAGTGAAGGCCATAAAATGAAATCCATTTTTCTTTAGACTGAAATCAATTTTTTAAATTTTATTTTCAAAGCTACAAAATTAATTACAATTACAGTAAGTTTGAGATGTTGAAATAAAGATGGATGAACATACAGTGGCCTCTTTTATATACTGTTTGTTGGGAGAGAAGTGAGCCTCCCCAGCTGTAGTAATTTGTCACTTCTATTGACAGATGGAGTGCAATAAATTCTAATCTAGAGTGAGACACACTCAGCCTCAGATCATTCAGCAAATGTCAGTAATGCTTCTTCTCAATGGCCTTTGCAGTGACCTGAAATATAGATTGTTGGATGATCACTACATCTTTACTAGAATCCATCATGCTGTTAATCTTCTTTAGCATAGGGTTGCAAACAGATATTGGGGAGGGACGGGGGAAATGGTTGAAAGTAGTATTAGTTATCCTTAAAAACTGCTATTAAGTTGGCACTGAAATGCCAGGATACAGATGGTGCAAGAAATGCTTGCACTTGATTATGGCAACAACTCTTGTTGGACCAGACGGCTAGAGCAAAGAAACTGTACAGGATTAAAAGTGTTAAGAAAAATTATTGTTGTGCAGTATATGATTGTAATATACAAATCAAATAAATAACAGTGCTGGTACATAACGTTAGGGTGAGCAATAAAAAATTGCATATGCAAATTCTAAGGGAAAGATTCTGTCACCAACTATCATCTCGTTCTCTGGACCTGATTCTGCTTTCAGCTGTATGGATGTACATCAGGAATAATTCTAATGAGATCAATAGAGTTACACCAGTGTTAGGTTAGTGTAGATGAGATGAGAATTAGTCTCAGTTTCTCTAGTTTTTGTTGCATATTCAGTTAAAGCATTTATGAAAATAGCTCTGTCATTTATTTTATGGACTATAAAAATAGCGATGTCCCAAAACATGCAACTCTTAGAATATGTCTGTTCTCTCTGTATGTGGAAGTAGATCTCCCAAAAGGAGTAAAAAAATGGACAAAATGACTTAAATGATGTTCCTGGTTTGATGTAATCATTTCCAGTTGGATAGGGACCCAGCTGAGAACTCATAAATTACCAGTGATATTTGCTGAATTTACCTATGGATTTATTCATCCTAATATGTATAGTTAATAAGGAGCTGTTTGGCTAAACATTTTTATAAATATCTTGAAGATGATTCAGAAATACAGAATTGAAATCTAAGACTGAGAGATATCATGTAGATTGTAATGGGGGGAGTTTTATAACTCATGTATACAAATTAATCAGTAGCAGATTAATTCATGGGCCCATGGGCCCTGTGCCCAGGTGCCCTGGCCAATTTGGGGGCTCCCAGCTCCAGCTCCCGCTGGAGCAGGTGGCTAGCAGGTGCGGTGGCCTGTGCTGCAGTGGTGCCGCCACATTGGATGTTGGGCCAGGCCCAGGCCATCTCCACCGTGGGCAGCCTCTGCGTTTCCATCTTGGGGTCCCTGGAGCAGCAGCTGAAACCAGAGACGTGTGGCCAGGCCGGGCTGGACAGGAGGTGGGGGAGACCTGAAGTGGGGAGTTCAGAGAGGAGCTGGGGTGGGGCAGGGGGAGAAAACCTGGAGCCAGGAATGCGGCAGTGCTAGGGGCTCCCTGGAGCACTGGGGCTAGAGCTGAGCCTGGGGTGGAGGAGGGGAGCAGAGGCAGACAGGGAGCATCAGGGGCATGCACAAGGGCAAGCAGAGGTACACCCCCCCAATAATTGGTGGGGGGCACAGAACTCCTCCATGCCATTTTCTTTATATGGGGGAAAAAGAACTATCATAATGGATCCAATTGATAAGGTGCTGGACTGGGAGTCAGGAGACCTGGGTCTACCTCATATGTACTGTGTGATTGTGGGCAAGTCACTTCACTTCTCTGTATCTCTGTTGCCCCTTCCTTCCTTTTTCTGTCTTGTCTTTTTCAATGGCAAAATTCTTCACGGGAGGGATTGTCCTTTACTATGTGTATGTACAGTGCCTGACAAAATCAGGCCCCAGCTTGGAGCCTCTCAAGTATTACTGTAATACAAATAATAAACGGAAACTTGAAATTTATGAGATATGGCCACAATATTAAACAATTCTGGAAACAACTCTAATGAAACAGTAACACTGTGTATTTACAAATCTACAAATGTTAATTTACTGATCCTTTCAACATGCCACAAAGTACAAAAATAGAGCTTGGATAAGAACTCAGAATGTCCTGGTTCTTAGACCTATGCTTGTTCCACTAGATCATAATTAAAAATGATTTCTGAAAAATATTATTTGATTAGATATTGATTATTTAACCAATTTTACATATTTGGACAGGGGGAAAAAAAGCCAGGAGCATGATTTAACAGACAATAATATAGTTATATTATTTATCTCAAGTGTTCAAAACTCAGCCTCCCAAATCGTAAGAGGCTTGAAAATCATGAGATTTTATATATAAAATATTAAAAGTATAAAATTATATTTTTTTCAAATTTATCTCCCATTTTTTGACCTTCAGGTGGAAACCACCTGCCCCCAAGGTGTGTGTGAGCATTTCAGGGTAAAATGCAACCAGATATGTAAATGCAAAACCATGGGCTTCCCTGTTGGCTACTCAGGCCCCTTATGCCTTCAGTTGCCATACTGTGTTCTTTCCATCCCCCTAACTTATCACTGTCCTGCAGAGGTGAAAGTAAGCCGGAACGCCCCGGTACCCGTACCAGGGTGGATTGGCTTTCCCTGGCGGCAATTTTAAACGGCCTTGGGCTCCCAGCAGCGGCTGGAGCCCCGGGCCGTTTAAATTGCCACCAGAGCCCTGCTGCCAGAGCCCTGGGGAAGCGGCGGCAGGGCTCGGGCAGCGATTTAAAGGGCCCGAGGCGCCTGCCCCGGCCCTTTAAATCATTCCCGGAGCCCTGGGGTAGCGGCGGCAGGGCTTGTTACCTGGGGTTCTTTCAACCCAAAGCTCTTGGTAACTTTTACTCTGTGCAAGGAGGTGTCAGGAAATAAATCAGGGGAGACACGGCCGTCCGACCAATAGATGGCGGGCACAAACAGGACAACACAAGAGTGATTTCACTTAAAGCTAAACTTTACTTAGACTCAAGCACTTATACACTTCCGCAACAAGATTAGTAAAACACCCCCAAACCCTGGATAATTACCAAAGCTGAGTGTGGCTTTTGAGTGACACAGCAGCAGCCCGTCTGCCGCTGGGGAACACAAGATGCATCCAGAGGGAGAGGCCAGTCCCGCAGAGTCCCCCAAAGGAGTCCCCCATCTCAAGCTTTTCCCCCTTATTTATACATTAGTAATAGAATGACATGTCCCTTAAAGAAACCTTGTTAAGTAAGCAGTTTTAATGATCGAGCAAGAGGTTCCTTCTGATTATTGATTAACCAGGTGTGGGTTTTTCCAGAGCCTGCAGCCTTGAGACCCCAATAGACATTCCTGAGGGTACATCCTGCTCTTTTCAAATGCATGTATCAGCAACTTTAACACAATTTTTATCAGGAAGGATGCGGGGTCAAGCTGCCCTTTCGGTGGCACCCAAAACCCCTCGCCCCCCTCCTGCTTGGTCAAGCCGAGATTGCTAAATGGCCAATTTACAGCTTGCTGACTAGGCCGCCTTTAACAATAAGCCATAGTGGTTTCAGGCACCTTACTGGTTTGTCAAAGTCTCCTCGTACAGGCTCTGGCGGCTATTTAAAGGATCCGGGGCTGTGGTAACCGCCACTGCCCCAGCCCTTAAAATAGCTGCCGGAGACCCGCCGCCGCCTCCCCAGGGCTCCGGTAGCTGCTACCGCCCCGGGCCCTTTAAATCATCCCCGGAGCCTGCCGGAGCCCTGGGGTAGCGGCAGCGGGGCTCAGGCGGAGATTTAAAGAGCCAGGGTCTCGGCCACCGCTACCACCCCGGACCCTTTAACTTGCCACCAGAGCACCGCTGCCGCTACCCCAGGGCTCCGGCAGCAAGGCTCTGGGGACGATTTAAAGGGCACATGGTGGTAGCAGCAGCCGGAGCCCCGGGCCCTTTTTAAATCACCGCCCGAGCCGCCGGCTGCCGCTGCTACCCCAGGGCTCCGGCAGCATGGCTCGGGTGGCGATTTAAAGGGCTCGGGCCTCCCACTGCGGCTACCCTCCGGGGCCCTTTAAATTGCCACTCAAGCCCCACTGCTGGAGCCCCAGGGAAGCGGCGGAGGGGCTCGGGTGGTGATTTAAAGGGCCAGGGGCTCCCGGCTGCCGCTACTGCAGCAGAGTCCTGGGCCCTTTAAAGCTCCGCCAGAGGCCGGGACCCCCCTACGATGGTGATATAAAGTGCCCAGGGCTGCGCTGTGGTAGTAGCAGCTGGAGCCCTGGGCCCTTTAAATCACCCCGGGGCTCCCAGCTGCCTCTGCAGCTGGTAGTTCTGGGGGTGATTTAAAGGGCCCGGGGCTCCCAACTGCTGCTACCACAGCCCCAGCCCCGGGCCCTTTAAATCCTGATTTAAAGGGCCTGGGGATTTAAAGGCCCCGCCTCTGCTGGTAGAAGCCATGCCTCTTCTGGTTGAGGTCCCGCCCCTCCTAAGGACTCGGGAGTACCGGTAAGTCCTTTAAGTTACTTTCACCCCTGCTGTCCTGTCTCTTTTGCATATGCCTAACTTTAAGCATGTGTGTTTCAATGGGCTTCAAAGCCATTGATCTTTTACTCAGGCCCTTAAGAGCAATGAGTAAATAGGAAATGCCAGGACAAGATTTCAAAGAATATGTACAAATGCAGGTGAAAGGTTAGGAGCCTGCACAGGGTCACACCACTAATGGCTTACTGTTACTACATCGTCACTCTTTCTTGCTTCTCAGTGTAGACTCAGCCTGTCTTTCAAAAGTGAACAGAAATCCTGAATCTAAACACACCTGAAGCTCAGATTCAGACAGGACCACAGTGGCTTTCTGACTCAAGCCACTTTCTCATCATATTGTGCTTTTTGTTGTTTCTTGCCCACATTTGTAAGTCATGTTGTATTTTGACAGGTTGAACCTTTGCTTATTTATATTCTTATATTTACTAAAATAAAATGTCAACCAAAACATGACTACTATACATTGAAGGGACCAGACCTTCCAGTGAGTATGGATTAGGCTTATGGTTAAAGCAGACACCTGAAAAACAAGAAAGCTGGATTCTCTTTTTATCTCTGCCACAGACTTGCTGTGTGATGTTCTGCAAGTCATTTCTTCTCTCTGTGCTTCAGTGCCCACACCAAAAAATGAAGATAGTAGTGTTTACTATTACACTCAGATAAAACCAGTTCATATTACTGCTACATATACACACAGCTATAATGAAGTTGACTTAATAATTTCTCTGCAGTGTTGTTGTAGCTATATTGGTACCAGGATATGAGAGAGACAAGGTAGGTGAAGTAATATCATTTATTGGACCAACTTCTCTTGGTGGAAGGGACAAGCTTTTCAGATTCACGGAAGTTTTCCTCATGACTGGGGAAAGTAACCAGAGTGAGTAAGCAAAATACAAGTTGGGACAGATTGTTAAGCTTAAGGGGTTCACAAATGCTGTAGGAGATCACTTTAAATGAAGTGGGCAATGGAGGGATAGCAGGCAGTAGGGTGCGTTACAAATTGTTGCAATGAGCCATAAAACCAGTGTCGCTGTTAAGACCAGAGTTATGAGTTAAGTTCCCAGGCTCATCTTTTGAAGGTGTTGTGCAGGTTTCCTTTGAGAAGTCAGATATAGATATTGTTAATAATTTGTCAGTTTAAAGATAAACGGGTGGAGAAATTTGTCCCAGTCCTGCAGAGTAATAGAACAACTTACATGCTTCAAAGAAAGCACATGTGCAGAATTGGGGCTTTTGAGATGAATTGATGGCCCCACTCAAATCAATGTGAGTTTTGACAATATCCCCCCATAGTTTTTACTAGTGAGAGGTTAATATTTCAACTAATTGTGGCTTATGTTTTAAAGGCAAAATCCTCTATAGTACATGAATTTAATTCTGTATATTATTTATACTGCAGTGTAGTATGGTTACATTTGATCAGTGTCAAAATATAGCTTTTAATTTTGTAAAGAACTTGACAATATGACCCAATTTGAGTCAATTTGTGCCATTAACATGACTGAACCCGGGTTTAATTTTCATTTTGTTGGACCTTTTAAATTCAGAATCCTGAAAAATTTACAATTTTGTCATTCATTTAAAAAAAACCTCAGATCTTTTCACCCACTGCCTTTGATGAGTACTATGGGGGTTTGAGCAGTGTGGCTCCCAGGAATACTAAATAGCTGTTGTGACTACAAAACAAAGATAAGCTGAGCCTTTTCTCCCTCGTCTTGCTAACAAACCTAGAAAAACAGCTGTGTGTCACAGGCTCACATTTTCTTCCTAGAACTTTTCTTTTTCATTCCAATTGTTTTTGTCAGTTAGTGACCAAAACACAGAAAGTAACTACAATTATACAGGTATAGCAAACATCTGTACGTTTAACAGACAAGGATAATAAAACAAACCAATCTTTTCCCAGCTAACAATAGTGGACCAGATTCTCTCCTGTACTCAGTGGCTTTCTGATTCTAAAACTGCAGCTGCTCCAACATTGGTCCTAGCATGTTATAGCAGCCGAGGGGCTGCCCCCTTTTCTTCCCTCACTTTAGACCCCTACAATAAGGTGTGGGGGCAGTTGGAGCAGTTGGAGCAGGAGTTGGCTCTGCCAGCTTTATGCCAATCTGTGAGATTTCCCGATTGGCCAAAATCTCACTTGGCCAGTTTTGACCAGTTTCTGTTTCCTTTGCGTTACCCGAACTTCTATATTTTACACCAGCTGAGGCTCTAACCCAGGCCAGATTTAATGAATAAATGAATGATTCCATCTAGCTATACCATTCCATGCACCACTGTATTTGAGTGTTCAGTTTTGACCAATCTCTCTAATTTTAATGACACATTTTCTGAAGTAGTTGCCATGCATTTATAGCATTAATTATGCCTTAATGAAGTTTTGTATTTTGGGAATCATAATCTGTGATTAGTAGCCAAGGATGTATTTTCAGAAATCCAGCCTAATACAAGTTTTGATTATGTAAAATTCTTTCCAAAAATCAATTAACGTGATTTGGTTTTAGGCATGTTCAAAAGCATCTTATCTCTGCTCCAATGGCACTATTAGGGCAGCTAATGGGTCTGATTTCTGTGTCTGCATCCTGCTTTTGGGACTGAAAGACTGAGTGGAATAAGGCCATGCCTTCTAGGCTGCAGGTTCTATGCAATGTTTAGGAATTGAGCTAAGCAAAGAATACATGGTACATTATATCCTGCATCATGTAATTACATGTACCTGCTCTGATTTTGCAACAACTGATACCTCTGTGTGAGTTTTAATTTCCTTAGCACTGATAGATGGGTGGGTCAAAAGTTACAACTATGACCAAAGTCTGACTGTGTTTCAAAGAGTACATTTCCCTAATATTCATCACAGGAAGTGGCAGGATACACTTCACATTAACCAAAGAGCAGCGTGCCTTTATTTTATAAGAAACATTTGAAATATCAGAGCCCTGGGGAAGTTTAGGAAACAAAATTCCAAATTAAGTATTTAAAAAAAAAATAACTTACATTTAGGACTGCCAATTATTTAGTAATAAACTATTGATCCAACATGGGGAAAAATAAAACACATAGGAAAACACTACAGTAAGTAGAAATTAAGTAAAATAAGATCACTAGCTATTACAGAACTGTAGCTGTGTATTCTTGACCCACGGGCTGGAGGAGTGATTTGCAGAGTGCTAACAAAATGATACAGGAAATAAAAGACACACATTGCACTAGCCTCAATGTATGGGTCTGACACTCAGTTATGTAAAGCCCCTTTTATGCTGCTCTGGCAGCATCAAGAGACTTTAAGTGTGAGAAAACAGCCCCTGAGAATGTCCACTGTACAGAGGGGCTCTGTGACTGGAATTGAAGTAAGGGGTCTAGAGGTGTCCAGCTCTGAAAGAGGGAAGATCAGGAGTGTGTCAAGAGCATGTGAGGGGTGTGGCCAGAGTGTAGTGCACTATAGCTATTCTCTGCTGCTCAGGACCCATAAGGGGCCATAGGAAGCTGAACATACATTCAAGCGGCCTTGAGGCTGCTCTAACTTACACTGTGGGCCAGGCTGGCCTGTGCCCTGAATATGGCAAGAGCAAAGGTGATTGAAGACACCTTTGCTTCCCTCTTCCATCCCCATGCCAAACATAAGAATGGAATAACTGCAAAATAAGACCTATATACTTTGTTTTGAATTGTTTTAAGTGTTAATTAAAAAGTTCAATTTAATTTAAAATGGAAAACAGATGTATTCTGTTATTGCTTCAGTGCTGGGTCTCCATCTCACTGTGCACCTCATGTTCTATTTCCAAACTTGTAGGGAAACTGTAGCATGGGGGCGTGGCCTCCCAACCTGATGGAAGGGAGAGATCCATGACTGCCCCCTGGTGGGCAGAGCCAAGAAATCCACAGCTGCCACACCAGAAGCAGAGGGGCAGGACAGGAACCAGAAATATAAAAGGCAGGCCCTCCAGCTCAGTTGAAGGAGAGCTACCAGAGGAGCCCAGACCCAACGGAGGCCACTACAGTGCTAGAGACCCAGAGGGACTGCCAGAGCTCCCAAACACCGGGAACACCAAGAAGCTGTTGGGGCTGCCACTAGCCATTTATCCCAGCGAGATGAACGACAACCCCGGAACCCCAGTACCCCCTGACTGGGAGTGTAGAAAGGAGCCCGGGGAAGCCAAATAGGGTTCAGCCGTGTTACTAACTGTAAGCCACCCAGCGTGTTGTGGATGGATTTCCCTGCTGTGGTGGACCACTCTGCCACTGTTAGAACCCTGGGCTGGGACAAAGTGGAGTGAGTGGGCCTGCATCCCCCTACCCTCTGCCACCCCACCCTTGGGGGTGGCAGCCTCCCCACCTGCAGGCCAAGAAGCCTGCATTGGTCTGCTGCCCACCCGAACTAGATGCCTGACGGTTTTGCTGACTGTACCGCCAGGGAGCTGATCCCCCTAGACTGCTGTATTGCTCTGCCTGGCTGCAGGCCAGAGTGATTAAGGGTCGGCTAATTTCCCCCTGAACTGAGTCACTTCAGAAACATTGTAGCGAGGGGGCGTGGTCTCCCCCAGATGGGGAGAGAGCTGCGACTGCCTTACAGGAACTAGCAGACAGAGTGCAATACTTCACTGCAGTCTTAACAGGGGAGGTAGAAAGACCAGATTTCTGAACTTGGGCTTTCCTGGAACTGTATGGGAACTGGGAAGGAAGTAATAGGTCAAAAAAAAAAAGTTATAAAATATTTGTTTCCTTAATTTAATAAGCAGCCAATAAAACCCCATGGATAAAACAGGAAGGTGCAGTTGTGTACTTGTGCTTCTGGGAATACGCTAACTTTGAACTGATAGGGGTTAGGAAAAAAACTTTCCCCGTGGGCATGTTATTCTATAATTGCCTATTATGAGATTTATTTTACTTTCTCTTGAAGCCCCTGGTACTGGACTATATGGGACAGTGTGAGGACACTGGACTACATGGGACACTGGCGTGAGCGAGTACAATAAATCGTATATGTTTGAGAAGGCGAAAGGGGGAGGGGGGAATCCCAGTCTTAGCCTCAGGCTATCCCCACATATCTGATTATTTTGGTGACTGCTAATACTTCAGTAGCAAAGCCTGCAATTCTTTGAAAAATCCATTCATTTGCATAGCACATAAATCATGTTAAATTTACCAGGAAACACTTGATGTTGGCTTTTCTTCTGGGTTTGCCTTTGCTAATGGCATCTTAGGCTTAGTTAGGGCCTGATCCAAAGCCCATTGATCTTGGTGTAAAGGTTCCCATTGAATTCAATGGACTTAGGATCAGGCTTTTACTCTATACAGAGAGATATTTATGGATTATGGTAACCTGAACCTATATATTTCCTTTGTGGTTGTCCTGACAAGAATTTCCTATTCTCTTATCTTTGTTATCAGCAGGTGGTTTTATTTAGGTGGAATAGAAGCTTGTCAAGACAAGAATGCTCAAGCAGTATGCATTATGCTAACCAAAGTATAGCAGCCATATATAAATCAGAAAATGTATCAAAACTGGTTGCCCCGCTAGATGCAATTCTATTAGAATTAAACATTTATACTCTAATATAAATGATTTATTGGGAATTAGGAGGGGAACTTCTTACAATGATACTAGGATTTGGGCATCTAATTTCTAGCATGCTGCACTGAACATTTACCCTGTAACATCTAAATTCCTATCTTGTTTGAGGACTTAATTTAAGCTTTCAACCTCTGCAGTAAAAGAAAGGAATAAAATGTTTATAATTTATGGCATGATTATTTTGCGACAGTAATTTAATTCCAGGTTAAATCCAATAAATATACTGCACTCTCTTCATTGTATTCCATTGCAGTACAATGCAATGCAAACATTTAATTTTGATAGTATGTCCTGCACAAAATAGAAGGTTTTTTGTTAGTTCAAGCAGCAAAATTTAATTATTAAATTAAATTTTTTTAAACATTTTATACCAACTGCAGAAATAGCTGTATCAGAAATAAAATAGATAAGGACATAATGCATGTAAAAGTAACTCAAATACAGCGGAGGTTTGTTCATTCAATAATGAGGTAATAGTTTGTCTAATCTAATCTCAGAGTGTTTTCTGACACTTCAGTAATAGGCTAACATGACCTTAGAGGTTAATGATGACATTGCTCACATCACATGACAGGCTATTCCATTCCATCCTGAGTTAATCTTAAATATTTTTATTTAGCTAATAGAGCCACCGTGTTTGCTAGTGCTGCAAAATGTAGCATGCTAGCCCCTAAAGATGTGAAATCTTACTCATCTTCAAATGGAATACACTCTCAATGGAGAGAATGTAATTAAAGGGTTCAGATTGCCATTGGTCAGAAATTGCAATTGTACCAAGCATTGGAGCTGAAATAAAATTGACAGAACAAACTCACTGTAATAATCCTATTGTAAGTGTGAGTTTTCAAAATTCGCTTGCTTTCATTAATAAACTGTCTAAATATTATTTTGCACATATATATTTTTACCTATGGGAAATACCAGAACAAGCATATAGCAAACCTGAGTAACTCTACAATCCTGTTACTGTTATTCTCATTGGTCCTTTTATCTTCCCAAATTTTGCTCTCAAATTGCATCAGGTCTAGAATGAGATTTTTAGCTTTTCAGGTAGGAACTAGGGGTAAACTAGAAGTTTTAAACCAGGAACTTAGGTGCCTAAAACCTTTTCTACACGTGTGGTGGTATATAGGGTATGTATAGTTATACATTACAGAGAAAGGCTCTGGTAGGAGCAGTGTAGACAAGGGAGGCATAGCTTGGGCATGTAGAGAGTTGTGTAGGGTATATACCCTAAGGTTCTGACTTGTCTTTACTCTACTGTGCTTTATAGGGTTCAGAGGATAGAGAAGATAGTACCATGCAGTCAGCTGAGACTCCTTTTATCACACATGGAAGTTCACCTCTGTGCACACATCTTGTTTTTGGTGGTGGTGATCACATTGACTTCAGAATGGGTGAGTGGTTGGGAAGGAGTTAATCCCTCATTCAGTAAGATTTGTGAATGTTTTTCTATAGCACATGCTTCTACAATGAGTCATAGGCATGTCTTAAAAATGAAAATAAAATTATTCTATGAGAGTACTTGCATTTGTCAGCTCTAACACTGTATTCCATCTCCATTCCATTCCTTTTCTTTTTGTGCTATAGGCCAACACTTTATAGATGAAAACACAGTAATGCATGACTCTGACAGGCAATATATGACTAAAGAAATCAACTAGTGATGCACGGCTTTGGTTGGGTTGAATATACACTGGTTTGAAATATGCAAGGTACAGTGTCCTGAATTTCTTAATGAACAATTACATTTATACTAGAAAAATGTAATTGGTTCCAGGAAAATATACTCTTAGGAGAAACTAATCACTTCTATTATGCTTAAAGTGGTTTATTGGAATGTACAGTGGTTGTAAATGATATAGGCTAGGCTCTCAGGGTTAATCAAAGTAGCTGTATTGCAGTCAATGGGGCTACATTATTTTATACTAGCTGAGGTAACCAGTTCTATACCTCCAATGGTTAAAAAAAAGTATTGGTCTGATTGATTATAGGATGTTTAGAGCAACAACATACCAAATTACAGCTTTAATCACTGTTTATTAGGGCTAGACTGAGCCGATAGGTTCAGCCCAGAGAAAGAGGCAGAATGGAGCTGCACTGCTCTGAGGATGTACAGCTTTCGTCTTCAGTACACCCAGCCAGCTCCGTTGCTGTGGGTGGAGCCAAGACTAGAGCTGATCCAAAAAATTTGTGGAAACGTGCAAACTCAATGACATTTTGGTAGGAGAAAGTCAGGACATTTCAACTTTCAATAGTGCTGAAACGTTCCATTTTGAAAAGGTAAAAAACAGTGTTTCAGCTTTATTTAATTTTGACTTTTGTATTCTATAAATGTTTTAAATGAATCACTAATAATAACATCATCAAAATGAAATGATGCAATGTTTCCAAATTGAAATTTGAGAATTTTCATTTTGCTAGAAATTTTTGAAAAGTTAAACATTGACTTTTGTCTGATTCAGAATTAAAACAAATTTCAAAATATCAGAGTTTCTGGTGGAATGGAAATTCTGTTTTCCAATCAGCTCTGGCCAGGACTGCTCTAGCTTACATCTCCATCGTCCAGGAGGCACAAAGCCCTTGTTGCCAGTCTCATCTGGTGCTACAACAAGCTCAGCTTGCCCATTGTCCCGAACCGGAACAGAGCCAAGACCACAGAGCAGAGAAAGTAAATGAAGTTTTGGACAGCATGACAGAAAGTTCAATAAGTCTTTGAACTGGAGAGGGAGTCAATGAAGGTGGTAGATAACAGGGATGACGTGGTGATAAGATAATATTATTTATCAAATCACATGACAGTACTGCCTTAGGGATGAGAGCTTTATGCTCTTCATTCCAACTGTGGGTTCTAGTGAGTTAAGAACAACTTTCAACATACTACAGCAATTGATGGTGATCCATTTTCTGAAAATTCTGAGAAGACTAAGCTGTATGAGTGCTATACTTTTGTAGTAAAATATGCAATAGTGTTACAACTTCTGAATTTGTGTTTCTAAAAAAAGTTGTAAAGTACATTCTCTAAACTGCCTATTCAGTGCAGATGAGAACAAGAACAAGTTGTTGTAGGAGAATAACCCCTCTCTTAATAGGACTACTGGGTCAAATACGATATCTTCTGATTCTGATCTCAATAGTTGATTCTTATTCTTCAAAAGAAGACTTTTTAATCTGACAGACTGGAACACCCATTTAAACTTTGTCTCTCAACATCCCTGTTGGTTCTGATCTAGAACTTTGCACATAGGAAATGAGGACAGATTTAGTTCTTGGTGAAATCTGAGAACTATTTCATTTCAATATTGATCCAGTCAATAACTATACCTAGAGGAAGAAAATAGGCTTAATTCTTATTAATGTATTAACATTTCCTCCTTTCTCCCAATAATCTGTGCAAGTCTGCCAATTTAATTTCTTAAAGCTATCTAGAGAGCAGTAGATACTCTATATACCTGTAGCAATATTTGTTTTTACATGCTGCTATAATTTTCCACATAGCAGATATGGAATCCCATCTTGTTTTTCATTACTGGCATTTTCTAACTATCTGTATCCTTTCCATAATTAGTGTCAGTTGCAGAGTTCTTTGCTCCATGGAGTCTAGAGTTACTATTTAATACATTTTAAACAAATGCAGACTTTGTGGCTGGACTGGAATCCTAATGGTACAGTATTAGCACGGGGTTTGTAAAACCTCATGCGATCCAGCAAAGTGGAGGGTAGTGAAAAGTAAATAAAACTAAATATTCATATTATTGCTTTAAAAAAATTGAAAGCCAGAAGATTAGATGAAAGGGTACCCTCATGTTATTTGTGGTGCAAGTGCTGTAGCACTCCAGTAACACTCAACCAAGTGAGTGACCTCAGCCTCATATATTGCCTTCAGAAGCAATAAAATTTTTGTTTTTCACATGCATTAAAGTGTTGAAACACATCCTTAAATTTCTAAAGGTGTGAAGTAATACAGAATATAGGGATGACATATGTGAAGATTGAAAAATATAATTTTCCAGAAGCTGCTTGAATATAGGTTGTGCTGCTAGTAAATCATGCTTATCAAAGACTATTAAGACACAGAAGTACCTTAAATGACCTTACTTTCAGCCTGAAATTTCCTCTCTATATAGCATATCTCAGGCTAGCCTTTTATTGTTCATTTTTTTTATGCAGGCAGTTAAAGAGCAACCAGGTAACAACCTTCTGCAATATTCCTTAAAGCAATGGTGAGTATTGAGAAATAAAATCATTAGTACTGATAGAAAGTATAGAGTATTAATAGCAAAAGGTAATGATGGGTGGAATTTATATCTATTCTTAATCATTTTAACACTAATGAATTATCACTCTTCTGGATTGCAGCCTACATCATCTGTCCCCCACAACAGATTTGCATATATGTGGGGTAACAAAATAAATGGAAGCCTCTGTGTCAACAAGCAATTGCATGGAACCATCTTTTGTGATCTGCTGGAGAGGAAAAAGACAGACTACTTAGAGCATTACCATTTACAGAGCCAGGAAATGCAGGCATGTTAAAACCTTGTTTAATGGTATCAAAATATACTTAATTGCTGCTAACAAGCAATAATCAAGCAACATGTAGTATCTGCATGATAGCACAACTGAAATACACCAAGGAAACCTGAGGGCTCTGGCTGACACCAAAATTGCCTTGCCACAACTTTCTCCATTATCTTCCCCAAAGAGGAGATCTGTTATGGCCAGTGGACATACTACTGCTAAATATGTAAGTTACCATCAGGCCCTCTCAGAGGTCTAGAGAAGTCTGGGCCACTTCCAGCTTTTGAGGCCCCAGGCCATAATAAAAATAAAAAATGATGACACATGAAAACAAAATAAGGTACCAAAAAAAGAATGAGGCATAATTTAAATATTTTATTTAACAAATGCTTTTCTAGCCTTTTTCTGTGCAAATGCACTAATTATTGAGGAAAAATCTAGCTTTTGTGCAATGTCACAGTTGATATTAAGCATGGCGAGCCCATTCAAATGCTCTTGTCCCATAGTCGAATGGTGATAGTTCTTTACCTGCTTCAATATGTTGAAGGTGTGTTCACCTGAAGCCATTGATGCAGGCAAACTGACAAAAATACGCAATGCAACTGTGATATTAGGAAACACCCCAGAGAGTCCAAGTTCAGGTATTTCTTGAAGCAATTCCTTTAGCTTGCAATCCAATTTAAAGTTTGTAGAATATATTCGTTTAAGAAAGATGACCTCGTCACTGAAATCTTTTGAGATTTCTTTGTTGTACTGTTGCTGAAATTGTTCAGCTGCAGAAAATAGAGCTTCACTACTCAGTCTGTTGAACTGCCAAAGAAACCCCAAATTCTTCACAGTGACTCAAATAGACGTGTAAGACCTGATTGACCCTATAATGCTGCTCGGCATCGGATTCAGTAGGTAAGTTGTGATTGGTGGAGAACTCAGATGAAATGCCAATATTCTGTGCTACTAATTTGGACTCAGTCAGGATCGCATCCCATTGTTCATGAATCTGTTGAATGTCATGGATAAGACTTTCAATGTTATCTCTCTCAACATCAAGTGTAGCATTGTGTGCTTTAATTACCAGATTAGTTTGGTGGATCATTGTAAGTAGCTTCATCCACAAAGATGACATCAGAATGCATTCAAATTTGGACATGTGCTTCTGAATAGACTGAAGTTCAGTTCGAGCCTGTGCAGTGAGATTGAGAGATTCAAGCTCATTTAAAGCCTCTCTCACTGAATTCAAATGCTGCGCAACTGGTTGAACACCATCAATCTGTGCAGACCATCTAGTTTGGACATCCCATGCAGTGAAACAAGAAGATATTGCTTCAGAATTTCCCACCTTTGTGGACTGCTATTGAAGAGATTGTACATTTGCTGAACAGTTCCAAAGTAAGTAATTGCCTCCTTGCATGATTCAGCACAGTCAACACCTACAAGCTTTAGTGTGTGGTTTCCACAGCTGGAGAGAATACAGTTTAAATTATGCTCAAGCACAACTGCTTGTACACCTTTGTACTTCCCAGCCATATTAGATCCATTGTCATAGGCTTGACCAGTGCAGACTTGAAAATGTAACTTAAAACCTTCTTGAATTGCTAGTACTCGAGCAACAATTTATTTTCCACTTTTTCTCCTGAAATTATCAAACAAAATAAACCTCTTTTTTAAGTACATCAGAAGCAGGAAGCCTGCTAAACAACCAGTGGGGCCACTGGATGATCAAGGTGCTAAAGGAGCACTCAAGGATGATAAGGCCATTGTGGAGAAACTAAATGAATTCTTTGCATCAGTCTTCACAGCTGAGGATGTGAGGGAGATTGCCGAACCCGAGCCATTCTTTTTAAGTGACAGTTCTGAGGAACTGTCACAAATTGAGGTATCATTAGGGGAGGTTTTGGAACAAATTGATAAATTAAACAGCAATAAGTCACCAGGACCAGATGGTATTCACCCAAGAGATCTGAAGGAACTCAAATGTGAAATTGCAGAACTACTAACTGTAGTCTGTAACCTATCATTTAAATCAGCTTCTGTACCAGATGACTGGAGGATAGCTAATGTGATGCCAATTTTTAAAAAGGGCCCCAGAGGTGATCCTGGCAATTACAGGCCTGTAAGCCTGAATTTAGTACCAGCCAAACTGGTTGAAACTAGAATAAAGAACAATATTGTCAGACATATAGATGAACATAATTTGTTGAGGAAGAGTCAACATGGTTTTAGTAAAGGGAAATCATGCCTCACCAATCTACTAGAATTCTTTGAGGGGTCAACAAGCATGTGGACAAGGGGGATCCAGTAGATATAGTGTACTTAGATTTTCAGAAAGCCTTTGACGAGGTCCCTCACCAAAGGCTCTTACGCAAAGTAAGCTGCTATGGGAGAAGAGGGAAGGTGCTCTTATGGATTGGTAACTGGTTAAAAGACAGGAAACAAAGGGTAGGTATAAATGGTCAGTTTTCAGCGTGGAGAGAGGTAAATAGTGCTGTCCATGAGGGGGTCTGTTCTGGGACCAGTCCTATTCAACATATTCATAAATGATCTGGAAAAGGGGGTAAACAGTGAGGTGGCAAAATTTGCAGATGATACAAAATTACTAAAGATAGTTAAGACCCAGGCAGACTGTGAAGAGCAACAAAAGAATCTCAAAACTGGGTGATTGGGCAACAAAATGGAAGATTAAATTTAGTGTTGATAAATGCAAAGTAATGCACATCTGAAAGCATAATCTGAACTATACATATAAAATGATGGGGTCTAAATTAACTGTTACCACTCAAGAAAGAGATCTTGGAGTCACTGTGGATAGTTCTCTGAAAACATCCACTCAATGTGCAGTGGCAGTCAAAAAAGCAAACAGAATGCTGGGAATAATTAAGAAAGGGATAGATAATAGGATAAAATATATCATATTGCCTCTATATAAATCCATAGTATGCCCACATCTTGAATACTGTGTGCAGATGTGGTCACCCCATCTCAAAAAAGATGTACTGGAATTGGAAAAGGTTCAGAAAAGGGCAACAAAAATTATTAGGGGTATGGAATGGCTTCCTTATGAGGAGAGATTAATAAGACGAACTTTTCAACTTGGAAAAGAGACGGCTAAGGGGAGAATCATAGAATATCAGGGTTGGAAGGGACCTCAGGAGGTTATCTAGTCCAACCCCCTGCTCAAAGCAGGACCAATTCCCAACTAAATCATCCCAGCCAGGGCTTTGTCAAGCCGGGCCTTTAAAACCTCCAAGGAAGGAGACTCCACCACCTCCCTAGGTAACGCATTCCAGTGCTTCACCACCCTCCTAGTGAAATAGTGTTTCCTAATATACAACCTAGACCTCCCCCACTGCAACTTGAGACCATTGCTCCTTGTTCTGTCATCTGCCACCATTGAGAACAGCCGAGTTCCATCCTCTTTGGAACCCCCCTTCAGGTAGTTGTAGGCTGCTATCAAATCCCCCCTCATTCTTCTCTTCTGGAGACTAAACAATCCCAGTTCCCTCAGCCTCTCCTCATAAGTCATGCACTCCAGACCCCTAATCATTTTTGTTGCCCTCTGCTGGACTCTTTCCAATTTTTCCACATCCTTCTTGTAGTGTGGGGCCCAAAACTGGACACAGTACTCCAGATGAGGCCTCACCAATGTCTAATAAAGGGGAACGATCACGTCCCTCGATCTGCTGGCAATGCCCCTACTTATACAGCCCCAAATGCCGTTAGCCTTCTTGGCAACAAGAGCACACTGTTGACTCATATCCAGCTTCTCGTCCACTGTGACCCCTAGGTCCTTTTCTGCAGAACTGCTACCTAGCCATTCGGTCCCTAGTCTGTAGCTGTGCATGGGATTCTTCCGTCCTAAGTGCAGGACTCTGCACTTGTCCTTGTTGAATCTCATCAGGTTTCTTTTGGCCCAATCCTCTAATTTGTCTAGGTCCCTCTGTATCCGATCCCTACCCTCTAGTGTATCTACCACGCCTCCTAGTTTAGTGTCATCGGCAAACTTGCTGAGAGTGCAGTCCACTCCATCCTCCAGATCATTAATAAAGATATTAAACAAAACCGGACCCAAGACCGACCCTTGGGGCACTCCGCTTGAAACTGGCTGCCAACTAGACATGGAGCCATTGATCACTACCCGTTGAGCCCGACGATCCAGCCAGCTTTCTATCCACCTTACAGTCCATTCATCCAGCCCATACTTCTTTAACTTGCTGACAAGAATACTGTGGGAGACTGTATCAAAAGCTTTGCTAAAGTCAAGGAATAACACATCCACTGCTTTCCCCTCTTCCACAGAGCCAGTTATCTCATCATAGAAGGCAATTAGGTTAGTCAGGCACGACTTCCCCTTGGTGAATACATGCTGACTGTTCCTGATCACTTTCCTCTCCTCTAAGTGTTTCATAATTGATTCCTTGAGGACCTGCTCCATGATTTTTCCAGGGACTGAGGTGAGGCTGACTGGCCTGTAGTTCCCCGGATCCTCCTTCTTCCCTTTTTTAAAGATGGGCACTACATTAGCCTTTTTCCAGTCATCCGGGACCTCCCCCGATCGCCATGAGTTTTCAAAAATAATGGCTAATGGCTCTGCAATCTCATCCGCCAACTCCTTTAGCACCCTCGGATGCAGTGCATCCGGCCCCATGGACTTGTGCACGTCCAGTTTTTCTAAATAGTCCCGAACCACTTCTTTCTCCACAGAGGGCTGGTCACTTTCTCCCCATATTGTGCTGCCCAGTGCAGCAGTCTGGGAAATGACCTTGTTTGTGAAGACAGAGGCAAAAAAATCATTGAGTATATTAGCTTTTTCCACATCCTTAGTCACTAGGTTGCCTCCCTCATTCAGTAAGGGTCCCACACTTTCCTTGACTTTCTTCTTGTTGCTAACATACCTGAAGAAACCCTTCTTGTTACTCTTAACATCTCTTGCTAGCTGCAACTCCAAGTGTGATTTGGCCTTCCTGATTTCACTCCTGCATGCCTGAGCAATATTTTTATACTCCTCCCTGGTCATTTGTCCAATCTTCCACTTCTTGTAAGCTTCTTTTTTGCGTTTAAGATCAGCAAGGATTTCACTGTTTAGCCAAGCTGGTCGCCTGCCATATTTACTATTCTTTCTACACATCGGGATGGTTTGTTCCTGCAACTGCAATAAGGATTCTTTAAAATACAGCCAGCTCTCCTGGACCCCTTTGCCCTTCATGTTATTCTCCCAGGGGATCCTGCCCATCTGTTCCCTGAGGGAGTCAAAGTCTGCTTTTCTGAAGTCCAGGGTCCGTATTCTGCTGCTCTCCTTTCTTCCTTGTGTCAGGATCCTGAACTCGACCATCTCATGGTCACTGCCTCCCAGGTTCCCATCCACTTTTCCTTCCCCTACTAATTCTTCCCTGTTTGTGAGCAGCAGGTCAAGAAAAGCTCTGCCCCTAGTTGGTTCCTCCAGCACTTGCACTTTCCAAAAACTTCCTGGATTGTCTGTGCACCGCTGTATTGCTCTCCCAGCAGATATCAGGGTGATTAAAGTCTCCCATGAGAACCAGGGCCTGCGATCTAGCAACTTCTGCTAGTTGCCAGAAGAAAGCCTCGTCCACCTCATCCCCCTGGTCTGGTGGTCTATAGCAGACTCCGACCACGACATCACCCTTGTTGCTCACACTTCTCAACTTTATCCAGAGACACTCAGGTTTTTCTGCAGTTTCATACCGGAGCTCTGAGCAGTCATACTTCTCTCTTACATACAACGCAACTCCCCCACCTTTTCTGCCCTGCCTGTCCTTCCTGAACAGTTTATATCCATCCATGATAGTACTCCAGTCATGTGAGTTATCCCACCAAGTCTCTGTTATTCCAATCGCATCATAGTTCCCTGACTGTGCCAGGACTTCCAGTTCTCCCTGCTTGTTTCCCAGGCTTCTTGCATTTGTGTATAGGCACTTAAGATAACTCATTGATCGTCCCTCTTTCTCAGTATGAGACAGGAGTCCTCCCCTCTTGCGCTCTCCTGCTTGTGCTTCCTCCCAGGATCCCATTTCCCCACTTACCTCAGGGCTTTGGTCTCCTTCCCCCAGTGAACCTAGTTTAAAACCCTCCTCACTAGGTTAGCCAGCCTGCTGGCGAAGATGCTCTTCCCTCTCTTCGTTAGGTGGAGCCCGTCCCTGCCCAGCACTCCTCCTTCTTGGAACACCATCCCATGGTCGAAGAATCCAAAGCCTTCTCTCCGACACCACCTGCGTAGCCATTCGTTGACTTCCACGATTCAACGGTCTCTACTCAGGCCTTTTCCTTGCACAGGGAGGATGGACGAGAACACCACTTGCGCCTCAAACTCCTTTATCCTTCTTCCCAGAGCCACGTAGTCTGCAGTGATCCGCTCAAGGTCATTCTTGGCAGTATCATTGGTGCCCACGTGGAGAAGCAGGAAGGGGTAGCGATCCGAGGGCTTGATGAGTCTCGGCAGTCTCTCTGTCACATCGTGTATCCTAGCTCCTGGCAAGCAGCAGACCTCTCGGTTTTCCCGGTCGGGGCGGCAGATAGATGACTCAGTCCCCCTGAGGAGGCAATCCCCGACCACCACCACCCTCCTCCTCCTCTTGGGAGTGGTGGTCGTGGAACCCCCATCCCTAGGACAGTGCATCTTTTGCCTTCCAATCGGTGGAGTCTCCTTCTGCTCCCTTCCCTCAGATGGGTCATCTACTCCACTCTCTACATTAGTACCTGTAGAGAGAACATGGAAACGATTGCTCACCTGTATCTCCATTGCTGGTACATGGACGCTCCTCTTTCTCCTTCTGGAGGTCACATGCTGCCAAACTTCATCATCCGTCTGTCCCTGCTGCGCCTGCAGAGATATGGTTGAGGTGTATAAAATCATGACTGATGTAAAGAAAGTACATAAGGAAGTGTTATTTACTTCTTCTCATAACACAAGAACAAGGGGTCACCAAATGAAATTAATAGGCAGCAGGTTTAAAACAAATAAAAGGAAGTATTTCTTCATACAACACACAGTCAACCTGTGGAACTCCTTGCCAGAGGATGTTGTGAAGGCCAAGGCCATAATAGGGTTCAAAAAAGAACTAGATAAATTCATGGAGGATAGGTCCATCAATGGCTATTAGCCAGGATGGGCAGGAATCACCCTAGCCTCTTTTTGCCAGAAGCTGGGAATGAGCGACAGGGGATGGATCACTTGATGATTACCTGTTCTGTTCATTCCCTCTGGGGCACCTGGCACTGGCCACTGTCGGAAGACAGGATACTAGGCTAGATGGACCCTTGGTCTGACCCAGTAGGGCCATTCTTATGTTTCTTCAATTGAAAATTTTGAGCTGTATAAAATCTTAACATATTGAATAAACATAGTAGTCTGTTCCTTGTGAGAACAATCTGGAGTGGCATCAACAATGACTGAAAAATGCTTGGCATTTCGAATCTCATCAAGAATTGTTGTTTGTACGACTGACCCACATAGCTCAATCAACTCGTTTTGTCTGCGTGTGGAGAGAAAATGGACTTGCATGTGCTTTTGACTCTTGCGATTCTCGAACACGTTTAACATGCTCTGGTAAAAGTGGGTCATATTTGCTGAGGAGATCAACTATGCCTAGAAAGTTTTCATTTGCATGATCACCAATACATTGACTGGAACCAAAGAAAGCCAATCCCCGCTCAGAAAGAAAAAGGTTGACAGGATGCGCTCAAGAAGTTTTTTCCAGTTATTAGTTTCTGTAGAGAGTTCAGTCAAGCGTAAATTCTCAACTGAACTTTCAGCTGATGCTACCCTACTGGCTGATTTCCATGCAACATAGTTTTCTTTGTGACACGTTGAACTCTCATGTGATGGTATTCGATCTTTCAACTTCCTCCAACCTCTGCTGATGCTCCATCCTGATTGATCAGAGAACTGATGCATTTGCAGCACTTTTGTTCAAAATGAAGCAAGGTGCACAGTACAGAGATTGTTTTTCTGTACTTCAGCATAACCAGTCTCTTGTGCAGGTATCACCATTTGGAAGAGTTTTTGTCAGCAGACGAGTAGGGAAAGCATGATTATCAGCATCTCGTGGAATGTTACTTGGAATTTCAAGAAAAGATTGCATTTGGGCAGCATTGCTCTTGTCAATAATTCCAATGTCAGTGAGTCAAACCTGTAGTACTCATGAATTGCTCTTGCTCTTGTAAGATCTACATCTTCCTGTTGCTGTTGAGTTTCTTGATCGTAGACAGGATCTTCTGCTGCATCAGTTACTGTTGGCACATCTCTTTCTTGACTATTGTCCTCATGTTCAGATATTGGCATTGAAATATCACCTGTTGCAGTTGCGGATTTTTCATTATCTGTAGCATTGTTTGGTGTATAAGGTGTGTTTTCCAGTGGTTTGAGAAATGAAGTTATTGGCTTTGAGCTCTTAGCTGCTGCTTCACTCAATTGTTTTCGCCGTCTCTTGCTTGCACCACTTTCAAATCTCCTCTTCATAGTGATCTATCTGGTCAATATGTAGCCTATCCACACTTGAAACATTCTGCTGTAAATAAGTAGCTTATCTACACTTGAAATAGTCTACTGTAAACATGTACACAAATGCTGAATGGTACACAAATGCTGAAAAGACTTAAAATGAAGGAATACTAATTAAGAACACAAAATGAAACAGACAGGTTATTATCCTTATCACTGAATCAAAACTCAAGCACACAAGGTATAATATAACAGGCTGAGCTGAAGACAAAGGGATGACATATACTATATAGTAAACACAGACACTGATACAGACAGAGGGATAATGTCCAAAAATTTCAAACGTGTGCCCTCATGAAACTCACTGTACAAGATTGTCCTCACAAATTTTCACCTTGAATCTGGCCCTATAGACTACAAAAGCCTATGATAATGGCCAAGCTACCAAGCTAGGGCTCAACCAGTCACCTCTTTTAGCTACCATATAAAGATAATAATGAGAAATTCTCACACATAAATCATGTCTTAGTTAACTAGATGTAAAACTATAAATACACTTAAATGTAGCAATTCTCTACCTTTCAACACACAATTGATCCAGCACCAGCCACTAATAGTGGTTTGTTTAAATAATCAGCTGATCTGAGAGGACACGTTCATCATGGTCTAATCTTATGCCATCCGAACTGATATATTTTGATGATTTATGACCATTTAAAACTCTTTAAGATGACAAAATCTATATCAGTTAACAAAAAATTATGTCTTTTACCAAATCACATCTCTTATTTGCTTAAATTTGCAGCTCTAAGGTGAGAGAATGTTTCACATTTTGGTCCGATAGGGATGCACATAAAAACAAATTGCGAAACTTATCAAATGCCAACAAATTAACAAGTGTCTAAATTTGAGGCCCCCTTTGAGCTCGAGGCCCAGGCCAAATGGCCCTCCTGGTCCCCCCTCTTATTGGCCCTGGTTACCATTCACCCTGCTTGCTCTACAAAGGAAAAAGTCTATCACTGGGAGAAAGTGAAACAAGAATCAAGTACTTCTACCTACAGTAGAAAGACTACAGGTAAAAACATTAGGGAGTGATTGCAGAAAAAAGTATCTGTAAAAATGTGGTGCTCAGCCTAGATAAAAGTTGTCTCACAAACTGTGGGCACAAGACATGGACACAGCATTCCAGGAGTGATTGCCCAAATGCCAAATACAGAGGAAAAATAACCTCTCTACTCTTAGTTGAGATTTCCCTGTTTATGCATCTAAGGATCACATTAACATCTTTGTCACAGCGCTGCACTGGGAGCTAATGTTCAACTGATTATCCATTATTATCCCAAATCTTTTTCAGAGTCACTGCAACCCAGGATAGAGTTCCCCATCTTGTAAGCATGGACTACATTCTTTGATCCTAGATGTGCACATTTACATTTAGCTGGATTAAAAACTCAGTTTGCCTGAGCCCAGCAAGCAATATTTTGTTACACTGGGCTATATCCATTGGCTTCATTGTTCAGATAGTCAGGCCCTATGTGATTGGCGGGGGGAGGGGCGGGTGTAGATATTTTCCATTTTGTAACAGCTAAAACTCTAGGAGTATCACCATCTACAGTTCATCATTATGGGTACCTTTTCTATGGTCTTATAACCCAATAATAGTTTAATGCAATTAGCTAAAATTTTCCAGAAGAAAGTGACTGAGTGGAAGGGAACTTGGTAAGTTAATCCTAAAAGATTCTTTTTGGACAACCATGAGTTACTGAAAACAGGGGTTTATAATGGGAACCATTTTTTGATCTTCTTTAAGCATTCATTATAAAGTGAACTTCAGGAGCCAGAAGAGAGTACCAAAATCCTGCTTCCCTTGAGGATCATCACAGCCCTGATCCACTTAAAGAATGAAAATCACTTCTGCAGTGTGGCTGACCTTTCTGCTGAGTAGGTCAGCCTGCCCTGGAGCTGAGCTCAGTGACTTTCCATGGATCATTAAGACTGGATAGAGATGATAATGATTAGCTAAATTATTCCTTCTTTAAATCTAATGATCTGTGAGGTGAGAAGTCTGGAGCTAAGGTAAGAGAAATTAAACTAGATGGAGTGATTGGACTTCACATTGGGAAAAAATGCCTCTCTAGAATTTAGGCAGCACAGGATACTTTGATATGAGACTAAGAAAAGCTGGTAAATATTCAGTCCCAGGCCAGGGAAAGGAAAGATAGTATTTGAATTGCCAGCAAAGGAAAAAGAGTAACACAATCTTGTTTCTGAAATTACTGGAAGGTGAGAGTTTCAAGTGGAGAAAATTGTATATAGCTGCAAATTCTAATTCTACTTGTAGATTGCTATCTAGAAAGAATCACTAGCAACTTAATCTTAGACTTAAGTAACTTGAAAAGGCACCTACCTCTCTGACTTCCATATATGATAAAGAAGAAAGAAGCTTGATGTTTTTGTTCAGGCTATGTGTGAAGAAGGCTGGGGAGACCCAGCAAATAGAATTTGTTTGGCACTTTGTCATTCTGTAAATTATGTGATCTTGGTTTTGTTGTTCTGAGTTGGAGAGCGATTGTCTTCATAGTGGCTGAGAAACAGAGTTAAGAAATCCTCCTGAGAGTCTTTCAGTCATTGTGTCTTTTAAATTAAATTAAAAATGAAAGGGGGTGGCTGAATCCTGGGGGGAAGTGGGGAAAGAAAGAAAAAATGTCTTCATTAAGTAAAGACTTATGCATGTGCACAAATTAAAATTCATTGGTCTGCCCCTTGTGCAAAGTTCCCTAGCATTTCACAACAGTAGGTAAATCCAGCTGTGGGTTTCTGAGAAATAGCAGATTTTATATATAAAACAATAGGGGCTCTAGAATTAATATATCTTGGTTCAAAACATATTGGAGTAGGAATGTTGATGCAGTTTAAGATGTTTAGATATTGATCTTATAAGATGAATTCATCTTGAATTCACATATAAACCCACCTGTTTTTCTTTTTCCTATTGTCTGGTAATATGTGGCTATATTTCAGTTTCAGAGACAGCTTTTTATAGATGAGACACTGGGAGGTAGCAGATGAAATCTATTTATTCAAAGCCTAGACACACTATTTATTCACAATTTGGGTGCCAGACTTTCCTTCATGCCACCTTAGCCCTGACCTGGAAAGACCTAACTCTAGTCATGCAAAAAAGTCTTTCTTCATCCCAGCTTCTTCAGTCCTTTGAACAAATGCTGTCAATTATGTCATTTAAATATTATGGGGAAAGTGAGTAATTGCCCATTAGAACTGTTTTTTTGAGGTGAAAAATAGTCATCTCTGAACCAAGGACAGAGAGCCAGATTCCCAGTCCCAAACTTCTTTAATTTATTATCTTTTTCTGCCACAAGAAGGGTTTTCAGACACATTATTGGGACATGCATACTCCTGGCAGCGAAAGATCATTGATTAATTTATTCTGTAACACAACGCTCTGAACTTTTGAGATGTAAATTCTGTGTTAGGCTTGTTGAAGAACACATAACTGTAAAACATAAACCCAAGCCAGCCTAAACCATCCATGTAAGAGGGCTGAGAAACAATAGCTGTTTCAGCAAACCTCACTAATTAGATAAGTGAAATTAATTAATGAAGGGCCTGATCTGGCAAGTTGCTGAGCACCTGCTTGCAAAGCGCTGACAGCCTCCACTGTCATTGCCTTCCCTTGGTCTTGAGTGTATTATGTTTTCCATATACAGAGCTGCACATTTGTCTGGTTTCCCTCCCCCCCCCCCCAGACAAAGGAAAACAAGAAAGAAAGAACAAATTTAAGTCTCCAGTAGAGAGATTGAGAACAAGAGCACAGAGTGTTACCCACTTTATAACAGTCACATTGAATTGTCTCCCAGACCTCCTTTTCAGCAGACAGGCCCAGAGATGGCATTCATTTATAGGGGCAATACACTGAAAACAGAATCACAGTATTCCCCCTACCATTACATATTATGCAGGGTGGAACTATATTGATGTAAAGGGACTCTCGTGTGGTCCCCATGAAAGTTGCTTGTAATAAACATTTTGATGGTGAGAATCTGTCCTTGGCATCCTCAGACAAAGTTTTGGAAAGGAGGACAAACTTGAAATGGAAGAAGATAAGGAGCCAATCCCCAAGGAGCAAATATATATGTAACTAACTCAGGAATGCATATGTTTTACCTATTGGACTTATGTGAGGGCTGAATTGACTTGGAGAGTGGTTCACATACATATTTAAAACCCACATGGATCCACTATCAAATCACTCCTCAAGACTTACTTTACTGTGATGCTTAGAAAAAACCCAAACAATTAGCCAACCAATGATAACTGGGTTTTACCACAAATGGGACAAGATGATTTTATTCATTTTAATTAAGATGCTTTGACAACATCAGGACACAAACACTATGCAGCTGCCACTCTATGAAACAATGTTATGTTCAATAACATTGGCCTGCCTTTTTCCTTCCCTCCTTTTATTTCTCACACTCTTGGTTCAGCTTGTCTCAAATTAGACTGTAAGTCCTGCAAGGTGGGGACTGTCTCTTACTACATGTATGTATAGCTAGAACAATGGGAGCCCTGATACAAAAGGGGGAGTGGAGGTCACATACAAATAAATAATAATTGAGTTAAAGGGAAAACATTCAATTTGGGCCAACTACTCACTGTCTGTGCTGAACATGATAAAACACAGTTCATGACTCAGGTGAAAGATCTTCTCCATTCAAAATTGTGTCCTGTGGAGGGGGAGCAAGTTGCGATGTAGGGTGAAGTCAAGGATTTCAGAATAGCCTGTGCACTTTTAGCCCTACAGCAACTTAAGTTTAAATAGGTCGGACCTAACAGAGCATTTCTGGATCCTGTTGCTCCATAATGGGAGTTAGATAGTTCAGCAACCTCCAGAAGATGCTAGCACTGGGGATTTGAAAAGCCTCCCTTGGAAGACTATTGAGAAAAAGGGCACAAGCCACCCAGTGTCCCCTTAAAAACACCCCCCCCCCCAACAGGCCTTTAGGCTATCCCCTTTGGTAGGTAGTAGACTATTATCGTCCCACACAAGAAGACTTAACAAATGATTAGACTGACCTTCCTTCTCTCTCTGAAGGAAAGAACCATTTACTAAACATTTCAGAACCCCCAACTAAGTGTTCTACTTTCTTTCAGGGGTGGTATAATAGGGGGCACACCTCTTGAGCACCTCTTAGTAGCAGGGTCTGGTACTACAGTTCATTTATATCCCTGGGCACCCACTAGAGGTTTCTGGCCAACCTTGGTGGTTTGTCTGCTGCTTGGCCCTCCAGCCAAGTCACAAAATCCAAATGAACCCTTTTTGAGGTAGTAAAGAGTGTTCAGCAGCAGCTCTGGGCCCTTTAAATTCAGCCCTTTTTCAGGATCTCAAATAAGCTCTGTCCACTTCTTGGGGTTTGTGCCACTATGGCCAGCAGAGGAACCCAGGCCAACCACTACTCCAGGTCCCAACCCAGGGACCCTACAAACAGAAGCTACGTGCTGCTTGATTTCAGTTCATTACTGCTTCTTCCCTGGGCCTCTTCCTACCTGGCTTTTAGCTTCCCTCTTACCTCAGGGTTAAGGTTCTTAGGTCCTCTCTCTCCCTCCAAAGCTAGCTAAAGCAAATTAAGCTAGAAACATACTCTGGCTATCCCTCATGCTCCTTTGCCAGAGCACCCTTCCTTGTCCCTCTGGTCCCAGCCAGAAACTGTCCTGCTGAGCCCTAAGCTCCTTTTATCTGAGCCTGCTGTGCTCTGATTGGCTGCTTCCATGAGGCCTCACTAAGCAGGTCTGGAAAACCCACCTTCACTCTTCCATTCCAGGGTGGGGTGCAATAGAGAGCTGCCAAGGCCAGGTATGCCCAGGCACATATAGGCAGTGATTTGGAGAATGAGAGTGGTACAATAAAATACCACTGTGCAGATCAATTACATATCAATTCTCTGCAATTGAGAACCTTCCAGTGTGGTTAAAAAAAATCTGTATGAGAGAGTGTAGTGCTGGAATCCATCCCTCTAGTTTTATTTGTTCAACCAGCTCTTTGAATTCTGAGTTCTATGAAACTTTTCTTCAGCTGTTTGCACTGTCCTGTTCTAGTTGACTTCAGAATACTCTTATGTCTTAAACAAACCACAAATGTAATATGCAGCACATGCAAAATGTTGTGAAGTGTTAGGGACAGTTGTAATGAAAATTGCCTGCAAGTGTCATAACAGGTGACATTATTCATAACCTACACTTGTAACAAGTTTATGATGTAAACTCAATGATCATGGATGAAATAAACCAGCTACAAATGTGAAAATATCCTGCACTGTAGCAGTAATACAACCAAATATAATAAGTCTTGCCTGCAAATGTAATAAGGCTCTTAACTGCAAATGTAATAAAATCTATCAACAGCTGCAATGTATGTGGAATGTATTATATAGCTTTACAAAGAATTATACCCCCTGCTGTTTATGGACTCAATAATGTCATGCTTTGTCTTCTTCCAGAAAATCAAGTACTACAGCCCTAAGTGTTTTTCCAATGTATATTAAATATGACAGCGTGTTAATACAAAAATGTTAAGGGTGAAAATGAAATTTTGAATCCAGATGTGCTCTTTAGTCATTGCACTAGCATAATAGAAAGGATGTGGTGTACCACCAGGGCCTGAAACACTTCCTGAGCCAGACAAGGTAGGAATCAAAAATAGAGGCTCTTAGTAATTAATCTGTTCCTGTGCTGCTTTCAGCATGAATCCTTGTTCAGTGAGAGAAGTAATTTTGGCGAGTGACAAATGGAAAGTTCAATCTGCCTGATCTCCTTATCTCTGTGTGTCCCTCTACTGGCTTCTGGGAGTTCATTTGGTGATTGGGTGTGTCACTTCCTAGCATACTGCCGCTTGGTTTCTTTAGCCCAGTGTTGTAGGACAAAGTTAGCACCAAGGACAGATGTGATGTAACTGACTTCTCTTGTTATCTATTTGTGATTCCTGTATGTATCAGGATAGTTTTAAAACAGCATCCTTCCAGTGTTGTAATGGAGAGGAATCCAGAAGCCTCTTGTTAAAATTCCACTTCCATTTTGAAGGGAGGGTTCTGTGATGGAGCTCACCCCCTCTCTGAATAGTGATAAATCATCTCCCATAGATGACTTATGTCTAGGTCTCATAAAAATGCTTTACTAGTCCATTCCAAACCCAAGTGTTAGCATTTAGAATGGACCAGATTAAGTCAAGCATCATGTATTTTCAAGAGCTTTTCATAGTGGGATGATACTCCCCACTATGTGGCTGTTTAACTTCATATGACACATGATCAGCATGGTATTATACTAGTTATATATACAAAAATATAAACTTTTACAACACAGTGCAACTTAATATAAGTATTAACATGTCAAGCAGTGGAGAAGTTTTGATTATTAGGAAATGTTTTTCTTTAAAAGGTAAAAATTAAAATGGAGTCTCCAGTGCCTCACCATTCCACTCTATAAGTAGCTATATGTTGTGTACCCACCATATATTTCTATTTTCATAAATTAAGGGGGGCGGGATTTCTTTTGTGGGAGCTGTAACGGTGCAAGACTCACCACTGTGGTGGCTCCTGATGGCCGTTCTGGAATTAGCTCAAGTTCTTCTGCAGGGCACCCTCCTCTGGTGGTGTCTCACTCGCCATTACTCCTGCTTCGCTGTCTCTACCACTCTGGGACTCGTGTTGCTCCCCAGACCGCAACATTCTCTTCTGGGTACAGCCCTCCAGCAGCACTCCACTCCACTGTCTCCCCCGCTTTCAGGGGAACCGGCAGTCCATAGTCCAGCCATTCGCCTCAATGGCCTGCTGCAGTCACCAGTCTAGTCTCTTGCTCCAGGGGCTAACTATACTCTGTTGTCCACTTCCCTCAGGGCAAGTTGGGCAGCCCTAGCACCTTATCTGCCCTTCCTCCAGGGCCTCAGCCAGAAGCTCCTTCTGCTCTGCTACCCAGCACTGCTCTAGCCCTAGTGCTCCTAGGCAGCCAGTCCTTCTCTCTAGCAGGCCAAGGAGAGACTGTCCTTTGCTCTGCTGAGCAGCCCTTTATATATGGCCCCTGCTGGCCCTGATTGGCTGCTGCAACAAGCCACCTCCTGATTGACTCACTTAGTGAGCCCTCTTCTAATTGGAGGGTTCTGCACAAGCTCCCTTTGGCCTGCTTTAACCTTTCCTCTTCCTGGTGTGGGGCAACCGCCCTGCTACAGGAACCCCTTGCTTAAATATTGGCAACAGTTTGGATATTTTGGGGGGAAAGTCCTGTTACTCTGAATATAAAAGGTGGTGAGCACCTCTTGGCAGCTTGCTGGAGTGGATTGTGCCTAAATGTGAATGTGTACATTGATGAGAATAAACTCATCCTTTCCTGTAACAGCTATTTGTCAGTGAACAAGAGTCTTTCATCGTGATCATGCCATTGTCATAATTTTAATCTTGATTGGTTTTTTTTCACCTGGTTTGAATTCTTTCTGAGCTTATACTAAGTGTAATGTTTGAAAGTGTTAATTGTTACATTAACATTTAAATCTTTGTGACAAAGTCCACCTTTTCTAGTCCTTTAAAGAAATTTCATACTGGATATATAGTATACTGCTACTCTTTCCTTCTAAAAGTACATGTATTAAAAACCTCATATAGCATGCTTCATTGTAAACTGAGATGAGCAACTTGTAATGATGGATAAAACATTTTATTGATTCAACTCAATATGTTGTTTACTGTAAACTCAAATACCACTATTGTAGCTGCACTGAAGCTATTTCAGATTAAAAGGGATCTGACTACAGAGAAAAATGAATTTTTGTTTAACAAATAAATTAATCAAATTAATAAAAGCTCTGAGGTCCATTTTGACTGAACAAATAAAATAGCCACTATCAATTTAAAAAGCAGATGTAATGATGCCTGTATATCTTAAATGTAGCCTCGAGTAAAATGCCTTCATTTTCCCATCTGTAAAATGGATATAGTAATACTTCAGAGATTCTAAAGCCAGAAGGGACAACTATAACTACTTGCCACACCCATCTGACAAATATGTGGGGCCAAATTTTATGCTGATATAACTCTGCACAAATCAACTGAGTTAGCCAGCAGAGAATTTGACCCACCAGCTGCTATAAGAAGTTCCTAAAAATGGAAATCAGGATAATAGAAACATTCTTTTAAGACCTTGGTCCTGCAAACATTTACAAGTGTGCACAAATGTTATATTAGACTATAACTGAGGAAACAGGGAAGATAACTATACATCTGAGAAATGTACAAAGCAGACAAACTGAAAAAAGAGAAACATTTTTCCCTCTAATTTCTTTCAGTTAAAAAAATCTAAGTTGTTACTTGTAATAATAGTAGGCAAAACAGTTTCAGTGTGAGTTTTTGTTTTTTAAATTGCCATTGCCCTTCCAATGCTGCCATTAACATAGGCCCTGCTTTCATTCAAAAATCCATCTGGTTTTCATAAGAGTTCATTTTATTTCTGTTGCCAGTTTTCAAGCTGTGGAAGACAAATGACTGTTACTAAATTAAGCCCATGTCTTTAATTCTACAGGTTTCAGTAGCAGCCGTGTTAGTCTGTATCCGCAAAAAGAACAGGAGTACTTGTGGCACCTTAGAGACTAACAAATTTATTAGAGCATAAGCTTTCGTGGGCTACAACCCACTTCTTCGGATGCATATAGAGTGAAACATATATTGAGGAGATATATATACACACATACAGAGAGCATGAACAGGTGGGAGTTGTCTTACCAACTCTGAGAGGCCAATTAAGTAAGAGAAAAAAAACTTTTGAAGTGATAATCAAGATAGCTCAGTACAGACAGTTTGATAAGAAGCAAGTGTGAAAATACTTACAAGGGGAGATAGATTCAATGTTTGTAATGGCTCAGCCATTCCCAGTCTTTATTTAATCCTGAGTTGATTGTGTCTAGTTTGCATATCAATTCCAGCTCAGCAGTCTCTCGTTGGAGTCTGTTTTTGAAGTTTTTCTGTTTTAAGATAGCCACCCGCAGGTCTGTCATAGAATGGCCAGACAGGTTAAAGTGTTCTCCCACTGGTTTTTGAGTATTATGATTCCTGATGTCAGATTTGTGTCCATTAATTCTTTTGCCTAGAGACTGTCCGGTTTGGCCAATGTACATGGCAGAGGGGCATTGCTGGCACATGATGGCATATATCACATTGGTAGATGTGCAGGTGAACGAGCCCCTGATGGTATGGCTGATGTGATTAGGCCCTATGATGATGTCACTTGAATAGATATGTAAACAGAGTTGGCATCAGGCTTTGTTACAAGGATAGGTTCCTGGGTCAGTGTTTTTGTTCAGTGATGTGTGGTTGCTGGTGAGTATTTGCTTTAGGTTGGGGGGGTTGTCTGTAAGCGAGGACAGGTCTGTCTCCCAAGATCTGTGAGAGTAAAGGATCATCTTTCAGGATAGGTTGTAGATCTCTGATGATGCGCTGGAGAGGTTTTAGTTGGGGGCTGAAGGTGACAGCTAGTGGTGTTCTGTTATTTTCTTTGTTGGCCCTGTCTTGTAGGAGGTGACTTCTGGGTACTCGTCTGGCTCTGTCAATCTGTTTTTTCACTTCAGCAGGTGGGTATTATAGTTTTAAGAATGCTTGATAGAGATCTTGTAGGTGCTTGTCTCTATCTGAGGGATTGGAGCAAATGCGGTTATATCTTAGAGCTTGGCTGTAGACAATGGATCGTGTGTTGTGTCCTGGATGGAAGCTGGAGGCATGTAGGTAAGTGTAGCGGTCAGTAGGTTTCCGGTATAGGGTGGTATTTATGTGACCATCGCTTATTAGCACAGTAGTGTCCAGGAAATGGACCGCTTGTGTGGATTGATCTAGGCTGAGGTTGATGGTGGGATGGAAATTATTGAAATCATGGTGGAATTCCTCAAGGGCTTCTTTTCCATGGGTCCAGATGATGAAGATGTCATCAATGTAGCGCAAGTAGAGTAGGGGCGTTAGGGGTCGAGAGCTAAGGAAGCGTTGTTCTAAGTCAGCCATAAAAATGTTGGCATACTGTGGGGCCATGCGGGTACCCATAGCAGTGCCGCTGACTTGAAGGTAATTCTACAGTTCATCTTCAGAGATAACGCTAAATCATTTGTTAGCCTGGCTAATACACTATATGGAATGTTTGGATATTTCAATGAAAAATTGCTAACTTGTTTTAGTATAGTTCCTTAGTTTTAATGTGTATTCAATGATGAAGAATATTTAAATAGTCTGAGTTAGGGCTAGGAAGATAGGGATTTTTGTTTTTTTACAGATGCAGACAGGATTATCTATGGGGTGGAAGACACATGAGCTCAGTGAAATCATCTGTCAAAAGTTCAGGCCTAAAGGTCATATCATTACAAATTCTAGGGTTTTCCTAGCTGTATTGCTTCACAAAAGCACAGAGGTAGCCTGTGCTAGTTGTTGTATTAATTTCTACTTGGCACCTGTCAAACAAAGTTCTCGGTGTTTTCAAACAGGATTTAAACACGAGAGCACTTTCGGTGAGATAACATAGGTGTTTGTTATACTTATTTTACAAATTGATAAAGATGCAGAGACATTATGACCTTGATCCAAAGCTCATTAAAGTCAATGGAAAGGCTCCCATTGACTTCATAGGGCTTTGGGTGCCTTAAGTGAACTTTATGAAGTCACACACCAAGACAGAGGCAGAGCACAAACCAGAACCTAGGACTGCTGACTTCCAAATCTCATGTTCTAACCACTAGACACACTGGATCAGATTCACAATGACCTCTTAGTGCTGCTCAAATAGTATGAAGGATCCAGATTTTATGTGGCCACTCAGATTTCACTCAGATATCAGGTTTGTTTCCCCATTCCCAATCTCTGTATAGCTGCTAATCCTCTCCATCCATAAGCAATGGTACACAGAAGGGAGGAGAGGGAATGGAGAGGAGTAGGTGGTGCATGAGGGAGGGAGTATGATGTCACTATGATGAGCTGATGCAGCATACTTTCCTCTGGAGCAAAACAGGAGCTCTGGAGGAACTGTGACCCAGAGGGATCTATTAAGAGTTTCCTCTCAGTCCTGAGTAAGAGGTAGTGCACAACTAGACCACCACAAGAGGAGCTACAGAAAAATCAGACACCCCTCTGAAAAACAACTCTTCTCTGGACCTCCTCTTGGGGCAATGCAGCTATGTACAGCCCCTTACTCAGGGCTGAGAGGAAACTCAATGTACCCCAAAATAAAATGAGCAGCAATGATATTTCAATGACTTCTTCATGACTGATAATGAAACAGCTTCACTAGACAACTAGAAAATAGAAAGTTAGACTAATACAAAAAGTTAGCAATAACAGTATTTTAAGCATGAAATTTTCTTAAAGAAAAACCTGAGAATTAAGTTTTGTTTTAGTAGATTATATATTGTGGTGATGAGAGCCTCATAAGAACCTAGATAAACAGATCGCTCCTAAATTTGTCCACATACCCATTTAAATAGGGGTTATGGTTATTTTGAAGCCTGCTGATTTTTGCTGAATATTTGCAGATTTTTCAAATGAGGTGGAATATAAAAATCATGGTTAAAAAGTGTTCCCATGTAAAATGTTACTTACACATCATAGAAAAGGAGGGATTATGAAAAGGCCCTTTTGCTGGAGTTTCTACATATACTGTTCATAATAACTGATGAACTATTACATTTCAAAAATTTAAGTTTAACATAGGAATCCCCAAACACATATAATAATAATGAACACTCTGAAAATGAAATTTGATTAATATCATTGTCAAGGAGTAACACAAGAGACATACATTTTACACAACAAGTGAGATAGAGAAATGATAACAGTATCCTAATAATGAATGACTTGGTAAATGTTGAGTTTTATTAGCTAAGATTTTATTCACTGAAGATCAGTTGAGGTATGGTGTAACATTCCCATGGATTTTTCTTTGCTTCACAAACTATACACTCTTTAGTATTATAAATGATATACACACAAACTATACAATTTTTTGTATTATAAATTATTCTTGGTGTGTTTGTTTTGGGGCTATAGAAGGAGTTTCAAACACTGGAGAATCATTATTCTTTTTAGGTTATACACACACCTGCTAGCAAAGATAAAATAACAGTCTCTTAGCATTTATGTTATCCTTAAGCATTTATAACTCAGCACCCACTGTTTATTTCATGTTATTTCAGGTATAAATGGCAAAGATCTATTTAAAAACTTCCCCGTGGTACAGGTTGACTGAATGCCTTCTAATAGCTTCAAACAAATACATAGCTACATGGTTTTACAGAGTAATTCATTAAGTACATTCAGGTGTACTAGAAAAGAAATTCAGAGCCCAGTTATGCCTCTTTCAAGGCTGGAGGGATTCATAGCCTGAGCAGCATTCCTGATCTCACTCTACCTTTCAGATATATAATGCGGCCACTGGTGTGTGCATGTGTGTGTGTGTACATGCACAGTGGGACACAGAAAACATGCTAGGAGGTTGCTCTTTCTTTGCTTTGTTGTGCCCAGTATGTCCCCCAGCTGAATTCTGCCCCTGACCATTCACATTGCTTTTTATACTTGCATTAGCTTGATGAGAACTCACGTGAGTATGTATACATGAGCAGGGATCACACCTCTAGCTCGTAGTGTAACATAGCCATAGCAAAGGGCCAATAGTGGGATCATAAACTATTTTTACAGATGCTACCCAGCTCCTATACATTTCAAGTCTCTAAACTAATGAGTGGTGGTGGTGGTGATCCACTATAGTCAATTCTTACCTTTTGCATTCAGTGTCCAGATATCATGGTGATAGGTACATAGAATATTGACCCTTCTTCCAACACCAGAATCCCTGACACCAGCATTGTCCCTCTCCTGAGCAGTAGCAAATGCTGGAGCCTTGAAGGTTGGTTTCCCAGTGGAGGAGAAATCAGTGACAAAGTCTAGATATAGCCTTAGTGTAATGTAGACATGTAACAGACATACAACAAGTTTGGAAGACATGAGGTCAAACAGCATACAGACAATCCCTTCTTTAAGGAATCACAGCACATACTCCAGTTCCTGGTTCCCAGAGACTCTGTCTCAAGAATTAACTCTTATCAGACACCAAGGCAGAGAACAAACTCTCTTGCTGCTCTCCAACAACCTCAATACAGAACCTGGCATTGCAAAAACTAGTAACAATGCAGCATGTCTTCCCAAGACTGAAAATTTGCTTGCATGCTAAGAAAAAGGAATGTGGATGACTGTGTGTAACAGTGTCACCTGGTGACACCTGCTATAACAGTAAGTATCTTAGAAGGTAGATTAGCGAGATATGGATCAATAATGAAAATAAATCCATTTCATGTAGGACATTACACAGGAAAGTTTGTGAAGCTGATGACTCATCTCTACTGATGGAAATCTAAGCCAAACTGTCTCAATCTCTATATCCTCTCTATGACCATCACTCTCTCTCCCCCAGCATTTCTCATTCTCTCTGCCTCCCCAGTCATATAACTCGTTCCTTGTGATCACTACAGAAGTTGGCTTTGCTATTAAACCTTCCTTTCATTTCTCTAATTCCTTTCCTTCTCTCTTTGTGTAATCCTTCTGCCAGGTGGAGCCAGCAGCAACTAGGGCTGGATTCAATATCTAGGGGTTCCTTTTCAACAATACAACACAGAACCAGCTCGAGCCCCCACCCACTAACCTGGGAAAATTACACACCACCCCTGGGCACCTGTGAGAGGCAACACTTCCCTACTTGCAAGCACAGAGTCTGAGTGTAGAAACTTTTAATGAAAGGAAGTCACCCAACGTTAATTAGGGAAAATGCCACAAGCTGGATTCATAATCATAAAATGGTGAGCAGAGTGCGTGGGGCAGTGTCTTCTGCCTCATGTTCTTGAGTTCTACAACCAAAAGTTCCTTTTCTGTGCCCCCCTCTGCTTCCTCTCCATACCCCACTCACAGTGGTTGTCCACAGTGGTCAGTAAGGACCCAGGGTTCAGATGTGCATCTGTGTGAGTTCACCTCCCACCCGGGGAAGACGGCACCTTGCTTGCTCCACGATCTGAGCACTTGTGCTGCCTGGCCACCCCGCCTGCCACTCGTCCCTCTCCACCTGCCACCTCACCAACCACTCGTTCGCTGGCCAACTGTCAGTCACCATTTGCTGCCCCCCGCCTCTCTGCTGTGACCTCTGCAGGTCAGCCTCTTAGTGATTTCAGAGACTGGGCAGAAATGCTGTCCCACAAGTGATTTCAGCTCTCATTTGAGCACTTTAACATAACAAAAAGCTCCTAATGAAGCCTATTTAGTTCTATCTTTGAACAGCAGGGAGGAACAGGTTAAACCAGACTAGGGACCCTTAGGGAGAGTCCCTACCCCTCTTAACTTCACATGGGTCTGGCATTCGAGGCCCTGGCTTAACAAGGTCCTTTCAGCTGAGGGTGACCCCCTCTTTTGGACAGATTAAGCCCAGTTCTGCTCCTCTTTATTCATACAATAAAGATACCAGTATTGATAACATTTCACTATCCCTGCATTCAGTACTACCGTGATTTGTAACTCAACACCAGCCAAATTGATCACTTTGAGCAACATAGCTCTATCTACTGGATGTCTTGGCAGAGCAGGTGTGTTCATGTAAATACAGTTTGCTCCTGAAGTCTCTCCCCCCTCCCCAACTAGCTGTCAGAGGAGAGTTCATGCAGACCATCTTTACATTTGTTTTTATCCCCTATGTTTGTTGCCAGAGTCTGTACTTTCAATCTTTCCCATCTTCACTTGATGCCAGAGTCTGTACTTTCAGTCTTCCCGCCCCTGCGCTCTGAATCCTTCACTCCCCTCTCACTCAGTACTCTCCACCAGAATAATCCCCAACCTTGGCTTCTCACCAGATTTGCTATTTCCGTTCCTCTTCTCATGCTGTCAAACACATTTGGAGTAAGCTCACTTCTTTCCACTTCTTGTCTAAAGATTTTTACTTCTCAAATGAACACATAGGAAGCCAATTACCCCTAACTGTTCTCTACTTTAAATTCCATCTTTAACCCTTCTTCTCAGCCCATCCTGTTTCCCCCCTGCCCTACCCCAGGCTTCATCCAGGATCCTGTCAACTTCTTACAAAATAAAATTGACACCATCCAGCAAGAGCTCATAACCCAGAGCCAAGGTGCAGGGTTGCTGTGCCCCTGTTCACTGCTGTTATTCCAGCCGTTGGAATAATGCCCACAGACCTTCTATCCCTCTGTTTCAGTTGTATGGAGTACTGGGGCCATTGGCTTCATCTAAACACAGCTCTGCAGCCTCTTCCTTTGATGTACCTATGTCCATTCCCAATGTATAATTCTGCACCAGTTTATGTGAGATCAGTGGAGAGCCCCTTCCCATGATGCACAGTGGGGCACAGGCACATCTCTGAAGCTGCATAGTCATTAAACCCCCTATGCAGCCCCTATGCCAGGTTTGAGTTTGCACCAGCCCTTTGTACCACTGGTGATTTTAGCAAATAAAGTCCAGTGATCAGAGCTTGAGAGTCTCTGAGAAAAAGAAGATTTGAATATGAATCCATGAATTCACATGTGACATCCCTTACCACTTTCTATAGGTTTAATTCTCTATTAAGAATGAATAATTCTAAACCACAAAATATTCCAGTTAAATTACCTTTAAGTGTTCAGGTATCTGCTTTTCTTTTACAGCAGACATAACAACAGGGCTCTTAAAACCTGCTTTTACTAGGAGAAGGTAATTGAAACCACTTCAAAGCAAAGTGTTAGGAAAAGTTAAGCTAGATGATGAACATCAATTACAATTTCATTCAAGCTAAAAGCCTAAATTGTTGTTACACATGTCGAGCTGATCTTTCTAATCCCTGACAGCAGATTTTTTTGAATATCATTTTTCTCAGTTTTTTTCTCAGCTACCTTGGTTTCTAACTTAATGCTATGCTTTTTCCAGAATGGTAAATTTACTTAACACAAAGTATGTTGCGGTCAGGAACTTACAGATTGAACACACATTATTAGCACAGTGGGTTCTAGCTGTTTAAATCAATTACATATCCCAAGGAGAATAAAAACATTGGTCCAAAGAAAGTTTAGTACAAAAATAATCTTTATTTCCCCTATGTACATTATTATGAAGATGCTGACTCCATAGCTAGGGTTGCACTCTACAATGGCTTTAAAAAATGGGCCAAAAAGTCTTTTTTTCTCTCTGAAGGTAGGTGGCCAATCAGTGTGAAATTTCACACAGTATTAATTTTTATGTCCTATGATTTTTTTCTGCATTTTTGTTTAGTTTCCGTTCATAAATTTTTAATAGTAAGCCTTTGAAATATGGCTCTAGTTTAAATTTGTCCTTGTAGTCAGTTCTAGATTTCACTGCTGACTGACATCTCTTAAAAATATTTATCTGCACAAAACATGGTAGAGAGGTGAATTCTGAAGTGATCTGGGGCCGCTGGTACTTTTTTTTTTTTAAGTTGGATTTAGGATCATTTTCATGTTATAACCAATGTTTATATGCTGTTAATACAAACCTAACCGATAAAATCCAAGTGCACAGAAACCTGACTGATTGGGGCTGGGCACAAAGAAACCTAACTGGTTGGGGCCAGGTGCACCCAAGCTTGACTGTGTGCTGGGAGCTAGATTTACACAAAAATCTTCTCTGTCAGGAGCCCTTTTCTGTCAGATTTTATCCTGCAACAGAGAATAAGGGTTCATGAAGACCTACTGACAGGTAAGATATTCTCTGTCAGCAGCTGTGCTTCTAATGAATCTACCCTCCCCTATATGCACCTTTTCCTTCCTCACCCTCAATTAAGCATTAAAAAAACCTAGGAAACTGATATGCATAAAACTTCACTGTGAATCATTTAGGGTTGTCAGAATTTCATCGCCCATTTTAACCACCCTTCTGCACCCAACTCTTTACCAAACTACTTTTCCTCCAACACAAACTACTACACCAAAGATCCACAACTACCAGTACTAGAAAGGGGTATGTGAATAACAGGGGCACAACCAGAATATTCCTAAGAAGGGGGCCCAGGTTACCTGCCAAATAGCAGAGGTAACTAGAGAGACTGGGACCGACCAGGACCTCTCCCTCCATTGGAGACACAGGGACCATGAATTTGTAGTAGCATCAATCTAAGGCCAAGGGGAGAGCTTGGGGCTGCCCCCCTTTGTTGTGCCCAGGGTGAATAATCTGGTAAAGGAGTGCATTTGGTAGGGTGAAAGTGGAACAGATGGTCTGATGTACAGTAGCTGTAATGGCAAAGTGTGTGCTTGTGAATAGAGGGTCTAGTATCAACTATTACATGTTGTTTTGCACCCAGAAAATCCTGCAGACAGCATAAGGAAATATCATGAGTTGACATTACTCAGTTTAAAAGGTACAGTTGAATTCAATCTGAACTTTAAAGTCTTGACACCAGACACTGAATTATACATTTTTGTCACTTCCTTCTCTAAATTGAACCTAGCAATGATCCCCTTTGGACTGATTCCTTTCAAATATCACGTGTGGTTTTTGTATCCTGGGAATTTTGCCAACAGCATGGGAAAAATAGCTTCCCAGTCCTTAATTTAAAAAGGTAAAGTTCAATTCAATTTGAACTTCAGAGTCTTGACATCTGACACTAACTTAACATTTTTATCAACCTCTTTCTCTGCACAAAAGCTTGGAATTATTTTTTTCTAGGAGATGAAATTTGAGGATTGTTAACAAAGAAGAAAAGAAGAGCTGAGCTTTATGAAAAAAAAACATTCAGAACAAGGGTAGGGTTTTGACTTTTTCTTTACTCTTTAAGCAGCAGAGCTAAAATTGGTCTCATACTAAACTATATTTTTAATGGAAAATCATAATTAACCTTTGCATCTGGAATAAGCAAATAGGAAAATATAAGATGGTTTATGTTTTCATGTCAACTAGGTTTGAATAGAACAAGAAAAAATATCTACATGTATGTCTCCAAGGACATGCTTATTTGAATGATTGATTTCAAAATTTAATATTTTGCATAACAGCTTATCAAAGCAATTTAGCTTTTTTCTCTGATTAAAATTCAGGCTGCATTTTCCATTTAGCTTCATTTCTTGGTGGTGAATTTATATCATAAGTATTTTGTCACCTCCAGTTTTTCTACCTGGCAGGGCTATCAACCGTCCCAATTAGAACTAGTTGAAACTTGGGATTTCCATTCCATGGGAAATTGTGACATTTAAAAAAAAATGTCTGATTTGGAATGAAAACTAGAAATTTTGAAATTTCCCACAGAAAGGAAATTCTAAAAAAACTGTTCTTTCAGAAAATTCAGAACATTTCCATTTGATTTTTCTGAAATGAAACGGAGCAGCTGGATGCCTCAACTCCCAGGGACTCCTCATACTGGACCTCTGGAAGTGGGGGGGCAGCCTAGGGAGTTCCCCAGAGTCAACGGAATCCCCAAGAGTTGGGGGAAGCCTTGGGAATCCACACTATAGACCAGGAACTCTTGAAGCCTGGAGCTAGGGCTTGCAGGCTCCCTGCTGTGGAGTGAGGAGCCTGGAAGCCCTGATGCAGTCAGCCTGACGGGGCTGCTCTGGAGTCATGGAACCAGGAAATTTTGGCTCCTCACCAGCCTGCCATGTGAGCTGGCAGAAAGTTTGCTGAAACTGAAACAGAGCCTAAACATTTTGGCTTTGATGAATTTCCATTTGCAGATGAAAATGTTTCACCAGAAAATTCCCAACCAGCTCAAGTTCCAATTTACCCACAGCTATTCCAAGTTTTGGAAATCACTTCTGGGAATGTTGGTTATGGCCAATGTCCCAGGACTATTTAGATTGTATTTTCCTTGAGGCAGAGACTATCTTTTTGTTATTCTTTGAACAGTGCCTAGAACAATTGGGCCCCGAACTTGATGCTACTGCAAGGCAAATAGTAAACACGTGGCAAAAAGAGGGAACTAAAACACTGCTGTACTTTTTGTGCATGCACCCCAGTAGTGGTTTTTCCATACCCGCTGCCCTCTAAGATGCAGCTTCCAGTCCCACCAACCTGCAGCTTAGAGAAATGGCCACTTCAGCTGAGGTTGAGCGGTATGATCCTAGTGCAATTAGCTAGCTGGGAAATGGAGTTAGCAGTAGACTGAGGTACATCTTGATGGCTCTGGGAAGATCCTACTCTGAAGGATCATCAATAGGCCTACCACCAGATTGGTAGAATCCTCCTCCCTCTAGTGAAGTGAAGATGAAGGGAAGATGGATATGAATGAACATGGGAGACAAAAAGGAAAGGAGAAACATGATGGGGGACAGAAGTGAGGAAAATAACCTAAAATTCACCAGAATGTACGCAAGCTCCTGATAGGGCTTGAGACAATCAGCTCTTGGGCTTAAATGTTACTGGGAGTTTGATGATCATATCCAAGTGCAGAACTGAACATCTGTCTATAACCAGAAGAATAAACACAGACACTAATCACTGTAGTGTGAAATTAATGATAATTGCAAGGTAACTGTAATTATTTGTATTATCATAGCACCTAGGAGACCTAGTCATAAAGTTTGATTTATTAAATAAGCCTGATTTATACTTTTAAATCATATCAATTGAATCCATTGTGCACAATAGCCTCAAATCACCTTGGCATCATTCTGTTGACATCAGAAATGGTGGCTCCATCCCTATTGGCCAGCTGTGTCCCCACTGGACATATACACTCTGCAACTTTGCTCCCCTCTACACTGACTCATGCAGAGATGGGGTTTAGGTGGGTATGGGTGTCACAAGAGGTGTGGAATCCACCTAGGCAATACCCGATTGGCTACACACCACTGGAGTTTTACAAGGGCTGGTGACTTTGTGGCGAACATTCCAGCTCTGAGGCAGTCAGCAGTAGAACTCGTCTTCACATCTTGCCGCCATTGTTTTAGTGGTTTGTCTCTGGCCACTGAGAATGTTAAAGTGTATACAAGTTCACCTGTTGCACAACTAATCTAAGTTTAAATCCAGTGATCAGAGATTTAAGGGCCCCAAGAAAATGGTACAAGCTTGACATCTCATCACTTTCAACAGGTATAATTCTTAAGAATGAATCATTCTACACCACAAATGACACTATCAGTTCATGTATGGGCAGGTAGGGTTGGCACTTTACATTTTGGTATGGATGGAGCCATACTGATTTAGACCTGATGAGGATCTGGCCCTGTGCTGTGAACTCAGCTTTATGGTTCACGTGACACTAATCACCATAGTTGTGTTTGGGAGGGAATACTCTCTCCTTGATCAAGATGAGGTGGGGTTTCACACTCCTGGATGCATACACTTTATCCCCACTCTACTTTCTTTGGTAAGTGGCACCTCATGGGCAGGTACAATTATGTCAAGTTGTATTCTGCTTTCAGGAGACTGGATGTGAAGATGGTCAGAGGGTTATTTGTTACAACTGAATTGGTGGGGTCCCTGCAGTTGAGTAGGTATTACATATCCAAGCCAGGCATGGAGGGGGTAGATTCAAGAGTCAGCATTAGGTGTTGATATTAAGAGCATCGGTGTTCGATAACCATTAATACTAAGCACAGGTATGGGGTCACCCTGTTTATAGTGCCTGGTTCCTTTCACAAGGATAGTGCCTAAGAGCAAAAGCCATCTGAGGCAACCAACCCTCATTGCACTGAGGAGACGTGTATAGCCCGAGAGTGAGTGTAGGGACAAAGTGGCCATATGGCAAGTAAACAGTTTGAATTCCTGGTTTCAAGATGAATTTAAATTGAAGGGTGAATTTAAATTGTGGCCAGGGCCTCTGGCCATATCTCTTTGCTCTTGTGGTTATTCCATGGGGGAGGGGAATAAGAGTGTTGCAGTGGATGGCACAGTCAACAACTAGTTAAGGGAGCTGGAAAACAATGGAAATACTTGTTCACTTCCAGTTCATCAGGGCCTCATCTTACACCATTGAAATAAGAGGGGATAAATAACCTGGTATCAAAATACCCAGAGATAAAAAGGAATTGTAGGATGCTCCTTTCACTGCCACCCTTCACCCCCCGTATATTTTATTTTGGGGCCAGATTCTATGCTGTCCTTACACAGCCATGCTGGGACAGAGGTCAAGGAAGAAACTTGCTCCTACCTTGCACAGCTGCTCAAGAGCAGCTTACAATAACAGTCCCGGCACTCTGGGGAGTTCAGGGACTGCCTGGTTCTGCACCTGCTGGGGAGCTAGGTGCATAAAAGGGATCTGGAAGGTATCCATGGCCCTATGCTTCCCCTGCCTCAGCTGGTGAAACAGGACTAGCATGCTGTGGGGAGTATTCTGTGCCATTGTAGTGGCTGCTGCAAAACATGTACCCCCTGAATGCACAAGTAACAGCACTGGAAGACACTGTGCCTGCCTGACGCACAGTCTCTCCAGCACTTGCTCCTGGGGCAGCATGGCTCCTCACCACCCACTACTCAGGGCTTGCAGCTAAATGGCATAACCTAGCCTTCCTTTCATCTTTGGGGCTGCAATAGCATTATGCAAATCCTACTTATGGCCCTAGCAACCATGCGCATAGGCAATTTTGTGTGGCTTTTTTCCCCCTGATGACAGCATTTCATTCCCAAAGAGATGACTCCAGTAGAGGACAGAGCATAGTTCCTAGAGTACAGTGTGTGTTTGGTTTTGAATGTAATGAGTCGACTGCTGCTGCCTAAGGCACTGGTGTGATTTTGTTTAAACAAACATAAGCCAATTAAAAATACAAAGAGATCCAAGGAAAAGATGCTCTTAGCTGAAAGCCTCATGGGAGAATAATTTAAAGCACAGATCAATAGAAGTGGAAGAGATTTGTTCCCATAAGACCAAAAGCCAGCATGTGACAAATCTCAAGAAAGGCATTTGTAGGATTGTATTTTGTTATATATTGTAGCATGAAAAAATAGTGCTTTACCTTAATTATAGTTAACTATTTACAGAGTTTTAGCTATTTCATGGAGAGCAAATATCCCTGCAAAGATATTTTTCTCCCATCAAATAAACAACTAAAATTGTTTTGAATATCTTATTACAACCATAATAATTGCATAAATATGCACTGGAGCAAGAGTGAAGTTAGAATTCTTGGCTTGTTAAAAACACAACTATTTATGTAATTATATTTGCTGTAAAACATCCTCCTGCTCTAATTCTGAGTGGTGAATTTGGACTTCTGATCTCTTTCTCACACAGTTACAATGAGTCTCAATGTACAGAGTGTAGTGGAGAGAGAAAACAAATATAACTAACACACATTTCTGAAATTACCTAAAATTGCTTTTGCAAACAAACAAACAAACAAACAAATCTCAAATCTCACAATATCTTGGAAACTCTCAGTGCTAGAAACAAGGTTGGGTCTTGTGAGAAAGCTGCAAATGGGAAAATCCCTTTTCCAAAAATATAACCGTCTTGTTTCTAGTCCTTGGAAGTCATGAGATATCAGATCTTAAACATGTGGTTGGTGCAAGTGTGAATGTCAACCACCCTGCATGTTGCACTGGAATAATTTGTGAGGAAAATTGCAGAAAAAGGAAAAAGAATTTTTTTTTGGTGGCACCTTGATTTTTGAAAGTTGGTCCAGATCTTCAGTTGGTGTAAATTGGTGTCACTCCATTGACTTTAGTAAGTCTTTACTAAGTCAATGGGTGTAACTCCATTTACACCAGGTAAGGATCTGTTCCATGGTGATTGCTGGTCACAGTGTGAAATGTGGGGAGTAGATTAGTGGTCAGAGCACAGATGAGATAGTTAAAGGTGCATGCTAAATGCAGTTAGTCACATGGATATCACCATAACATGAGTTTGCGGGGTGTTAAGCCTGCACAATTAGGCTTAAGGACCCAGATCCACAAAAGTATTTAGGCTTGATATCAGTGCCGGTTAGGAACCTAAATACCTTTGAGGATTTGGGCTAAGGAACCTAACTTTTATATTTGTTTATAAACATTTTTCAGGATTGCTAAGTGCAAAATGTATAGTCCTGCGGTGAAATAGCAGCTCTTTTAGACAGAATTTCCTTTCCACTGAGGCTTTCACTGGAAAGGGTGAACATAAATTTTAAATGAAAGCTTAGCATGTGGCTTTATTTCAGGTGTTTTCTGCTTGTCTTTCAGATTATTGATGTTAGTGGTCAGGCTCTCCCTAATGATTAATGTCACAGGTGCAAATATCACTTGGAGAGCTCCTACTTGAGAATGAGAATCCAAGGAATGTTCAGTCCCCAACTGTAACCACTTAAGAGAGCACAGAACTTTAGAGACAAGAAGTAAAGCTACATGATACACTGTTCAATTACTTAATATAATTACTGGTTGCCAGGAAAAATAAAAATAATAGAAAAGTAAAATGGTTTTAACCTTCAAAAAACCCTAATGTAACTATTAAAAAAAATGTGAAGATAAAAAGATAATGAGAAATACTAAAAATGACAGATAATCCTTTTGTTAACCAAGAAGTAAAATGTTATAATGTATTTTTATATAACATAGTTATGCTATCACAGAGCTTTTGCTTTTCCAGGGCTTGATGCAAATCTCAAAGGAATTGAAGGAGCGTCTTTCCGTCAGAGATTTCCATGGGCTTTGGATCACCCAAGTGAGACCACAAAATAGGAAAGGATGCAAACTGGGTTATAAAGCCCCAATCCTGCAGTTATGCATGTGGGCTGAATTTGGCTCAGCATCTCCAACAAAACAAAGTTAGCCTCAGTTTAAAAAAGAAAAAAAGAAAAACAAACACATACACACCCTCCAGCATCACAACTCGGCTTGATAAATCAAACACATGCCTTAATAGTCAGAATCTGAAATAAAATCTAATCTCCCAGATTGTGTCAATTTGAAAACAAAATATAGGATCATTAGTGCACACAGGTTTATTTTTTCTATCATCATAAATGTCCAGATAATTAATTAAAAAAAACATGGACACAATAATAAAATTGCCCAATTCCAGAAGTATTAGCACCCTGGAATTCTCCTGGCACTAGAAGTTATCACTAACACATTCAAGTGCACAGTTCACTGCACTTTTTGACACAAGAAAACCTTTTACTTGTCAATAAAGGAACTGATATTTTTTAAACCTACCAACATAATCTGGTATGTTCATGGCAGAACTGCATACAAGGGTTTTGTGGATGATTAACCATCAAAAACAAATGCTGCAAACAGGGAGTTTCAGTTCCATTTACATTATTCCTTTTTATAAGACCATATAAACAATTAATCAAATCAGTGCATTAAAAAAAGACACTGATATTTGTGTGCCACAAACATCGGAAAATTCTGTGCTGCTGTCTTCCTGTACTCATGGTGGTCTTTGGTCGGTAGTTTGGTCAATAATTGTTTGTTGGAGGGTTAAGTAATTGTCTGAAGGGCTATCTGGCGAAGGAATAATGTGACTGCACAAACGCCATGCAAATAAAGATCCCTTTGTCATTTCAGAGGAAGATTGTTTTTTGTTGGTTATGGGTAAGACCTTGCATCAGAAGATTTGATTTCCAAGCTCTCTTCAACTGCAGATTTCCTGGGCTACTTTGGTCAAGTCATTTAATCTTGCCGTGCCTCGATTTACCCATCTGGAAAAGGCAGATGGTGATAATTAAATATTGTCAAAGCCTTAGTAAAAGTCCCTTAGCTGGACACTCACCAGGCTGCTCTGTTGGGTCCCACCATGCTAGACCTTTGTGACCTTAAGCTTCCCTTGGTCTGAGTAGGTTACAGCACTGTCTCTTTCCTTGGCCTCTCTGGAACACTTCTGGGGCTCTCTGTATGTTACCCCTTTATGGAAATGGACCTTACAGCCAATCTGCCCTAGCTCCCAGGATTGGTGCTGACCCCCCAGAATCCTCAGTAACCTAAGCATAACCTTTCCCAGATCTCCAACCTTGTGGGCCCTCTAATTTACAGTTGAACTCTGCAGGGACATGCAATAGCTGAAGCACATAACTCCCAGACTTTGCAGAAAGGGATTCTAAAACAATTACTTTTTACTTTCGAAAGCACTTTCAGTCTCCTTTGTCAGGTTACTCCCTGAGCAGTCTCATCAGTTGATCTAAGCCCCCCCCCCCCAGTTGATCTGTAGCTTAGTTGCCACCCCCTACCCCAAAACTCACACTTGAAAAATTGGTTTGCTCTGGGCAGTAGCCATCTGTTTGTCCAAAGATTTTCCATTTGAATGGATGATCATCAAAGTTTAACAACTCTCTACTGACAGATCTCTGCCAGGTACAAGAATTTCTCCTGATGCCTTCTGTGGTGTTTAGCTAAATATTGAGGTAAATGATAGCAGAGAAGGCAAACAAGCCCCATGATCAAAATAGGGTTTGCAGTCTGACACAGATACACAGAAAGAGTCCCCAGTGTCAAACAGAATTCATAAGCTGTACATAGATCTCCCAAATCATCACAAATATCTTACAGGGATGTTGAGAGGTTAATTTAATTAATGTTTGTAAAGTGTTTTAAGATTCCCAGATACAAGACACAGGAAAAACAGGGCAGAAAAGAGCCACATTTCTCATGTAGAAAAAGTACAAAATACAAATGAGTATGAAAAAAAAAATCCGACCAAGAATGACAGCTTAAGGACAGGTGCCTGAATAGAGCATATCCTGCCTATGAGTGTTTCAGTGAAATAACAATCTATGTCATTTGTTTGATAGCTTTAAAATATCTCAGCATTATAGAGAGATAACTGTTAAAATGCAGGTAAGCTTCCCCCCCACCCTTCCTCATGGCTGAATGACTGGCAGACACTGGGGAGAATGCATTAGCATCCTCAACTTGTAACTTAACTTCTCCTTTTGTCGTTCTGCATAATTGCTGTCACCCAGGTAAAGCTAGATTGTTTTCTCCATGGTGAATTCTCCTCCACACAGCCCTTTGACCTTCAGGAATGGGAAGCAGCAGGGTTCCTCATCTGGCGATTTAACTGGAGAAAATAGCTACTTGAAGAGGAAGTGCTTTGAAATAAACAATGTCTCTGAAACAGGCAACCAAACCACTTTTGTTTTACCACAAACTGGGACCCACGGGACTATTTTGCATGGGTTTGGTGAAAGCTACAATATTTAAAGAATTGAGGTGTTTAGTCTCTAGTCAGAGTCTTTTCCCTGGAAAATATATACAATGTATGCTTCTTATACAAACACGTGTATTTACAGAGAGCGAGAGAGAGAACTTTAACACAGTCACTTGTAGAAAGCCAAAAGACAGTGAAAAATCATTATAATGCCTTCTTCACCTTTCACAGTGCACTAAATCTTATAGTAATAAGCCAGAGCCCATCTTTTGCAGCCATGGCAAGTATTTTCTGAGTTTTCCAAGTTACTTCTGCCAAATGGCACAACACTCTAACAACAGGCAGTTGCCCTAACACCTGTGAGAAAGTGGTTTGCACAGTCCTGGCTAGCACTTCTGCCCTCATCAACCAAACATAAGACTCACATTATTCTGGCTCCCTATACTCATTCCCATGTGTTCAATTGGCATTGTGACTGCTCTGATAAGGTTCCAGTAGTTTGACTACAATAAGGAACAATTTTGATGGGTGGTTTTCATGCTGATTATATTGCCTTCTTCTGTTCCATAGCCTGTCCCTTTCATGCCAAGCCTTATGATTATCAACTGTTTAAAAAGATGATAGTAATGTAAACAACATACACTTTTTCTTAGAAAGGACTAAGATTGTTCCAGGAAAAATTTACTGAGATAGATCCAATAAAACTTGAAATTTTGGGGTACTTTTTTGTGTGCATGTAAGCGTGGATGGCCCTGTCTGGTCCTTTTTCCACCTGTAACCAGCTCTCCCCTACTTCTCTACCACCACAGTCAGTCCAGCTGTGTCTTACAAGTGATACTGTGGGTTGTATATATGCAGGGTCCCAATGTGCCATGCAAAGGTCACCTTTGCCCAAAGCCCAAAGCTGCCCACTACAGTTAACTACATTATAGACTAAAGTCTCCCTGACACAGTGTACATGTTTTGTTGCAATGCAGATGAAAAACTCTGATGTAGTCAGTATAAATAAATAAATGTGTCCTAGAATGCAATGTAATAAGCAAGATGGGATATTAATGTGTCATTAATTCCTTTGTAAGATATCAGCCAGCCTCGGATTTATACAAATGCATTCAAGTGAAATATTATCAACTTATTTTCTTTAGGCGGGTTGCAAAAATAAAGAAGCAATCTAATTGTCATACTATTAATTATTATTAAGAGACAACAACTTGCTCAGCACTGTACCAAGCACAAAACACAAGAAGTCCTTCTCCCCAATAGTCTAAGCAAGGTGAAGCTAGGGCCTAATTTCCACAGGGGCTGGGCACTCAAATCTCTAGTTGAAGTCAATAGGAGCAGTCGGAGATCAGCACCCAGAAAAACCGGGCACACTGAGAGGCCCAGAAGAGTGAATGTTTAGGATTTTCATTTAATTATTATTAACATAAATGCCAGCTCACTTCTTGTGGGTTGCCATAGTCATACATCAAAACTATTTAGTATAGCCAGCCATTTTATTGTGTGAGTTATGATATACCCACGAGGAGAAATGTTTCACTTTGATTCTTCTCACCTTTCTAGTGCACTGCATAATAAATGGGCCTAATAAAAATCATGAAACCCGATTCTTGTATTGGCTAGACTCATTACTGAGAACAGTCTGCCTGAGGGTACTGCATTAGTTAAGGCCCCCGTTAAATTCTTTGAAGGCTAAGTTATTGCGAGTGGTGTCATTGTGGGAGAGGAACAATTAACTCAGACTATCAGTTGGTGGTGACTACTGCCATTTTTTCATTGTCCAGATTTACAAGCTGCAAGGGTCAAATGCTTCACACCCGTCAACTGCAGACACCAGACACACAGAGGGCCCCGTGGTCTAAAACTCAGAACACTAGCCTACAATTCTTTATCTGTCAAAAGATTTCAGAAGTAACTCAGTGTTACTGCTCCCTGGAGTGACAGTCTGTGCTTGTCCATATGATTTTGCTGAGTGAGAGCTTTAAATATTCTCTGAGGAAAAACAGTTGTAGTCTTGTTTCCAAAGCACCGGAATAAAGAGGCGAAGTGTGAAACCATTTGGAATCCTTCTTCCTTGTTGTCATCTTTTATCAGTACTTCTGAGCACTGGAGGCACAAGAGATAATATTGCTTCTTGTTGCATCTGGTGCCACCCTGAGTGTTCTCTGGGTTTAAAAATTAGATACAGAAGAAGCTACTTGTCAGAGATTTCAAATGCAGCGAACAACAAAGATGTGAGCTCAACACTGGGCCATGTTGCACAGGTCCATCAGCATTACTCTGGAGCAAATTCATCAGAGTCAGTGGGTTACATAGTCAGATTTATGTTGTTATAAGTGAGATCAAAATTGTGCTTCTAGGGGTTTTAGACTGGCTCTCATTAACTCCTTTTGTGATGACAAAATGTATCTGCTAGTTTCAGCTGAATGGATCTGATGGTTTCAGCGGGACTAGTACTGACATAATGGGTCTGATCGTTTTCCCATTAAAGTGGCTGGAACAACTCCCATTGACTTAAATAGGAGCTCCATAATCTCTGATTGCTTTAGTATGGTCCAGCACTACAGTAGTCATTTGAAATTGGTGTGAAAGGACAGTATTCAGTCCAGACAAAGAACTCTGACTCATTGGCTATTTAGATATTATGCTTTCCTCTGAGATTAGCAGTGAAAACTGGAGAAGGGTGAGACTGTAGCTAAGAAACGGAGGGCAAAGGAAGGTCACTATATTTTGCATTTTAAATAAATCAATGTTTTGAGCAGAGTGGGATTGTTTTTATAGGGGAAGAGGAGGATCACAAAAGAAACTCTATCATTTGCAATGATGTTTACCTCCTACCTGATTACAGGCATATTTTACAGTATAAGTAAAGAAGCTTGTCAGCTGGGAAGGCTTAATATATGACTTTTTAGGGAAAAGCCAGATTGCTTGGCTGACAATTTTTTTAACCTGTCTCTACTCTGCTTAAAACTATCTTCATTTCTGTTTTCTTTTTGGGCAGGGTTATATTGGATATTACCTAGAAACATAGCCGGTAGGAAATCAGGTTGGCTACCAGAACGTGCACTCAGATGGATTATGATAAAAAAAATCACATGCAAGATACACTACACTGTGATCCACAAGAGTTTATGACCATATTCCTCAGTGCCATCATTACATGCTTCATTCCTAATTGATTTGCATTTTATTGTCTTACTGATGCTGTGTATTAAGTGATGTACCAACACACATTATTAACGTGAGCCCTTTAGGAACAATGGACCACCATGGCTAAGCGAAACAATGTAATGCACATTAGCTGGATAAACCCAGATGGCACCAACCTCATTCTGTGTCAGTTTTCTGATGGATAAATTTGCTAGTGGTACCTCTGCCTTTTTGTGTAGAGATGCAACTAAGCGGGGGGAAAGAGAAATCAAAAACAGCACACACAAGCTTTTTTTGGTAGTTCGTTTCATGCCATTTCCATCAAGTATAATGTGTTTGCAAACAACATCAGGCCTCCATAATACAGTTGCCCGAATCAGACCCCAAATATTTTGTTTAGTTTGAATGGGGTTGGAATAAAGGAGACATTCTTCTTGTCAATAAATCACCATCTTAAACCTTAGCAACAGACTTTAATCAGTTCTAGAGGATTTCCACTAGGGCACAACAAATATGTTGATACAAGGGTTGCTAATAAAATTACTTGTTAATTCGACCATTAAGTAAATTGTAATTTGGGTAATAATATCTTGTGTGTAAATATTGCTCCGTTCTGTGATATAAATGAAACAGTAGAACAGCTAAGGGAAAAGATTGACATGCCACTGACTCTTAAGAAAGAGAAATTATCATTTTGGCAGTACTATCCAGAGGGATAAGCAAATGTAACATTATGCTTGCAAGCTTGTAAGAAGAAGGTTATTAAGGAGGCAGCAGGATTCCTTTTAAAATGTCTGTACTTTACAATCAAATTGAAGGATACTGAAAACATGTAACTGAAGATCTATAAGCAATTGTTAACAAAAATCAATGCTACATTTTAACATGATATCAGCAGGAGGGAGTATGGCTATATCGGGGTGTCAAACTCAATCTGTGAAGAGGGACAAATTCCATTTTAAATTATGGTCCACACAGTTGGGTATAAATTTAGGATTCCATACTACCCTCAATCCAAAGGGGATCTCTCACTGATTTCAATGAGAAATTTGCACAAAGATTGAGGTCAGAATATAACCTTTATATAGTAGCTAAACTTTTAGTTAGTAGCTCTAATGATTATTTGTTTAATGCTTTACTGAAACATTCAGAATCGTTCAGTGGGAAAGTGTGCTCTCCTTTAGGAATGTCACTGTTGCTGTGATTTGCTTCTCTTCTTTCCCCTTTCCCCTTTTTCTGTTTCCCACCCTTTCCCTGTCTTTGTATCTCTCCTCCTTCCTTAATTCTGCATTTTTCTTCCTGCAGCAATTCCAGAACCCTTTCCCATTCCATCCACTAAAAATGACCAGCGATTAAATAGTTCTTATGCTCGTGTGTCATCATTAGGTGTTAGCTTTAGCAACACAATAAGATTAAGAACAGTAGAAAAATTCACACCTCTCAGAGTCATTGTTTCAGTCTGTCTGCAGACTCAGAATCATTGCATTGATTACACTTGGTTTACATTTGGCAGATTTCTTTCACAGCCAAGAGGAGTAGAAACGTCCTTTTCAAACGAAAGCTGAGATTCTGCAGAAGCTGAATATGCCATGCAAATCACACGAATACATCAAGGGCAGGAGCCAGTCTATGTGTTGGGTATTTGGCTGTTCTACTAGGTAAAGCAAGAGATGAAGAGTCAAGACTCCTGAGCCAAGATCCACAAAGCTACTTTGGTACCTAAACCACAGAATTAGGTGCCTAAATCCCAGATTCAGGCACCACTGTGATCCACAAAACCCTTATTCAGTTGTCGCCTAACCCTGTAGACACATAAACTCACTGAATGCGTAAATTTTCACTCTAAAAGTTCCCTATGTGCCTAAATTTCTGGCTCTGGGTATGCACACTACTGCCTGCCTCTGGGTATCTGGATGCTTATCTCCTGCCTAAGCCCCAGAGTGATCAATGAGTTGGGGAAGAATGGGAGAAGAGCACCTGTCTCATCTGTAGGGCCCAATCCAGTAGGTATACTCAGAGGCTGCCAGAGGAGGAGGGAATGGTGGTCCCATTCAAAATGTGGCCACTGGAGGTGGTGCTCACTTTATAACTTTTAGACCAGTGGTTAGAGAACTCACCTGGGAGGTGGAAGACCCAGCTTCAGTTCTCCCTGATGGGGAGAAAGTCTTTGAACATTGGCCACCCATGAGATGTCTTAACAACCGAGCTATGAGTTAGTACAATCTGAGAGCCCCTCAGTCTCTCCTCTTGAAGGTGTTCCACTTTGGATACCTACTTAGGCTGTCATTGGGCCAGAGAGAGAGCTGAAGAGAGGCTGACTCTGTAGTTAGGTTAGTGAACCAACGTCAAGTTCCCCATCTCCAATGACTCATATTACACTGGTCTACAATTTTTGAGAAGTCGTCTGCTTCAGAGATAAAATGTGCTATTTATTATGTATTTTGATGTGCTGAATTCAAATATGACAATTAAAACAACTGATTGGCTACTGTTTCTAAGATATTTAAGTTTTACATTTTATGTCTATGTATATTGTGTAGATAGTAGAGTTTTAATCATAAATTGTAAACCTAGGTCTTTTCATGTGTTTATGGTTGCTTTACATGATAATATTTCACCTGTCCTGTTTATGTAACACTTTAAAAATCAGCAAAAGGGTTATATAAATAAAATTTATTATGAAACAAAAGGCAAAAATCTATTCTGTACATAGTTTAGTCCTATTCAGTGTCTACTCGGCGCTTCTTGGCTTGTCTCTTGTATTCATTAAATGGAGCATCTCTTGTCACTGTCCAGCAATAGTCTGCAAGCATTGATGGGCTCCATTTGCCCTGATAGCGTTTCTCCATTGTTGCAATGTCCTGGTGAAATCGCTCGCCGTGCTCGTCGCTCACTGCTCTGCAGTTCGGTGGAAAAAAATCTAGATGAGAGTGCAAAAAATGTATCTTTAGTGACATGTTGCAACCAAGGCTTTTGTATGCCTTGAGGAGGTTTTCCACCAACAACCTGTAGTTGTCTGCCTTGTTGTTTCCGAGAAAATTTATTGCCACTAACTGGAAGGTTTTCCATGCCATCTTTTCCTTGCCACGCAGTGCATGGTCAAATGCATCATCTCGAAGAAGTTCACGAATCTGAGGACCAACAAAGACACCTTCCTTTATCTTCGCTTCACTTAACCTTGGAAATTTTCCACGGAGGTACCTGAAAGCTGCTTGTGTTTTGTCAATGGCCTTGACAAAGTTCTTCATCAGACCCAGCTTGATGTGTAAGGGTGGTAACAAAATCTTCCTTGATTCAACAAGTGGTGGATGCTGAACACTTTTCCTCCCAGGCTCCAATGACTGTCGGAGTGGCCAATCTTTCTTGATGTAGTGGGAATCTCTTGCACGACTATCCCATTCGCAGAGAAAACAGCAGTACTTTGTGTATCCAGTCTGCAGACCAAGCAAGAGAGCAACAACCTTCAAATTGCCACAAAGCTGCCACTGATGTTGATCATAGTTTATGCACCTCAAAAGTTGTTTCATGTTGTCATAGGTTTCCTTCATATGGACTGCATGACCAACTGTAATTGATGGCAAAACATTGCCATTATGCAGTAAAACAGCTTTAAGACTCGTCTTCGATGAATCAATGAACAGTCTCCACTCATCTGGATCATGAACGATGTTGAGGGCTGCCATCACACCATCGACGTTGTTGCAGGCTACAAGATCACCTTCCATGAAGAAGAATGGGACAAGATCCTTTTAGGACATACCCCTCTCCTCAGCATCTCCCATTGGCTAGCTCCCCACCTAATGTGCTGCCTTTTGTTATTCTTAGGCGCCTATCTTTCCTCAGGCATTGAATAGGGAGCCTAGATGCCTAGCCCAGGCTTTATGGATCACAGTGTTCCTGTGATATTCTAGATGCCTAAAAATTAGGCATTGTGATGCTGAGAGTCATGATGCCTAAATCTCTTTGTGGTCCCGAGTCCTACTGTCTATTCCAGACACAGACATTGGCTCACTGTATTAACATAGATTAGTGGTTCCCAAACTTGTTCCGCCGCATGTGCAGGGAAAGCCCCTGGCAGTCCAGGCCGGTTTGTTTACCTGCTGCGTCTGCAGGTTCGGCCGATCGCGGCTCCCACTGGCCGCAGTTCTCTGCTCCAGGCCAATGGGAGCTGCTGGAAGCGGCGGCCAGTATGTCCCTCAGCCCGCGCTGCTTCCAGCAGCTCCCATTGGCCTGGAGCAGCGAACCGCGGCCACTAGGAGCCACGATCGGCCGAACCTGCGGATGCGGCAGGTACACAAACCGGCCCGGCCCGCCAGGGGCTTTCCCTGCACACGCGGCGGAACAAGTTTGGGAACCACTGACATAGATACATCACTCAATCACACTGTGACTCCTTTGACCTATGTGTGAAACTGGTGCCATAATATTTACTTACTTCACGTGGGTATTTAGAGAATTAATTAAGGATTGTGAAGTGCTTTGAGATATTCAAATAAAAGACACTGTACAAGACAATGTAAAATAAAGATAACATGAAGAGATAATAATATTTAACTTTTATGTAGTGCTTTTTCTTCCATAGATCTCAAAGCACTTTACAACAGAATTGTTATCCTCATTCTACAGAGAGGGAAACTGAGGTATGAAGTAGTGAAGTGACACAGCAAATAAGTAGCAGAGGTGGGATTAGACCCCCGTTCACTTAACACGCTTCTCTAAGCACAATCTGCTATACTACACCCTGTTTTTGTCTTATAAAGTCATATGGGTGAACTTCTCTGCAATAGAGCTCTTCAGTGCTGCTTAGAGAGCTCGGGGGGGGGGGGGGGGGGAAATAGCAATGCCCTGATTCAAATGGCAGAAAAGCAAATAGAAAGAAAACCCTTTTTTCCCCAGCTGCAAATTTCTAGCTGTGACTTTCAATAACACTTACCGAAGACCCTGTCAGCTTTTAACTTTCACTTTTTATTTTAAAAAGGACAGATAATTAACAGATATTACTCAGCCCCTGATTTAGATTTTCCAATAAGAAGTGAGAGTTAAATTCTGTTGCTGCTGCTTGTGATAAGTGCAATTGAAAGCCATAAATTTCAACAATAAGACAAATTGGGTGGGAACAGAATAGCATGATAGAAAGGCCTGGAAGCCTTATTTTTTTATTATCCTTTTGTTGACATTTTAATATTGTGCAGCAGAATATTCACATACTGTATGTATAGAAGCCCATGTTAAAGAATGAGGTGGTTTTGCTTACACAGGAAAAGGTCAGAACTTACTTCAGAACTAAAGATCTTTCACAAGATTTGCCCTCAAAAATATCCTACACTTATTAACCCACTAAAAGCTCCCCTGACAGAAGCTAAATATACAGCAGACAATGATCCATGTGACATATTTCTTGGGGAACATACTAGTAAAGGGTTAAATATTCAAGGCTAGGGCTAGGAGGGAAAATCCCTCCCTTTAATTGCACTGCTTGGCTGATAATAAGGTACAGCTGATGCTTCCTAAATTGGGCATGGATGGTATGCACAAGTCTTGGGCCTCAAGTCAAATGCACCTGAAAGAGGATTATGGCTCCTATATATACATACATACTGGTGCTTTTCTCTTTTCACTATTTTTTAGGAAGCAGAATTGGAATGGTTTCCTGAAAATGTGTTTCTCTGACAATCAATTGAGCTAAAGCTGTAGGGTTGCTTATACTTACCATTTGGCTAGTTAGAACATTTATGCTTAATGAATACAGTAAACCTAGGATTTATATATGAAATTTCTAGCTTCAGTGTGATAAACTAGGTTACTTTGGAAGCATGGCTTGCTCAGGTTGTTCCAAAATACATATGTTTCCTGACAAAAGGTCAGTTTGCAGGTTTCAGGTCTTTCAAATTGTGATACAATGGGGTGAATTAAGGCAGACACACACCAGTCCAAAGTTAAAAAGAAGAGAAGATGTAGAAGCAAATAAAAAAATGTAGCTAGTATTTTCCTTTTATATTACTGAAGATATAATAAGAGTTTGAATGAGCAAACTCCTCACAGCTCAGCTTTTTTTTCTTTTGCTTGTTACTATAATGAAATTTTTAATCCTGAGCAAGTGATACTACAGCCTGTTTGTGATTGCAATGTTACAATGTAGTATGCTGACTCAGAGGAGGATCCAAGTATTAAGGGATGGACCAGTTCAGACTGATTATAAACAGCCCCAACCGCTACCTGTGCTTTACATTATAAATACAATGTAGTGCATATGAAAGGAACTGAACTGAAGCTTGATGGCTCTATCTAGTCCTAAAATAGGTACAATGGTGTATGTGTCAGTTCTTCAAATAGCTTGTCAGAAAGGGGAATAAAACTCAGCTGTGATGTGGTATTCAGTCTTCAGACTCATTCAGCTATTTAGCCTCTCTACAGAGACTGCAATTAGTACTTGCTGGTAGTTTTGGTAATACTGACACCTGCCCACCAGAAAGTAGACCGAGACTACACATTCATTTCACTTTAGGCCACTCAACAGCCACCAAAGGTTCCCTGTGACCAGTATTACCAACCAATGAGTGATCTAAAAACAAAAGGCTATGTTCTAACACCATTCCTCTGAACTTACCCAGGTCTCCAGAAATGTAACTTTCAAGCTAGGCTAGCTCTTCAAAATGCTTGCATGGCTCAGTAATTCCTGGGTGTTCTTGGAACAAATTGGGCTCAGAAATCCCTTGAGACAGCCTGTTTTAGCCAGCTTTCCACCCCAACTTTGCAGACTAAAGAGGTTCAAATTGGATCTCATAATATTCCTGACTCCTCCTGGGTGTTTTTTCTAAGCAAAACAAACCTTTCACCCTTTCTCTGTTTACATATCACTAGGTCAAATAGAATGAGGTGATGGGCTACAAGGGAGCAAGACCTTATTTAAACACTGATAGTGTAGTGATTGACATATATGGCAAGAAAGAGTGTGAAAATTCTGTGACAGATATATGGGTAAAAATCATCCCCAGACTTAAATCAACAAATATGAAAAAAATAAAACCCCAGAGTTTTAATTTTATCCTCAAAAATGGACTTTAAGTCACACTGTGACTATGACTACAAAATAATAAGCTATTGTTTAATCTTTTTGCACATCTCTAACAAATCCTTCATGATAGGGTGTTTTATGACAATAATTCTGTAAGTGAGGCATTACTTTGAGAGGTAGCTGCTGTGAGGATTATTGCAGGTGTTGCTACACTTGATAGATGGGTGTCAAATTACAGCACAAGTTGTAATTCTTGTTACAGCACAAATTGTAATTCCTATTTGAGAACCCTTTTGATTTTTAAGTAGAACTATTGTAATGTAACTTTATTTAAAAATAAACAAAAACTAAACAAATAAATACCCCATGTATAAAACTATTTCAGCCCAAGTATGCTATGGTCTGTGTATGTTTCATGTTCTGTAGCGTATTTTTTAAAATATTCTTTTCCTTACTCCAGTAAATACTGATATATACATATAGATATACAGAGAGAGGCATTTTAAAAGTTTATATCCTGGTGTCCAGGAAACGGGTAAAAATAATTAATTTTACTTTCACTTCCGCTCATGCTTTTTCCTCTGTATTTTGCTTGTTGTTCTTCTTGATGCCACTCTACAGTCATGGGCTGTACATGTACCAGTGCAGTCGGAGGTAGCCCAGAGAGGTGATGTTTAGATCATATATAGATGCAGGCAATGGTTCCGATTCAGACTCAGGGTATTGGCTGGACTGTTGCAAACCTTGCTTGCTGTTTTCTGACCCTAGAGGGTGGGAATCTCCTGAAATTACAGGCTCTTGTGAGATTTCTGCCAATGTGGGCTGAACTCTTGTTAGATTGATACTTTTCACAAGATTGCAGCCATAGTCAAACTGGCACGGAAAAAGAGGTCCCAATTTGGATGCAATCTTAATGATGGATTCGTATCTGGTCATGTCCTCCAGCAGCTCTTCCCCTGAAATATGAAGGGACTTGGAACTGAGTTTCATTTTGGCTCTTCTCTATTTGCAATATTTAGCCAAACAAACATTATTGTGAAATATCCTGAGCTCATAAAAACTTGATCTCTGGACATTGGAAACTTAGCATACTGTATTCAGTAATAAAGAAGAACATTTCTTTTCACCCAGAATCAGAAAGAAAATGGATGGAAGCACTGCTCTATTGATGCTAATTTTGAGACTCTGTGGGGCAAAGGCAATGTTATGTTTTTATTGTTTCAATTTATGTTGTTCTTCACATTAGATAGCATTCTTCTTTCTGGGTGAATGGTGGCTAAGTGCAAAGTGCTATTTCTATATTTGAGCTTGCACCGCTGGGAGCAGAAGGGGTTGAGAGATTAATGAGATTTAGAACTTGTTTATACTACCTAATGACTCTAACTCAAATTTCATAATAAAAAGAAGGGGTGTTGAAAGACCAAAGCTATTTCTCACTGCCTAGAGCGTCTCAAGTTGGGGTAAGACTTCTGTAGAGAACAGAAAACAAATGTGACCAAACAAAATAAGAGGTTGTTTCAACTTCAAACATTGTGTATGTCCATTCTACATGTTTTATTGAGGTTTCATTTCCTTTTTCCTTTTCTTATACATTTTCAATTCTCATTTAGTGCAAGTAACATTAGAATATTCTTTTTCTGTAATCTATGCCAATGTAAAAATAGTTCTTGTTTTATAGCTCCACGTCCCAAAGGAGCCTTGGTATTTATATTGCTAAGCAGCAGGGTCTAAATAACATGAGACAGTACAGTATCTTTGGATCATGTCAAATTTTCTATACAGACCTATAACAGAAATTTAGGTTGACAAATGACATATTTGCATTTGCCCCACCATAAATTTTTAAAAAAAGAGATGATCAAGCTCAGATACTAATGGTTATTATTTATTTACAGAAGTTTGGTGTATGTATGCTTGAAAAAACCTTTAACACAGAATATAATGTTCCCTAGAAGAACTGCAATTTGAATGTATTTTAAAACTTCTATTTTACATATGTTCTGGTACTGTCTCTTTAAGAGACAAATGCCTCATATTATGTTAACTCCTGATTAAATATTTATATGGGTCTGGCCTGGTAGGTCATGTTCTATAATAGCTTTTATAACTTGGTTATTAAATTGAAATCCAGTAATCAAACATTTTTGCACTGCACCCACCAGTATTTATGGCAGCAAATCATAATTTGTTAATAAATGAGCCCCATTGTATAAGTTTATGACACTGTCAAGATGACCGGATGGCTTAATGGAGAGAGCATTGGTCATTAACATGTATATGTTTCAAGTCCAAAGTGAAATCCTAAGTGAAACAAAACCCATAGTCTCTGCACAATTCCTCCATAATGGATAACCACACCATCTAGGCATATAAATCTTTACATGGGAGTTAGAAATATGAAAACTTCCCTATAAAATAAATGCTTATTTTATATTCCTCTTTAATAATACATTATTAGTTTAGGATTAAAAAAGAACAACATCAACATTTTCCCTGAGTGAATACATGTTGTGATCAATATTAAATAAACATAGTAACTAGTATTTTTCTCAAGGATAACCAGATGGTGGCAGTTCCAAGTTTAAAGCATTTATCTTTAAATCCATAGAAGAATCAGAAACAATCAATCCAAGGCATTCATTATCTCATAAGCTGTATCCTTTTTGGAACAGGATTTGACTAGGGTCTCAGCCCTGCAAAATGCTAAGCACCCTCAACTCCCATTAGAGTCAATTGGAGTTCCAGGAACTCAGCACCTGACAGGAAAGCTCAGCACCTTGCAGGATCAATACCTAAATAAATATTTTTATAGTGTTAGGCTGAGTATGGCACTTGTAAGGATTCTCGCACATTCCTGGCATTCATTCTTTTGGTACCATGATGGACTGATTAGCAGCTCAGTGCTTTAAAGTGAGCCATCAATCAGTGCTGACTCTTCTTAGTCTGATTCCCTGTTTATTAGTGAGCTGAGGAAGTAAAGTGTTGGTGCACTGTAATGAAAGGTGTACTATTCTGTATATTTCTTTCTGTAAGTTCAGTTAATGTGTTTGACAGGCAAGGCCTTCTGGAAACTAACCAACACCACCACAAAAGTTCCCTGGCAAGGTACTGTTGAACCCTGTACATTTGCATACGCTTGAAGAATGAATGTCCTTCCTCTATGTAAAAATTCTGACTCAACAGGTCTGCTCTCTGCAGATTTTCACAGTTGTATCTGCTTATGATAGTGATAAAATGAGGTTTTGGTACTGTTTTTGCCACTGCAGAGCCCAGCCTGATAGAGGGTGAGCTGGGCTCTATTCCAGTTCATGTACTCAAGAAAATATTATTATATCAGTTCCAATTGCATAGCCATATTCTGCAGAGTCCAAAGACAAAGTGATTGCAAAGGTATAATTGAAGGCAGATTGAGTGAGCGAAAACACAACTTGACTTGTATAATCTATATTGAGTTTGTGCTTCTGACAGTTAGAAAAAAAACATATTTTTAGTTGTAAACTAAGCAGATTAGACTAGGAAATCTTTGTGTAACAGAAGCATGGAACTGTATGAGGTTATTTTTGCAGTCATTTGTAGAGAATTTTTTTTTAAAAGGTAAGGTGCCACAGATATATATTTTATCATGTTTTGCTTATTTGCTTTGTCAGTAAAGGGATATATTTGATATAATAAAAAAGAGCTACAGATCTTTCCTTAGACACATTTATCATTGGTATTAAATGTCTAACATCACTTTTAAGTAGAAATACAATAGCAAATGAACAGCAATTGCTTTTTAGACTAAAATGTCATTTCTTTCTCTAGTGATTATTGATGTTTAAAGAGCTAATCAGACACCAACACAGACTAGATTAATACGCAAAACATATAACCAGGAATTTGTGCTCCAAAAATAGGAATTGTTCACATTTGTGTAGACATACAGTAACTTCACATAAAATGCTTAATGCTACCTAGCAAGCAGTCATTTCAACTACTAAGGAAATATAGATATGACTTTGACAATAACTAGGACTAACATGCAATTTATTCCTGTGCTTAACTACCCTGACAAGAAGTTTTTCCTGATGTCCAACCTAAACCTCCCTTGCTACAATTTAAACCCATTGCTTCTTGTCCTATCCTCAGAGGTTAAGAAGAACAATTCTTCTCCCTCCTCCTTGTGACAACCTTTTATGTACTTGAAAACTGTTATCATGTCCCCTCTCAGTCTTATTTAGCTTGTGGTCCGCTATGACCCCCAGATCCCTTTCCGTAGTACTCCTTCCCAGGGTTATTTCCTATTTTTGTATGTGTGCAACTGATTGTTCCTTCCTTAATGGAGTACTTTGCATTTGTCCTTATTGCATTTTATCCTATTTACTTCACACCATTTCTCCAGTTTGTCCAGATCATTTTGAATTTTAATCCTATCCTCCAAAGAACTTGTAACCCCTCCCAGCTTGGTATCATCCACAAACTTTATAAGTGTACTCTCTAAACCATTATCTAAATCATTGATGAAGATATTGAACATAACTGGACACAGAATTGATTTCTGCGGGACCCCACTCGTTATGCCCTTCCAGCATGACTGTGAACCACTGATAACTACTCTCTGGAATGGTTTTCCAATCAGTTTTGCACCCACCTTATAGTAGCGCCATCTAGGTTGCATTTCCCTAGTTTGTCTATGAGAAGATCATGTGAGACAGTATCAAAAGCTTTACTAAATTCAAGATAAACCACATCTACCACTTCCCCCCTATCCACAAGGCTTGTTACCCTGTCAAAGAAAGCTCTTAGGTTGGTTTGACATGATTTGTTCTAAACAAATGAATGAGTGTGTCACGATATAATTTAGAAAAGGAAATTTTAGACAGAATATTAACTCCATCTTTTGAATTATTTTAATCTAGACTACACAAATCACTTAAGAACTTGTTATAATTCTACAGTGGAATGGACTGACTGAATCGTTTTTTTTGCATCTTCTCTTTCCTCTGATTTTATGACCATCAAGAGATGAATGATAATACTTTGATCCAGTCAAACTATCAAAAATATTTATTTGGGGCTTTTAAAGTAGTTTAAAAACATGTTTTTGAAAAGAAAAAATGACCAAAACATGCTTATATACAAACTTTTATTTTATAAACTTAGTATATATTTTAACAGTATCTCATCCCATTTTAGAAATTACAAGTTGACCATTAGTCTTTGAGCACAAACAGGTATACGGGGATTGATCCAAAGCCCTGTGTAGTAACTAGGAATCTTTCCATTGATTTCAACGCTCTTTGGATCAGGGCCATGATGTAGAGTATAAGCTCAGAACAATTCCAAAAGACAAACCGCTTCAGGTTTGGCCAGTTTTCCAAGTGACTCAGATCTTAACATATGGAGAGACAATTTTTAATTATGTTATCACTTAGTTTACCCTTATATATAGTCATCTTGAAGTTTGGTTTGAATAAACAGATGCAGTTGAACATTCTTGTCAGTTGTGGTGACCAGTATTATATATTTGCACACAGTAATCACTGCTACCTAAAAGGAAAAACTTTGGTATCCTGGACACTTTTGTGTGATAACTACTGGAAAATGCTGATGGTTGAATGGTGATGACTCACCACAAATTGAGAGATTTACTGCTTTGAATTATAAAACTACATTTAGTAAATAAAGACCCAGACTAAACCAGAATGCTGTAAAATAGTCACATTGGGAAAACAACATTGGCCTCAGTTTTCAGGAATATTATTATTTCTACTCTAGCCTTGTTAGCTTCTCTTGTAGTGTTGATATTATGATAGTCATAAAAATAGAGTAAAAGTAAAATTATTGTGAAGACATTTGAAAAACATTTTTTCTCAAAATGTTTGCAAAAATGATTTTTTCTGATTTTATGATAATTAAAGTTGAAAAAATGATTTTTTGTTTTTTTGTTTTTACAGTTTTTCATTCACCTTATTCTGTTTTTCCTTTTTCTCCACTTGTCTCCCTCTTTTTTTTTTTTAATTTTGCCACTGTAAAGGACGGTGGTGGTGGTGATGGGGTGAAGAGAAACGGGAGAGAGAGAGAGTGAATAAATCAATAAGGTGAAAACCAAAACTAATTTTTTTTTCATTTGGGAAAAAAAGTCATTTCTTTGTCAAGAGAGGTTTTAAATGAAATATTTCAGTCAGCTCTAATCAAAAGTACAACAATGTATCTTTTCCTACAGTCTTTGCTGTTTCTAGTATTTTAATTATTTATTTCATTTACTGCCTTGCTGCACTGTCAAATATGGAAGATCATACATATTTAATTTACTCAAGCATATCTTTGTTCACTAGGGGCCTGATCTAAAGCCTACTGAAGTCAATGGAAAGACTCCCTTTGACTTTAATAGATCAAGCCCTATGAAATCTTTGAAACCAAGACTGGTATTGCAATGTAACTTTACTGAAGAGAAGCTATAATCTTTCCCCGCCAGGGGAATGATTTGGGAGAATTGTGGTTTAGCTAGCTATATTTCACCCACAGCAGTAAATGATCAAGTTAGTTAATAAATATAGAGGGGGAAAAAAGGGATGAGAAGTTGGAACAGTGTCAAATCATATGGGATTGGTGAACTTTTTAAACTATAGGACCCGAAGCCTTTCCCTGTTGCCAGAGTCTTTCACTGTGGTTGGCAAAGGCTCCAGCAGCAGAGAGGCATGTAGGGTATATACCCTAAGGATCTGCCCTGTTTACTCTCCCTCACCTAAACAGTGCCTCATTCTCTACACTGCTATTTTTAACATACCACCATCAGGAGTGTGCATTGTGGACATACCCTTTGTTTGGGGATGTTCCCTGCAGGCTCTGAAGGTCTTTAGAGGAAGAAAGGCCTGTATGGGATATGGAGAAGCAACCCTGACTGGGGCAGCAACTTTTTCTTTCCTTATCCTGGCAGAAGTGGAGCACAGTTATGGGAAGGCTCAACTATAAGGAAGACCGGCCCAAGGAGGGGAATAGCCACAGGTACAAGGAAGGCACGTGTGCGGACACAAAGAAGGGACAGCTATTTGGGAAATTTGGGGAATCGGACAGAAGATTGCAGGATTTGTAGGAGGAGGAGTAAGAGACAACATGGAGAAGAGACAAGAACTAGTTTTGGGGTGAGGAGAGAATGCAGCAAATTTGGGGAAGGAAGAGTAGAGTGACTGGAGTTCTGGTAGAGGAGAGCCTGGGATTTGGGTGGAGAATTTTGGGAGAAGTAGACGACCACTGGAGGAATTTGTGGGAACTAGGGGAGTCTGGAAGATGTCACTTGGAGGGAAGCCTAGGGAAAGAGGAGAGATGAAGTTTAGTGTGAGGGTGGAAACTCATCAGCACACCCTCTGAAGACAGTTGCAGCATAAAATGGGAGCCAGTCAAAGACAGCATCATAGGAAGAGAAGTGGGAGGAGGCTAAAGAGGTGTTACCTGTCAGCTCTGTGTTCTTGGGGAACCAAGGCACAGCATCCAGCCTGTCTGACTCCTGAAAGACCTTCTCCCCCAGCCTCTGCTTGAACCAAAGCTGAACAGAAGAAAGACTTCAAAAAAGAAATGAAAAGACAGTGGAAGACACACCTCAATCCCTTCTGGCAAGGGTGACAGATTAAGGAAACTCCCCTAGCCTCATTTGCATTGAAGATGGGACAGGGAGGCATCTCCATTAGCATACAGAATGGAGAACAGAGATTCCAAGGCAAGAACCGCATGGAACTCTGGGACCAGAAAAGCAGGAAAACACTGCATGATGGGGAATCTCTGATCCAGATGTTAATGACCCCATGCCTGCACACATCCAGCTCAGTAATTATCAGACCAATTCTAATAATAAATCCTTTATTGGTATCCAAAATACTTAAGCTCCCTAATTTCACTGTGAGCTCCCTCCAAGGAACACCACCCATAGCCAGAAATGATCAGTTCCTATTGTCTAGCTTGAACAAAACAACTTTGATGTACTCCCTTGAGCCATCAGTTTACCCACAAACAAATCTAGTGTTCTCCCTTGAACCATTGTTGTTTCCCTACAAAAACCCCTACCCATGCTCAAGTAAGTGTTCTGATGCCTGGATCCAAAATCTGCATCAGTTCCATTGGGACTTCATCTTCTCCTGACTGATCGTGCTGGGGGCTCTGCCTGACTCCAGCACTCCGGACCCTCAGCTACCACCACCACCTGGGACCCCCGATCGATTCAAGCTTCACGGACTGGCGAGAACCCAGCGTGCGCTCGCGCTCTCTCTCTCTCGGTATGAGGTATCAGGCCTTCTGACCCTGACTTGTGTGATCAGTTTTAGTTTTCTAAACCTGACTATTATAATCAAATTTAAGTTAGATTTAATATTATAACTGTGTTGTTTGTTTGGCTCCCCTATGGTTATTACCTGGCAAGAAATAACTTTCATGGTTAAGCTGGTTGCTTCTCTCTCTCTCTCTCTCTCTCTCTCCCTCTCTCCTCCCCCTCCACCCCCTTCATGGGTGTTTTTTGGCTTCCTCATTCGCTCTGCAGCAACACTCCTTGTACCTAAGCTAAAAATCCCTTCAGTGCCCAAAAATCCTGTGGGGTTTGCTCATAAAGTGGGTTACTACCAGAACAATTGTAATGTGAAAGTGGGGATAGGTACATGCTGAACCTGGGACATATGAGGGTGGCAGCTTGGAAGTGCTGCTCAACCCAGCCTGCTCAGGCATACTCTATTACAGTGCAGTGCCCATGGCATATGAGGGTGACAGCTTGGAGGTGCTGTTCGACTCAGCCTGCTGAATCCAAGAGCCTATGAGGGTGACAGCTCGGAAATGCTGCTCAATCCAGCTTACTGAGTCCAGGGACATATAAAGGGTGAGCTTGGGAGTGCTGATTAATCCAGTCCTCTCAGACGCACTCTGTTAATGTGTGTGTATGTGTTCGTCTGATTCTGGGGCTGGAAGAACCCATCCCTGGGGAACCTACGTCCTGCAGGATAGCTCCATTGGGAGGGAACTTGCAGAAGGGAAAAGTAGAGCTCTGTTTGAGAACACAAGTGACACAAGCAGTACATTGATAGAATTACAGAACTCCCCCTCCCCCAGAAGAGTAACCCTAATAAATGAGCATACCCCAAAGTAATGGGCAAATCTGGTAACGTAGGTTTTCTTTATTTTTTTAAGGGGGTATGGAGAATGGAACTCATATTGGAATATTTTTAGGTTTCCACTGAAGGGTGCTGTGTTTTTGGCACTTTAACGCAATATATTTTTTCTCACCCTTTCCCCAACTTTTAAGCAAAAATTACTACACTGTTTCTGAACAAGCCCATTTTTATTTTTGATGCCCTGAAGCTCTTGCATTCTTAGAATTCTTCCAATGCTTTTTTTAATTTTAAGTAAAAAATCAATCTACTGTATTCCAGAAAGCAATGTACATGATTAACAAAAGGCTTCTTTCTTTGAGGGTTTCTATCAATTAAGATTTAAATTTAGATTTAAAAGTAGCCATACTTGAACAAAAAACTTCAGAAACAGACTTCAAAGAGAAACTGCAGAACTAAAATTCATTTGCAAATTTAACACCATTAATTTGGGCTTGAATAGGGACTGGGAGTGGCTGGCTCATTACAGAAGCAACTTTTCCTCTCCTGGAATTGACCCCTCCTCATCAATTATTGGAAGTGAACTACATCCACCCTGATTGTATTGGCCCTGTCAACACTGGTTCTCCACTTGTGAGGTAACTCCCTTCTCTTCATGTGTCAGTATAACAATGCCTGCATCTGTAATTTTCACTCCATGCATCTGAAAAAGTGGGTTTTTTACCCATGAAAGCTTATGCCCAAATAAATCTGTTAGTCTTTAAGGTGCCACCAGACTCCTTGTTGTTTTTATCAATTAAGTGCCTCTTTTAACAGAGGTGTTTAATTCTGGTGAATTTTGTTTTGGTTTTATATTTCTAGCACCAGCCATCATCGCTGAGTGAAAAGGGAAGGTTAAAAATGAACCAGGTATCACAGCACATATGTGTTTAAATGATGAACCACAGATTTAAGAAGTTAGACTTGGTTTCCAGATATTTTCTCCTTTCTGACCTAGAAAAGGGTAATAGAGTAGGAAGATAGTATTATGTCTATATACAGCATTAGTCAGAGCATTTTTGGAATACTGTGTCCAGTTCTAGTGTCTAAACTTCAAAAAGGATGTTAAAAAGTTGGAAGAATTCAGAAAATAACTACAAGAAGGATTCAAGGTCTATAAAACCTGCCTTACATGGGAAGACTAAAGATCAATCTATTTATTTTATTACACCCAAAAAATATGTTAAAGAAACATTATTCACATTGCAAAATCAAGCCCTCATAAATTAGCAAATGCCTGAATTATGGTTCCCTGTATCAGAGGGGTAGCCGTGTTAGTCTGGATCTGTAAAAAGCAACAAAGAGTCCTGTGGTACCTTATAGAGTAACAGACGTATTGGTCCATAAGCTTTCGTGGGTGAATACCCACTTCGTCAGATGCATGAAAAGTGTGGGCATGAAAAGACACAGGAAAGTGTGGGCCCCTTACTGAATGAGGGAGGCAACCTAGTGACCGAGGATGTGGAAAAAGCTAATGTACTCAATGATTTTTTTGCCTCTGTCTTCACAAACAAGGTCCGCTCCCAGACTGCTGCACTGGGCAGCACAATATGGGGAGAAGGTGACCAGCCCTCTGTGGAGAAAGAAGTGGTTCAGGACTATTTAGAAAAACTGGACGTGCACAAGTCCATGGGGCCGGATGCACTGCATCCGAGGGTGCTAAAGGAGTTGGCGGATGAGATTGCAGAGCCATTAGCCATTATTTTTGAAAACTCATGGCGATCGGGGGAGGTCCCGGATTACTGGAAAAAGGCTAATGTAGTGCCCATCTTTAAAAAAGGGAAGAAGGAGGATCCGGGGAACTACAGGCCAGTCAGCCTCACCTCAGTCCCTGGAAAAATCATGGAGCAGGTCCTCAAGGAATCAATTATGAAACACTTAGAGGAGAGGAAAGTGATCAGGAACAGTCAGCATGGATTCACCAAGGGGAAGTCGTGCCTGACTAACCTAATTGCCTTCTATGATGAGATAACTGGCTCTGTGGATGAGGGGAAAGCAGTGGATGTGTTATTCCTTGACTTTAGCAAAGCTTTTGATACAGTCTCCCACAGTATTCTTGTCAGCAAGTTAAACAAGTATGGGCTGGATGAAGTGACTATAAGGTGGATAGAAAGCTGGCTAGATCGTCGGGCTCAGTGGGTAGTGATCAATGGCTCCATGTCTAGTTGGCAGCCAGTTTCAAGCGGAGTGCCCCAAGGGTCGGTCCTGGGGCCGGTTTTGTTTAACATCTTTATTAATGATCTGGAGGATGGTGTGGACTGCACTCTCAGCAAGTTTGCCGATGACACTAAACTAGGAGGCGTGGTAGATACACTAGAGGGTAGGGATCGGATACAGAGGAACCTAGACAAATTAGAGGATTGGGCCAAAAGAAACCTGATGAGGTTCAACAAGGACAAGTGCAGAGTCCTGCACTTAGGACAGAAGAATCCCATGCACAGCTACAGACTAGGGACCGAATGGCTAGGTAGCAGTTCTGCAGAAAAGGACCTAGGGGTCACAGTGGACGAGAAGCTGGATATGAGTCAACAGTGTGCTCTTGTTGCCAAGAAGGCTAACGGTATTTTGGGCTGTATAAGTAGGGGCATTGCCAGCAGATCGAGGGACGTGATCGTTCCCCTTTATTCGACATTGGTGAGGCCTCATCTGGAGTACTGTGTCCAGTTTTGGGCCCCACGCTACAAGAAGGATGTGGAAATATTGGAAAGAGTCCAGCGGAGGGCAACAAAAATGATTAGGGGTCTGGAGTGCATGACTTATGAGGAGAGGCTGAGGGAACTGGGATTGTTTAGTCTCCAGAAGAGTAGAATGAGGGGGGATTTGATAGCAGCCTTCAACTACCTGAAGGGGGGTTCCAAAGAGGATGGAACTCGGCTGTTCTCAATGGTGGCAGATGACAGAATAAGGAGCAATGGTCTCAAGTTGCAGTGGGGGAGGTCTAGGTTGGATATTAGGAAACACTATTTCACTAGGAGGGTGGTGAAGCACTGGAATGCGTTACCTAGGGAGGTGGTGGAGTCTCCTTCCTTGGAGGTTTTTAAGGCCCGGCTTGACAAAGCCTTGGCTGGGATGATTTAGTTGGGAATTGGTCCTGCTTTGAGCAGGGGGTTGGACTAGATGACCTCCTGAGGTCCCTTCCAACCCTGATATTCTATGATTCTATGATTCCCTGTGCAACCCTAACTTGACCCCTTTCTGACTATGCATTATGACAGTCTTTAATTAAATAGCATGTGACTATTTTTTCCAATTATTCTTGCCTAACCAGTCCAATTCTCCACTGCTTAGGTGTTTAATCCCATTCCAGGTCTCTTGGCCCAGCCAGTGCTAGTCTGTTCGTTGGGGCTCCCTGTTGAATTCCAGCCCCCTTTCTAAATCCCCCACACACACCCAATCCCGGTCTTTTTGCCCAATCAGTAACAATTTCCTCCAGCCCCAACTTTTTGTTCCCTTCAGTTCCCCTCTCCCAGCTCCTTCTCCAATTTGTCTCTCTTCCCACTGGCTCCCTGTCCCAGTCTGGTGCTTAATCCCAGTCCCTTCCCTGGGTTCCTCATTCAATCTCATTTTCCCACACACCCAGCCCCTCCCACATTCTCACTCTCCCCACAGATCTCTTGGTTATTTCCACATGTGATGAACGGCAGAAGTTTTCTTCCTGTGCTGTTTATCTGTATTTTTTTTAAAAAAGAAGACATTATCTGGTGATACAGTAGATAAACCAAGTGGCTATCAGTTTGTAAACTGTCTTTCAGATTAACTGTTCCTACTCAGCGATAGCCCTCTCTGTGTCAGTACTTTATGGTGTGGTGATCTGCTCTGGGTATTCAGCCATTTTCACTAGCTCGAGCTGAGGGGGGCTGTTTCTGGAACATACCAGAGCACAAGTAGACTCACCCTCTCCAGGATTCCCAAGGGTCGGGTGAGCTAGAGTGAAGGGTGTTGCATTCAGGGTGTTTGTACCCTCTTGTGGTTTACCTAATTGAGTTAGGAAACTTTTGCTAAGACTGTGCCTATTTGCTTTTGCTATAATTTGAAGAGAGTAACTGTAAACCAGAAGGATAACCCTTTTGGTGGGATTCTGCGGATTGTTCCAGAACTGCTGGTGAACATTGGGAGAGCCAGCACTAGTGGCAGGTACTACGAAAGTGCATTGCTGGGTCCCCACTGCCAAGAACAGTGTCAGACACATTGACTGCACCTGGAATGAGTGGCTAGAGGCGCAAAGCCAGGGACAGTGTCTAAACTCTGCCCAGCCCCAGGAAGCTAAAGGCATGTGGGATTCAGCATTTGGGTCCCCTCACAGAAGTCTGGTGAGTGTCCAGCAGGGGGAGTATGACCAGAACTGTGACATGCCTAATCCCCAATCCTAATGCAAATACCCTGGCATTATCATGATCAAGAGTGTGTCTTGCTATATTAGTTGACTCTACAATTAACTAGGATAGTCCAGTAGTTGTCTTGGTGGCAATGGAATCCTTAGCTGCTGATCATGACAAGCACAAACTACTGTAGTGGGCGAAATCTGTATTTCCATTGCATTGCTTAAGTGAGTAAAGTGAACAAGAATTGGTCTATAACTTGAAACAGTTGACACTGTTATTAGCACTCCCAGTCAACAGGCCTAGGACTTAGAACTTAAATGAAGTCCCCACAGGTTATTTTGTGGATAAACAGATGACTTCTATCTTCAGTGCTATTACTGTGCATCACCATCTTCATTTTCAAAGCAAGCAAGAGAATTGTTATCCGAATCCAGTGCAGTTTCCACTCTCTGATCCTAGAGGAGCTGATTGAGTCTTCTTTAGGTCCTGATCAAGGTTTTAATGTCTGAATCCTGGTTCAGATTCACACTGACATAAGATTTATCTTGACCCCAGGATCACTAAAGACAAATATTTTATACAAGGTTTCAGTTGTATGTTGACCTGAAAATTCACAGATTCTGAGAAGAAGTTAAGTCTTTAGGTTATTTAAAATATGTAGTGCTGGCTGTTGCTTTTTATGCTGGCTAGACTATGAGATTTATCAATGAAGAAAACAGATATTGGCGAACTGTGGCAAACTTTTCAACAGGATGTGTGATTTATAATGCAACTGAAAAAAGGCTGTAAATGGGAAAGAGTCTTCTCTGATACACATTGTGGTTTCATTTGACATTGAGCAGATTCTAGCATCTCTTTCCAAAACAGTTTTCCAGCAAATTTCTGTAAGACACTACTGAGGGTCAACTGACTTCCCTTTTAGGATATATTACCAGACTTCTAGAGTTACCCTGAATTTCAACTATTGCATCTTAAGACCCTACTTACCCGAAATAATATTTATTGTAGAGTGAAGATGTGGGGGTGGGGGGATGATTGCCAGTTCCTTTGAACCACAGAAACACAGGGCTTGCATATTATATATCATAAATCTAGCTTCATGGTTTCTCCTAATTTTTATATAAGGGAGTGAAGGAGCCTGTTTTTGATCTTATTTATACTGGATTTACAGCAATTTAATTCCACTGCATTCAGTAGACTTACTCCTTATCTAAACCAGAGTACGTGAAAAAAGAATCCGGATGGTTGTGTAGGAGGTGTGCAACATATGATGAAAAACAATATGCTTTACTTTCACATATACTGTCAAGTAAGCAATGATCTTGTTTGTGGGCACTAAGTGACTGTGGAATATATAAAACTAAGGGTTAGCCTTTTCTAACTTTACAAAGTAGCTCTACTGGTTTTTATTTTATTAAAGATGATTAACCTTAGGTAAGGATTAAAATATTTTTATTACATTATTACAATTTTTTGTGGACAGTATTTGCAAATGTTATTCATTCACATTCACAGGGGTATTTGAATTAGTATTTGCAATATTTTTTTTAGTGTTTGCCTCACTCTGCTTGTCCCCAAAACTACAGTCACAGAGCCCCCCACCACTGGGTAACCGTATATATAGGCTTGACAGAATTAGAATTTTATTTTTTAGAATTTTGGTATCAATAGTAATCTTTATTTAAAGCATTTTAAAAATTTTTATCACTGTAAATTTTCACAATTGTGGGAAATTATGGGGGGGTCAGACAATTATCTAATTGCAGTAGACATTGAGATTCAAAAAGTTAAAGCTTTATAAACCATTAACAGAAATTATCAACATCACCAGGGCAGGACTTACCATGAGGCGAACTGAGGCGGCCACCTCAGGTGCCAGACTGGCGGGGGTGGTGGTGGGCGCCAGTAGCACCCAGAGTGTAGAAAATTGTGTCTGCTGCTGGTGCATATGTATTCTCTCTGCTCTAGATGCACAGAGATGGTGGAGTGCTGTGCTGGAGGAAGGAGGGCACAAGAGACATAACAGGCAAGCAGGAGAAAAGGTGAGAGGGAATAACAGAAAGCAGCAGAAGTTGCAGGGAGAGAGAGGAGGAGGAGCCTCTTATGTAGCTCTCTAGCACCCCCAGGAGCCTGGACTGATTAACACCAGCTTCCCAGGGAGCTTCCTGTTTCCTGCTGCTTCCCTGAACCCACTTGAGGAGAACAGGCAGTCAACTGAAGTAGTAGGAGCCAGTTAGGCCCTTAAAACACTGATATCTTCCCTCACTCAGGCCCTGCTACCAGCCTGCTTATTTGTCCCCTTCAATTGAGTGTCAAGAGCCACTATAGCTGGCATAGAACAGCAGTCATGAGTGAAAGAAGAAAACACCCCTCTGGGGCATCATTCAGAAAAAGAAAGAAAGCAAAGGAAGTTTTTCTATCTAAGCAGGAAGGCGCTCTCCTGAGATACATAGACACAAATGTTCACGGTGAGCCTTCTGGCCCCAGTGAGGATGTGAGTGGAAGATCAGGCATCTCCTCACCAGTTAGTCAGCGTGCAGGTGACCTGGCAGCTACTGCAGCATCCATATCTCCATCTCAAATGGATGTAACCATGCACATTCCTGAAGAAAAGTGTAGATCAGAGAAGAGTGTGGTGGAGGCGCAAGAAACAGCTGCTGCTGAGTTTAGTTCCTTAAGTCTAGATGATCCAGGACTGTCGACCCACTTGAGCAGTAGCCTGAGGGACCTCCTTATACTGCATGGGCCACAGCAAGTGAAAAACTTCATGTTCCCCAAAGACAATGAAAATAGAAGTCTCCATCCAACACATTACTGGTGTGAAATCCCCAATGGTGACAAAGTGGAGAGGCCATGGCTTATGTACTCAAAAACCCAGAATGCTGCATACTGTTTTTGTTGCAAACTCTTCCAGTCTAATGTTCCAGCCACATTGGGTTCTACAGGAACAAAGGACTGGAAAAATCTGGCTAGAAATCTGGCATGCCATGAGAAGGCAGCAAATCACCAGAGAGCATTCCATAGGTGGAAAGAGCTTGAGATGAGACTAGGCCACCATAGGTTGGTTAAAGGTTAAAGGCCACCATAAATGATCAGCATCAAGAGAAGATTGAATCAGAGTCTCTTTACTGGCAAAATGTTCTGAAAAGGCTCATTGCCATTGTGAGAATGCTTGCTATGCAAAACCTAGCACTGCGTGGCACTTCAGATCAGCTGTATATGCCAAACAATGGAAACTTCCTTAAAATTGTGGAGCTGATGGCTGAGTTTGATGCTGTACTCCAGGAGCACCTAAGAAGAGTCAGCACCCAAGAAATGTACACACACCACTACCTTGGAAAAACAATTCAAAATGAGATCATACAGTTACTGGCAACAAAAGTCAAACAGAAGATTGTGGCAGATCTGAAGTCAGCAAGATATTACTCTGTTATTCTGGACTACCTACCTCACATCAGCCATACGGAACAATTGACTTTAATGGTGCGTTTTGTAACAACAACAGAACTCAGTGAAAATGTCCCTGCATTGGTGACTGTCAGAGAGCATTTTCTAGAATTTATGGACATTGATGATATTACAGGAGCTGGTATGACAAATGTGCTTCTTAAAAATCTGGAAGATACGGGAATTGCAATAGCTGACATGAGAGGTCTGGGCTACGATAATGGTGCCAACATGAGAGGAAAGAACAGAGGAGTGCAGACACGGATCTGAGAGTTAAACCCTCGAGCTTTTTTTGTCCCATGCAGTTCTCATTCATTGAACTTGGTGGTCAGTGATGCAGCATCAGCGTCTAGTGAGGCTACTGAATTTTTTAATGTAATTCAAAGCATCTGTGTATTTTTCTCTGCATCAACTCATCGATGGCAAATTTTGAAGCAACATCTGGGAACATCCTCTCTGACACTGAAACCTCTGAGTGCCACACGATGGGAAAGTCAAGTGGAGGTGATAAAGATTATAAAACACCAAATTGGGAAGGTAGATGATGATATAGTTGCCATTATGGAGGATAATGCTATGACAGGAACTGTTCATGGGAGAATAGTGGCAGAGGGAAATGGAATCACCAGAAACAGCCACACAGAAATTTGAAGTTATGTATTAGTGTTGTGGCATGACATACTGTTTGAAATAAATGTTGTAAGCAAGAGACTCCAAGGTGTTGACCTTGATATATCTGGAGCAATGGAACAACTGGACAAAGCAAAATCATACCTACAGTTTTATCGGTCAGATGAGGGATTTCAAAACATTCTGAAGAGTGCACAGAAGTTGGCAGAGGAACTTCACACTGAAGCTATTTTCCCACCCATTCAAAAATACAAGAGTCACCGAAGAAGAAGACATTTTGATTACGAGGCACGGGATAATCCCATAAGAGACCCCAAACAACAATTCAAAGTTGAATTCTTTAACCAGGTGCTAGATTGTGCAATACAGTCAGTTGAAGTATGTTTCATGCAGCTCAAGGAACACAGCAGTATATTTGGGATGTTGTATGATATTCCAAAACTCCTCACTATACCTGAAGAAGACCTACACCAGCAATGCAGGGCACTAGAGACAGTGTTGACACATTATGACATGCACGATATTGATGTGAGTGATTTAGGTGATGAACTGAAAGCCCTTTCAAGATACATTTCAGCAGGATCAACTCCAAAGGCTGTTCTGGAATGTATGTGCACAAATAAGATGACCACCCTCTTTCCAAATGCTTTTGTTGCTCTGCGCATACTTCTAACACTTCCTGTAACAACTACCAGTGGAGAACGCAGCTTCTCCAAGCTGAAGTTAATAAAAACACATCAACGCTCCACAATGACACAGGCGAGGCTGGTTGGCCTTGCAACCATCTCAACAGAGCATGAGCTGGCCCAGACTGTGGACCTTCAGGAAGCAGTTCAAATCTTTGCAACCAAGAAGGCACGGAAAGCACCTCTTTGATTATTCAAACAGCTAAAAATGCCAGTGTTTACTATGCAGATAAGAAAAGTTATATTTGCTGTTCAGGCGTTTGAAAGTTAAGTGTTACTTAAAATTTTTGAACAAGGCATTTGAAGTTGTTAGTTCTCCTTTATTGGGGTAGGTAGCAGAGCAGTACCAAGAGAGGAGTAGAAGAGGAAGAAGGCAGAATTGAGACCTTTCAAAGTTTTGGCCCAAGTGAGGCAGTATGGGTGTGTCATTTGAGCTCCCCGCCTCAGGTGCCAAAATGTTGTGGGCTGGCCCTGAACATCACATATCAAAATACACAATGTAAATATCCTTAAATCAACAAATCATACCTGTTTTTACTATTCATTCATTAGGCCATTTGTAATAAGCCTAATTCAAAAGTCTAAATCACTGGATTTTGACTCTAATAAGTTCTCAAGCAGCATTTTTCTTAGTTTGTGTATCTGTATATTTTTATTATTGATGGACATATATTTTTCATCTATGTGTGTATGGTGAAATTGACATTTACCAACATTTACTGATAAAAACATAACTCTTCCAAGAATAATTATATACTGAGAGAGGGAGAGTCAACAACTCTTGCAGGAGAACTCCTTATTGGCAGCACCATCCCTTACCACATCACAGTCACATTGCAAGAGTAAGTTCAGTTGGTTTGCTTTAGGAGAGGCTGCATTTAATATATTTCTCCATTTTAGGGGCAGAGTATCCTTAGAATTGCAGCCACAGTTTTCTACAGAGAAATGTGAAGGGATATATGAAATGAGAAGATCAAAGGAGAGACACATTTCCTAATTTCAGAGAGAACAACTGCTAAATAACAGCACTTCTGGGTGCCATCATGGCTCCCCTAATCATAAAGGTTTGCAAATGGCCAGGCAGCTGGTATGTGGTGACCACAGCTTATTACACTAATCACCAATGTCTTACTATCCCTTGCATACCCTCTGTCTGCTTGTTGTATCCGTCTGTTGTCATGTACTTCAATTGTTAACTCTTTGGGGCAGGCACTGTCTTTCCATTATGTGTGTCTACAGTGCACATCGCCGCCCCATCCAGACTGCAACCTGCAGGCGCTACCACAATAACAAACAAATAAGCATAACTATATGGCCACAGCTAAGTATTTTCTTCCTTGTTTCCCCCAGATCAACTTTTTTAACTGGCGAATAAGTTGATTTCAGAGATAAACAGAGTGTAGTCGGACAGAGAACTCCCTGTGCTCCAAACAGCTGTGGAGTTAGAGGTTAGCCTGGCAGTCAGCTCACCAGTTTTATATTAATCTAAATGACCATTTTAATACATTAATAACATAGGATATGGAAACATTAATTTAACATAAATGCTTATCACTGAATGCAGCAACAAAAAAACAAAGAGGTAACCAGCCTGATTCAATGAGGGATTACTGTATTGTCCTATGTCATAGAACTCTAGGGAGATGTGCGCTGCTGCTCAAAAGCGAATGAAAAGAAAAATCGGGTCATACTATAATCATAAAGAAGATAATAAAGAATTGTACAAAAGGGAACTGTTGATAACCCTTATGTCATCCAGTATTTGGAAAGGTATTTTTCAAGTCTACATAGAAAAGGGACTAAGTCTGAGTGTCTGGGGCCCTATCCAATGTCACTTGTATCAATGGTAAGCACAACATAGTCATTTCTTGATCACCAGTTCTGGCAAGAAAAACAGCAAAGAAATAAATGTCTCTGCTGTTTTTCTTTCTTTCTTGTAAAGTTTCCTTGAGAAAAGTATTCATTTACATTTTAAATAAATGTCTAGCATTTCTGCCAATAAATAACTCTATTACTTTCTTGCACAAGCGCTGCTGCCATTCTTCACTGGCCTTTTGCTCCTTCTTATTCTGCATATCGCTTTACATTATTATACAATTTCTGATTTTCATTCCCAGACATCAGCGTTCTGTGTAATTTTCCTTTCACTCTCAGCTTTTGCCTTTCTTATTATTGTACACGCTTTTTAATTCTTTAGTACTCACAATTGATAGTTTGTAATTGCAGTGCAGCCCTCTCTTCTTTGCTTTTGCTTACATTTTATACTTCCACATTCATCTGCATTGTCCTTATTTTACTATGTCTTTATTGCTTGATGGAATGCACAACCCCTGAGAATACATTAACTCATCTAACCCATCTCCTTTTTCTATCTCTTCCCTCTCCTGATTTATTCCATTCAGTTTCACCTAACCCTTCTATCGGTCTTTTTTTAGACTGTGGTTTTCTGAAATTCAACATTCTTATTTTTCCCTTTTTAATCTCAATTTAGTTCTAATTATAAATCTCAATTAAATTATGGTTCCTTCTGCTTAGGTGCTTTCTCACTGCTACAACTCTAACTACTTTCTTTTGTATTTAAAAAGTCACAATTTTTCATTTTTGGCTCTGCTGTGTAATAGCACATCAGAGCCTTCATTATGCTATCAGCAGAGCCATTGTGTATTGTTAAGATGCGATGTCCAAGGATGTTTTTTTTCCACAGTCTCAGAAATGTATTCCGTTACATATCTAAATCTAAGCAACATGGGCTAGATCTTGGCCCCCTGTTCCAACTGCTTTGCCCTGTTTTAACAGGCTTATGGGGGGTTCCCTTTGGCATATAGATTAGATGGTGCACTGTGGTTGGTTGTGAACTATTAACAAAAGAGATTTTACTGTGGCACTAAGAAGCCTGTTAATTGATATGGTGCCCAGGATATTATATATTTATTAAGCAGCGACAGCTCTTGAAGCTGTACAAGTCATATGAGTAATATTCTGCAAGATCAGGGTCTGAACAGACAGGCTTGTATTATAAAGTGATTCATTAATTATATTAAACATATATTAGAACATAGTAACAAAAAAGAGTGAGAAACTTTTAAAGTCTGTATGTAATGTGATTTCTCATTGCTCCATGTCCCACACTTTGAGCCTGATCCAAAGTCCAAATAAGTCAATGTAAACACTCCCATTGAGTTCAATGGGCGTTGTATCAGACCCTCTATAACTGTCTGCTGTAGACAGCACACTCCTCGGGGAAGGATCTATTGGGTTTAGTTGTCAGTAAAGCCTTGTGCACAGCAATGGTGACATGTAGATAATAAATAAAAGAAAAAAAGGGCTAAGCTGTAAAGAGTTGTGCCAGCTGAGGGGTTGAGACATGAGCTTTCAAGAGACAGGAAAAAAACCAGACTGGGTTTCTGGAGATACAGAGAATGAGAATAGGCTCTGAGATCAGATAAGAAGAGCTTTACATCATGAAACTCAAGGTCTAAAAGCATAGTTAAGGAGCTCAACCTACTATTTTCTATACTGCCAAAGGGGGTTGTATATCTTACTTTTCATGCTATAAGATGTAGAGGTTTGCACCTAGCACAATAGGTGGCTGTTGGGTTTTTTTTTTATTATTTTTTTTTTTAAATAATTTCTTGTAGATAAAATTTGCATTTAAAAAATCCAGATTGGTTTGTTCCTTCTGTGGAATGTTTTGGAAAAGTAATGACAGGTTTCAGAGTAGCAGCCGTGTTAGTCTGTATCCGCAAAAAGAACAGGAGTACTTGTGGCACCTTAGAGACTAACAAATTTATTAGAGCATAAGCTTTCATGAGCTACAGCCCACTTCTTTGGATGCATATAGAGTGGAACCCAAAGAAGTGGGCTGTAGCCCACGAAAGCTTATGCTCTAATAAATTTGTTAGTCTCTAAGGTGCCACAAGTACTCCTGTTCTTTTTTTGGAAAAGTAAAGTCATCGTAACTGCCCACCACACTCCAAACCTCTCTGGGTTCTCCAGTTCCTTGTTACAAATTGTAATAATTAGCATAATCCCTTGAAGGCATTGCACTGTCTTCTCCACCTGAATGTGCCATCTTGTTTTATCAGTGAACTTTCCTCTGTTATATTACAAAGAAGAGCCTTTGGCTACTTTCTAATTAGATGGAACCAGGTTGTGTAGTCTGGGCTGCACTCTATTGCCTGAAGCTAGAAAGTATAAAGTTCAGTGGGAGGTAAAAAACAAACCAAAAACTAGCAGCTCTAACCTTCTTAACCTTCTTTTAAAACCTTGAACTGTGACTGTGTATGATACTAATTTGAACACCAAAAAAAAAAAAAAAAGAACAGAACACCTAGACTCTCCCTTGGGGCACAATTTTTATCCTTTTGCTTTTTGATATCTATCCTGTGATCTGTAAACACTACAAATCTTCATCAAAATAGCCTAGTGATAGTGTGTACTGTTTCTTGCCCTAAAATGTCAGCTTCCAGCATTTGGACATGGGGAGACATTTGAATTGGTATCTGTATCTTAATGGACAATTTATGGAGCATGCTGATGAAAACAATGTGGCTCCCTGGAAAGATGGCTGTGAATAATTGGAAGAGTTCTGTACTTCTGGTTTGCAGCTGCAAAATCAGTTGCTGATGTGGTTTTACTTCAGTGTAAAGTTGCACTTCAGTCTTTGACATTGGTAAGTTACTGTGTTTCTAAGTATTATAAAGTGTGGCCAGCATTGTTATCTGTTTTTTGCTGCTTATAAAACACTTACAACTAGAAAATCCCTAATGGACTGAAGTGAGGCATCTTTCAGCAGTTTGGAATCTCTTTCCAGTTCATTTTCACAAACTGAGTACCAAGTTGACTCCGTTCCCAGGCTATAGAACATAGTGATAGATTTCAGTGTTACTCACTTGCCTGATCGTTTTGAGGTACAGAACATGTATAATGGGGAAGGAGAGGATTTTTTTTTGTACTTGTCCTTGAAAAACCAAGCACACAACAAACGACATGATTTGAAGACACAATTGTCAATGCTCAAAAATGTGTTACTGTCCCACCCTAAAAATTCTAGGCCAAGGGTCAGATCCTCAGCCAGCATAAATTGGTTTTGTTCTATGGAAGCCAGTGGAGCTCTGCTGATTCATACTAGCCGAGGATCCAACTCAACACATTTTCACAGTGCTGGTACACAGATGCTCCTGAAAGTGGTTTAGGTTCAGGGTGATCCTTGGTCTGAGTGCTTTACATGCTGTCTCCTCTACCATGCTCATTCATAAGCTCTCACTATTGGCTCTAGTAATGGATATCATATAGCAGTGCTTCTCAACAAATGGTCTGTAGACCAGTGCTGGTCCCTGAGATCTCCTTGACACAGTTTAGGAAGGCAGCAAGCTGGTCCCTAGTATCAACAAGGTTGAGAAAAACTGTCATATATCATAGGCTCAGATCATGCCCCAATGATCTATCTGTGCAGATCTCCCCTTGCCTGGGTGGCAAAGGGTCACTGTCTCCATTTTCCTAACTTCCTGTCCTTGACCTGTACTTTGGGAGGGGGCATGGCAGTACATAGAAGAAAGCCCAAATTAAGTCCCATCATCATCCAAAGGGAAAATCTGCTCAAAAGGTAATACAGGTCTATGGAACCTCTCCACACTTCGGAACCACCTCAAGAGACTCCAGGACAATAACCAGCTAGGGAATTGGAGGCTGTGGTGATGGAGGAGAGGGAAAGTTGCAGGAGGGGCAAGAGTTAGTGCAGAGCCACGAAATCTCTGTGAAGAGCCCTGTCATCTGGTAGATCTATCAGGGTCTACAAATCTATGATCCAAACATGCATGCATATTATGTGGGTAGTAAACCCCTGCTAGAATGACTGTGACAGGGACTTTTCTGAGTTTTCCTCCCTCCCGGTCTTGATGTATGGGCTGCTCTGATCCATAGCTAATTCTAAGTCAGATATTATATTTGATCACATTATTATACACAGGAAGCCAACATGTTATTTGATAAGTGCTACCAGTTTAACATCAATGCCTTATATTTATCATGTTAATGAATAAATGTCTCACAAAAGTAATAATGGTCAAGATTTGTGTCTAATGTGGTCAATAGATGAAATTATTATAAATTGGGTGCATAACCAGTTGAAAATGGTACTCATAGCAAGCTAAAGCAGGAAGGATGGGACAATGGCTAGGGCCCTCATCTAGGATGTAGGAGACCTGAGTTCAGTCTTCTGCTCTTCCATGGATTTCCTGTCTGAGTTTGGGCACATAGCCTCTCTGTGCTTTAGTTCCCCATCTGCAAAATGAGGACAATAATGCTCCCCTACCTCACAGGGGTTGTGACATAAATATCTTCAAAAGATTATGAAGCGGTTTGAGTTCTATTGATGAAAGCACTATATAAATAAAAATAACAGGAGTACTTGTGGCACCTTAGAGACTAACAAATTTATTAGAGCATAAGCTTTCGTGGGCTACAACCCACTTCTTCGGATGCATATATGCATCCGAAGAAGTGGGTTGTAGCCCACGAAAGCTTATGCTCTAATAAATTTGTTAGTCTCTAAGGTGCCACAAGTACTCCTGTTATTTTTGCGGATACAGACTAACACGGCTGCTACTCTGAAACCTGTCACTATATAAATGTGACACACTAGCGTACAGTCCAGACTAATGAGTAGCTCTGTCACCCCTGCCCTGTAACCTGGGATGCCATTTACAATGCTTTGCTGCTGTAGTCTCCAAGCTGGACTGCTCACAAATAGCCTCCAGCATGTAAGTCGCTCCCAGCAATGTCTCTGTGTATGCTGCAGCCAGCAAGCCAAAGTTTGGCTCTTACCAGCCTAAAAATCACTATAGGTTGACCTCCAATGCATCCTAGTCCCAGATTTTCTGTGTATGGGACACAGAAATATGTGTCCCATACTGCCCAGCCCTTTCCTAGACATTACAAATATAAGTCCAGTATTCCTTTAAGGGAATAATATGCATGCAACTTGTTACCTCAAATGGAGTTACCCAGACACTTCAACTTGAACATACTGGATTAGATAAAACAATAAAACAAGTTTATTAACTACAAATAGTTCGATTTTAAGTGAGTACAAGCAATGAGGCATAAAAGTCAGAAATGGTTACAAGAAAAATAAAGATAAAATGCTTTCTGATGCCTAACTTAACAAACTACATTAGATTCAAAGCAAAGGTTCTTAACACATGCTTTCAGCGGTCTTACTGACCAAACTCCTTAGGTCAGGACTCCTCCCCCAGAATCCAACGACTACTTCCTTTGTCTCTTCATGTGCAGTGAATGCAGTGGGCAGGGAGCGAGAGAGGCCTGCATAGGGGTGTTTGTCCCTCCTTTTTACAGTTTCAGTTCCCCTCTTGAAAAATATTTTCAGCTGAGAAACGTGTCAAAGAATCTATGTGGAAGGATACTTCCTGCTGATTGTTTCATCTGTTTAAACTTCCTTTGTTTTTCTTCCTGCTTGATGACTCTGTTTACTGCTTAAATGTTTATTAAGCAGAGCACACATTCCTTTGTTTAGGACATACCTATTTGGGCAGGGCTGTCGGGTTTGGAACATGTATTAATAACACCATACAGGGTAATCTTATAACTTCACATGCAGTGTTGCCACACATATTTTACCAGGACAATACTGACCAGCAAATGATGAATTTTCAAATGATAACTTACAAGGCATACTTTGTACAAAGATTATTACAATAGTGTGTAAGGTCTGAATATAGGGGCATATTCCATCACAATAAGAAAGAGGCATTATTATCAGCAGTGGTTTGCTGTCAGATTGGGGTGACATATCAAGTGAGGTCCCATAGGAATCTGTCCTGGGTATGATACTATTCCATATTTTTATTAACAACTTGGATGATGGAGTAGAGAGTCCGCTTATAACATTTGCTGATGACACCAAGCTGGCAGGGGTTGCAAGTACTCTGGCCCAATGATTAGAACTCAAAGTGATCTTGATAAATTGGAGAATTGGTCTGAAATCAATAAGATGAAATTCAGTGAAGTCAAGTGCAAAATAATACACTTAGGAAGAAAAAGTCAAATACACAAATCCTGTAAGAAAAGATCTGGCAGTTACAGTGGATCACAAATTGAGGATAAGCCAGCTCTTGCAAATAAGGCAAGTGTCATTCTGGGATGTATTAACAGCAATTGTATGTAAGACATGGGAGACAATTGTTCCACTCTACTTGGTGCTGGTGAGGCCTCATCTAAATACTTTGTCCATTTTGGGTGCCACACTTTAAGAAAGATGTGGACAAATTGGAGAGAGTCCAGAGGAGAGCAAGAACAATGATAAAAGGTTTAAAAAACCTGACCTTTCAACTGAGGTTGAAAGAATTTGGCATGTTTATTCTAGAGAAGAGAATACTGAGGGAGGACATAACAGTCTTAAAATATGTAAAAGGACATTATATGATTGTGGTGACCAATGTTGCCCATGTCCACCAAGGGTAGGCCAAGAAGTAATTGGCTTAGATTTCAGCAAGACAGATTCAGGTTAGATATTAGAAAAAAACTTTCTAACTGTAAAGATTCAACTGGAACAAGTTATTTAGGGAGGTTGTGAAATCCCTATCATTTGAGGTTTTTAGGAATAAGCTAGACAAACATCTATCAGGGATGGTCTAGGTTTACTTAGTCCTGCCTCAATGCAGGAGGAGGAACTATGTGATTTCTTGAGGTCCCTGTCAGTCCTGTGTTTCTATGATTTCTATGTCACCTTTTTATCCAAGGATCTCAAGGCTCATGAACTAATATTAATATCTGAGGAGCATAACATTAGGTTTTACAATCAATATTTAGTGATGATTGCAGTGAGCGTGTGTCTTGAAATGCCATTACTGATCACTTGATCAGAAAAGAAAAAAGGATGGGTAAAAAGCTCATAATATGCCAATTAAAGGGGCTTATCCTGGTCACATTATCAAGGCATTTATTTCACTAGAAGTCTCACCATGAAAGTTTCCATTTTAAGACAATTTTGTTCTCATTACTAGGCTCTTAAGTATTCACATATAGATTTCTGGGGTACATGGCATTTTTTTCCAATGCATAAACACTGGTATCTATTGTCACCGAGGTGGACTCTTCGTAAATACTTTAAACTATTTTGCACTACAATAACCTTTCCTCAGGAAGATCTGTGCTGAAACCTGCAAGAGACATTAATCCCTTTTAAATGGTGATAATCACACCCAAACTACTTATTCTAAGAGACCATGTGAAAAATACCAAAGCATTCTACCCTACTAAAACCATAATGGGAAGAGTCCATTTTTGGCATACCAATTTTTGTGTGTCTTACCTTAGTCTATAGAAATACTCGAAGTCCTATTAGAGTGCCAGTAACTGTGTAAAAGAGGCTGTTTTCCCTCCCTATTTCATAGGAATACCACTGATACCAGATTGCTTCCCATAAAAGCTAACTTAAGTAAACTTATTTTACTGTCTGAAAATCTAGTCATGGCAAAAGGTAATAAGAAAATGGACCTGATGTTTTATATCTGAGACAGGATTGTCCATAAGTAGCCCAAAAATTAACAAAAATTGTGTGAAATGTTTATGTAATCCACAATAGGAGAGAATGGATCTTTGATCCCCGTTAGTGGCTTATCCTTAATTCAAGCAGTAGAGGCTCATGCTTTTGCCTCTGATGATCTTGGATTCAAACCCCACTGTCAGCCCAAATGGGCTTTGTCACAAAAATGGCATTCAACGTGGGTCTTGCACTGGTTTAGTCCTCTTATGCTTCGGACAGACTTCTCTTAATGAAGGAAGGCTATAACCTACATGAGATGAGTGATGGTCAGGATCTGTCCTTCTCTAATCGTAGGTCTACATAAAAGATTTATGAGTCTGCTACGGCTCCAAACAAGTGTATCTAGTGCTTTAATGCAAGTGGTAGAGATATGTCCTTTAAAATCTGAAGCTCCCATCTTCAAACCGCACTGTTAGCCTGAGTGTGGGTCAGTAATACTTACTAAACGGTTAACATCATCTTTGTGTAAAAGGCAGAGGTTCTTTTTGCTTGTGCTGAGTGTCAGAACTTTCTTTGGTCTGGCTGGAGAAAAAGGGAAACTCCACTACATCTCCTACTCCCGACTGAAAAATGAATTTGAGTGATAACTTTAACCCACACAGTGGGATGGGTTAGTGTGCCCTGGGGACTTTTAAATATCATGGCTAACCCCAGCTTTCATATTAAAAAAACTACTTCCTATCCCTTTTCATTGTGGAGACAACGTTTCAAATATAACTGAATTAAAAGGGTTGAAAGTTTGTCAGTAATTTTTTTTAATCAAGAGATCAAAAGCTTTTTCAGTCCCCAAAAAATCACCCCCCATAGATTCCAACTGTTTACCCATGTTGGTTAACTCTGGTTAGCAAATATAAACACATACCCAAAAGCCTATATCCTGAACATATATAGACCTCATTTCATGCATAAAACTCCCTTAATAATGGGAATTCTCTATAGGAATCCTAAGAATTCTGTATCATTCAGACACTTTTCACCTGTCTCTTTGGGGGTACAAACTGTACTGTTGGTGTCAATGGAGTTTCTGTAGATAGAACAAAGACTGTATATGGTCCTGAATTAACAACTACAAAGTTTTTTTAGACTTTGTGTTTTGGAATGATGGAGAATTATACTGGTTAGTTGTGTAGCTATACTCACTGCAAAGCAGAACAGTTAAGAGCTTGGTTTTTCATCTTAATTTTGTTTTATATTTCATTGAATGCAGTTACGAATACACAATGGGTCAAATTCTCAACTCGTGAATCGGCACAGCTCAACAGAGGTCAATGGCACTCCACTTATGCAACTAAGTATTTTATAAAACTCCATGTAATAATAATTCTCAGCACTTTTAGCATCTTTCATCTGAGAATCTTAATGAACTTTACAAAAGATTGGTTACTATTCTTATTTAACAGATGAGGAGACAGCCACAGAGAGGTTAAGGCACCGATCCTGCAAATACACACACGCACATGCTTGATTTTACTTGACTAGTTCTATTTAAATCACTTAGAATATTCACATGGGTGAAGACAAGCACATGCATAAGTGTTTGCAGGATCAGAGTCTAAGTGACTTGTCCAAGGTCACACCGCAACCCCGTCACAAAAATGGAACCACAAATAAGTCTCTGGCATAATCTAGGTTCCTTGCTCTACTCTCTAGACATACTACCTCCTATTATATAAATATGCAGAGCAAACAAAACTGTTGTTTTCCATTTTCAGGGAACATATAACTGGCTTTATTTAAATGTATTTGGGGCTGAAATACAGAGAAAAAGTGGGACTTGAATTTTTTTAATGCAATTTTTTTTATAAGCTGAAATGCTATTTTAGGTTAAATAAATGGGGGGGGGGAAAGACATTACTACCACTTCTTTTTCCATTCCTTACAGCACAAAAAGCATGTTCTCTAAAATGGAAACTTGCAGGCTGTTTTGTTAATATTTTTCCTTTAAAGGAGGATTTTTTAACATTTGCAATTTGACTATTGCACATAAGAATTAACTTGATCCTAATGCTTTTATGTCTTAACACTTTAATGGGTCCATACCATGGATTAACATGATATCATAGATCATTAAGGTCTATCAGGTATTTAATGTGTGGTTCTAAATTGTTTAAATACTATTATAAAGACTTCTCCCAACTAAAATCCCACAAAGGGAATTAAACCATTATAACTACATTAAAGTAACAGCAAGGATCTGACTTACTGTAGATCAACAAAAGAAAGAACTTTTAAAATAAGTCTTAAGTATTATAGTGCATGTGATGTGGAGACTGCTGTGGGTCTTCTACAATAGAAAAAATGGAACTGGTGATGGATAGAGGACAAAAGTTCATCCTTAAATCAAAATTGCCTTTTTCTGGGGGCCAAATCAGATCTTTTACTGTTATTTACTCTCTTTCATTACATTATCCATTGAAATAAATAGATCATTAGACTGTACCTGATGCACAATTCCAAACATGTACAGCCTGATTCTTATTTACATTAATCCCACTTTATACCACCCTGGGCTTAATATAGTGTTAAAGTGGCCTTAATGTGGGAGTAAGTTAGTCCAAGGCAACTGAGACAGTGTGAATAAGAATCAGGTCCACATTACCCGCTACAGTCAATCATACTCATGTCATTTAATTCTGTATTTGCCCAGAAGAATCCCAAACCTGCAAACACTTATGCAGTCCCATAACTTCAGGTCAGTGGAACTGTTTATATGCATAAAATTCCTTTGCAGGATTGAGCCCTAAAGCATGTGTTGATAGATATAAAAATACCCAATTTAAATCACGTTTCTTGATTGGTTTTGGTCTAGTTTTGCACAGATATAGCCCAGTCTAGCAACGCTAGCATTAAAATTAGAGACAGGTCTGGACCATAGAGTTCAGATCTGATCCCCAAATGTTTGAAGGGTCTCAGATCAGTTTCATTTTACATAGATAAGCTTCAGCAGGGAAGTTGGGATCCATTTCTAAACATTGTCAAAATTTGAGTGGAGTTGTATCCAAATGTTCCATTTTGGACCTGTCTATATTTGGAAAGTTCAGGCCAGATCCTGAATTGATGTAAATCAAACTGGTGACATTGATTTCAGTGAAAGTATGCCTAATTACACAGCTGAGGAATTGGATCATTATTTCTAATTAGAAAAATAATGGGCAACAACACATTTATTATCATCTCTGCTGTACAGATTTATTTTTAGTTTTCTTCTTAAGGCAAAATTCCAGTGTCCTTTATTTATGACTTGGCTGATGAAATCTGGTGGTGCAAAATGAATGATAGCTACATTGAATATAGAAAAAATGCTGTAACAAATCTTGTCAGCAGATAATTCATCATATGTACTGTAATTGTGCTACTGAAAACACAGGTATATTAAGCGGAATCTGGTATGTATGCAAATGTACAATTAAAAACAAATGAGATTTTAGTGCAATACTGCATAAATAGTATATGTTCTATTATAAATGGAAATGCACATGTGGTTATCATAAACAAAAACAAACAAATAAACAAAACACCTCTGTACAAAGGTACCATGGCATCTCCTTATGTGTATAAGAAACTACTGTAGTATTGGAGTTAGCTGGGGTGTTAAAGTTTTTAATAGAATTCATCCTGTATTTTTAAGAGTATGGAGGTTATGTATTAATGTTGGTACTCTATAGAAAACTGTAATTGTACATAGCTGTTTATGTAAGCATGAGCGCCATTTGTTTTGTGATGAGGCTGGAAGGAAAGTTATGATGCTTCCAAGACTTGGACAACTTTTCACAAAAGGGCAGCTAACCTCATCTCCCATTTTATCCTTTTGCCCTCTTAAAATGACTTTTGAAAAGAAAAATGCGGTCTTATAAACTGAACATAGGACAGGGCATCAGAAGCTCCTGAATGCTACTCCTTTCTCTAGCACTGACACTCTCTGGCCTTGAGCAAATCATTTAGCCCCTCTGCCTTCATTTTTTTATCTGTAAAATGAAGTTATGGAGCCACCTCACAGGAATACATTGATTAATGTTTATAATTCATATCTGTTTGTGAGAACATGCTATTTTTATGGAAAGAGTCATAAAAGTTAATAAAGAGAAAATCTAGATCACTAAATTGATTTTTTTTCTTTATGTTTTAGGGGTCTTTTAGTGGCAGGAAGGCTGAAAGAAAATATCAGAGTTGTTAATACTGCCAGCTAAATTAAAATCTCCTTCGGTTCAAGTGGAGATTCTCTTTGATCCGAGTGTCCAGGTATCAGTTGAAAGAGATTACACTTGTTTCTGAATCTGTTACACTATCCATCTGTACAGACAGATACATGAGTGTCTGATTCTTCTCTATGGGCATTAAACCTCTGTAAATCCACTGAAGTAGTTTTGAAGTCAGTGGAGTTACAGAAGAGTAATTGGCTCTTAATTTACGCCACTGTGAGAGGAGAATCAGCCTGCAGCACTCTCTTCTTAGAATCAGGTATAAATCAGTATGGAGATAACGAGGTTAGTTCAATCAGGGAGGGTGAGGTGCTCTGCTAGCAGTTGAGGTGTGAACACCAAGGGAGGAGAAACTGCTTCTGTAGTTGGCTAGCCATTCACGGTCTTTGTTTAATCCTGATCTGATGGTGTCAAATTTGCAAATGAACTGGAGCTCAGCAGTTTCTCTTTGGAGTCTGGTCCTGAAGTTTTTTTGCTGTAAGATGGCTACCTTTACATCTGCTATTGTGTGGCCAGGGAGGTTGAAGTGTTCTCCTACAGGTTTTTGTATATTGCCATTCCTGATATCTGACTTGTGTCCATTTATCCTCTTGCGTAGTGACTGTCCAGTTTGGCCAATGTACATAGCAGAGGGGCATTGCTGGCATATGATTGCATATATAACATTGGTGGACGTGCAGGTGAATGAGCCGGTGATGTTGTAGCTGATCTAGTTAGGTCCTGTGATGGTGTTGCTAGTGTAGATATGTGGGCAGAGTTGGCATACCTGCCTCTGGAGATTTCCATTACTTGCATCTGAAGAAGTGAGGTTCTTACCCACGAAAGCTTATGCTCCCAATACTTCTGTTAGTCTTAAAGGTGCCACAGGACCCTCTGTTGCTTTTTACAGATTCAGACTAACACGGCTACCCCTTTGATACTCTTCTTAGAATCTTATTCATCTCAGACATGCTCTTTTGTAATCACTTCTTTTGTAATGGATCATTTATCATATTTTTCTACCTTCTTTAGTAACTTTGCCACTTTTTTCAGTATCCATTACTATACAATGGCCTTCTCTATAGAGCTCTGACATATGTGACTAAATCCATCCACCAATGGTACCTTTGAAAGGTACTTCTGAATGATAACAAAGCATCTATCACTTGGTTGAATTATTATTTATTATTTCTTTTGCAGTAGCACTTCAGAACCCTGATCAGGGTACTGCACAAACACATAACACAAAGAATGTCCCTGCACCAAAAATGCTAAGCACCTCATATTCTAAGAGTTGACTGTTACTTTCATGCAGATAGATGTTGAGTACCTTGTATATACACTGTGAATGCAATCTCTTGTCACTGTTTTGTGTGTGTGTGTGTGTGTCTTCAGAAGTGAAAAGAGTGGTTCAGAGTAAGGTGAAGGGTCTGTAGACACATGAACCAAGAGTGGTTTGAAGATTATTTTTTTCACAAATATTATTGAGAAATAAATGGCTACATATAAACACAAACACAAGAGGATTTTAACACATGGAACAATTTTTTTTATTTTGGTCACCATTTAGCCTATCATGAATTGGACAATAGATGACAGAAAAACATGCTACAGGGATCATCCTTTTGTACATCTCTCCTAAAATGTCTAAGTGTAATGAAAGATATGAAAGTTCCTGTTTCATTGTGCTCAGAAGTTCCAAAATGGCATGGATCAGAGAGAACTTGTGTATAACTACCACTCTTGTAAACAAAAAATCTTCCAGGTCTGTTAGCAGAAATGGAGGGGGGGGGGGAGTATGGAAAAAATAATTACTCTGTTTCCCTTTTCATTTTCTTTTCTGTCCTGCCCAATTACCATTATGGGTGTAATGATTTTCCTGTTTCTTTTGGTAATGAGATGCAGTGGTGCACCATTAGGAGCTAGTAGATACATTCATAGATTCCAAGGCCAGAAGAGACCATTGTGATCATCTAGTCTGACATCCTGTATAACACAGGCTATAGAACTTCCCCAGAGCACATCTTTTAGAAAAACGTCCAATCTTGATTGAAAAATTGTCGTTGATGGAGAATCTACCACAAATCCATGTAAATTATTCCAATGATTAATTACTCTCACTGTTAAAAATGTGTGCCTTATTTCCATTCTGTATTGGTCTAGTTTCAATGTCCGGCCATTGGATCGTGTTATACATCTTTCTCTACTAGATTGAAGAGCCCATTATTAAGTATTTGTTCCCCCTATTAGTACTTTTAGACTGTAATCAATTCCTCCCCTTAACTTTTCTTTAAGCTAAGTAGATTGATCTCCTTGAGTCCACTGAGAAAGGGGAAGAGCATATTTGGATACAGACCAAAATCCACTGGTAAGTCAAGAACGTGGAGACCTGGGAGAAGGTTTGGAATTTGGGGGGAGCAAGGGCTGTCATAGCCAGGATAAAGGAGAGACAAGACAGAACTGGGACAGAGGGAAACCAAATCAGTATCTTAGATGTTTGTATACTAATGCAAGAAGTATGGGGAATAAGCAGGAAGAACTCAAAATGGTAGTAAATAAACACAATTATGACATAGTTGGCATCACAGAGACCTGGTGGGATAATACGCATGACTGGAATATTGGTATAGAAGGGTACAGCTTGCTCAGGAAGGACAGGCAGGGGAAAAAGGGAGGAGGTGTTGCCTTATATATTAAAAATGTATACACTTGGACTGAGGTTGAGATGAAAATAGGAGACATACTTGTTGAAAGTCTCTGGGTAAGGATAAAAGGGGTAAAAAAACAAGGGTGATGTCATGATAGGGGGTCTACTACAGACCACCTAACTAGGAAGAAGAGGTGAATGAGGCTATTTTTAAACAACTAACAAAATCATCCAAAGCACCGGACTTGGTGGTGATGGGAGACTTCAACTACCCAGACATTTGTTGGGAAAATAACACAGCAGGGCACAGATTATCCAATAAGTTCTTGAAATGTATTGGAGACAATTTTTTATTTCAGAAGGTGGAGAAAGCTATTAGGGGAGAGGCTGTTCTAGATTTGATTTTGACAAATAGGGAGGAACTGGTTGAGAATCTGAAAACGAAAGGCAGCTTGGGTGAAGTGGAGAAATGGCGTGAAGTAAATAGGGTGAAATTCAATAAGGACAAATGCAAAGTACTCCATTTAGGAAGGAACAATCAGTTGCACACATACAAAATGGGAAATGACTGCATAGGAAGGAGTACTGTGGAAAGGAATGAGGGGGGTCATAGTGGACCACAAGCTAAATATGAGTCAACAGTGTAATGCTGTTGCAAAAAAGCGAACATCCTTCTGGGATGTATTAGCAGGAGTGTTGTAAGCAAGACACGAGAAGTAATTCTTCCGCTCTACTCCGCACTGATTAGGCGTCAGCTGGAGTATTGTGTCCAGTTATGGGCACCACATTCCAGGAAGGATGTGGACAAATTGGAGAGAGTCCAGAGAAGAGCAACACAAATGATTAAAGGTCTAGAAAACGTGACCTATGATGGAAGATTGAATAAATTGGGTTTATTATACTGGAAAATAGAAGACTGAGAGGGGACATGCTAAACATTTTCAAGTATGTAAAAGGTTGTTACAATGAGGAGGAAGAAAAATTGTTTTTCTTAACCTCTGAGGATAGAGCAAGAAGCAATGGGCTTAAATTGCAGCAAGGGCAGTTTAGGTTGGACATTAGGAAAATCTTCCTAACTGTCAGAGTGGTTAAGCACTGGAATAAATTGCCTAGGGAGGTTGTGGAATCTCCATCATTGGGGATTTTTAAGAGCAGGTTAGACAAACACCTGTCAGGGATGGTCTAGATAATACTTAGTCCTGCCACGAGTGCAGGGGACTGGACTAGATGACCTCTCTAGGTCCCTTCCAGTTCTATGATTCTAATCCTTTAATCTTTCTCATGTCTCTTCTCTGAACCTTCTCCAATTTATCAACATCCTCTTGAACTCTGAACACCAGACCTGGACACAATATTCCAGCAATCACACCAGTGCCAAATACAGAGGCAAAATAACATCTGTGCTCCTACTTGAGATTCTCCTGTTTATGCATCCAAGGATTGCATTAACCATGTTGACACATTTGTCACATTGGGGGCTTGTGTTCAGCCGATTATCCACCACAATACAGAAATCTTTTTCAGAGTCACTGCTTCCCAGGATAGAGTTCCCCATCTTGCAAATATGTCCTACATTCTTTGTTCCTAGATGTATACGTTTATGTTTAGTCATATTAAAATACTGATTTGCTTGTGCCCAGTTTACCAAGCAATTCAGATTGCCTTGTCTCAGTGATTTGTCCTCTTCATTATTTATCACTCCCCCAAGTTTTTGGGTCATCTGCAAACTTTATCAGTGGTGATTTTATGTTTTCTTCAACATCATTAATAAAAATGTTAAATAGCATAGGGCTAAAAACCAGTCCCTGGAAGACCCCACTAGAAACACATCTGTTCAATGATGACTCCCTATTTACAATTACATTTTGAAATCTATCCGTTAGCCAGCTTTGAATCCATTTAATATGTGCCATGATAATTGTAGCGTTTATGGAGAATTCATTCTATGATCCATTCTGGGTAGATGCCAGCCCTGTTGGATCAGAAGCAATCTTCACACAGGTTGACCAGTGTGGTCAAAGATACGCCATTGCCTATCCCAGCAAGGCTCTTTCGCCTACTGAACAATGATACTTTCAGACAGACGTTCTTGCTGTAGCATGGGGATGTTCCCATTTTCATTTATACATTTATGGATGTCATTTCGCAATTCTGACTGATCACAAACCTCTTGAACCCATGTTCAACAATCCCTCTTTTGCCCACCAGCTCTCATTGAGCAGTGGATGTTCAGACTACATGATTTTGACTACAAAATTGTGTATTGGCCTGGAAAGGATAATCCTTCTGACCGCTTTTCCAGGCACCCTATTCCCAAAACAGCTAAGAGTCACAACACTACCATGAAAGCAGAGGCACATGTAAACTTAGTCCTCTCCCAAATCATTTCTATAGCTCTCTCATTACAACAAATACAAACAGCTGAAAAGTCTGACACATGTCTCCAAAAGGTCATCAAAACCATTTGCAGTGGTAAATGGAAAGAACTTCTGTATAGCCTACAACATCTGACTCCTGAAACACAAGCTGTTCTATGATTGTTTACCCATGTTAAAGGTGAACTTACCATCATGGACGATGACCCCCTACTCCGAAATACAAGACTTGTTATTCCATGTTTGTGCTGGGTTCACATGATTGATTTGGTTCACAAAGGTCATGAGGGACTGGTAAAAACAAACTCCCTGCTCAGAGAAAAAGTCTTGTTCCCTGGAATTGATGGACTAATTGAAATTTGCATTATGCCAGGCAGCAGATCTGGAAAATCACACTCATAGACTCATTGACTTTAAGGTCAGAATGGACCATTATGATCATCTAGTCTGACCTCCTGCACAACACAGGCCATAGAATCTCACCCCCCCCACTCCTGTAACAAACCCCTAACCTATGTCTGAGTTATTGAAGTCCTTAAATCGTGGTTTAAAGACCTCAAGGTGCAGAGAATCCTTCAGCAAGTGACCCGTGCCCCACGCTGCAGAGGAAGGCGAAAAAACTCCAGGGTCTCTGCCAATCTGCCCTGGAGGAAAATTCCTTCCCAACCCCAAATATGGCGATCAGCTAAACCGTGAGCATGTGGGCAAGACTCACCAGCCAGCTCCCAGGAAAGAATTATCTGTAATAACTCAGATCCCACCCCATCTAACATCCCATCACAGGCCATTGGGCATATTTACTGCTAATAATCAAAGATCAATTAATTGCCAGAATTAGGCTATCCCATCATACCATCCCCTCCATAAACTTATCAAGCTTAGTTTTGAAGCCAGATATGTCTTTTGGCCCAACTACTTCCCTTGGAAGGCTGTTCCAGAACTTCACTCCTTTAATGGTTAGAAACCTTCATCTAATTTCAAGACTAAACTTCCTAATGTCCAGTTTATATCCATTTGTTCTTGTGTCCACATTGGTACTGAGCTTAAATAATTCCTCTCCCTCCCTGATATTTATCCCTCTGACATAGTTATAAAGAGCAATCGTATCTCCCCTCAGCCTTCTTTTGGTTAGGCTAAACAAGCCAAGCTCTTTGAGTCTGTTTTCATAAGACAGGTTTTCCATTCCTCGGATCATCCTAGTAGCCCTTCTCTGTATCTGTTCCAGTTTGAATTCATCCTTCTTAAACATGGGAGACCAGAACTGCACACAATATTCCAGATGAGGTCTCACCAGTGCCTTGTATAATGGTACTAACACCTCCTTATCTTTACTGGAAATATCTTGCCTGATGCATCCCAAGACCACATTAGTTTTTTTTAACGGCCATATCACATTGGCGGCTCATAGTCATCCTTCTCCTCCTCTGTTACTTCATAGAATCATAGAATATCAGGGTTGGAAGGGACCTCAGGAGGTCATCTAGTCCAACCCCCTGCTCAAAGCAGGACCAATCCCCAACTAAATCATCCCAGCCAGGGCTTTGTCAAGCCTGACCGTAAAAACCTCTAAGGACCACCGCTGCCACCATGTCAAGGCTGTATCCCCACTTTGAACTTTAGGGTACAAATGTAGGGGCCTGCATGAGGACTTCTAAGCTTAACTACCAGCTTAGTTCTGGTCCGCTGCCACCATTCCCTACCCTGGGAAGTTTTTAGAAACTCTCTCACCAATTCCCTGGTGAATACAGATCCAAACTCCTTGGATCTTAAACAAGGAGAAATTGACCCTTCCCCCCTCCTTCCTTTCACCAACTCCTGGTGAATACAGATCCAAACCCCCTTGGATCTTAAACAAGGAGAAATTGACCCTTCCCCCCTCCTTCCTTTCACCAACTCCTGGTGAATACAGATCCAAACCCCCTTGGATCTTAAAACAAGGAGAAATCAATCAGGTTCTTAAAAAGAAGGCTTTTAATTAAAGAAAAAGGTAAAAATCATCTCTGTAAAATCAGTATGGAAAATAACTTTACAGGGTAATCAAACTTAAAGAGCTCAAAGGACCCCCCTCTGTCTTAGGTTCAAAGTATAGCAAACAAAGATAAACACTCTAGTAAAAGGTACATTTACAAGTTGAGAAAACAAAGTAAATCTAAGACGCCTTGCCTGGCTTTTACTTACAATTTTGAAAATAAGAGAGACTTGTTTAGAAAGATGGGGAGAACCTGGATTGATGTCTGGTCCCTCTCAGTCCCAAGAGCGAACAACCCCTTAAAACAAAGAGCACACACAAAAGCCTTTCCCCCCCCCCCCAAGATTTGAAAGTATCTTGTCCCCTTATTGGTCTTTTGGGTCAGGTGTCAGCCAGGTTACCCGAGCTTCTTAACCCTTTACAGGTAAAAGGATTTTGGAGTCTCTGGCCAGGAGGGATTTTAGTACTGTACACAGGAGAGCTGTTACCTTTCCCTTTATAGTTATGACAGAAGGAGATTCCACCACTTCCCTAGGTAACCCATTCCAGTGCTTCACCACCCTCCTAGTGAAAAAGTTTTTCCTAATATCCAACCTAGACCTCCCCCACTGCAACTTGAGACCATTACTCCTTGTTCTGTCATCTGGTACCACTGAGAACAGTCTAGATCCATCCTCTTTGGAACCCCCTTTCAGGTAGTTGAAAGCAGCTATCAAATCCCCCCTCATTTTTCTCTTCTGCAGACTAAACAATCCCAGTTCCCTCAGCCTCTCCTCATAAGTCATGTGCTCCAGCCCCCTAATCATTTTTGTTGCCCTCCGCTGGACTCTTTCCAATTTTTCCACATCCTTCTTGTAGTGTGGGGCCCAAAACTGGACACAGTACTCCAAATGAGGCCTCACCAATGTCAAATAGAGGGGAACGATCACGTCCCTCGATCTACTGGCAATGCCCCTACTTATACAGCCCAAAATGCCGTTAGCCTTCTTGGCAACAAGGGCACACTGTTGACTCATATCCAGCTTCTAGTCCCTAGTCTGTAACAGTGAATGGGATTCTTCTGTCCTAAGTGCAGGACTCTGCATTTGTCCTTGTTGAACCTCATCAGATTTCTTTTGGCCCAATCCTCTAATTTGTCTAGGTCCCTCTGTATCCTATCCCTACCCTCCAGCGTATCTACCACTCCTCCCAGTTTAGTGTCATCTGCAAACTTGTTGAGAGGGCAGTCCACACCATCCTCCAGATCATTAATGAAGATATTGAACAAAACCGGCCCCAGGACCGACCCTTGGGGCACTCTGCTTGAAACCGGCTGCCAACTAGACATGGTCATTTGTCCAATCTTCCACTTCTTGTAAGCTTCTTTTTTGCATTTAAGATTAGCAAGGATTTCACTGTTAAGCCAAGCTGGTCGCCTGCCATATCTACTATTCTTTCTACTTCCAACTGATGCATCCCCAATTTATAACAAAAATTCTTGTTATTAATCCCTAAATGCATGACCTTGCACTTTTCACTATTAAATTTCATCCTATTACTATTACTCCAGTTTACAAGGTCATCCAGATCTTCCTGTATGATATCCTGGTCCTTCTCTGTATTAGCAATACCTCCCAGCTTTGTGTCATCCACAAACTTTATTAGCACATTCCCACTTTTTGTGCCAAGGTCAGTAATAAAAAGATTAAACAAGATTGGTCCCAAAACCGATCCCTGAGGAACTCTACTAGTAACCTCCTTCCAGCCTGACAGTTCACCTTTCAGTATGATCGTTGTAATCTCCCATTTAACCAGTTCCTTATCCACCTTTCAATTTTCATATTGATCCCCATCTTTTTTCTAATTTAGCTAATAATTCCGCATGTGAAACCGTATCAATTGCCTTACTGAAATGGAGGTAAATTAGATCCACTGTGTTTCCTTTGTCTAAAAAATCTGTTACCTTCTCAAAGAAGGCAATCAGGTTGGTTTGGCACGATCTACCTTTTGTAAAACCATGTTGTATTTTGTCCCAATTACCATTGACCTCAATGTCCTTAACTACTTTCTCCTTCAGCATTGTTTCCAAGACCTTGCATACTACAGATGTCAAACTAACAGACCTATAGTTACCTGGATCACTTTTTTTTCCTTTCTTAAAAATAGGAACTATGTTAGCAATTCTCCAGTCATACGGTACAACCCCTGAGTTTACAGATTCATTAAAAATTCTTGCTAATGGGCTTGCAATTTCATGTGCCAGTTCCTTTAATATTCTTGGATGAAGGTTATCTGGGCCCCCCGATTTAGTCCCATAAAGCTGTTCAAGTTTGGCTTCTACCTCAGATATGGTAATATCTACCTCAATATCCTCATTCCCATTGTCATCCTACCATTATCCCTAAGCTCCTCATTAGCCTCATTAAAGACTGAGGCAAAGTATTTGTTTAGATATTGGGCCATGCCTAGATTATCCTTAACCTCCTTCCATCCTCAGTGTTTAGCGGTCCCACTTCTTTCTTTGTTTTCTTATTTATATGGCTATAGAACCTTTTACTATTGGTTTTAATTCCCTTTGGAAGGTCCAATTCTACATGGCTTTTGGCCTTTCTCACTTTATCCCTACATGTTATGGCCTCAATAAGGTAGCTTTCCTTGCTAATCCCTCCCATCTTCCACTCCTTGTTGGCTTTCTGCTTTTTTCTTAATCACCTCTCTGAGATGCTTGCTCATCCAGCTTGGTCTACAACTCCTGCCTATGATTCCCCCCCCCCCTTTCTTGGGATGCAGGCTTCTGATAGTTTCTGCAACTTTGACTTGAAGTAATTCCAGGCCTCCTCTGCCTTTAGATCCACGAGTTCTTCAGTCCAATCCACTTCCCTAACTAATTTCCTTAATTCCTTAAAGTTAGCCCTTTTGAAATCAAAAACCCTAGTCACAGATCTATTTTTGTTTATCCTTCCATCTAGTTTGAACTGAATTAGCTCATGATCACTCGAACCAACCATTTCTTCTATGAGGTCCTCACTACTCACTCCTCCATGAATCTCCTCTGCCAACATCCTCATGGATGGAAGTTAGCGTATATTTTGGGGATGTCCCTAATGGAAAACATTTACTGGTTGTAATAGCTGACTATTCTCATTATCCAGAAGTTGAAATGATCAGCACTACTTCTGCCAATGCTGTTATACCCAAACTAGATAAGATTTTGTCAATATATGGCATAACTGCTGTTATTAATACTTACAATGGTCCGCCCTTTCAAGGCTCTCAATTTGCAGAGTATCTTGGTTTCAAACTTTGTAAACTTACTCTGCACTGGCCATATGACAGTAGAGAAGTTAAGAGTTTTATCTGAATACTGAAGAAAGCAGCACATTCAGCTGATGGTTTGGACATAGAACAGGAGATATTTAGTTTCTTCTGTAGTTTTCAAACCACTCCCCACTATTCAACTGGCATGGCGCCAACAACTGTTGTGGTTGGCAGCCAGCTAAGAACAAAATTACCACAAATTGAGATAAGAGCAGATGATGATCCTCTATGCCAACACGACAATGAAGTGAAGCCCATCATGAAAAGAATATGCCAACTAGTGCAGATAGGCCAAGACCATGTCTTTCAATGTGGGAGACGTAGTTCTTGTCAGAAACTTTCAGCCTCTCAACAAACTCTCTACATCCTTTTATCCTGAGACTTACAAGATCACAGTGGTCAAAGGCATGATGATCATTGCTCAGAGAGGATCCCATAAAGTCACACGAAATGATTCTCACATCAAACACTTCGTGGCACTTAATATGTCCCCACTCCTCAAGCAGATGATGACAACTTTACAGAGACTGAGACCCCTATGCTCTCTCCAACGCAAGTGAATGGGTCGACCTCCTCTGCTCCAGAGGTGAAAAGTCAGTTACTCAAAAAGAATGTCTTTTTTGCATTATTATAGGTAATTCTACCATTTCCATCTAGTAATGGACCAATACCATTGTTAGAATTCTTTTTGTTCCTAATATACTTTTTAAAACTCTTTTTTATCGTCCTTAACTGTACTGGCCATAGACTTCTCCTTGTGCCCCTTTGCTTCCTTTATTGCTTTTCTACAGTTCCTAGCTTTTGATATATATATTCATTGCTATCAACTTCCTCTTTCTTCTATTTGCTACATATTATTTTTTAATTTTGTATAGCTGCCTTCACTTCCCCTCTAAACCAGGTGTTTTTTTTAACCAATATTGCCTTCTTCCTCAATTGTGGGATTCTGATTTTTGGGCATCTAGTAAAAAGTTCTTAAATAATTCCCAATTATCATTCATATTTTTCTGATTAAATTCTTCCTCCCAGCTGATTTGGCTCATAATTGTTTTCAGCTTTGTGAAATTGGACCCTGTTTAAGCACCAACCATATATATATTTAACTGGTCTGGACATTATTATTTTAGTTCTGTGATCAGTTCCTCTTTATCTGTCAGGACGAAGTCTAATATAGAATTCCCCCATGCTGGATGGTTTTAGTTCATGCAGCATGAGACCACCAGCATATGTCACTCAAATTGAAGGGCATAACGAGTTTGTTGCGAGTTTAACGCGATCAAGCAGAGTTCTTTCATACACAATTATAGATGAGTGCATAAGGAGCTGGTTATCCTGTTCCCTGGTGTGATTTGGAGGTCTGTAGCAGACACCAACTAATGTCCCATCTTGTGCTTCATCTGTAGGCTTGGCAGCATTCGATTTTAATCAATATATGTCAGAAAACATCAATTTCAGCTGATATGCTAAAATCAATTAAAAAAAAATTGATCGGTAACAGTCAGCAGGAGTGCAGCCTCCCCTCCTTTGCCTGCAGGGATCAGGTGTCACTGGTGGCCCTGCAACAGCGCAGAGAGCCCTCTGCAGGCACACAGTGTGGGGGAGGCTGTGGTCCTGGAGGGGCAGAACAGAGATCCCTGGCCAAGACTGCAAGCAAAAGCAGGAGGACAAGCCACCCTGCTGCTGAATGGCTCCGTTCCCTCAGGGCTGGGGGCTCGTCCTCCTTGTGGCCCTGGCTGGAAGTCTCTTCTCTGCCCTGCCAGGACTGCAACCTTACCCACACCACCTGCCTGCAGGGATCCAGTGTCATCAGCCCTACTGTCACTGACCCACTCACTCACTTCATCAGTCAGGAGTGTGAGAGCTGTCCCCAGGCAGGAACTTGTTCAACAGCACCCTGTGGTTGAGGGCTGTCCTCCTTCTTACAGTCCTGCTTGGGGTGTCTGCTCCACCAGGCTAGGACCACAGCTTCCCCTGCACTTTGTGCCCCAATATCTTGCACCCCCTCAACCATGCAGGGAACCCCTGCGGTCCTGCTATCAACACTGCCCTAACCCTAACGCCAACCTATCCCCAGCAACTGTCCAAATAAATAAAAATAAATACAAATAAAACACATTTGCATATAAAAATACATATGAATTGTCAAAAGCAGAGAAAAGAAATACAAATTGAACTCTGCCAAGCTTATCTATCTGTTAGGACATTGGTCCATAAGCATTCAAGATAATTTTCTTCTGAGTTATCAGTGACTTGGAAAAAGGTAATGCCATTTTTGACACAGAGTGCCACTTCTGCTCCCTTTTGCCCACCTAGTCCTTTCTAAATTGGTTATAACCATTGATTTTCACATTCCAATCATGGCACATCTCACCAGCTTCCGGTAATACTAACTAGATTAAATTTATGCTCATAAATGAACAATTCCAATTCTTCTTGCTTGTTATCCAGGCTCTTAGCACTGATGTATAGGCAGGGACGGCTCCAGGGTTTTTGCTGCCCCAAGCGGCGGAAAAAAAAAAAAAAAGCCGCGATCGGCAGCAGCTCCACCGCGCTGCTTTCTTCTTCGGTGGCAGGTCCTTCCCTCCGAGAGGGACCCACCCCCGAAGAGCCCGACGTGCAGCCCTTTCCCTTTGACCGCCCCAAGCACCTGCTTGCTGGGCTGGTGCCTGGAGCCAGCCCTGTGTATAGGCAATTAAAGGATTTCTTCTCTTCATGTCCTTTGATTCCTTGATTCATTTTGTTCTCAACATCTTGCTTTTGTGCTGATTTGAGTGCTCCTATCTTCCCTCTTTTTATCCTCCCCTTTTGTTGTTAGTTTATTGCTCTCCTGACTACTGTATCCAGTCTGTCCCCAAAGAGATTGGTTGGTTCCCCTTTTACTGAGCTGGAGGTCATCCAAATTATACTGCTCTCTTTCCCACAGAAGGTGGATCGGTGTTCCACCAAACCCAAACCCAACACAATGTACCTCACCAGTGGTTACTGCCAGAATCTTCTGCCAGGTCTCCTCTCTGACTCCCTTTCTCTCCAACTCCTTGGTGGCTAGCTCCTTTCTTTCTTGAACCTGGGGTACCCTGATGTTTCCTGAACCTGGCTGTCTAGGAACTCCTCAGCTTCACTGATTTTCAATGATGTATCTACCTGCCCTTCCAATCTAAGAATCTTCTCATCTGGCACAGCCACCAACTTGCACTTCATTTACAGGCAGGAGAGAAAACATGGCACATCTGTTGCAGGTCACTACCACTGTTCCAGCACTGGCCATCTTGAAATCGCTCATAGACTTGGACCTGGAAGGAAACCCTCTCAGATTCCCTTCAAAACTCTCCTGTTAGCTGCCTCTGCTTGTGGCTCTTGAGTTCACCTAGCAAGTGACTTTTTATACCTACTTTCCCTGCTTAGTTCAGCTCCAACCCTCACCACCAGGGTGCTATTAACCACAATTAGCAGGCCATGACATCCCCCCAAATGAGCATCCAAAGCCATGCACTACTACCTGTTAAAGATTACTGTTGACAGCACAAAGCACAAGGAAGTATAACCCAGGGAACAGTTCTGTAGTGATAGGAGAATGGACTAAGAAGATATTTCCCTCTATAATTTCTGAGTGCTGTGATTCTCATCCTCTCTGAGGCAAATATATACATTTTCTAGGGCAACGGTTCTCAACCAGGGATCCGTGGCCCCCTGCAGGTCCGTGAGACCTTTCGGGGGGCCTCAGGGCTCCCTGGGTGAAACCCGTGCCCTGAGCCCTGGCACCCCCTCAAAGCCGTTAGCAGTGTGGTGCACAGCTGAAGCTGGTAGTGGCACGGGGCAGAAGCTGGGAGCCCTGGTGCCCCCCGTCTGAAGCCAGGAGTTGGTGAGGGGCTGAAGCTGGGTCCCCCAGCACCACCCCCTCCCTGCTGAAGCCGTGAGCAGCACGGGCCTGAAGCTGGGAGCCCCAGTGCTCCCCGGGGGCAGAAGCCCTGAGCCCATGGGCAGAGTTGGGGGGGCACAAGGGTGTTGCTTCCCCAAACTGCAGTGCCTTACCCAGAGTGGGGCAGTCCCAGGGGCAATCCAGCCCCTGCCTCCCCCACTTTATCTCCCCCAGTTCCCCTCAGGCCCTGCTCTCTGATCAGGTTGTAGGTAGGAAGCCAAAGCCAGGCAGTGCAGGGCAGCTGCTCCTCATGCCGGTGGTGCCATGGAGCAGGCAGCTGTGGTATTCCCCCATCTGCTGCTGGTGCCCAGGGTTGCAGCTGCTCCTCCGCTCCCAGCCCGCTTTGAGTGTTCATGTAGTCACTAAGAGTTACCTGGGCAGGGGGACCTGGCTGTGGGATGGCAGAGCCCTCGGGGAGCAGCCACTGCAGGGGGAGCCCTCCTGCCACACAGCCCCTAGCTATCCCCTCCCTGCACCCTGAGCTACCCCCCTGCTCACACACAGCCCCTAGTTACTCCCCTCTGTGCACCCTGTGTAGTTTTCAAACTTTTTGAACTGAGTCCCCCGCTTTGAGTTATATTTTTTGGTTGCATCCCCCTGGGTGGCCTGCTGAAGTGAGTCAGAGAGTGGAGGTGGCACTTCCTCCCTGGACTGCGTTGCGCGGAGCTGGCTTGAGCCCCACTGGCCCCTGCCCCCCCAAAATAAAAGTCAAACTACGCCTATGCCCAAGGACCCTCCCTGCCGGCCCAGAGCCCCAAGTCCCCCGCCCCACCCCCGCTGGGCCTTGGAGTTTTTATAGCATGTTGAGGGGGGCCTCAGAGAGAAAAAGGTTGAGAACCCCTGTTCTAGGGAGGGAAATTATTCATATAACTCTGATGAGAAATGCAAATGTTAAAAAAAAGAAACTGCCATAACATCTCAGCTTTCTGCAAGTGAAAGTTATAATGGAGGAAAAAATTGGAAGGTTTAAAAAAATAAATAAAATCCAACCATTTTTCGTAAAGAAAAATATATCTTTGAGAACCACAAGTACTGCTGAGAATGTATGAGTAAGGCTAGAAACAACTGACAACAGAGAGGTACCTATCATACCACACTTAAAATTCCATTAAAAAAAATCATTAACGTATAAGGAAAATATATAAATGAGATATTAGTTCCTTGTAATAATTGCTCCACTGTTTATCAAAGATAAGTTAAAGTGTATTGTTTCAGCCATCAGCAGTCCATAGAAGCTTCTATTGCTGTCAATACTGTAGTTAAGTTAACATTTTCTGCTACAGAAGACCTTGATCCATTCTTTGCAGTCTGATAAACTTATTTCACTGACTGAAGCCTAATTGTATTCTTTCCATGTGAATACATCTATTGGCAAAATGACCTCCATAACCTCCAACTTGACTGGATAGTTTCCACAGTTTCTCCTTGTAGACAGAGTCACGAACACAAAATGTGAACAATATTTCTGTATTACTGATTTCATCCCCGCTTTGGCTATCAAAGCCAATTGGCATGACAGTTAAAATTAGCAGGACAAGGTCAAACTGTCAAAGATGAGGGTGGCTGTAAGGAGAGGGGCTTCTGAAGCTTTGTTTGCTTGTCAGTTGGGCTGCTATGTCAGCTTAAATACCATCAGTGAAAAACCCCGCAGAACATAGCTTAAGGAGTAATGGGAAGCTTCCGGGAGAGGGGGGAGGAGGGGATGCACATTTGAGCAATGATCAAACAAGAGCAAAACCCAGAGAGGGCATACTCTCAGGACACTATGGCATGAGTGCCTTTCAAAAAATGTCAATGCAGGCTGATTAAATAACCATTTCTGCCAAGGGGAAGTTGATCAGCGTACAGTATACAGTAATTGTTCACATGTACTTGCACAACAGTTCTGAAATACTTTATATAGGTGAAAAAAATTACAGTGCCATGATTAAAAGGAATATTGCACAAAGATATAATATTTGCTGGACGTAATATGCCAGTATTTCACATTTTTGCTTGATTTGCATTCTGTTGACATGATTTACAAGCCGCTCAGAATGGCATTTTGCCCAGACACAGCTTGAAAATCTAAGCTATCCTACAAAAGCAGGTGAAATTAGTTTTGCCACACATACAGTTCCATTCATAAATCTTTGCTCAGTATAGTTCAGTGCAATTTATTCCATTAATTATTATCTTTAGCTCAAAAAAGTTATTTGATCTATATTTACTGAAGATTTTTCTCCTATGCTAGCTCATACTCTCTCTCTCTTTGTCTAATCTACATTCATATTCTTACAAAGAGTCCCTTTTTCCAGGGGTGAATTCTTCTCTTTGTGTGACCAGAAGATATGCAGGACAGTACAAAATCATTAAAATGGAAAATGAAGTAGGATACATGTGGGGGGATGTGAGTAGGTTTGGTAAATGCAAACTATTAGAAAAATGATGCCTATCTACTATTACCTGTCACTAAGTATTGAAATACAGCAAGATGTGAGAGGGATGAAGAGACATATATAATAAAAAAAATCACAAAACATTCATTAGATAAAAGTATAATGCAGACACATTTTCTGCATATAGACAAGCTTTATGTGCATTGTTAAATATCATAGATTCAAGTTCTGCACATCAGTCCTGGAAGTTAATGATTAAGGACTGCAGAAATTGGCAAAATGGGGTCCTGGTCTATGACGGTGTTGTTATTATATACAATGATAATATAAATAATAATAATTGATGTAACTTATTGGGAGACAAAAGCATACTTATATTTTGAGGGAAAGGAACCTGACAAGGAGGAACCTGGGGAGAAAGGGTGTCACCAGGGTCAAGTGAGGTATGAAGAGCAGGAGGAAATGGCATTTCTGGGGCAGGTGGAAGAGTCAGAGACAAGGTAAGAAACCTCAGTGCCAGTGACAGAAGAGAGGGACTCAGTTATGGAGCGAACCAAAACTGAGGAGGGTAAATTACAGAGCAAGTCTGTTAAACAGAGGGGGTTGGAAGCAGTGAGCATCCACTAAGGAAGAAGAATGTTCTATGTGTTCTCTTGTGTAGAGAAGGACTTAATGACATCAGCAACAGCATATTAGAAAGTTGTGAAGGTGTTTGGTGCTGTGTTCCTGGCTGTGCTCAGGAACATTGCCCCAGCATTGCAAGGGAGCAGAAAGCTGGAAGAAGGTAGTGGCTTCAGGAAGTGCAGATGAAGGCCAAATATCTCTCTAGGAACCTTGTTCGGTTGCTGACTCTGCTGGCAAATGTTCCAGGGTAGCAAGTCACAGGAAGGATGCTGGCTTCTTCCAGCCACTGGAATCAGCATTGGTGTGGGCAGTAGTTAATTAAATGCTGTTCATTTAAAAAGCATTAGTGATATTTGAAAAAACAGCAAAGAGTCCGGTGGCACCTTAAAGACGAACAGATTTATTTGGGCATAAGCTTTCATGGGTAAAAAACCCACTTCTTCAGATGCATGGAGTGAAAATTACAGATGCAGGCATTATTATACTGACACATGAAGAGAAGGGAGTTACCTCTCTAGTGTAGAAACAGTGTTGACAGGGCCAATGCAATCAGGATGGATGTAGTTCACTCCCAATAATTGATGAGGAGGTGTCAGTTCCAGGAGAGGCAAAGTTCCCCAGCCACGCCCAGTCCCTTATCAAGCCCAAATTGATGGTAAATTTGCAAATGAATTTTAGTTCTGCAGTTTCTATTTGAAGTCTGTTTCTGAAGTTTTTTTGTTCAAGTTGGCTATTTTTAAATCTGTTATAGAATGTCCAGGGACACTGAAGTGTTCTCCTTCTGGCTTTTGTATGTTACCATTCCTGATGTCTGATTTGTGTCCATTTATTCTTTTACGTAGAGACTGTCTGGTTTGGCCAATGTACATGACAGTGGGGCATTGCTGGCACATGATGGCATATATCACATTAGTAAATGTGCAGGTGAATGAGTCCCTGATAGTGTGGCTGATGTGGTTGGGTCCTCTGATGGTGTAGCTAGAGTAGATATGGGGACAGAGTAGGCAACAAGGTTTGTTACAGGGTTTGGTTCCCTGGTTAGTGTTTCTGTGGAGTGGTGTGGAGTTGCTGGTGAGTATTTGCTTCAGGTTGGGGGACTGTCTGTAAGCAAGGACTGGCCTGCCTCCCAAGGTCTGTGAAAGTGAGGGATCATTTTCCAGGATAGGTTGTAGATCGTTGATCATGTGCCGGAGAGGTTTTAGCTGGGGGCTGTATGTGATGGCCAGTGGTGTTCTGTTATTTTCCTCACTGGGCCTGTCCTATAGTAGGTGACTTCTAGGTACCCGTCTTGCTCTGTCAATCTGTTTCCTCACTTCTCCAGGTGGGTAGTGTAGTTTTAAGAATGCTTGATAAAGATCTTGTAAGTGTTTGTCTCTGTCTGAGGGATTGGAGCAAATTCGGTTGTATCTTAGGGCTTGACTGTAGACAATGGATAGTGTGATGTGTCCTGGATGGAAGCTGGAGGCATGTAAGTAAGTATAGCGGTCAGTAGGTTTCCAGTATAGGGTGGTGTTTATGTGACCATCACTTATTTGCACTGTAGTGTCCAGGAAGTGGATCTCTTGTGTGGACTGGTCCAGGCTGAGGTTGATGGTGGGGTGGAACTTGTTGAAATCCAAGTGGAATTCTTCAAGGGCCTCCTTCCCGTGGGTCCATATGATGAAGATGTCATCAATGTAGCGCAAGTAGAGGAGGGGCGCTAGGGGACAAGAGCTAAGGAAGCTTTGTTCTAAGTCAGCCATAAAAATGTTGGCATACTGTGGGGCCATGAGAGTACCCATAGCAGTGCGGCTAACTTGAAGGTATAAGTGATATTTGCAATCAGCTTACCTCATATTTTTCAAAACCTTTTCATTTTTTTTTAAAAATAATCCTGCTGTGTTGGAACACTTGTGAATTTGTGGTTTAGAAAACGAATCCTGTGTCCCTTTCCCATGTGCAATTTCACTTGTGGGTCAACAGGACTTTGTTGCCTTATTGTGTACGTCAGTGTCCCATTAACCTAATGTAATAATTACCACAGCTTTCTGAGCAAGTTTTGTCTATGAAGGCATGAGGACAATCTGTTTGGAATATAATACTCCATAAAATAATAATACTCTCATAGTCTAGCCCTCATTAACTAGTCAAACCTAGTGACAGTCTTTAGTAGGATTAATTCTTTTGTGTTTCATTTTAAGTTATTTCTTTCTAGCTATTTGAATAATCTAAAATAAGATTATTACTGTATCTGCATTTAATGGAGGACATTTTCTTTTTTTGCTGGGATGCACTTATGTTTATTTTCTGGGCAACTTGCCATAGATCCCTTTTATAAAAAGTTGACAGAAGTACCTACATTTAATTTATCTTTATTTTACTGTCTGTAGCAAATGCACAGTATGCAGTTACCAGGATCCAATTAAAAAATTGTTAGCTGGCCTATATTTCTGTTGCCAAATGGGAGACAGAATTCAAATAAAGAATCGGGTTTCCAAGGCCTGAATTGTGGCACCTGACAATGTCACCAACAATGTGTGATGAAGGGCAGATACTCTGAGGTGCAAAACACCTGCTGTGATGCACTGTGTGCCTGAAACTCCTAAAGACTTGAATGGGGGCAAGGGAACTCAGCATTCGTCAGGAACAGGCCCTGAGTTTCCACTAGGGGTACGTCTATACTTACCTCCGGGTCCGGCGGTAAGCAATCGATCTTCTGGGATTGATTTATCACGTCTTGTCTAGACGCAATAAATCGATCCCGGAAGTGCTCGCCATCGACGCCGGTACTCCTGCTCCGCGAGAGGAGTACGCGGAGTCGACGGGGGAGCCTGCCTGCCGCGTGTGGACCCGCTGTAAGTTCGAACTAAGATAGTTCGACTTCAGCTACGTGAATAACGTAGCTGAAGTTGCGTATCTTAGTTCGAAGTGGGGGGTTAGTGTGGACCAGCCCGAAGACAAAGCCATTGTTCTTCCAGCATTGTCCCCCAGGTTCATAGAATGCTAATAGCATTGATTCCACAGGAAGGTAATTCACCTATTATCTCAGCTGGGATGGAACTCTCCATGTATTAGGACACAAAGAGGTGAAGAAGCTGGGAAACCAGAAAGCACTAACAATTGAGACTCACTTTACTGTTTCATGCTGACAAATGTGCTTATTTATAATAGGCAAACGTGCTTATTTATTTCTGTACATAAAAATAATTCTAAAATTGTGTTAAAACTGTTAGAAATAGGCTGGGAATCAGTCTTGATAATCAAGAAATTTGCCTTGAAAGAAATTAGGAGCAACAGGCATCTCAGAACTTACTTAGTTCCTACCCACAACTGTTCCAGTTTAGAAGATTCTATGGAAGTATTTTATTTTTTATTCCCTAAACTTGATTCCTTTATAAGTTCAGTTACATCCCACAAAAGATTGCTGTTACTAATATTGCACATCTTCTTAATCATTAATGATCAATTTCTGCGCATTTATTTCCCTCCACAATGTAGCAATGAAAAAAGAATATAAAACTCTCAATTTTTTGAAATACTGCACAGATGCAAGTTGCAGCTGTTGTGGGTAAACTATGTTTTTCTAAAATAATTCAAACCCCATCAGAGAAATACAAGAATTGCTGCATTCCCATTAAAAGAAAAATGTCTTCATTGGAGGATACAGAAGATTCCATCCACAGTACACCTAGCCAAAAGGTTTTTTACGAACAAAATCACATGCTATGTTATAAATACCCGTAAATATATGTAATCCCTTAGAGTTTTTAAAAAATAATATGAAATTAGTTTAATTTTTTAAAGAACTTCACTGACATTTCAAACTTAAATGAGATGGCAAGGTTAGAATTCAATATTCCATCTACAGTAATGTTTTCAAAAGGAAAAGAATGGATGTCCTCTGGACGTATTTTATATATACAGTTTTCCATATGAAAATGTATGTTAACTACAAGGAAAATTGCATTTGCCAGATGAAATGGTATATGTGGTTGTTACTGGATGTTTATATGTTTTCACATACTGTGTGGTCCCTGCATTCTTTTTAGTTCACAATTTTTAATTAGGGCAGTACTCTGTAGACTCTTTTTTTCATTTTGAAAAATGCAGTGGTCCATAAACTACATAGAATTCCATGTCAGGAACATGTTATCACACCAGTATGCTGGAACGGCATTGGCTGCCAATAGGTAGAATTCAAGATGTGGTGTTAAAGCCCTAAATAATTTAGGCCCTATTTACATGAGAGAGCGGCTCTTTCCCTGTGCCATATTGCCGCAATTAAGATTAAGAAGAGGAGCTCAAAGTGGAGATTCCTCAGTATAAAAAAGAAAGTCACTGACTGGGCTTTTGTACATTAATTTTAGCCTACCGTGTTCCTACTCATGGTCATAGTGCCTCCTTGAGTCAGGAGATGGTGTTGCACTGATCTGTACCTCTACCACCCCTTTTGGCTGTTCCTACTGTACTGCACCAGCTTGTCCTTTATCTTTGTGTTCTACAACCTAGCCCTCCAGTCAGACTCCTTCTATAATCTTGTTCCATTCTGGGGTATCAAAAGTCTGAATATTCCAATCACCCATAAACAAAAAAAATCCTTCTGCCCCCTTTCAGTCCTCTCTCAGGATTTCACTCACAGGTGCCTCTTTTGCTCCCCTGGCCTCTCCATGCAGGAAAATCCTGCCTTCTCTGCAGTGTGTCCCTGACTGAGCTACCTCAGCCCAGCTATAAGGCCCAAGTATCTAATGGATCATCGTCTCTCTTCTCCCCCTCTGGCCAGGAGGCAATCAGTCAATCACCCCACAAATGAGGAACTTGTCTTTAATTGGGTTTTTTTCCTTCTCTAGCAGGTGACAGAGGGAACCCCATCACACATATAAAGTAAGTAGAGATGTTCAAAAAAAACCCTGAAATTTTTCAATTGGGGAGGAAAAAGGGAGCAATTTTGTGGGAAAACTTGTCCTTTTTTCTAATCAGTTCTTCTATAAAGGTCTAAATGGCCTGGATTACTGAGGCACATTCTCTTCCTGTGGCTCACTGCTGGACTTGAAATGAACACTGGCCAGATCCTGAGCTGGTATAATTTGGTTTAGATCCATAGATTTCCCCAGAACTATGTTGATTTACACCATCTGAGGATCTGGCCTTTGACCTAGCCAGGGGTTCTCACCACAATTTTTTTGGTGGCCTCAGAGTGCGGCCAATCTTGCTGGTGACCACTATGACAATTTTACCTAAAATAATTAATTTAGGAAAAACTAAATATGCACATATACATGTCCAAATCATAGTAATTTATTTATGTAGCGTTTTTATTTGCATACTCAGTAATAATAATGTACAGTTGTCTCTATTCTTTACTGGACCTCAACAGGATACAAAACACTTTATTTGTGTTTCTATGTTCTTGTCTCTTTTTTTTTTTTGCTTTTTTGGTTGTGGTTTTTGGGTGTTTTTAGACTTGCTAGCTAGTAAATCTGCTCCTGTGAAAAGTGATATTTGTATATTTGTTAATATCACTTTTCACAGCAGCAGACTTGTTATCTAGCTCTGGGGCAGTGATGAGTAATATTTACCACTTTTCACAGCAGACTTACTCAGCCCTGGCAAGCCAGGGGACAAATTAATCCCTGGATGGGGAGGTGGGTAGGGAGACAGTGAGGGCTAAGGGAGATCGGGTGGATGGGTGAGGGGCTGGGGGCAGCAGGGGAGGCCAGGGGTGATGAAGGGGTGGTAATCCCAGAGGCCAGGGAAATGGAGCCTGCCACTGCACAGCCAAAACCCATAGCCCATGGCCGGAGCCTGCCACCTGCCACCCCAGCCCTGAAGCCGGAAGCCTGAGCCCCACCACCCCCGGGAAGGTGGGGAACTCTCACCAGCTGTCTGCTCCTCTGGTGCTTGTGGCTTCAAAGGGGGGCAGGGCCCAACCCCTCCTTGCAGCCCTAGGGGAGGAACCGCTGCTTTGTTCCCGCCACCCCCACCCCTAATCACTGCCCAGGAGGCTGTGGCCACAAGAAAAGCCCCTGGTGGCTGCATGTGGCCACGGTGGCCACATTTGAGAAACACTGACCTAGACACTCCTATTGAACATAGGAGGCTACTGGCAAGATACTTTCCTTTAAGGGTCCTCAGGATTGGAACTTTCCAGTTGATCCTCCAGAGACAGCATTTGTTAAACTTTAGGTATGCAAATTCCATTCCCCTTCCTCCCCCTGCCCAGACATTTGGGGAAATGGCAGGTTAATGGATGAAGCTATGAGGCCCAATCCATGACTTATTGAAGTCACTGGAAGAATGGTGGTTTTGTGGTGGGTTAGGATAGTTGATAGGTTATTTTTAATGGTCAGGCCAGCTTTATTTATTTATTTATGCAGTAGCTGGGTAATCCATTAGGTATGTTTTAGGTCTGACATTTTGTTAATTAGTGTCAAACATCCAGAACTAGGATGTGCACTAAAAAGAAAATTGAAATAAATAAATAAAATGTTCACACCCCAGCTGGTACTGGTAGGATTGACTTGAATATAGATTTATGTACTTTTATTGATCTCTCCCAAAAAATAGGAACCTAAAGTTAGGCGCCTAAGTCTATAGATACCTGCCCAATTTTCTAAAGTTCTGAGCATCCAACTATTCACATTCATCTCAAGATCAATATATTTGATTCCTACTTTTTAAAATCTTAGCCTAAGAAATTAATGTAGACAAATTAAAGCCAAGATTTCCATATGGGTGTTGTGACAAAGTTCCTCCTCTATCTTGGTGGGTCCTGCGATTATTGGCAGATTTTCTTGCCTCAGAGATTCACCATGTGGGTTGGGGAACAGCCCAGAGACCATTCCCTCTGGAAGGACCCACAGTCCAGGTCAATTGGGAGGTTTGGGGGGAACCCGGGCCCGCCCTCTACTCCAGCTTCCAGCCCAGGGCCCTGTGGACTGCAGCTGTCTATAGTGCCTCCTGTAACAGCTGCATGACAGCTACAACTCCCTGGGCTACTTCCCCATGGCCTCCTCCAAACACCTTCCTTATTCTCACCAGAGGACCTTCCTCCTGGTGTCTAATAATGCTTGTGCTCCTCAGTCCTCCAGCAGCACACCCTCTCACTCTCAGCTCCTTGCACCTCTTGCTCCCAGCTCCTCACACTCCCACCACAAACTGAAGTGAGCTCCTTTTAAAACCCAGGTGCCCTGATTAGCCTGCCTTAATTGATTCTAGCAGCTTCTTAATTGGCTCCAGGTGTTCTAATTAGCCTGCCTGCCTTAACTGGTTCTAGCAGGTTCCTGATTACTCTAGTGCAGCCCCTGCTCTGGTCACTCAGGGAACAGAAAACTACTCATCCAGTGACCAGTATATTTGCCCTCTACCAGACTCCTGTACCCCACTGGTCTGGGTCTGTCGCAGTGTCTACAGTCAGGCTCCAAAATCCATATTTAGGAAACTATTTTGAAAGTATTTTCGAAAGATAAAAGATGTATTTAAGGGAGTAACATTTTCACAAGTGATTTAGGAGCCTAGGTCCTATTCCAAAAAGTGACTTAGGCACTTATCCCTGTATATCCTAACCTGTTCAGGTTCTTAGACTACCCTCATTACCATAATATCTGAGCACCTCCCCAAAGTGCATTTATCAACATAAGGAGCACTTTTTTCTCTCCAAAGCAAAAACTATGTGAAGTATTTTATAAATTATTTTTATTTCTATAGTCAATGTCTCCTATGTGCTGTATGTTTATTATTGAAGGCAAGTGCAAAAAAGTGCACCTTGCACTTGGAACAGAAAGTGGTGAGATTTGAGATGGTGCTTAGATCCACTGCCTTGGACCAACCTTGAGAAAGCTCTGTCTCCTTCATAGACAAGCTTTACCCTCATGGCTGACCACTCCTTTGTACTTGAGGAATAAAATTGTCAACCACAATGCTCATCCCAGAGTTTCAGGTGGTATTTTAGCTACCTGGGCTCAGACCACTGAATTCCTTGGAGATAGAAACAGAGAACCAAAATTTGATTTGATAGTCTATGTGAAGCCAGTGAAGAGAGCAGAGGACAGATTTGATGTGCTCGTGGTAGCCCAGTGCTGATTAGGAGATATGCTGCAGTGTTCTGTACTGAGTTGAAATTTCTTAAGAGCTAAAGACTTAATGCTCCTAGAATATTTCATTTATATTGCCCAGCCAAGGGTCATAAAGGAATGTATTTCTGAGGCCAGATCTGCCAGGATGGGATGGAGTCTCCTAGCCAACCAGAGATTGTAGAAAGCTTTATTCTTCAACACTTGTTTGTAGGAGCTTAACATCAGCAAGGAATCCAATAGTAATTCTACTTTCACTATGCAAACCCATATAATTGCATATGTCCCAATCCTGCAAACATGCACATGCTTAACTTTACACACTGTGAGTAGTTCTATTGTCTTCAGTGGGACTTCTCACAGTGTGTAAAGCTAAACACATGCATAAGTGTCTGCAAGATCGAGGTTGTAGTTTATAAAATTGGTTCCTTGAAGACGTGCTCTAGGAGATTTAAAAGGTTTGTAGTGATGCATGCCTTTGTGAATTATCATCTCTGTACATGCTGGTACAGTTCAGAAGAACCATAAATTGTTTGAATTGTCAGGTTTACTAGGAACATCCAAGGGAAAACTGATATCTCCTAAAATAAAAAAGTTTCAAGTTTTTATTAATTCCGTGGATAGCAATATTCCTAAAAAGTCTCCGTATTTAATTTTATACAGTTGTACTATATAGACTTTTCTTCTGCTCACTCATAGCTGTAAAATAGCGTAAAGCTCTTATTATATTGTCTGGTCATACCAGAAGGAAGACAGGAGGCATATCAGGAATAAAAACAGATTTCTTCAGTGCATGGCTGTCAAAAGAATCTCCCAATAACCTTTAACTAGGTCTTTCCTGCTCAGGTATTTCACTTTGCCTGAAGTATCTAACATGTCATCAGGTCTGAGCATAGGCTATGCATAAGGAACTGTGACAGCATTAAGTTTTCTGTAGTGAACATGAAACCTTACAGTCTTATCTTTTTTAGGAACCAGCATAACAAGTGAGGTCCAGGAGCTGTCAGACTCTTTAATTATATCCATATCCAGCATACTCTGTATTTCTTTACAAATTTTGTTCTGTGCTTTGCCAGTGGTTTGGTGTGGCCTGCTGTGGCCAGCTGGCATCCCTCAGTGTCGATCCTATGGAGCATCTAGTGAGTCATCCCTGGCATGCTAGAGAATACCTGCTCATGACTTTGCAGCACAGCTAGTTTCTGCCCTGTCAGTCTGTGTTAAATTTTTACGTATCTCAGTGTTCTCAAGTCATGAGCCATCCTGGCATTCAGCCATCAGATCAATGAGGTGTTATCTCAGACTCCCCCTCAGCACAAATCATATTCACAGTGACTTCTCTATTGTGATAGGCTTTAAGCCTATTTATATGCACAGTCTGTGGGGCAACCTTGCTGTACATAGCCTCATTTCCTCTTTCCACAACTTCATAAGGTCCCTCCCATGAGATTTGCATTTTGTACCTTTTTACTATAACACAGCACCAACTCTCCCACCTCAAATCACCATGTTGCGCGATGGACACTTGACAAAATTACTGTACTTAGTGATGGACATTGTGTGTGTGTGTGTGGGGGGGGGGTGTTATGTTATGCATTTATTCAATTTTTTGAAAAATTACCACGGACCTAAATTTTTTTACCATGTACAGACACGTTGCTGACCCCTGAATGTGCGTTCACAAGCAATATGATCATGCCGTGCTTTCTTTGTAGCTTTGCTCTTAGTGGGGTTGGTTTGAACCACTTCCATCATGTCCCACAACTGAATAGCTGGGACATGAAATTTGCCCCATAATCTGATTAGGTTTCCTTAGGAAAACCTACTCAGATGAAAACAGTGAATAGATCTTTTGCCAGTCTGTCAGCCTCTGTATTAGACAGAGCAACAGCTTTATCTATATACACCTCTACCCCAATATAACGTGACCCAACATAACACGAATTTGGATATAACGCGGTAAAGCAGCGCTCCGGGGGGGGCGGGGCGGCGAACTCCGGCGGATCAAACCAAGTTCGATATAACGCAGTTTTACCTATAACGCAGTAAGATTTTTTGGCTCCTGAGGACAGCGTTATATCGAGGTAGAGGTGTATATAGATATTGGAATATGGATCCAACAATATCCATACTTCACCCAGCAGTTGCTTCACACCCCTCTGGGCTTCTCCCCAAATCCATCCTACTTGAATTCTTAATTATCAGACACTCAGACCATTGTCCTATGATCCATCATCCTCAAAGGTGTGAAACCCAACCGTTTACCACCCAGAGTCCCCCTCATTCCAGCTGAGTGCTGACAGATATCACCTTATGGCTGTGCTTAATTTCCCTCACTGAGACAAGCACAGGGTTCTGTCACCCCTGCAGATGTGAAACCAGATCTCTTATCCCCCTGAGTCTTCCCTGCTCTCAGTGAAGTACTGGCCCACAGCTATGTACCTAGCTGTTCCAGCTCCTTGCAGATCCTGGGTGACAGACACACACAGCACTGACTCAGTTTCCCTGAGAAGGGTTTTCACCCTCAACCACTTAGTCTGGTTATGGCGGGCTTGTACCTGGGCCCTTGGACTCAACCTTGTTACGTCATTGCTGAAACAACTTGCACATCAAGCAAAAATTTCCCATTCCACAGTCAGAAGATCAGAACAAGCGTTAGTGTCCGTAATGAGTCAATGACTCAGGCTACAGGCTGAGCCATGGGGTTCATCAGACCCACATCTGTTCACTGCTGGCCCTGATCAGGCACATCCTTATGCCCTTCCACCTGGGTCCCGTGGGAATGACTTGATCCTCTTCTTCTGTTTGAGCTGCCTGCTTTTGTCCTGGTCAACAAGCTTCTGTTGCTCAAGTTCTGCCTCTCGCTCTGACACATGGTTTCCAGCTCCGTTCCTCTCTCCTCCCCTGCCAGCCTTTTCCACTCCAGCTTCCACAGCTCTGGACCTCTCACCATTGCCACTGCCTCTGCAGGATCATCCAGGGAATCATCTGTTTGGTTTCCTGCATGACTTGTAGGGCAATTTCTGGTCCCCGCTTTGGAGCAGGTGTTGCACACTGCCTCATGGTCACCAGCTCTGAATTCCTCTGATCAGCTGCTGACAGACCTTATTGTGCGCACAGTTCTTCCAACTGCTTCTTGGTGAGCTCAACATCTGCTTCTTAGCTCATCCTGCCTTTTTTGTTGCTTATTCAACTTTATAGGCTTCTTTTTTTTCTATTTCCTTTATCCGAAATAAATAAACAGAAAATAAAAAAAATGTAACCTTTTCTTTCTGTTTCCTACCTTCTCACTAGTGAATCACTTAAAAATCTATTTTACCATTGCTGGAAGTGCGAACCTTAGCTAATTAGCAAACTATGCGTGTCCTGCCAACAATGCCACTGTGACACTATCTTGGGGCATCCAAAACTGTAGCTCATCTTGTTACCCCTCTGCCTTAGCAAAAGAGAAATTTGCTGGTGCTAAATTGAGTGACAACTCCCTGCCACCCCAGTTTGTTAGGAAGTCAAATAAACTCCTTAGAACTCTGCCACCCCTTACTTTTCCTTGCAGGTAACGTTTGGTGCAGCCCAGTTCCTGAACACCCTGAAAGACTATCCTCTGCAGTATCCAGCCCTTGTCACTGGGCACTCAACAAAATTAGCAAGTCTAGTCTCTCCAAAGAGACAATATGCACACCAGCCTGTTAGCTGAGCTGAGGATTTACACTTATACATCTATAGAAACAACTGTATTCTATAAGTGTAATTTATCAATTTTGGAAGTTTGGGAAAGGTAGAATTTCATACTGACCTAAAGAAATATGTTGAATGCCCTTGGCATTAAAAATGTAAAGGCTGCAAAAAGTCACATTTTGTCTGTGTGTCAATTCATTTAAGTGGGTTTGGAAGATGTTATTAATCCTATAACTCCAAAATGGCAAATGTCTACCCACTCTTTTTAAACAGTATTGCACAGGTCAAACAGTGTTTAACCCTTGGTTAAACTAAAGAAGATTGAAGGATATTTAAGTTGTTCATGGCCATTTGAGGTTAGTGATCTTTGCCTAAACCTTTTTTGGATGCAAAACCTATTTGCACTATTGTGCATTGTACCTTAATTACCAGAGTACAATGCTTCAGAAAAAGAGAAGTGTTTTGCTTTTCTGCTTCTTTATTATTCAGGGCATGTGCAATGCCAGGTGCAGAATCACTGTCACAGTTGCCAAACCCTATGGATGCTGTTATTATTTTTTCATATGTAGATACTCAAGAATTAATAATATAATTGAGATTGGTCAAGCCTTTAAAAGTTCTTGTCCTTGAAATATGTGCTATAATTTGTTTACAGTTTTTTTCTCTATACAAATTGGATTTGTGCACTCTGATTGAGAAAACATTAGAATTAAAATGCAACCCATCCCATTTAATTCCAATAAGTTTATAAATCCCTTTATTTTAAATCAAATGATATTTTGTTGTGTTGGGTTCAGTAGAAATATCACCTAATACTAAGACTGATTAATTCATTGTTATCTGATTAGAGGACTCTGAGTTCATCCCATCAACATTATTGCAAATATAGGCCTTTTTACTACAGCTGAAACTTGTGTGACACTCAGAATACCACACAATACAAGACTGACAATGCATGCAACTAAAGGAGCTCCCATCAAAATGAATAGGAAACTAGCCCAATCCATGGAGATCTTGTTCTTGCACCTCACAAGATCCTTTCACTTTACAGTCTTCACTGATCAACTGTCTCTGTATGTGTAACAACAATATATACAAGAATGGGTCACTGATATAGAACAATCTGAATCACAGGGTAAGCTGGATATTTTATTGCGTCCAAATGCAAGATCATACTTTAAACAATAAAGGATGTAGATTATACTTACAGGATATGTAACCATATCATGGAATGCAAAGACTGAGGTTGTCTGGTCAATAACCAAAAGACTATGAACTCCTATTGTGATTCTGTGACAAAATGAGCTAACAAGATCCATGAATACATAAACGGGAGCATCAAGAAAGAGCCGTGTTATTATATTACCTCTGTATACAGCATTAGTTAAACCGCTACTGTGTAAGATCCCTGTGCAGTTTTCTGCCTTCCCAGAGCAGCACTCCTGGGAGGGAGGTTGTAATTCAGTCTCCCTATTCGGATGCTTCAGAAGCAATACAATATCTTGTTTCCTGTTGCTTAGATCAGATTGTATTGTCCTGATTGTGCTCTGGTTTTGGTACTGAATGCCAGTGGAAAGACGGTGTAAATTCATATACATTTCCTTTCTTCTTCCAGTTAATTGATCATGATTCATTTTGGGTAGAGAGAGTCATCAGTAGCACAGTTTAGACCCAGGTACAAATTTCTCCAAAGTTTAGGGGTGTTTGTATCTAGTGATTTTGTTCAGGCTTATTTATATTTTGGGACGGAATATTACATTACATTTATTTTAAAATATTATTGTGAACATAGTCTTGTAAGTCATTTATAAGATTGTATGAATTGTTGCAAGATTCTTATTTTAAAAGTCTTGAGAAAGTATAAGATCTGTTTCAGTTTGATAGAATGGGGTAAAAAATTGAGTATGATGTATGTGATTCTTGCTCAACAACTCAAAGCTTAAGGTTAAAATATTTTACAGGCAAATTGTGTACCATGAGACTGAAATGGATTTCACATTTGATTTTTAAAAAAAAGAAAATGCTTATTTATGTGTTAATTAAATAAAACATTACCTTATCTGACTCCCAGAGTGTGTAAACTGTGTCTTAATAATTGATGATCCTACTTGCCTATTAAACCCAACTGAAGAATTAGCGTTAAGGAATCTTAACTGTAGCTGACAACTGAAATAGTCTAATCTCTTAGCTATAGTCTTGAAGGTCATTTTTAAGTAGAAAGTTAAAAGTAAATTGTGTGGTGAACTTCATCTTATTTCACTAAATCAAAAAAAAAAAAAAAAAAAACAGGTCCATAAGAATTAACCAGAAGGATTAGCTGCTACCCATCATACGACATGACTGATCCTCCCCCGCTCCCCTATGAAAGCCCATCAAAGTCAATTTGAGTCTTTCCATTGACTCCAAAGGGCTTTGGATTAGGTCCATAGTTCTTGTTAGAAACTGAAAGAGGAAAAGGAGAAGATACAGGGTGGGTATTTCAAAAGCACTCACTGTTGGCCTAAATTTGCTCCCATTGAATTCAATTGGAACTTTTCCATTAATTTCAATGGAAGTTGAATTAGGCCAATTGCTAATTTGAAACACCTACTGCCTGAATATTTATAGTCACTTAGGGTGAAATTTACCTGTGTGCAGAAGGCCAGCACAAGGCCCACGGTTAAAACCTACATAATCCCTAAATTGAGAACTAGAGTGGAGCCTATGTGGTGCATGAGCTTTGTGCTGGCCCTCTGCACAGTGGTGAGTTTCACCTATAATTAATACAATTGTAGAAAACAGGATTGCTTAATGAATAATTTAGAAACAGAAAAATGGCCAAAATTCAAATTTTAAAAGGTTACACTTGTTACAAAGTTTAACAAAAACACATTGAGTGTGGTAGGATCTGAGAGTCAAATTTTTTTTCATTTGTCTTTCAAACGGCTATCAATAGCATCTAAATGTTTTAATTGGAGCAGAGATTTGTATAAATAAAGCAAATGTAAACGTACATATAATGAAATCTAGTTATTCACCTCACTGGAATCAGTGGACATATATTACAATATAAAACCATGGAAAGACAAAAGGCCAGCGGTGAGAGTGCCCCTGAAAATGTGAAATAACTCCACTGACTCCAGTGGATTTAAATCTGGGATTGTACTGGTGTAACTGAAATCAGAATTGACTCCAAAGTGTTTGGATAATCCCTAAAAGGCAAATATCTTCAGTAGTCAGTCTACCATGTTGACCTGTCAGTGTCACATAATAATTAAACTGCAGATGGCATTCATGCCAATATATAATTGCTGTGATCCTTATTGCTGACATGTCAATATTTAACTTGCATTAACCTTTCCTCTGAGGCTTACAAATAGTGCATCTGCGGCTTGTTCGGGCTTATTTTTCATGTCATTGCCTTGCAAGGCATACAGATTTATAATGTCATTATATGATGGATTCAGACCACTCCTTCTTGCCTAGTGAGCTGGACTAACGCTAAAATAACACTGGTTTATTATGTTTTTTTAGCTCTGCCCACAAACCACTTTTTGAGCCACTCTGAGAATTTATATCTTGAAGGCTAATTCTCTGAAGCTGAGCATAAGGATGCCACTGTAACGAATTATCAACAGACTTTGGTGGAGAATGACACATTGTTCTGTGCTTGTATCATATACTATAGCAAATTCATAGCTTATGGATTTGTTTTGTCTTCTAATTAATTGACAACAAATGAGGACAAGCAAAAGTTCAGGCTGGAATAGCCAGAGCACTGAATGCTCAGCACCTGTTAAAATCAGGCCACTAAGTGTTTTAAGCATCAAATAACATCTCAGGGGTTGTATATGACAAGCATATGCCACTGAGACAGCCAACTATATAGAACAATGGTACGCCCTGCCAGGCTGTATGATGCAGAAGCATGGACAATGAGAGCACGGCAGGTTCAATGCCTACAGTTGTTTGAGATGAGATCTCTTTGCACAATAAGGCCAGGTCTACACTAACCCCCTAATTCGAACTAAGGTATGCAACTTCAGCTACGTACCTTAGGCTCACTGTTGGCACCCTATTACAGAGTTACTATCCTCTTTAACACAAATGCTATTGTATTGAAATTGCCTCTAGGACATGCTAAATATGTTGGCATTTAAGGTAAGTTCGAAGTACCTTAGTTCGAACTTACCTCGGTCCACACGCGGCAGGCAGGCTCCCCCGTCGACTCCGCGGTACTCCTCTCGTCTAGCTGGAGTACCGCAGTCGACGGCGATCACTTCCTGGTTCGACTTATCACGTCCAGACAAGACGCGATAAGTCGAACCCAGAAGTTTGATCGCTCGCCGCCGAACTACCGGGTAAGTGTAGACCTACCCTAAGAAAAGTTACACAAAGAGACCGATTTCTAAGTGAAAGTAGTAGGATGAAAGTTAAAGTCTGTGATGTGGCTAATAAAATCTGGGAAGCGTGACTTTGCTGATTCAGACACATACCGCGGATGAATGAAGGGGACCTGGTGGTAACATAGCAGGAGGGGATGGTAGGAAACAGACCCCGAGGAAACGATGGATGGATTGCATCAAAGACGATGGGAAGCAGCTGGACTTTAGTACCGCTTTAGACAGACAAAGATGGCAGATGCTTGCACGATGACCAGACCCCAATTTATGGGATAAGAAAAAGAATTCAAGTGCTTATCTTTAGGAACCAAGTTTAAGAATTTTGGCCTATGGGCATAAATAAAAATAAACAAAGGTTTGTAAACTTAACGTAGTTTTACAAACTCTGCGAGTCTGCTTCCAATTTCAAAAATATGGAGGTTGTCCAGTATTCTACCCTTTAGAGGCTCACTGTTGGCACCCTATTACAGAGTTACTATCCTCTTTAACACAAATGCTATTGTATTGAAATTGCCTCTAGGACATGCTAAATATGTTGGCATTTCAAATTTTGCATGTAATGTAAAAATATTTTATTCTGTTTAATATCTGCGCAGAGTCCAGTGGAGCTGAAACATTTGATACTTCAGCTACCTGCTTAATAAAGGAAAATTGCAGGTTAGGGCAACACTACAAGTATACCACTTTGAAGGATGCGTTAAAATTCTCCTTTGTGCTTTTAGCACTGGATGATTTATAGAGATTACAACTACATTATACTCATGCTTAAAATTAATCTAATTTATCACTTACCATTGTACTTCTTGAAGTCTTGGCTCGTGGGTCCCCAAGAGAGTTACCATGGTATATCTTCCTGACTAGGCTTTAAAAAGTGGTGAGTATATATTAAATTGATGAATGCCAGGAAATCATGTGGAGTGTGCACTATGAATAGTACCTGACACAAATTGATTAGCAGTAAATTAGTAGTGCACGCATTAAACATGCACATAATACTCTTTACTCATTATGCAAAGCAACTATACTGCAGAATCTTAGCATCATGAAATTCCAAAGCTGAATCCATTTTTTGAAAAAAATTCTGCATTTTTGTGACTACAAATGTTTGAACATTTTTTGGAACCCATGTGTGGTAGAGATTACAAGAATTAAGTTAATCATTGCTATGGTTACATCAACACGTACAGTAATATGATATAATGAGATGTGATGTGCCATTGCAAAGAAATTACAAAGATGTGTTTGTCTGAAGAAAAGCCATTGCCAATATGTTCTTTTTTGACAAACATTCAAATTATTTTGGAGTTCTAGAAAGGTTTAAGATCCAGGCTGTCAGCCTTAATTAGTTACCATGATGACTTCTCAATAGTTATCAAATTGTTTGGAATATTACTGAAAAGATGTATAATGCCTCAGTTTAGTAAATAAAGGTCTTTTAAGAAAAATGTAGAAACGAATTTTCTTGCATGGAAAGCTTGTCAATAATATTTTACTTGTAATGGGGTGCCCTGAAGGCAGGTCTGCTTCAAACTATTATCTCCCTTCTCTTTGATATAATGGCCATGTTATTGCCATACAATTGTAAACCCAGGTCTGATTTGCTGTCCACTCTAACCTCTAGGGTTTTTTTCTAACATTACATTGTGTCCATTTCACTCTTTCTTTATATATCAAATTTTCAGATTTTTTCACTCATATGTATTAGCTGTGCATTTTTCGAATATGAAATTAATTGTGTTAATTTATTCCAACATTTCTGATCTCTTTAAGGCTCCTTTTCATTACTTCTCAAGCCTCACAGCTGTATTTGCAAACTCATCACATGTGGCTGTGGCTAATAGGAGGAGGCGTAGTGACATTAGGGGCAGCTTACTTTTGTGGTCAACTGACCAAAATGTATGTCACGTAGCATTTTCCGTAATGTCTGATGGAAATATGTTCAAAAATTGAATTTTCCGTTTACAAGAAATTTTGACTTTGCAAAATTACTTCCATTCCAAATTGGGATGAAATGTCAAAATATCAATTTTTCTGTAATATGAAAAATTCTAAAAAGTTTCTAATTGGTAAAGTTGAAATGAAAACTTGTAACATTTTCAATAATAATAATAAAGTGACATGGAACAGCATTTTAAATTTCAAAATAGCATTGAAAATGTTATTAGGAATAAATATTTCAAAATGAAATGACATTTTTCATTCTGAAATGTCAACTTGTGAGCACATTTTGTTTTGATATTCCTGATCAGAAAATTGAAAAACGTCATTTTCTGTATTTTCTGTTGGAAAAAATGTTCGTGAAAAAATTTGGATCCACTCTAGTCTGAGGCTATAAAATCAGGAAAGAGAAAAGAGCTTATCAGACGCTTGTTAATCATCTGAGTTAATGCACCATCTGGTGCAACAGATTCCACACACATCATGTGTTTTTGGATACAACACATGCATATTGTGGTATTCTGCTGAAAGCTGCTGCATTCTCACTACCCAAGTTTCCTTCCTCATTGGGTGTCCTACCACTTATATCAAAATTCTGACAAATGGTTCAGACCTCTGTTTTTACCTTAATAAATCAAGGTGTGAGAATACTAATCAATTAAATGTATTAAGCAAGTGAGCAATACGGTGGGTACATATTTGTGATTGGTGAGTTGGGAGGGGTACTATTGCTAAAACAAACAAAAAAAGCCAAGTGTTCTGCTATAGCCAGAGAGATTAGGCATGAAACTAAAAGTTAATAGGCTTCTAGTCCTGGCTCTTACATGTTCCTCCTATGTGACATTGGAAAAACCCTTCACCTCTCTGAGCTTCATCTGAAAAAGGGTGTGGGGAGGAGCAGCAATAATGTTAATGTGGCTCATAGAAGGGTTGGGAGGCATAACTAATAGCTGTTCTAAAGTGATATATTAAAGCAAAGTATTAGTAAGTTGAGTAGCAGGAATGGGAATAGAACACAAGTTCCAGATTCTTAAAAGTACACTCAGTCCCACTGAGGGATCCACCATAATCATGTCCTCTTCTTGCTCCTCCTGTCACTGCAGGTTGAAAATTCACATTTACAATTAGTCATAGATCCCATAGATTTTAAGGCCAGACAGGACTATTCTGATCTGACATCCTTCATAACGTGGGGATATGCTTCAATATAAAAATGTCCAGTTTATGGGTGTGAATTCATGTGAAATAAATTACTGATAAATTTCGCAGTAATTTTTATGAATAAGTCATCATTAGTTTCACACAGCTCCATTGAGATGTATTAGACTTAAAAAAAATCTTTCAGAAAATGCAGGAAGCCTCGTGGCTTGAAACACTTAGGGCATGTCTACACTACAATAAAACACCAGCTGCTGATTCGGGCTCATGGGCCATGGACTGCGGGGCTATACAATTGCAGACATCCAAGCTCAGGACCCTAGAGAATATATGGTTTAATTCTGCTCCGGTATGAAGGTGAACTAAATAACCAAATTGATCTTTCTTCACACCTAATGTCTATGATAATGTGACACCATGACCACATAGTTTATATTGTCTGAAACTGCTTACTTATTCTTTAAACGGTCAAATACTTAGGTATGCTATTCATGTAGTTATTGTAAAATAATAGATCACCATAATCTAAAACACTGTTGTCCCTTCCACTTTGTTTAAGGTTGGATGGTCTTAAAATGAAGAAATGGAAAGATGTGCCAACTGTTCAGTTACAGCAGGAAAGTAATCAGAGAATGTACTGAATATTATTTAGTTTTTAATCAGGTTTAGGGAGGACTTGTATTTGTCTTTATAAAGGTTATATTTGCCTTATAACTAGATTCTGACTTTGTCCTTGAGTTGTTCTCTTCAAAATTTTAGTATAACAGTACTTCATTTTAAAGTTATAAAGAATTCTGAGAATTGCTCATGGTATTTGGTAATGTTACAGATGAAATAGTGTTTGTATTTCATTTAATTGTTACATGGGATTTTATTGACACAATTGGTACAAATTTATTCCAATATGTGATCATATTTGTCATATAGTTATGCATTCATATGGTAATGTATGCCACATATTTAAGAAATTTTACTTGTATTCATTTTTTTCTTAGATAAGGTATGCATTATAAAATGCTATTCAGATTGTTCTGTGTTATATTTGGTGCACATCATATGCTATTTTGTTCATACAGTATATGCTTATTCTCTATACAATTTAATAAATTCTCATTTAAAATAATCACTTTGGAATCAAAAGGACAAAATTTTAAAATTTTAACTGAAATTCCCTGTTATGTTTATTTTTTGACTTCTTTGCAAGAACAGAATAAATAAACGCAAACCTTACTTCTGACGTACACAAACAGTCCTAAAAATGCTAGTGTCTGAGTTTTAGGAAAAGATCAGGGGTAGTTTCTTGGCCCCGTTGAAGCCAATGGGAATTTCATCCAGATCTTTATTTCTAGGCCAAATCAAAATACATGTGTTGTTTCAATTTTCCACTTATTAGGAGTTTCCACAATTCCCTTTGCAGATCTCAAAGTCTTAGTCTGTCTATGCCTAAAATCATCACATTCCCTCTTAATGTTGGGAATCATTAAGAAAGAGATAGATAATAAGACAGAAAATATCCTATACTTCTATATAAATCCATGGTACATCCACATCTTGAATACTGCAGATGTGGTTGCCCCATCTCACAAAAGATATGTTGGAATTGGAAAAGGTTCAGAAAAGGGCAACAAATATGATTAGGGGTATGGAATGGCTTCCATATGAGGAGCAATTAATAAGACAGGGACTTTTCAGCTTGGAAAAGAGATGACTAATGGGCTGGGGGATATGATAGAGGTCTATAAAATCATGACTGGTGTGGAGAAAGTAAATAAGGAAGTGTTATTTACTCCTTCTCATAAAACAAGAACTAGAGGTCACCAAATGAAATTAATAAGCAGCAAGTTTGAAACAAACAATACGAAGTATTTTTTCACACAATGCCCAGTCAACCTGTGGAACTCATTGCCAGAGGATGTTGTGAAAGTCAAGACTATAAAAGGGTTCAAAAAAGAACTAGATACATTCATGGAGGATAGGTCCATCAATGGCTATTAGCCAGGATGGGCAGGGATGATGTCCTTAGCCTCTGTTTGCCAGAAGCTGGGAATGGGCGACAGGGGATGGATCACTTGATGATTCCCTGTTCTGTTCATTCCCTCTGGGGCACCTGGCATTGGCCCCTGTCAGAAGACAGGATACTGGGCTAGATGGACCTTTGGTCTGACCCAGTATGGCCGTTCTTATGTTCTGAGTCCCAAGTTCACAGGGGTGTGGAACTATGTTGGTCTTCTTTACAACCTTCTGATCCATGGCTGCTCCAAGGTGTGAAGAGACCCTGGCATAGTTTAGGCAGCCTTGGAGCCTGTCTAAGGCTATGTCTACACTTGTATGCATGACCAAGTAGTGGACCATGTAATGCTCCTCTGTGCTTCCCATACCTGTGTCTGAGAATCCAGATATACTCTGGACGCATCTGCTGCTATTGTTACGTGACGTTAGCATTACCAATTCAGGGGCTGGATCCCAGGTTTCTGTGCATCACAGGGAGACACACTTGGAACTGCTTTGCTGCATTTTGTTGGTACTTTGTACTGGAAGCCCTTGACAGCACTCAGTCCAGCTTGTCGTAGAAGGGGCAGGTATGATGAGTCCTGAAACTTTTGCCCTCCTGTACAGGAGCCTCAAATGCATGTTGCTTTTCTGGCACTGGGCTGGAGGCTGCTCAATGCCAACCTTCTGCAGCTTCCACGAAATTTCCCAGAACAGGTGTACATTCCTGTTGCTCCAAGCAAAGTCATGGAGGACAGTGTACTCTGATCACACATTGATCAGCACCCGTGTGTGGTTGATGGGTCAAGTGGCTGCTCTCAGAGCTGGATCCAGGTTCATATGTATTGATCAAAAGAGTGCAGTGGAAAGCTCAACTGATGTGGTCAGCGCAGCTCATTACTATCAGTGAAACTAGGGCGACAGGGAACTTTATAGCTTGGGAAAGGGTCAGGAACAGAAGGGTTCAGTGCATTGTGGTAACCAGGGTGGAGGACCATTGAAACTTGAGACTTGGTTAATGTCCTTACCCCTGTCCCCATTGCACACTGGAACCAGTACAAGGCCATACCACAGATGAGACATGTACTTACCCACACCCTCAGGCATGCTAGCTCACTCGTCCTCTACACATATGCTTCTGAGGTTCAAGCGTGGACAAATAGGACATGTGTATAGTCGCTAGTGTAGATGGCCCTAAGTCACAGCAGCCTTCGCAAGCTTTCCTATGGGCCACAGCACTGCCTAGAATGTCTGCAGACTTCTGTGCTGAAGCCCTACTCCTGACACACCCGTCCCAGCCCCTCCCTTGGCGTATTTCCTATACTGGGGCTTGCAGTGGGGTCCAGGGAAGGCCCCTCATGCGGTCTTTTTCAGTGTCTGTGCCACAGAAATCTTCCCTTGGCCTCAGCTAAGCCTTTTAGGAGCTCTTCACACTGCTCTGGTCCTATAATCTGATGTAAAGGTGCCAGAGTAAGGGGTAAGGCTCTCACCCTGGATGTTTTATAACCACTGAACACAAATAAAATGATACTTAGTTGTTGTTTCTGATTAAATATTAAACATTCCCTTCAAGATCTGTTTCCAGTTGTCTCAACTGTTTCCTCCACCATCAGACATGCCATAAAGGTCCCTCTGACTCAGGGGTAAAAGTATACAAATCGATAGCGATATGAGTAATTCAAACCCAGAATATTTGGTCTTGATTTTCATGTGTACTAAGGCCATTTTACACCACTCTGGCATAAAGTGGCCTTTGTGTGACTGAGAATCAGACCCTTTAGGTTAATGTAACCAGATTAAACTGTCACAGGAAAATATAAACCTAAATTGTTACCAGCATCACATTTTCTGTAAATGAAAACAGAACTGCTGTATCAGAACTGCTATTCTGGCTCAGACCAATGGACTATCTGGTGTTCAGTCTCCTGCCTTCAACAGAAGCTAATACCTCATGCTTCAGTGTTAGGCTCACAAGGCATACGTATGCAGTATCATGCCTATTGGGGAAGCATCATTCTTACCACATATAGTTAGTGGTTGTTGTATGTCCTCAAGAGGATGGTTGATAAAGAGTTGTCAATTCTTATCCTAGTTAATATTACACCAAAAAAAAACACCTTCTGCTAAAAGTGTGTGACCCCTTCTGGTCCATCCCCTCCAACTTGTCCCAGTCCTGTCTCTTCCCCACCTAGGGCTCCTCATCCCAGTCTCCACTCCTCAGCCTTCTCACCTCATTCCCAGTATCCTTGTCCAGCAAGTTCCAGTCTCACCTCTTCCAACTCCCCCTCTCAGTCTCCCTCCCACTAGCCAGTCTCAGTCACCGTTTGTCCCCCAGCTCCTCATCCATTCAGTCTCTCTCCCCAGCCCTGGCTTCTGGTCTCCCCACTAGCTCTAAGTCCCAGACTCCCTCCCAAGGCTCTTTATCCAATCTCAGTGTTCTCCGGCACCCCTCAAATACCTTGTCCTGGTCTGTTTGTCCATCCCATCCCAGTTCTCTGCTCATTCCCTAGCTCCTCATCAGATCTGTCTCCCCTCCTCCATTATTTCCTTCCCCCATCCCAGGAGTTCTCAGTCCCATTCTCCTTGCCCAGCCACTCCCAATCTCCTCTGGCTCCTCATCTAACATCAGACTCCCCCCAACCTATTGGCTTTCCTCCCTGGCTTCTTCTCCCAGTCTCTATGCCCATCCAATCACAGTCCTCACAGCTCCCAGGGCCAGCCTCTTGCATTCACTCCATACCCCCAGCTACCAGTCTCCTTTCCGAGTCAGTCCCGGTCTCCTCCCAGGATCCTTGTCCTAATCTACTCCTCCACTCTCACAGGCCAGGCTTTTGTCCCTTCTGCGTGTGAATCAGGAAACTTTATCCTCCTGCCTGGACCCAGCAGGGGGGTCATGGGAGCACAGTCAAATGCTGATCAATGAGTATAAATGCAACTGTTATAGCAAAGAAACAACCAAACTCTAAAGCATTTAAAAAGAAAGATGCATGGATGCAATGATTTAAAGGCTATACATCAGTACTTCTACAGAGAAGATGATAGAAAAAAAGTCCTGAAGAAGTATTTCTAGGATTTGGGCTAGACATGATCACAAAGCCATTTGCTGGTATGATTGCCACACCAGGACAGCTTACTTCATTGCCAAAAGAAAGGCTTTTCATTTTCCACATTGTGTGACCTGTTAAAATTACAGGAATTCAATGGCAACCAATCATCCATCATTCTCATCACAGCTGCTGCAATGCCACCATGCACATGGGTGTTGAAATGGGAAATAAATTAACAGTTCATTTGTGAAATGTAAACTTTCTCTCCCAAGTGCCTGATGAGAGCTCTCCTTTCGAATATGTGTGTGAGATAAATCAGCCTTCACACTCTATTGCAATGCAGAAACTGTAAATAAAAATGACTACAGCATATTCCCGGATTATCTGGAAGCTATCAAGAGAAACACAGCACAGGCAATACCACATCTTTCTTTTGAATTTCTGGTATGAGGGAAAAATGACCAATGGTAAAAACTATGGAAATTATGGGTCAAAATATCTTCTATGAAGCAAAACTGTATGTTGGTAATGGGATGTTGAAGAGGATCATGTTAAGACACATTACACACATCACTAATTCTTCCAGTCATTTTTGGAGAGTCTAGTTCGAGTGATCAGATTTTATCTGAGTTTGTACATGTATGATTTCTGAATATTAACTTTATTGAGATGAAGGAAGAGAGCATACCAGTTAGAGAAGTTGCAGCTTTTGGTGTGTGGAAATATTAAGATGCAGCTGATATAAAAGATTTATGGTTTCAGTGAAGATTTAGATGTCTTAACTTGCTTTTCACTGTACTCCAGCATAGGCAAACCTTTTCTATAATATCAAATATTTTACATTTAATAATTCTTCTGCAAAATTTAGGGGTGACTTTTCAGGTTTGACGGTGCTACTTGAAACAGACCCTCAACTGAACATGCATGAAGTGGACTTGGGACCAGACTATGCAAACCACCATTTAATCATATAGACTCAAAGGTATTCACACAATCCAGGTGAACGAAGGATAATACTGTTTCTAATTCAGGAAAATCAGAAGACAGAAAAAAAGCTGTAACCTCTGAAGCATTCTCAAAGTATGAATTAATATTTTGTTCTTTAATTGACTTGTCTTTAAAACACTGGGTGACTATCAGAGGAGGGGGGGAGAAAAGATTTTATAATCTCTATGCTGTCTCCATGAAACTGACTATGACCCAAAATAGCCTGAGGTTATTAATATTGTAAATCTTCTGTAAGAGATTTCAGTGGATGTACTTCATAGTCAAGAAGGCAATTAAAAAAAGAATCAGGAAACAAATCTTATAAACCTGCACTAGTGTCAAACTTCCTAGTGCTGCTAGTATAAAAATAAATGCTTCTACTTTGTTCCCGCAAATCACTGAATAAAATAAAATGAAATAAAATGAAGGTGGCAACAAGTAGTAAGTACTATAGTGTTTTACTAGTCCATGTCAATCAAAATCACAAACCTTTCAATTCTTATTAAGAATCTCAGTAATACACATTGTTACTATAAAGTATTAAGGTCTTTTAGTGTATAACATGCTGATTAAGTTTCTTGATATAGTCAAATAACTGAAGTTCTAAAGACACAATAAAATAAGGGGGTCTCCTTTATTTTATTTTATTTTATTTTATTTTACTGAGTCTTAACGGAACACGTTGAGAAGCATTTTTGCCATTGCCAGCAGTATCAAAATTTGGATATACGTTCTATGCCTCTTTAAAGCATTCTTGCTGTACTCTGAATACAGTGCTTTCTGAATGTGTTTGAATATTCAGCCACAAAAACCTTGGGGAGCTTCACATTTTGAACAATGTTTTATATTCTGCTTTACAAGACAGTGCACATTTTCAGACTCTGAAAAACCTACAGATGTCACATAACTAACACATACCCTCAAGCTATTATTGAAACAAACAAATATTTATTATGCAAAATTTTAAATGACTTGTTATGGTGCCAAAGTGTCTCAGGACAGAAAATAATTTGATGCAATCTCAATAAGGGCCTAAACCATTCACTTTTTCCCCAGGGCTCAGACATCCTTAGCAATGTTATGAAATAGCTGTGAGTGGAATCAGATGACAGAAAGGCTTGGTTGTGCTTTAGAGTGCATCAAACTTTCTTATGTACGCACTAGAAGCCAGATTTGTAAAAAAAATTTTCCTTGCAACCAAATTTTGCCCAGGGATACACAAAGACAGAATTAGATCCTTGAGATACTACTTGAAAAATACCTTGTTTTATTAGAATTATCACAGAACTAGATAAGGAGCTAGAAAATCTTACTTGGAATGACAGTTCTTACAACATTCTCCATACTGTACTTTCATCACCAGGTGCAGGAATTGATTGCAAGCCTGTGGTATATGCTGCAGTTTTCTTGATAATTCCCCAGTTAGTTAAACAGGAAAGCACTATGACTGCCACACAATGATCTATTCCTTTAGTTAAGAAGGAAAGTAGATGCTTACCTATGACATTCACAGCAGTATCACAGAGCATCCTGTTGTCAGTGTTCTAGTATTCAAATGAACATAAACTTCTACGGGATGGTTTAAAACCAATAATCAAGGAGAAGACAAAAGAAAAGGAACAATGAGAAAGATAAGATTTTACTTGCAGGCCTGACTGCTTGACTTGATTTAACCTGAACATAATTATGGCCACTGTAATGATCTCTGAATTATTTATCGCCGGTGATACTGGATATGACAGAGATTGAAAATGGGTACAGATAATGGCACTTAGATAACATGGTTATTGTTTTAGTATATAGCCAGCTGTGCCACCTGTCTCGCCTAGTGCACATTGTCATGCCAGGATATCCTCAGCTGGTGTAAATTGGCGTAATGCTATTAACTTCAATGGAGCTATGGTAGTTTACATCAGCTGAGGAAAAGTCCCATTATTCTCATTTTGTAAGGGGAGGAGGACTGTAATTTACATTTCCTTCAAGTAACATTTTATGGAAGTGAAGAAACATGAAATTTCAGTGAGAAAACATGAAATTTCAGTGAGAACTACTTAACAGTAATTCCATCTGTAGCATTGCACACACGCACGCACGCACATGCACACACTGCATTATATATGAAGGGGCACATCCTTTCAGAAATGGCTACAACCATCTTTATAATTGACTGAGAAGCTGCTGGCAGTAGGAAGAGCAGGAGCTACCTCTTAGTGCTAAACAGATCAGTACAAACTGGACTGGACAAAGCACTGGAGAATATTCTGTAGGGGACAATCATTTACTGCCTTTTGGGGTATGGGCTTGATAGCATAAAAGGTCTTTTCCAGCTCTAATTTCTTTGATTCCATTAAGTGCTCTGAAAGGGTGAAATTCAGTTTATTCTTGGAATAAGCACCAAGAACTCCCAGTGAATTTGAGCCAAAGTTTTTAAAGGATCTTTCTTTGTACTGTTATTTTATTATTAATTTATTTCGGTTTGTAGAATACATTAATCAGTGCATGTACCAAAAGAATAATAATTAAAACAGGATTTTACAAAACTGGCACAATATCTCTCTCAAACCATATGCTCTCTTAGCCTCTACTGCCCCCTCTGCCCCAACACTACACCCTTTAGAAAAACCAGGGGAAACAGGTAGGAGGGTCAATATACCGTGAGGATCATGAAATCCTGACTCTGGTGATGCATGTTTGGGAATGTTATTTCTAGAGTCAAGGATCTCTCTCCAATGATGCCCTGCCAGCAAACCTCTCTTGTGGAAATTAGTTAATTCAAGTGTTTAAAATGCTCAAAACTGCCACAGAATCTCACTAGGAGAGAACCGATTTAACCTGAATGCCTATATTGCCAACCCCACCATCACAGTGTTTCTGGATATATTGCAAGAACCAGAAACTACCTGAGACAGTCACATGGATATCCTGGGGGTTGTGAGATCTTTATAGCCATGTTGTGTCTTCAATTCATATGCATATTTCTCATTGCTGGCAATAGGTGTATGGTGTTGGTTTCATAGGTTACAATAGAACTATTAGATAACTTTGTGCATTCTTTCATTATTATGAAATTCATAGAATCATAGAATATTAGGGTTGGAAGAGACCTCAGGAGGTCATCTAGTCCAATCCCCTGCTCAAAGCAGGACCAACACCAACTAAATCATCCCAGCCAGGGCTTTGTCAAGCTGGGCCTTAAAAACCTTCAAGGATAGAGATTCCACTACCTCCCTAGGTAACCCATTCCAGTGCTTCAGCACCCTCCTAGTGAAATCGTGTTTCCTAATACCAACTGTGACAAAGTTCCTCCTCTATCTTGGTGGGTCCTGCGCTTATTGGCAGATTTTCTTGCCTCAGAGATTCACCATGTGGGTTGGGGAACAGACCAGAGACCTTCCCCTCTGGGAGAACCTACAGTCCAGGTCAATTGGGAGGTTTGGGGGGAACCCGGGCCCGCCCTCTACTCCGGGTTCCAACCCAGGGCCCTGTGGACTGCAGCTGTCTATAGTGCCTCCTGTAACAGCTGCATGACAGCTACAACTCCCTGGGCTACTTCCCCATGGCCTCCTCCAAACTCCTTCCCTATTCTCACCACAGGACCTTCTTCCTGGTGTCTGATAACGCTTGTGCTCCTCAGTCCTCCAGCAGCACATCCTCTCAGCTCCTTGCACCTCTTGCTCCCAGCTCCTCACACTCGCACCACAAACTGAAGTGAGCTCCTTTTTAAAACCCAGGTGCCCTGATTAGCCTGCCTTAATTGATTCTAGCAGCTTCTTAATTGGCTCCAGGTGTCCTAATTAGCCTGCCTGCCTTAACTGGTTCTAGCAGGTTCCTGATTACTCTAGTGCAGCCCCTGCTCTGGTCACTCAGGGAACAGAAAACTACTCATCCAGTGACCAGTATATTTGCCCTCTACCAGACTCCTGTATCCCACTGGTCTGGGTCTGTCACACAACCTAGACCTCCCCCACTGCTACTTGAGACAATTGCTTCTTGTTCTGTCATCTGCCACCACTGAGAAAAGCCTAGCTCCATCCTCTTTGGAACCCCCCTTCAGGTAGTTGAAGGCTGCTATCAAATCCTCACTCTTCTCTTCTGCAGACTAAATAACCCCAGTTCCCTCAGCTTCTCCTTGTAAGTCATATGCCCCAGCCCCCTAATCATTTTTGTTGCCCTCCACTGGACTCTCTCCAGTTTGTCCACATCCCTTCTGTAGTTAGGGGACCAAAACTGGACACAATATTCCAGGTGTGGCCTCACCAGTGCCAAATAGAGGGGAATAATCACTTCCCTCGATCTGCTGGCAATGCTCCTACTAATAACATAAGAACATAAGAACATAAGAAAGGCCGTACCGGGTCAGACCAAAGGTCCATCTAGCTCAGTATCCTGTCTACCGACAGTGGTCAATGCCAGGTGCCCCAGAGGGACTGAACCTAACAGGCAATGATCAAGTGATCTCTCTCCTGCCATCCATCTCCATCCTCTGACAAACAGAGGCTAGGGACACCATTCCTAACCCATCCTGGCTAATAGCTATTAATGGACTTAACCACCATGAATTTATCCAGTTCTCTTTTAAACGCTGTTATAGTCCTAGCCTTCACAACCTCCTCAGGTAAGGAGTTCCACAAGTTGACTGTGTGCTGCGTGAAGAAGAACTTCCTTTTATTTGTTTTAAACTTGCTGCCTATTAATTTCATTTGGTGACCCCTAGTTCTTGTATTATGGGAATAAGTAAATAACTTTTCCTTATCCACTTTCTCCACATCACTCATGATTTTATATACCTCTATCATATCCCCCCTTAGTCTCCTCTTTTCCAAGCTGAAGAGTCCTAGCCTCTTTAATCTCTCCTCATATGGGACCCGTTCCAAACCCCTAATCATTTTAGTTGCCCTTTTCTGAACCTTTTCTAGTGCCAGTATATCTTTTGGAGGAGACCACATCTGTACGCAGTATTCGAGATGTGGGCGTACCATTGATTTATATAAGGGCAATAATATATTCTGAGTCTTATTCCCTATCCCCTTTTTAATGATTCCTAACATCCTGTTTGCTTTTTTGACTGCCTCTGCACACTGCATGGAATACAGCCCAATATGCCATTGGCCTCCTTGGCAACAAGGGCACACTGCTGACTCATATCCAGCTTCTCATCCACTGTAATCCCCAGGTCCTTTTCTGCAGAACCATTGCTTAGCCAGTTGGTCTCCAGCCTGTAGCAGTGCATGGGATTTGTCCTTCCTAAGTGCAGGACTCTGCATTTGTACTTGTTGAACCTCATCAGATTTCTCTTGGCCCAATCCTCCAATTTGTCTAGGTCACTCTGGACCCTATCCCTACGCTCCAGCATATCTACCTCTTCCTGCAGTTTAGTTTCATCTGCGAACTTGCTGAGGGTGCAATTCATCCCATCACCCAGATCATTAATAAAGATGTTGAACAAAACCGGCCCCAGGACTGACCCTTGGGGCTCTCCGCTTGATACCGGCTGCCAACTAGACATTGAGCCATTGATCACTACCCGTTGAGCCTGACAATATAGCCAGCTTTCTATCCACCTTATAGTCCATTCATCCAATCCATACTTCTTTAACTTGCTGGCAAGAATACTGTGGGAGACCGTATCAAATGCTTTGCTAAAGTCAAGATATAGCACATCCACCGCTTTCCCCATTCCACAGAGCCAGTTATCTCATCATAGAAGGCAATGAGGTTGGTCAGGCATGACTTGCCCTTGGTGAATCCATGTTGGCTGTTCCTGATCACCTTCCTCTCCTCCAAGTGCTTCAAAATAGATTCCTTGAGGACCTGCTCCATGATTTTGTCGGGGACTGAAGTGGACGATCTGTAGTTCCCCAGGTTCTCTTTCTTCCCTTTTTTAAAGATGGGCACTATATTTTCCTTTTTCCAATCGTCTGGGACCTCCCCCAATCACCACGAACTTTCAAAGATAAATGGCCAATGGCCCTGCAATCATATCAGCCAACTCCCTCAGCACCCTTGGATGCATTAGATCTGGACCCATGCACTTCTGCATTTCCAGCTTTTCTAACTAGTCCTTAACCTGTTCTTTCACCTCTGAAAGCTACTCACCTCCTCCCCATACTGTGTTGCCCAGTGCAGCAGTCTGGGAGCTGACCTTGTCTGTGAAGACTGAGGCAAAAAAAGCATTGAGTACTTCAGCTTTTTCCACATCATCTGTCACTAGGTTGCCTCCCCCATTCAGTAAGGGTCCCACACTTTCCCTGACCTTCTTTTTGTTGCTAACATACCTGTAGAAACCCTTCTTATTACCCTTCACATCCCTTGCTAGCTGCAACTCCAATTGTGCCTTGGCCTTCCTGATTACACCCCTGCATGCTTGAGCAATATTTTTATATTCCTCCCTAGTCATCTGTCCAAATTTCCACTTCTGGTAAGCTTCCTTTTCGAGTTTATGCTCACCGAAGATTTCACTGTTAAGCCAAGTTGGTCACCTGCCATATTTGCTATTCTTTCTGCACATCGGGATGGTTTGTTCCTGTGCCCTCAGCAAGGCTTCTTTAAAATACAGCCAGCTCTACTGGACTCCTTTCCCCATCATATTAGGCTCCCAGGGGATCCTGCCCATCAGTTCCCTAAAGGAGTCAAAGTCTGCTTTTCTGAAGTCCAGGGTCCATATTTTGCTACTCTCCTTTCTTCCTTTTGTCAGGATCCTGAACTCAACTATCTCATGGTCACTGCTGCCTAGGTTGCCATCCACTTCTACTTCGCCTACCAATTCTTCCCTGTTTGTAAGCAGCAAGTCAAGAGGAGCATGGCCCCTAGTTGGTTCCCCCAGCACTTGTACTGGGAAGTTGTCCCCAACACTCCCCAAAAACTTCCTGGATTGTCTGTGCATTGCTGTATTGCTCTCCCAGCAGATGTCAGGGTGATTGAAGTCCCCCATTAGAACCAGGGCCTGTAATCCGGAAACTTCAGTTAGTTGTCCAGATTATGTTGACTGTGCTTTTGCATAATTCACTCACAATTCAGAATTAAAACAAACATCATACTAATTATATATATATATATATAATCATGCATGCAAGATATTTTAGCTGTTGCTGTCATTGTTTTAAAAAAAATCTGTTGCCACCCAGAAACATTTAGGATTCTGGGTGAAAAAAACCTCTCTCTTGCAAATGACTTTTTGGAAGAGGGTTAGTAGGAATCACATGAAGTCAATAAGGATAACATACTTTGATTACTTTATATACAACAGCCATCAAAGTCTAAACCATGTAGAAGTGTGGTTTTAATTTCTGCTCTGAAATGAGGCACAAGCAATTGTATAACATATATTGTACTCTGTCAAACATTTAACTTATTTCACAGCCTGCAGACAATGTGAGAGCCACATCTCCATGTGTTATTGTAGTATGTTCTTTTCAATATTGTGTCACACTTGTTCCAGTGATAGATATAGATATGTGTTCCAGGCTACATGGCTGTCTCTGGTTTAAAGTTTACAAAGTACTTCCCAAGTTACCACCTGGAACAGGCAGAGAAAAGTAATCCAACCTCAGACACATATTATGAATAGAGGTCATTTCCAGAACTGTTTTATATTTGCTTACACATGGATATATTTATGGCTGTGACAAGAGTCATACCTCAAGCCTCAACACATTAGAAATGAAATAACAAGTTGCAGTCTTATTTCAGCATGTTACAGTTCGGCGAAGAGTCCTTGTCGTCACTGATGTTATTACATAATTGCTTTTAAAATTTGTAAAATTATTTATCTTTGGTTATTATTTTTACTGAGTACCTTTAAATTTTCAAAGTTCTTCATGGCAAGGGAAAAAACGTTCCTAAATACCATGAGAGAGGCTATTCCTATGGTGTATCTGACACAAGGGCAGTAACGGAAATATCATAGAAAGCCTGTTTTCATGATTTCTCCAGACTACACCGCTACCTTGATATAACGCGACCCGATATAACACGAATTCAGATATAACGCAATAAAGCAGTGCTCGGGGGGCAGGGGGGGGGCAGGGCTGTGCACTCTGGTGGATCAAAGCAAGTTCAATATAACGCGGTTTCACTTATAACGTGGTAAGATTTTTTGGCTCCCGAGGACAGCGTTATATCGAGGTAGAGATGTACGTTGATTCAAATGTTTCAGGTAAATAGATAAATTTGGAATGTTTTATCTGTTCCAAACCTCCAAATTCCATCTCTACTTGAGTTCTGGTTGTCTTAATAGCATGGAGAGAGTGAAGGTGGAGGAAAAGAAGAAAGAGAGAAGTGACTGACTACATTTCTATTGCTATAATTTAATAAAGCTTTCTACTTGAAGAAAAATCATTCTGAAGTCTGCAACACTGTACAGACTCATAGAAATTAGATCTGGGAAAGAACCACTTAGATCATCCAGTGAATCTTCCTACTAATGAATGCTTCTTATTCACCACCTATGTTTGAATCTAGTTTTGAAAGTTTGAAAGGACTTAATTAAAATGTACTTATGCTCCTGGTTGCTCCACAGAAAACCTTACTTCTCTATTTTCCTCTGTGTCTTCTTTCTTTTGATACTTTGTAGAGTTTGAATGCTTTTCTTTTCTTCTTTCATTACATTTTCTAAATTCACTATGGAATAATGATTATATTAATATATTCATGAGGTAGATTTTATTATCTGAACAGTATTTACCACGTTATGGATTTTCTGCATGGAGCAAGAGTATTTGGGTACCTCTTCATTTCCACAGATGATTTTTCTTCCTTTCTAGCCCCTAACCATACATCTATCTTTGTCAAGCTCCATTTACTATAAAGTAGCTCAGGAATAGTTCTTTAGTGATTCAAGTCCTTTATTATTCCTCATTTCCTGATGTTCCATCTAATGTGATCACATCTGCATACTGGGAAATTGGCCTTACACTCATTATCCCAGTTGTTTGTATTGTAGTATGCTTGACAAAGATGAATTCTTAGCAAGTCTTCTTTATTACATAAGGAAGTTTACCACTATATATGTAAACTATGTTCTTGACTTCAAAGTCTAACACCATATCTTGAACGTTGGCATTTAATCTGAAATTTCTGACAATAAGATGTCCAAAGCAATCTCCTTCAGCTGAAGGCCACTAAAGTCTCAATGAATTGTAACACCTTAGTTAGACAGGAATCTATCTTCCCAGTAGCATTGATGGCTATTCTAAGTTACAGGATCTTTGTAAAATAGCTCAAGTCTCCAGAGATCACTCCTGAAATGAAATGAGATATCTTTTGGCAGATAGGAGTGAGTGTAGTTGGGTGGCTAGGACAGCTAAGGGATGACTATTAGTTTATATTCCTGACACTCACTGATTTGTTGCATGATCTAGTGTATTTCATTCTGTGCCTGATTTACTCATTGGTGAAATGAGCATAATAATGTAGTACCTACTTAATGCATGCTTGTAAAACACCTCAAGATCATGTTAAGGAAGGGGCCAAGCCATTACAAGAAATGGGCCCAAATTAAAAAGCTCAGATCTGATCATCCCCTAATTTGTGCAAATTCAGATCCAGATCTAATCATTTTGGCTCAAGTCTCTTTCAGAATATTGCTAATTCATGTTTGTTACAAATGTAGCTATTTTTGTGATGGTATAATGGAACCACTTTCTTGTGATGTGGGCAAGAGTTAATGTTTGTTTCAGTGGCTGATACCTGTGGAATATAATTGCACAACTGATTCTTATACAGTGCGTAAACTGATGACTTGTATAAAACAAATACTAGAGCTCTGCAAACATTATCCCTAAAATAAAAGAAAAACTCAGTTGAAACTGCTGAGTTTTACCTTGGTTTTCATCAAAATAATTAATTTAGCATGTGTTTGATATAATCTGTACGTGGGCCCAAATTTGCATGAAGCTGGGCGTGGGTTCACTCAAAAGTAATTTTCAGGAGGTTTTAGGTTTTATAATAAAAGTTTTGTACATTTCTGATAAAAAGCAGAGGTGGGAAAATATTTGCAATGAAAAGTAAAACTTCTTACTCACAAGAACCAGAACATAAACAGAACCAAACCTGAGGTTTGTAAAAGAAGGACTAAGGGTTTTTTTGTGGTTTTTTTTTTATTTTTAAATTTTTCTTGGCCTTATACACATTCTGGTTTTGGCTGGAAGTAGAAAATTAAAATATTACAAAAGAGACTTGTTGCAGTGTTTCGAGTCTGGCTGTAAGCGGAATGTAATCCAAAACTTAGAAGAAAGTCTATCTCATGGATTTTTATGCCTACAAGCTTCCGATAATACTCAGATTGTTGGATGCTTCTCTTGAAATGGAAACTTCTGAGGTTTGGCCAACAGCATGCCATAGTCCTCTGGCCAGGAAGATAATGTGAATCAGCAGCTGAATGTTTCTTAGGACCCTGCAAGGTGCTGAACACCAGCAACTCACACTGAAAACATAGATGGTCCCAACACCTCACAGGAAGAGTTTAAACTTCTCACGGGATCAGATCCTTGGATTCCATTTCTGTTTCTTTTTTAGATCTTTTCTATATAGCATATTGCATGACCCTGGTAATTTTGCCCATTTTAAAAGCACCTACAGAACATTTAAACTTGACATTTTGCTTTTCAATGCTGTTTAGTATCCACGTTTTCCTTTCTTGAAATCAGCTACCCTTGTGTTAATATTTCTTACCAGTTAATTAGTCTCCTGGGTGTTGTGTCTGTTGCAAGTTGTGTTGTGTCACCTGCTGTAAATTAGTATCATTGTAAGAAAATTGGATAAGCATTGTTAGATATGATGTAATTGAAGGAAGACTGGGAATCTATGCATTTAAATGCAGTGATTTAGATTCAACCAGGATGAAGAAGCTGTATTATTGTTAAAAGAAATTAAAAAGAGGGATCAGAAGGTTCTTATCCAGAAATGTTTAAAATACTTAGTACTATTTCCTACTTTTTAAAAGATTTTTTTGCACACACCAACAAGTAAATGTACCTACTATCTAATGCTAATTTGCCAAAGGCAAGTTATAGTCTCTTTAAAAAATCCACCAAAACCACTAGGAGCTCAAAACACTAACATACTTCCCATTAGACACAAATTTTATAACATGCCAAATGTCAGCACTATTTATATAAAAAATACCAATAACCTATGAAAACAAAGCAGATTATTCCCTTCTGTACATGTAAGAATACTGGGCTCCTGTATTTATTTTCCATCCACAGTAATGGTCTTCCATGGACACAATTATGTCCCTAAACATCTCTATAAAACATCAAGGCTCATTTCACTGTAATATCTGACACTAGATTCTATGTCCAACAACACATGACTAGTTTTCTTCACTGATGCTGAAACTAGGAGATAGCTGAAAGCATCAATGCCCTTAGAAAACTTTATTAAGATTCCATAAACTCATATTTGGTTTGCATGAGGTATATGCATTGTTAATGTTTTGGCAGCACATCCCCAAATATGGACAATGAAAGGCCAATTTCAGTCTTGATGTCTGAGTTGTCCATGTTCCACCTTAAAATACTGGGTTGTAGTAGTAATTCAGTACATTACATTGTATTAAACCTATATTTTTTATGCAGGTTTCCCCTTCCGGACTGCAGTACCCAAAAACAGTGATCCTCTATAGCTTTAGCTTCATATTGTAGACCCTGACAGATTTTCTTCATCTGGACATGAGACTACATAGTGTATTCTTCCTGCTTATAATTTCACTGTATGCTGTGGTCCTAGTAGTAGATGTGTAGGCAACTGCTTAAATAGCATTAAAAGGATTTTAGACATATTTTGGAAATGGTTTATTGTGTAAGACCATGTTGCCCAGGCACCTGTCTTTCAGTTATATCTTCAGGAAATAAAGGCCCACGTAATTTAAAAAGGAAAAAGTCCGAAAGAGAAAAAAATAACCTTCAAGTACACATCTTTGAATTTTTTTCCTGGATACACTCACTTTATTTTTAAAATCTGCATTTGTAAAGTATTACAATTCACTCATTAAGGATGGTTCCACCCTGCCCTTTTGATGTCTTTTGGGCTTCTACATCCTGTTTTCTTAAAGAAAAACAAAAAGCAAATCTGATGTAAAGTAAATTAGCTTGGAAAGCCATATTCTGCTGTCTTAAATATGCACAACTATTGACTTGAGCATGCCATAAGACCTCCCAGAATAGGGCCCCGGTATGTGCATCTGTTGAAAGAGACTGCCAAAAAAAGTATGTTCCGGCCTCCAACATGTAAAATATGCATAGTCAATTATAAAAATCCTGACAATTTCAAAAAGGTTTTAGTAAGTTGCTGCAGTCCCTGGGAAGCAATAACTTGCATGCCAACAACTCATGTAAGTTTTATGTGTCTATTTAACTTCCCTTTTAGCATACTTTCCATGGCAATCCTTACACGAGATGCTACATAAGGTATTTCCAAGATAGAGGATTTTCCTTCTAGCAGAATTCTTACATACAGCAAGCACACACATGTGAATTTCAATACCCCATGTGCTGTTTTCAAAGGGAGGCAGACTATAGTAAGCTGCCATAGTCAATATACATACTTGTTTTTGCCAGATGTTTTTCTTTTACGTATGTTTTTTGGTTCTATGTAATTGGCAGTGTTTTTCCACAACTTGTAAAAAAAACCCTGAATATATATGATTAGAAAAAGAAATCAGTTTTGAAATATTACATTTGGCATTTCATTTCTGTGCTTAGTGATATTGTGGGCATGTAGCACATGCTAAATTTGTGCACATTCCATTGGATAAGAACGAGAACTTTCCTTTTATGGGCGAAAAATGGCTCCTTTTGCCCACATTTGCTTTTTGTGTGTTCCTCCGTGCCATACCTGCATGCCAATATAGACCTCACAAAATTACTACAAATAAAACATGAACCTTAACTCATACCTAAAATAAATATAGCTAGACTTTCCTGACCACCGAAGTATTTTTAATTAACATACTTTCGATTGTTTTATACAGCTGTAATCTAAGATTAGGAACATATGGTTCTGGTGGTAAATTAACACTAGCAAGATACAGCGCTGTGAAAATTTCATGACATTTTCAGAACACATAAAGTATCTTGGCTTTACATAAATTCAAACATAGCATGCAGGTTGTACCTTTGTCAAAACAATCCCGAAGAACTATAATACTGTAAGGATTTATTGAAGATCTCATGAGGAATTAATAAAGAGAGTTACAAATTATCATCTGCATTAGTGTGTCATCTGCATGGGAATCATGTAGAACTCCATGTTTGAGAACAATAAACTTGGACTCAGCAGAGAGGCCAAAAACTGAATAACTATGCAGCTGATAAGATGAATATCTTAACAGATAATATCTTCATTTCATGAGAATTTCCTGGCCTTTAAGACCAAAAAAGAGGATAATTACAAATCAGTGGACATGGACTTCAGCAATTTTTTCAGAACTTCCATCTAGAGATTCATCTCCATGTAGATAATGTGCAGAATGGAGTTAATTCTGCCAATTCATACAGAATTTCTTTTAAACATTCAATCTAGTGTAGACTCTAACTGTGGTAGTGTTTGTTTTTATGTCAATTTCACATTTCTAGTAAGAGTTTAGACATCAAGTGAGAAGAATTGAGCTGGGACTGATTGAACTGAATTGGATGACTCTGCACCCAGTTCATAGGATGAATATTTATTGGGAGAGGAACTTTGACAAACATTTTTTATTTCCCATACATTGACGTTAGTTTATTGTTCAAATACTGACAATCTTCTGATTTTTAAAAATGTATTTACCATGTTTATCATAGTAGTGCATAGGGGTCAATTACTAGGCACTGTACAAATATAGGATAAGAGACAGTCCCTGCCTGAAGAGCATACAATCTAAATAAACAAGACAGGCAAAGGCTAGGGGTAAAGTATATTACATACAATGAGTATCTACTATCAATGAGTGAATTTCTATATTTGTAGAAAGCCATCCTGCGGTATTTAGTGCTCTCACTGGGAAAGTATTGGATCCGCTGAACAGACTGAAGGCTTTGACAAAGTTGTGAAAGTTCCTGCAAGAGCTATGAAATCCCAGCTGTTTGGATTGTGGCTGCCTTTCAAACATCAAAAGCTTCATTTATTGCTTGAAAAGGCCTGTTTAACATTGGCAATAGTCAAATAGGCTTTATCCCCCCACCCAAGAAACAAAAACAAACACACAAGGGAATCATAGAAGTACAAGATGGAAAAGATCTATTAGCTCATCTAGTCTGTCCCCCTGCCAATGCAGATATTTTTGTCCAAAGCTTTGTTCATCCCAGTTTAAATGAAGCTTTTAAGGCTTCAAAAGTGGCTGCAGAAATTTGCTTCTTGGAGCAGTGGTCCTCAGTCTAGCATCCATGGACCACCAAGTGGTATTTGGAGCCCTTTGTGCTTGTCAGCAGAATTAAATTTGATGAGAAATAAAGCAGTAGGGAACTGTGATGTTGGAAGGAAAAAGTAGTCCACAAGCAGGGTATTTCCCTTACAAAGTGATCTGGAGAATTTAAAAACCAATTGGAGAATCATCATCTGACATAAATGAATCCAAAATACTAGCCTTGCCTGGTACATGTCAAAATGAATAATTTTCACAGTGCAGGCTCCTGCAGAAAAGTCTGCCATACTTTTAAATTGTCAGAACTGTATAGTATGGTCATAACACATATACATTGACAAATAGAGTTGGGGAAAATGTTTGGATGAATAGCTGATTCTGAACCTATTCATGAATTAGTGTTGTCTCCTGACTAGTTTAGACCAAACCAAAAAAAAAAAAAAAAAAAAAAAAAAAAAAGTTTGGCAATATCAAAACCACTTTGTTTCAACATTACTGAACCATTTTGAGTTTTTGGGTTGGAGTTATAAAATGGCCGGACGAGCTGGTTTGTAGATTCCAAGACTTGAAGGGACCATTGCGATCATCTTGTCTGACTTCCTGTGTAACACAGGTCAGAGAACTACCCAAAAATAATTCATAGAGGATATCTTTAAAGAAAATATGGAATCTTGATTTAAAAATTGCCTGTGATGTCCCAAGCCCAATCTGTACCTCATCGTGGTGGAGGGGGTGTAACATCTGAAGTAGGGGATTGCTCATTGGAGCTATGCCATTAGCGATGAAGGCTTGTCCAAAATATCGCCTTGGGCATTATGCGAGGTGGACAGATCCAATGTGAACCCTGAAAATGATGGCTAACACAGGCGGTGAAGATGCAGGGCAGCAGCTGCACCTAGCTACCCGAGGTGAAGGAAGTCACTGAGAAAGACTCAAAGGCTCGGGTCGCGCAGCGTGAAGCCAGTACTGGTAGACCAGGAAAAGGATCACGTTACTGCACCTCTGTCTCATCCCAGTGGGACGAAGTATTTCCTGGTATAATCGTTCACTCTTGTTTTTCTGACTATGAATAACCTAGTATTCAGCATGAGGGTTAAAGCCCCTGCCTCACTTTCAGTTGATATGTCGGTGCCATCTCCCCTCGGTGGAAACATGATGGGTTCGTGCCAAAGCCCCCATGGGGACATGTGTCCTCTGATGTTGGCAGGCTGGTCTGCAGTACATTGTAACAATGCATCCAACTGTATCTGGGATCTCCAACAGCCCATCAAAATTGCAACTTGGAATGTTGCAAGTCTTCACAGGCATGGTCATCAGGTCACTGTCTCACGTGAAATGGACTGTCTTGGTATATCAATCACAGGACTAACAGAAGTAAGGCTGATAGATCACAGACATCACTAGGTGGAATATTCTTTACTTCTGTATTCTGGCGGCCCCAACCATTTCCATGGGGTAGCACTACTACTGCGAGGTGAGGTCAAGTCCTCCCTGACAACCTGGATGCCTGTGTCTCCTCGTTTACTTATTGCACGTCTTAAACATCGGCACAGTTACCTCACTGTCACAGTAGTCTATGTACCAACAGAGGAATCTGCTGACTCAGTTAAAGATCATTTCTACAATCAGTTGGAAATTTTAGTATACATGGGATGGCCTAAATGCAGTTACTGGCTCCCTGCAAACTGGGTTTGAACAAGTCATTGGTCATTATAGTTCAGGCACACCCAATGATAATTCTGTGCCTCCCAGAATCTTTCCATTCTTGGGTCATGGTTCAAGCAGCGATGCATACACCAGATGTCATGGATCTCTCATGATGGCGTCACTCAGAAGGAGATGGATCACATCATTACATATGATAAACGTCTCTTCACTTCCTGTAGAGTATATCGTGGTGCAGAATGCGCAGCGAACACAGATCACCATCTAGTGGTTGCCCGTATGGTGTTGATGCTCCAACGAGCAGGTAATCCCTCTGCGATGATGAAGAAGTTTGACAATGATGCACTCCATGTGCCAGGTTTAGCCAACAGGTTTTGTATTGACGTCCACAACAGATTTTCATCTCTAGCTAATCTGCCAGACGACAGTAATACAGTTACTTATATACTGTAATCAAGTCATACCTTAATCTTCTCTTTATTAAGCTAAATAGATTGAACTCCTTTTGTCTAACCCTTTAATCATTCTTGTGGCTCTTCTCGGGACCCTGATCATTTTATCAACATCCTTCTTGAATTGTAGTCACCAAAACTGGACACAGTATTCCATACCAGTGCCAAATACAGAGGTAAAATAACCTTTTTACAGCTACTCATGATTCCCCTGTTTACACATCTAAGGACAGCATTAGCCTTTTGGCCACTGCATTGCACTTGGAGCTCATGTTCAACTGATTATCCAGCATGACCCCCAATGTCTTTTAGTCACCGCTTCCCAGGATAGAGCCCCCATCCTGTAAGTATGGCCAACATTTTTTGTTCCAGATGTATACATTTACATTTAGCTGCTTTAAAATGCATATTGTTTGTATGTGCCCAGCATACCAAGTGATCCATATTGCTCTGTATCATTGACCTGTCCTCTTCATTATTTACCACTCCCCCAGTTTTTGTGTCATGTGCAAACATTGTGTTTTCTTCCATGTTATTAACAAAAATGTTAAATAGCATAGGGCCATGAACTGATCCCCATGGGACCCACTAGAAACACACCCATCCAATGATGATTCCCTGTTTACATTTACATTTTAAGACCTATCAGTTAGCCAGCTTTTATTCTATTTAGTGTGTGCCATGTTACTTTTATATTGTTCTGTTATTTTAATCAAAATGTGCATTACCAAGTTAAACACCTTACAGAAGTCTAAGTACATCGCATCAACACTATTACCATTATCAAGTAAGTTAGAGATGGTAGTACCTCTCCCTCCTTATAACTTTTAGATCAGTAATTTAATTCCCTTCTCTGCTGAATATACTGGAGGGCTTTGAACTTGGGTATCTTACATTACAGTTGCATGCTCTAATCACTGGGCTATAGGATATTCTATGTTAAGCATCTCTCAATCTCTGCTGTTATAAATAACTAAATACTCTTTAGCACAGGGACTGGAACTTGGGTTTCTTATATCTTAGGTGAGTGCCTTAACTACCAGGCTGTGGAATCATTCTTCCTCTTTTTCTCTGGTCCAATGACTATTCATAATCATTCATAGTGGCAGTTCACAGATTCACAGTCATTCATAGTGAAACTGAATGAACAAAAAGTTATAAGGAGACTACCATTTTCTTCTACCCACCACCCCAACCCAATTTTGTGAGTCTAATCCTCCTTTGCTTTTGTTAAAATGCCTGGAATTGAAACAATTTTTTTTTAGTTGGGTTGAACAAAATGTTTCACTTGACCTGACTTGAAATGTTTTCTGACTTTCTGATTTGTCAAAAACGTTGGTTTTCAGTTTGACCCCAAGCTATTTTTTTATTATTTTTCAGAATTTCAGATATTTTTCAGAATGAGTGAGCAGTCATTTTTCACTTTATAGGCTTTTGTATCTTTTTGGATGTTGATTAATATTTATACTGTACGTCAGAGACTTGCATTGTATGTCATTTGTGGAAAGATACTTTGAAAACCTTGGGTTAAATAACAACTTTCTCTTGTTTGGTAGCAATTCTGCATAGTAGGGAAGATTACATCCTAGTATCAGTGGTGCCTTCTGTTGCTGTGGATAATCACTTCTTGCTATCACACTACTCCAGTATTTTTCTGATAGTAGTAATGTTACAATATCCTAGCAGATATCCATATTATACCATCTGTAAAGGTGGATAAATATAGTGCTATTTTGTTCTGTTACAATTATTGTGTTGTGTAAATAGGGCAAGGGAAACCATAGTAAGACGAATTAATAGCTGTCTCCTAGAGTATGTCTACTCAGCAGTTGGGAGTGTGTGTCCCAGTGTGGGTAGACAGGTACATGCTAGCTCTGCTTCAGCTAGCATACTAAAAATAGCAGTGTGGCTATGGCAGCATGGGTGCCAACTCAAGCTAGCCACCCAAGTATGTTCTCTGGGGGTTGAGCAGGTTTGTACTCAGATGGCTAGCCTGAGCCACCAGCCATGCCTCTGAAGCCACGTTGATATTTTAAGCATCATGGCTGAAGCAGAACTAGCGTGTGTCTGTCTACCTGCACTGGGACGCACCCTCTCAGCTTCAGTGTAGGTATATCCCTAGTTGTGATAACATAATTATGTTTTACAAAATTGTATGTAGATTTGGAAAGGGATTTTAAAAGGCACCTAAGTAATTTAGGAGCACAAGGCCCACTGACATTTAGTGGGACTTTTGCACTGAAGTCAGTGGGAGTCATACTTTGGCCACATACCCATGAAAGTGAGCTGGACTCTCCAATGACTCTTGTAGGGTAGGATTTTCAGAAGTCACTTAGGAGCACAAGTCCCAATGAATGTCAACGTGTGACTTCGGTGCAGACATACAGCTAAGACATTATCCAGCTTTCTGAATATTTGTGTCTAGATCTTGTGAAATGACAGGCTAGAGTAAAGCCCACTGGACCACCTATTCCTTTATGGTTTTCTGACCAGTGCTATAGTAAAAATATGTTAACCTAAATGTAACAGAAAAACTTAGTTGCCCACCTAACTCCTAGCTGCAGTGACCCAGGAGGAGCCCTGATGTGGAACTGTAACTCTTTTACTCACGGTTCCTTCCTTAGTATCCCCTTATCCAAGGGGAAAAGCTGCAGCCCTTTACAAGAAGGCAGCTTACTTCCCCCACCCCTCATGCCAGCTCACCTCTGCCTGCCAAAGCACCCCCCACCCCAGCTGCCCAGATGGGGAGGGGATTCACAACTACCCCACAAACCCTGCTCTCCCCTTATGCCACACAACTTGATTTTCAATCCAGACAGGCCAAGTAGGTGGGGAAAGGGGTGAACCTTACTCCCCTTGCAAGGGAAAGTACAATGTTGCCCCTCATTTTGAAAAATAAAATATTAATACATAAAGCCTCCTTATGATTCTTTAATATCAAACCAGAATCAATGCTTAAACAAATTTGGTCTTTGGTTAGGAAAGTTAAATCCATCCAGTTTTGATTCTCGCTACAGAAAAAACAATATTTTGGTGTGGAAATCTGCCTGTCCCTTGTACCCAGAACTGCCTGGAATGCAGTTGGCAAAGAGGCTAATTTTCAACAGTTGTGTTTTAGTAGCTTTTTTTTTTAATTGCAGTGTTATTTGGCAGAACAATACATTATTTCCCCACTGGGCAGCCCCTCTGCTATACTTTAATATTTTTATGTCCTAAAATATAATTTCTTTGGAAATGACAGGACATTTTCTTTAATTTATATGATTAACCAAACCAGGAGCTGGAAAGATAATGTTTTTTAACTTCCTTTCTGATGAATAATAAATGTCACATAGGAATTAGAAAGTAGGAGGTAGTTCCATGTGCCATCTGCTGCATAGGGAACAGAAGAAAGATATTAGACTTTAAATTAGGGATAGCTTCATGGAATCTAAAAGATGAAAGGAAACCATACTGATCACTTGAAAAGTAATATCAATCTCTATCAGTCAATTCAATTCCCAATACCGCAAGACACTCTTGATATCCCACTGAGAAGTATTTATAAAGTATGTATTAAATAAAAGTAATGTATCATTAAATACACACAGTTTTCTGATTATTTACTACAATTTCTTTTGAATTTACTTAAAGATGCCACAAGCCTATGATAGCAGTGCTTTGGGAGAGAAGGATTTGAGGTAAAATACCATACTAAGTGTGCTCCATTCCCATAGCAACTAACAATTCACTACAGGTAAGGAGAGCAACATATCTACATAAAAATCCATTTACTTTAAAAATAATTACCTACATTTTTACTTCAGAGAGAGGAAGTGTGTGTGTGTGTTTGTGTGTGTGTGTGTGTAAAGGACCTTTTCACTGTTCATCCATTTGCAAATCCTGATAATTCATATGACAAGAATCATTTCTATTTTGCTTTAGTTACCTCTGAGCTTCCAGATAGATGTAAAGGTGTTGACTGTGACCTACAAAGCTCTCTGTGACCTGAAAGACCACCTCTCTCCCCAGAATACACTGCCATAGCTGCAGTCAGTGTAAACACAGGTTCTAGATCTCCCTTGATAGAGATGGGAAGGCTGGCAGGATGTACTCTAAGCGGCTTGCGGCTCTGGAATGTCCTTGTGCTCCGGGTCTGAAATAGCCCAGATTTACCAACTGTCGGGTTAGGCTGCAGGGCTTTTTTTATTTTATTTTTTCTTGGTTTGACTTTTGATGAGAGTAAAGAGATACTGAAGTACTGGCCATTGTGTTGGAATGCTATTGTTTGTCACTTGGGCTGCTGCTTGGGAGAAAGGAGTGAGCTGGTTGAATTCTGTATTTGTTTTTTTAATTTTAAATAACTGGGACAGTGCTTTTTATTTTTCTAATCAAAATAAAATAAAACAAAATATTTGATAACAGACTTTTAAAAAACAACAACCTCACACTTGGTTACAATTGAAATAGTTGTCAAGTGATGATCTTGAGTCTTTAAACAAAATGGTGTTGAAGGAAATACAAACATAAACAGGAAAAAAGGGGACTAATAGAAGATCAAATGATGAGGGAAAAATCACTATATGTGAGCTCGAGGATAACAGGTCATAAGCAATAGGCAGTGTGGGTTTATAAGGAACAAATTTTGCAACATAGTCTTTTATTATTTATTTGTTATTGGTGTCACAGTATTACCAAATCAGGGATCCAGATGTCATTGTGATAGGTGGTGGACAAACACTTTGATTTTTTCTTTATAGAATTACAAAATTAGGGAATTCCTGATTAGATTTTAATAAAATGTTGTAAAATCTTTAATTAATTCAAATTGTCTTGCACAGGAACATTGTAATGTGGATTGAAAACAAGTTAAAAAGACTGTAAACAAAGAAAAATGACAAATGGCAGTTTGATTTGGGTGGAAAGGTCTCCTAAGGTACAATCATTGTATCACTTGTGTTATTTAATGTTTTCATTAATGAACTGGAAGAGAGAGTAAAAACACATTATTGAAACTTAAATAAGGTGGAGTTATGAACACTAAGGAGGACAGGGAACTAGTCCAATGGACCCTGCAGAGATTATAAATATGGGCACTAACTACTTTCTGGGCATGATGAGCTCTGCTGGTGAAACAGTACTAACGGCAGTTCAAGGCTGATGTCATGGCTGAATAACGAATGTTTCCTGGCTCTGTATTGTATTTCTTCTGTCTGATTTGCTATAATCTGAGTGTTATTCTTCCTTGTTTCCTATGCTTGTTTCTCTCTCCCCCCCCCCCAAGTTTTCTTGCAACATAAAACAGCGAACAAATGTGAAATATTACTTTAGGTTATGATGACTATGGCTTTGTGTTTCACTGATCCTTAATTTTTTGAGTTTCACTCTAATTGTTGTAGTTCAGCATTCATGAGTAATACTTGGTATTTCCGGTGGTTAGAAGACTTCATCCCATCCTGGCAAATGATGATCTGGCCTCAATTATTCATGCCATCATCACCTCTCGACTGTTACAATATACATGGGCATGAAGCCATCAGACCGTAGGAAACTCCTACTGGTACAGAACACTGCAGCACATCTTCTCAGCAACACAGAATACCACAAGCACACTGTCTGCCGCACCCAACACTGGCTTCCCATAGAATATCAAATTAAGTTCTAGGTATTGGCCCTTATCTTCGAAGCACCCAAATTTCTGGGCCCGGGATATAAAAAAGATCACCTACAGCTCCTGGATGAAGACCGCGGTTGACAACTCTGTTCCTGTGGCACAATGGAATGCTCTACATTAAGAGATTGAGGAATGAGATTGCGAGATTGAGGAATGAACTCCCACAGGAACTAAGAACCATCACAGACCTCACTACCTTCCCACGCCAAGTGCAAGACACCCTTCTTCAGCCTTGCCTTCTCTAAAGTAAGCACAAGGTCACATGTACATAAAACAAACCCCAAAACAAACAAAAACAACCCCCTCAATAATCAAACAAAAAACAAAACAAAAACCCCTACTTCACTGTACACACAATTTTCCCCTGAAGAAAGGATGAGAGAACACACAAGTGACAGATGTTAGTCATGTTGCTTTTTACACTACCAGAAAGAGCTGAGATGCTACAGTGATAAGCACAGTTTAAGAACCCGTATAGAATAGAATAGAATAAGCGTGGCCTAATCCTGAGTATAAGTGGGATAAGACAAATGAGACATGAAAAATATGGTTCTGTACTGAACACAGGGTTTCCATATGCAAGAGTCTTATTCCTAAACCTGGCGGACGCAAGGATGGTTTCTGAAATGCAGATTTGGCAAACAAACACCATGACAAGCTAAAACAAGATTTGGCAACTCACACAAATTGAAATTCTATGTTACTTTTAGTTTCCAAGGCTCCAACAACCTTAGACTGAAACTGATATCTTTCCATATTATCATTTTTATTAAGCAGTAAACCAGCTCCCACTGTCTTTACTATATTGATGTTATTCTCAAGAAAACTAGGGGTACATCTATACTACCCGCCAGATCGGCGGGTAGTGTTCGATGTATCGGGGTTCAATTTATCGCGTCTCGTCTGGACGCGATAAATCAATCTGCGAATCGACGCCTGTACTCCACCTCGGCAGGAGGAGTAAGCGGAGTCGATGGGGGAGTCACGGCAGTCGACTCGCCGCCGTGAGGACGGCCAGGTAAGTCGAACTAAGATACTTCGACTTCAGCTACGTGAATAGCGTAGCTGAAGTTGCGTATCTTAGTTTGAACCCCCCACCCCCGCTAGTGTAGCCCAGGCCTAGGAGAGGGGATTTTTAAAGTGCTCAGCTTTGGCCTAACTCTGCTCATCCTGAAATCAATGGTAAAAAAGGAGAATTAGGCCAGTGCTTAGTATTTTTGAAATTCCCATGTTATATCTGTATTATGGTAATTTTCCCAAGGAAAGACAATATCAGCAGCAATGCAGCAGAAAGAGAGAATTTTAGGACAAAGCACATCCTCCAAATGTAGTGGGTGCTGTTGACTGTGCATATTCCTCTCAGAGACCCTTCTGTCTATCAGGCAACATGCTCCATGGAACACAAACGAAATTACATTGACATATTGAGTACATAGAGAGCCCCAGCTGAATGGCTTTCACAGGAGATTCCAACTTGGTGAGCCACTCTGACTTTAACAAGGTAGATCAGTCTAGTTCTAAACCTGGAACCATTAGTGGCACTACTTTACAGTAAACATATGAAAAATTCAACTATAATGGCATACAAATATTTCTGAATAACTGTTAGCTGCTGGGGTTGGTCCAAATGAGCAGTTGGCCTGGGGCACTAGAATTTTCATAGGCACATTTACCATTTACTGAGCACTTTGTCTGTCTGTTTCCTTCAGTCGTCCATGGATGCCCCTGTTTTGCTTCTAGGATGGGTTGAATCAAGATGTCTCACCACAGCCTGGCAGCAGGAAGCCCATGAAGATAGGTGAAAGCTGCTTCGGGTGAATAAATGAAACTAGAAAGGCTCCATCTGCATTTTACCTTCTTCTGGATTTCCTTTGTTCTGGTTTAGTCAAATAAGACTATTACCCTCAGCAGTTCATAGGATCAGGCTCAAACCAATAGCTAATGTGGATAAGTTTACACAAGAAAGAGATGGGGGCACAAACGGCTTATTCATACCATAAAAGTTTTGTCTCTTGTATTGACAAGACATACCCCTACTGAAATCCCAGTCCTTGCTTTTCCTTCCTTCCCTTCTGTCCTTCACAGTCCATATCCTCCTCCATGCTGGTATGTGTTTCACCTTCTCCTCTGGTCTCCTTTCCCTCCTTTTTGTTTTCCTTCAAACTGGTTTTCCCTTTTCTATTTTCTTCCACTTCCTTTTCTGCTGTTCAATTTTTTTCAAGTAATTATTTGCATTTTAGATGTTATGTACATTATATACATATTATATATACCCTATTTCTGAGAGTGACACTACAACAGAAAATATATTTATGCTTGTTGAGCTGTTTGGGCTCCTGTTGATTTATAATTTCCTTTGGAAAAACTGAAGAACAAGATAAGCATTGCAGCTTTGACGAGGACAGAATCTTATCACGTTTGATGTTCTGTTTCTTTACTCCAATATACCTCATGTAGATGATTGGTATGCATTTATTAAAGTTATTAATAAAAGAAAAATTAAATAACCAAATATAGAAGTGCTCACTAGCTTAGCAATGACCCATTTTTACCTTCAGTAATGTCAATTTCAATGGAAAATACTATCCACAGTTATAAGTAGAGGCCAGAGGAGGGGATTCAGAAAAGATTTATTTCAGGATGAGGGCTGTCATGTTTATCATTGTGGTAGATTCTTTGTTTTGGGTTCCCTGAATATTTGGCCTGGTTTCTGTAACTCTCAATTAAAATGCAGGGACCTGTCCTTCCATAGGGCACAACCATAAAGAGGGTTCCACAATGCTCTAACTTCCTTTCTTCTTGTGCCACCACGACACTATCTAATACTTCCTAGGAAGATCTTGCATTTTATTCCATCTCACCCTGTTGTGCTGGAATTTGTTTCCTACAGCAAACCTGTTCCAATGACTGTACTCATGTTGTCCCTGATAACTATATATTTTAAACCTTTCCCTGGTTCCCACCTTATTAAACCAAAACTTGCAGCATAGCAGTAAAGGTGTTAACATCAAATCTTTTTCACCCAATGGCTCCCAGTTAAGCATATGCAGCTGTAAAACTATAAAATAATGGTCAGCCTGGAAGTGTGCGACAAAGCAGTTGCAAGGAGAGGGAGAGAAAGAAGGACACCTCTCCTCCCCTCCCCCCACTGTAGTAGTCCTCATGGATGACCTGTTTCAAGGAATCATTGGAAACTGGCACTGATCTACCCCTGTACAGAAAGCCTGACAATTGACAAAGGTATTTGTTTCTTCAGGCAGGGAGACATGCAGATCATAACCCTGTTTCTAAGTGCTGGAGCACAAGGAGTGATAAGCAGAAATAAGCCCAGGCAGCAGCACTGAACCCTTTGTTCAGAACTGCCTTTAATTGTTAAAATTTATCTTATTAGAAATGTTGGCATCCATACAGAATAACTGGGGAAAGGGTAAATAATACCAGCCTGAAACAACTTCAGTGTGAATACAATGCAGTGGAAATTGAATTAGCTGTGGGTCTCTGCTGAGCTGTGTGGAATAGCTGTTTAAGCCAATTCGTATTGTAACCCATAATGGTATTATCGATTTACTTGATACATGGTTAATGAGTGTATTTTTTCAGGCTCTTTGAATACAGTAACTCCTGTTTACTCTTTTAGTACAAACATGTTGGCCGTAATTCGACTTTCCTTTTATTGTCCTTCTCATTGTACATTCAAATAGGCTTTTTCGCTTTCCTTTGCTGGTAGAACTTGATAAAATATTCTAGGGGCGCATCTGTGTAACCTTTTTATTAGATCTCTCTTATCCTTTGTGACATTGTACAGGGGAATTCAAGAGAAATCTAACAGCTGAATGGCAAAGGCACATTAACCCTTTCAGGGACTGCACCTCATAGACTCAGCATGACAGGACATCATTGGAGGGTGAGGAAAGGGTCAGTGCCGGCCAGAGAATGGAAAAGCCTCAAAGCTGTAATGAAGCAGCTGTGAGTGGATGGATGAAACTAGACACTAAAACACTAGCAGGAAGGAAGAGGTTCAGAAGGTTCCGGGGTTTAAAGAAACTTGCCACAAAGGCACAGGCTTTGGGCTTTAGAAGAGCACTACGTGCCCTGTGGGCATCCTTATGGTGAGAGTAAAGATCTTTGCTGACCCAAAATGGATACAGGGTAAATTCAAACATAATTTTTACCAAATTGTTGCATTTATTTTCAGGCAGAATTTCACTGATATTCAATCTCAGCCGTTTCAACCCACAATGGGATCACACATTAAAAACAAATTATTGAATAAATTGCTGTATACTCTGTGGCTGAATATCCTTTCCCATATGCCCAGATATTGCAGGTCATCCAGTCATATAATCACATTAGAAACTTATGAAACTCTGTCTTAAAAGTAGTTAGGTTTCTTGGCCCCACTACTTCTATTTCTCTGATGATTAGAAACCTTCTTCTAATTTCCAGCCTAAATTTATTCATAGCCAGTTTATATCCATTTGTTCTTGTGTCAACATTGTTCGTTAGCTTAAATAGATCTTCTCCCTTCCTAGTGTTTACCCCCGACATATTTACAAAGAGCAATCATATTCCCCTCTCACCTTCATTTTGCGAGGCTAAACAAGCCAAACTCTTTTATATCTCATAAGATAGACTCTGATCCTGCTATGAGTTCCATGTGGCCAGCTCCAAGGGGAGCTGTTTGCTGGATCAGCGCCCTAGTCTGTCTTTCAGATATACTGGAGACTTTTAAAAAAATCATGCATAATGACACCTGGAAGGACAACTCAAATTTTTATCCAAAGAGGCAACAAAATCTTGTATTTGAGCAATGTTACCTGAACCAAATGTATGGGTTCACCTTGGAACGCTGCCAAATTCCTGCCCTCTGCTCACCACTGACATCCTTCATCATGGCAAGAACATGCCCCCATTTCTCAACATCCTCTTATAGCATGACAAAATACAAAAAAAAAAAAAATGTTCAGGAAGGCTCATGCCCCTTGATACCTCTAGAATATGGTCAGTTTTGAGAGGGGTTGGCAGTCACTTTGTGCTGCCAGCCAGTACATTGTGTGCAACTGTGTGTACTTGTCTGCATTCCTCTCAGCCTCATACAGTTCTGGCACTATTAAATTGCTTCAGCCTTTGTAATACTTTTTTTTAAAATCCCATCATTTATACCCATTTTCATCCAACCTGCGTTTTTTAATCATAGTACTCATGAATATGACATCAGTCACATGCCCCTTTGCCCTTGCAGCCTCCAGGTTGTCTAATCAAATTTCTGAACCCTATTTCAAAATGTATAAAAAAACAAATCTTCTAGAATAATGTGCCTTAAATACTCATACACACGTCCCTTCTGATCTGTCCAGTCAGACCCTAATACCTGTTTTAAACAGACATCGTAAATATTGATTAGCAAAATTGATTCCACCTTCCCAATGGCCTTTCTATTTTTAATACCATGCAGTCTCTCCACCAAATGCACATTCAGAAAAATAAAATAACCAACAAATATCCCATCTAGTTCCAGCTGTCAATTCCCATCTCTCATCTCCATTTCAAACATTCATGAATAAACCGCTGCCCTTCTTTCTGCACCTGTGTAATATCACCCCAATCCCCATTTGAGCATACATTTACAATAAAAAAGTAAACAAGTGCCAGATTCTTTCAACCTTACCCATAGTAAGCAGTAGCTTATTCTTTGAATTGGACTATTCAAGGAGCCCAGGTTCACTGTGAGTGAAATCCTGCCCCCTGAAGTCAATGGTAAAACTCCCATTGACTTCAGTAAGGCCAGGATCTCACCCAATGAGTATGGGTGGTAGCATATGGCCCTAAATGTTTCCATCTTTTTGCCAGAACTACCTACTGGTATGCCAATTTCTGTCTGTCCTGCTTTTTAAAAGGGTTCATATAAACAAGATAATGGTAACTGTAATTGATCATGAATGAAATTCACCTCAGTGTGGAGGGCCTGTGTGAAGCTCTCCTCACCAATGGGCCTCATGTACATGTAAGTCATTGGATGTGTGGGCTGAGTGCTGCAGAGGGCCTGTGTGGGCCCTCTCCTCTAAATGAATTTTATCCAACTTTACTCCAATTTTATGTACCCTTAGCTGTCAAGTCTACCACTTTCCTACTGTCAAACACATTTTTTTTTAAAAAAGTGATCTGATAAATTACCATGAAGCATATGGCTATTTACAAATGGCTCCAGTCAGCTAAAATAAAATCTAATCCCTGCCCAGGTTAAGCCAACATAAACCCCCCTTGAGTTATAGTTCCAAACACTATGTACCACTGCTGCCCACATGCTGTCAAATCCTGCTCTAGTCACTAAGCCAAAAGCAAAGCAAAACTTGATCTTAAGGGACTACTCCCCTTCAACAGCCACAACAATCAGTCTCTGGGCTTATTTGTACTGTAATTGAAGTTCACAGAAATATGGATTTGATATAGAAAACTACCTTAGTTGCTCTTGCTCCCTGTCAATGGATCTACAAAGATGATTTCACATATTGCTAAATCCTGGTGTGGCAAACAGACTCCAGACATCATCTTGGAGTTCTCCATTTCAGAGACCAGAGAGCTGTTTAGGAACCAACTGGCAGTGAAAACTGAAGTGATATTTAAAATTTTGAAACAGAGACATTTTTTTTGCTAATCTACTATGAAAATTTAAGGCATCACATATGAAAAATATGGATGTGAGGGGAGCTCTGTTTTTGCATCCAGGATATGTTTATTGATAAGTGCACTGTTACCAAGAAGTTTACAATTATATATACAGGTGAAACTGCATCTAAAATGCCACCAAATATGGAAAGTTAACATATAGTTGCGGGATAACATAACAAGATTTGTGCTGCACCTCATCTGTGGATAAGTAGAGAAGTTTTCATTTTCTAGTGGCATTAAACTGGCAACTTTCACAAGCATTAAACTTGCTCTTAAAAAATAATCATCAGAGTCTTGATTAGCTTCAATATAGTTTTACTCTGCAATGATGCTTTTGATTCAAGACATAGGATTCCAGGGGGAAAAAAATCTGCCATTCTACAATGCTCTGGCCCATTAAGAACTTTAAAAGGAAAAACACATTATAAGATCAAGTTATACTTGTCTGTTATGCATCTCATTTCATGCAATATGCAGGTCTCAGATTTACATAAGCTACAAAAAATTACATCACCAGCTAAGGTAAAGTGAGAAGAGGGCACATAGCTCAGAGAACCTCGCAACAATAGCCAGCTCCCAACTTTCACTGCTCAGACATCCCATTATTCACTTTTACATTGCTACATGCAATACAAAGTGAAATATAATTTCATATGCCTCTAACAACTCTGAAAACCCCCTATGTGAAGATTCTAGATAATACGCTGTAGTGTTGCATGGGTTGTATGAGAGAAAGTACAGCACCTTTTCTTAACCGTGTGATCACTCAGTTCAATCTGGAGACTAGATTGTGCCATCTCTCCTGCACTTTGCTTTGGGATTACGCAGAATGCTCCCCACATTGTGTGGGTCTTCCTCTGTAGACTGGTGTAGAAGGGTGAGGCCATAACCTCACCTACTACCTCCCTCTTTCCAGGTGTCTTCCTTCCAAAGGGATCAAGGAACAAGCAGTCCCGCTCCTGGGGACTGCTATTGTGCTGTGCCGCTGTGTACATTGTGCAGGGTAGGAAAGCTTGCAGCTCATACATACATGCCCGTGAGTTGACAGACCACAATCTGTTCCTGAGTCTCCTCTGACTTCAGGAAACATATAATGCAACCTATTTAGGTATACTCAGACATGCTCATCATCATGGTATTTGAGCACCTAGTTCACATTGAACATCTGAAAAGACATAACACAGGCATTAACATACTCATTCCATATTAAAATACACACTCTCATTTACATAGGCACTTGCATATTAGTAAATTGCTAGATATCCTTACAATTACCAGCTAGTCTGCCAGAGGAAATATTTTTAAAAATGCTGTTTCCAAAAAACAGGGTATTTTAACTCCTCCAAGTTTGACGAAGTTTGGCTTGATATATAAATATAATATGCCAGACATGGTACACAAGGCCAGAGTGTAATTTTTCTCTGATGTTTCTTTGATGTAAATGATCACTGAAGGCAGAAAATATGCCAATATTTTATTTATTAAGAAAATAAAAATCACAGTGGCCTACTAGGAACCAAAACTGTATTGCAATTTATAGATCTAAGAAAAACAGGGTAAACAGCATCAGAATAAAAGAAATAAGCATGCTATAACCAACTCCAAATATTTGTAAGTTAGATTTTTTTAAAAACTGTATGTGTATTGTAAACAACAAGTACGTACTTTTAAAAAGTCATGATTTGACAATCAATCAAGAGGACAACTTTGGCTAAAAGCTTATCCTGGTTTAGTGGCAAACTAAAGGCAGCAATTAGAAATAATAAAAAAAAATTAAGAAATCGAAAAGAGGGGAAATATATATAAATCAATATAAATTAGAATTTCTGTGGTGCAGAAAATTGATAAGGAAAACTAAAGAAATCAGGGGAAAAAGCTATGGCTGGCAGGGCTAAGGACAATAAGAAAGAGTTTTAAAAGTATATTAGGAATAAAAGAAAATTCTGTCAATGGTATAGGACCATTATTAGATGGGATGGTAAAATTGTTAATAATGATGCAGAAAAGGCAGAAGTGATCAATACATATTTCTGTTCTGTATTTGGAACGAAGCAGAATGATGCACTTGTATCACATGAGGATAATGAAGTACTTTTCAGTCCATAATAGTAACTGAGGAGGGTGTTAAAAACCATCTATTAGGGATAAAAACATGAATAAATCAGCAGGCATGGATAACTTGTAGCCAAGAGTCCTAAAAGAGCTGACTGAGGAGATCTCTGGCCCACTTATGTTAATTTTTAGTACATCTTGGAATACCAGGGAAATTCCAGGAGATGTGAAGAGTGCTAATGTTGTGACATTATTCAGAAAGGGTAAGTGGGATGACCTGGCTAACTTTAGGTCAGTTAGCCTGATATCAATCCCTGGCAAAACAATTAAAAAGCAGACACAAGATTCAATTGATAAAAAATTTAAAGATAGGAATATAATTAATGCCAGTCTATCTGGTTTTATGGAAAATAGGTCTTACCAAACAAAACTGATTTCATTTTTTGATGAGATTGCAAGTTTGGTTGATAAATACAACTGCATAGATGTAATACATACCAAGACTTTTATATGGTGTTTGATTTACTACTATAGGATTCTGATTAAAAAAATAGCACTACCCTATATCAATAAAGCACATGTAAAATGGATTAAGAACTGGCTAACTGACAGACCTCAAAAAGTCATTGTCAATGGGGAATCATCATCAAATAGGAGTGTGCTAAACCCAATGATATTCAACATTTTCATCAGTGTTGTGGGAGTATATAAAATCACAGCTGATAAAATTTGTAGATGACACAAAGATTTGTGGAGTGGTAAATAATAATGAGAACAGGGCAATCATATAGAGCAACCTACATCGCATGGTAACCTGGGCCCATTCAAACAAATTGCATTTTAGTAGAGCTAAATGAAAAGTCATACATCTAGGAATAAGGAATCCAGGCCATGCCTACAAATGGAGAATTACATCCTGGAAATTAACATGAACTCCCAGTGCAATGCTGTGCCAAAAAAGCTAATGTGACCCTTGGATGTATAAACAGGGGAGTAGTGAGTATGAGTAAGGAGGTGATTTTACCAGTACAGGAATATTGTGTACAATTCTGCTGTACACTTTTTTAAAAAATTAGAGCGAATGCAGAAAAGTGCCACAAAAATTATTAAGGGATGGATGAAATATTTTACAATGAGACACTTAAAACTTAAACAGCACTATCTGTTTAGCTTATCAAAAAGAAGATTGAAATGTGACTTGAGTATATTAGATAAATACCTTAATGAGGAGAATATATCAGCTACTAAAGGACTTTTTAATCTTGCAGAGTAAGGCACAATTGGGTCCTGGCCCATAACTACAGTAATACAAATAAATAAATAATAACCAATGACTGAAAGCTGAAGCCCAAAAAATTGAAATTTGAAATCAGGCACACATTTTTATCAGTGAGGATTATTAATCACTAGAACAAACTACTAAGGGAAGTGGTAGACTCTCCATGTCTTCAAATGAAAACTGGATGCCTCCCTGGAAAATATGCTTTAGCCAAAACAAATTCTGCTGTAGTCAGAGACAAGTTATTGGGATCAATACAGAGGTAACTGGGTGACATTTAATGGCATGTGTTATACAGGAGGTCAGTGTAGATGATAATGGTCCCTTCTGTCCTTAAACTCCTTAAAAGGAATATTAATTACAGTCCTATGACACAATAATCACTTGTAAACTTACTAGGGAAAATATTTAAGCTTTGCTAGGAATTCACCTAGGAATATGTGTTTTTCAGTAAGTTGTATCTCTGACATTTCCATAAATATATAGGACTGGGTTCTGCCACTCTTGTTCATATTGCATAATATTCTACTATACAAGTAATCCCATTGATTTCCAATATCATTTTTTGCAATCACTAACCATTATAGGTAATGTTTGAAAATGGATCCTGTTGCAACCAAGGGAAAACCTTAATTATTTACTCCCAAGTATAGGGCTTATAGTAATTTATGCTAACAAGAACATGATTTGTCTCTGAACTGCAGTTTCTACATGCAATTGCTTAGTTAGCAGAATCATTGCCCAAAATTTTCAAAGATGGATACTTAAAGTTAGGTGTTTGTGTCCATAATTAGGCACCCCAATGCACTAAGTGGCCTGATTTTCAGAAGCGGTGAGCATCTGCAGCTCCCATTGAAGTCCATGGTAGTTTTGAGTGCTCAGCAACTTTGGAAATCAGACCACCTTGATTTAGGTGCCTAACTATGGATTTAGATGTCTAACTTTAAGCAGCCGTCTTTGAAATTTTGGGCAGTTGTTAACACGGATGTTGATTACTAGGAACTCTAATATACAGTGGTGTCATCAACAGTGAGTGGATACACATAAAACTATTCAAAGACAATTATCTATCTTCCTTTTTTAATAGTAATGTACAAATGAGTGATAACAAAATAATATACCGAAGGACAGTCCCCAAAATCAAAAGGCCCCAAATGCTGCCTAAGTGCCACTATACTGGCTAATCTCAAAACATATTTAGAGCTATGAGTCACAGAGCAATTGACCCACTTGGATCTAACATACATCACTTATAAAGCTAATTGCATTTTAATTGCATTTCATTAAATGGACAGTTTTGCGACGAGATATTAGGTTTTAAACATTTTTGGTTTTAATGGATGTTAATTTTACTAGTGATTTTCTCCAACATGAAAGCACCATGACTGAATTAATTCTGCCCCAGGCTATCATACATTTTAAGGCCATAAATGTAGACAAGTTCTCTAGATGACAAAAAAGGAGACTTCAGTTCATGAATAGGAGCAATAACATTTGAATCTAGCAGATTCATTAGTGCCACAAGAGTTAATGCTTCATTCAGAGTTTCCAAACCTCAGATGTTTTAATTCATTTTCAACTAAAATTCAGACAAGTTTGGACTGGGTCCCATCCGATAATTCTTAGGCCTAAACAAATTAGGGTATTTAAAAGAAAGAAGCTTTGTTACATAACATTGATGTGCCACGTGAGAGACCCAAGTTTCATTCTCTGTCAGGATCTTTTATTCCCTGGACTGGCAAGGCCGTGTGTCCTGGAAAGGCAACAAGCTCATCTTGTTAGGTTCTTAGTACCCTATAACAGCCAGGTGCAACAGAATGACCTTTAGAATCATAGAAGATTAGGGTTGGAAGAGACCTCAGGAAGTCATCTAGTCCTGCTCAAAGCAGGACCAACCCCAACTAAATCATCCCAGCCAGGGCGTTGTCAAGCTGGGCCTTAAAAACCTCTAAGGATGGAGAGTCCACCGCCTCCCTAGGTAACCCATTCCAGTGCTTCACCACCCTCCTAGTGAAATAGTGTTTCCTAATATGCAACCTAGACCTCCCCCACTGCAACTTGAGACATTGCTCCTTGTTCTGTGATCTGCCACCACTGAGAACAGCCTAGCTCCTTCAGGTAGTTGAAGGCTGCTATCAAATCCTCCGTCACTCTTCGCGTCTGTAGACTAAACAAGCCCAGTTCCCTCAGCCTCTCCTCGTAAGTCATGTGCCGCAGCCCCCTGATCATTGCCCTCTGCTGGACTCTCCAATTTGTCCACATACTTTCTGTAGTGGGAGGCCCAAAGTGGATGCAATACTCCACATGTGGTCTCACCAGTACCGAATAGAGGGGAATAATCACTTCCCTCGATCTGCTGGCAATGCTCCTACTAATGCAGCCCAATATGCTGTTAGACTTCTTGGCAACAAGGGCACAGTTGACTCATATCCAGCTTCTCATCCACTGTAATCCCCAGGTCCTTTTCTGCAGAACTGCTCCTTAGCCAGACTGTCCCCAGCCTGTAACAGTGCATGGGATTCTTCTGTCCTAAGTGAAGGACTCTGCACTTGTCCTTGTTGAACCTCATCAGATTTCTTTTGGCCCAATCCTCCAATTTGTCTAGGTCACTCTGGACCCTATCCCTACCCTCCAGCATATCTACCTCTCCCCCCAATTTAGTGTCATCTGCGAACTTGCTGAGGGTGCAATCCATCCTATCATCCAGATCATTAATTAAGATATTGAACAAAACCGGCCCCAGGACTGACCCCTGGGGTACTTCACTTGATACTGGCTGCCAACTAAACATCGAGCTGTTGATCACTACCCATTGAGCCCGACAATCTAGCCAGCTTTCTATCCACCTTATAGTCCATTCATCCAATCCATACTTTTTTAACTTGCTGGCAAGAATACTATGGGAGACCATCAAAAGCTTTGCTAAAATCAAAATATATCATGTCCTCTTCTTTCCCCATATCCACAGAGCCAGTTATCTCATCATAGAAGGCTGTCGGGTTGGTCAGGCATGGAGCCTAACTTGTAATTTCCTTTAATTTGTTAGATGAAGAGGACAACATTATATTAGTTTAGCATAGTAAATGCTATAGGAGTTTTTCAAAGGCCTTAAAACATGAATTACATTCTCATCACACCTTATAAAAAGATTTATCTCCTTTTTAAGTCTCTCCTCTTTTTCATTCCCTGGGCTATCATTCAAAAGTGCTGATTCTGTTACTTCAAAGAGACTTTTGTTCAGTTACCAGCTTCATAAGTTTTTCCTGCATAAAATAAAATATGTTTTATTTTCAGATTATTTATATAGCTTTAGTTATAGATTCATACATTTTTAAGGCCAGAAGGGACTCATCTATTCTGACTTCCTGCATTGCCCAAGCCATGTAAAGGTAGCCATCTTACAGCAAAAAAACTTCAGGACCAGACTCCAAAGAGAAACTGCTGAACTCCAGTTCATTTGCAAATTTGACACCATCAGATCAGGATTAAACAAAGACTGTGAATGGCTATCCAACTACAGAAGCAGTTTCTCCTCCCTTGGTGTTCACACCTCAACTGCTAGCAGAGCACCTCACCCTCCCTGATTGAACTAACCTCGTTATCTCCATACTGATTTATACCTGCCTCTGGAGATTTCCATTACTTGCATCTGAAGAAGTGAGGTTCTTACCCACGAAAGCTTATGCTCCCAATACTTCTGTTAGTCTTAAAGGTGCCACAGGACCCTCTGTTGCTTTTTACAGATTCAGACTAACACGGCTACCCCTCTGATACTTAACCCAATAATGTGTGAGTGAATGTATATTATCTTGTGTGCTTGTCACTGAATGGACATAAGAATTAGGGATCCAGATATCTGTGTAGTTTGGGAGAGTGAATGTGTCATCTGAATCTGGATCCATATTTAATGGCAGATCTTGAGAAGAAATCCTGACTTACTTGAAGTCAATAGGAGTTTTTGCCACTGACTTTAAAAGGGCCTGGATTTCACACCCCTTACCCATCTATACAAATGGCCCCAAACAAAACCCCTGACTTGAACACATAAGAACTTTGGGGGATTTGAAATTGATGTGTGAACGTTGTGCCTTAGTCTCATCTGTAATCATTACGGGCCAGGTTCTGATACCCTTACTCACATTTAATAGTCTACAGATAGTTCTACTGAAGCCAGCAGTGCTCCCCACTCTGAGTAAAGTTATCAGAATCTAACCATGATATGTAGATTTAATATCATCCACTTGATGGGCTCACTCCATGCTGAGCAGGGTTACCAGATAGCAAGTGTGAAAAATTGGGATGGGGGGAGAGGAGGTAATAGGCGCCTATATAAGACAAAGTATCAGAGGGGTAGCCATGTTAGTCTATATCCACAAAAACAACGAGGTGTCCGGTGGCACCTTAAAGACTAACAGAATCTGTAATTTTCACTCTATGCATCTGAAGAAGTGGGTTTTTTACCCACAAACGCTTATGCCCAAATAAATCTTTTAGTCTTTAAGGTGCCACCGGCCTCCTCATTGTTTTTATATAACACAAAGCACTGAATATCAGGACTGTCCCTATAAAATTGGGACATCTGGTCACCCTAATGCTGAGACCCCTTTTTTTCAGTTGCCAGTCAATCTCTCCTATCTGAAATGTCTTTTTTCATTCAATGCTAGCTGGTTTCCCCGTATCAGCTTGCAAAACCAACCTTGTCTTACTCTGTCTGTATTCCTGACCCTTTTATATAAGGGACCACCTGTTGCCTTATCTCCCATCATGACAGCTGAAATCAGTTAACATGGAATGGCTGACTATCCTGAGATATAATCCAGAGAGGCTGGTTGGCATGACCTTTTCCAATGAGGGCTAGCATTAATAAAATATTTTCCCCATCCATGTATGTCACTGTTCAGCTTCAGCATCTTTCAGGACAAATCTCAAGACTCTGTTTCCTTTCTGATTTTTGTTCTTTGCCTAATTGTGGGTTGTCTTATTTATATACAGCTATTGTCTTCCTAGCTGCTGCCCCATACTTCAGTTGAGGCACAGCTAGTTTTTGTAATATATTATTTTTAGTTGTTTTTTCTTACGTTGCCAAGAAGCCATTGGGCAATGGGGGCAGATCCATTCAAACCTTTTCTAAAAAGTTACCATTTATCTTATTGCAGCATGTTTGGTAAACCCCAGTTTCACATGTCAATAGGAAGAGAATATCCCATAAATAGGCTAATACAATAAATAATATTTGACTGTGTACAGCTTTGTGTATAGTACACCAGTGGGCTTGCATGCATAAAAAAAAGAAAATAGAATGTAAAATAAAACAAAATCAAATAAACCAAGTTATTGTGGCTGTACCTAAAAATTATCTTTGAAATGCCTCCTGGCTGAGAACAATCTGTGAATTCCATTAATATGTTGTTTACTCCCTCTTCAAAATCATTAACTTTAGTTAATTTAATAGTACTCAATTAATATATTAATAGTACTTCCCGAACTGGCCAGGGATGTTTTGAGGATAAATACATTAAAGTTTGTGAGGGGCAGACACTACTATGATGGAGGCTGTATAAGTATCTAAGTGTGATGGGGAGTTAATCTGGCTACATGGGCCAATTAACCACTGAGGCTGCACATGGGGGAGGAACCAGGGAGCAATGAGGACAAATTAAAGGATAAAACTCACCTGGACAGGAAGAGGCAGGGCTTGTGTAAAACCAGGTAGCTGAGGGCAGAATGAGGCTGGAATGAAGAGATCTGTAGTCACTCTCTCTGGATATGTCTACACTGTGATTAGACACCCGCGGCTGGACCATGCCAGCTGACTCAGACTCACGGGGCTCAAGCTCACAGAGCTCTTTAATTGTGGTGTAGACATTCCAGCTCAGGCTGCAGCCCAAGCTCTGCAACCTTCCCACCTCACAGGGTCCTAGAGTCTGGATTCATCCCAAGCCCGGACATTTACACTGCAATTAAGCAGCCACTTAGCACGAGCCCCTTAACCCAAGTCAGCTGGCACAGGCCAGCCATGAGGTTTTTATTGCAGTGTAGACATACCCTCTGAGGCTAGGAAGAACAGGGAGCTTGGCCCAGGGGGATGAGCATACCCAGACAAGGGTGGAGAAGGAGCCTGATAGAGGCAGTGTAGGAAGCACTCCAGGGAAACAGCAGCAAGGTGTGGAACAGTGTAGTCCTTAGTTGTTGGTTGTAGGGTCCCTGGAGCCAGGAAAAGACGACAGGCCGAGTTTCCTGTACCAGCCACTAGGGAAATGGCACCATGTGGGGCAATGAATTGGAAGACTGCCTGGGACAGTTGGTACAGAGAGATTTTGGTACAAAAAACTCTTATAGTCACCAGGTCAGAGGGCCAAGCCATGAGGAGGGAGCAGTTGCATCCCGAGAGAGAGAGAATTGGAGTGAGCACCAGCAGGAAGAGGCGTCCGACAGGCAGAACTAATTCCCAAGAAAGCCAGGAGCAGTGCTCCAGTGGAGAGCAGAGTATCCCGTGACGCTAAAATAGATAGATTAGATAGATAACCAAGCTGTTAAATAAGATAAGTACTACTACCACTTCTCGTGATATACCACTAGACATCTCCCCAAAATTCAGTGCATTGCTATTTACAATATTTTAGCAAGTTTTCAGTCTACATGTGATAGTGTTTCTATCCTGACTATTTTGTATTCACTTTCAATTGTGAGTTTGTGTGACACCATATAAGCATATAGTATAAAAGGTTGCATATTCAGCTATTGATCCCCTACTAATGATTTTCTGCGGGAGGTAAAATACGTCCCCTTTTCCCTTTGAAGCATTGAGGCTGCTATCTGAAGGAGCCATAACTAGTATGTTGCTGTTGGTTGTGGGCGTATTTTAACTGTTATTTTTTAGGGTCCATTTTGTAATGCTGCTCTGTAATTCAACATTTTGTTTTCCACCAAAAGCAATATATTGGAAGTGTAAAAAACAACCCAATGTTTCTGTTATGGTGAGGAAGTGAGTCTGACTAGAGAAGTATCTGAAATTAATGGGTCTGGATGTTTTAAATTAGCGTTATTTGCACTGAAAAAAAATCAGGAAATGAAATTAATGCCAAATAAAACATCTGGAAAATCACAACAATACTGTTCATAGTCTGAATTACAAACAGAATTTCAACTGGAGAATAGAGGATGGAGCTATAGCATTACTGCTATGATAGCTTAGACCATCTGACCCAAATGTGCATTCAGAAGAGTGCACACGTTTGCGCTCCCCAGGCCCCCTGTTTGCAAATCAAGATATGCAACTTTAACTTGCAAATGCACTGTAGGCATTGCTCGTGGATAAATTGGGCACATGCAGAAATGCACATGCATGTCTGAAAATATGAACCTGCAGATGTATGCACAATATAAAAGTGCCAGTCTATTTCTCTGTCATAAGCAACAACAAAGAATAGGGGGATGGATTTCAGATGAGGCCTTAGCCCAATTTGTAACTTTTCATGAGTAATTTTAGCCTTTAAATAATTGTGCCTACAATGAACTGCAGGTGTGGCCAGCAGCAGATAGACTGCTTACTGATTTGTTTGTACAAACAGGCAGGGGTGCTGGAACAATTTGTATAGTAGGGGTCCTGAGAGCCATTGAACCAAACTGTAAATCCTGCATATGATGGAAACCACTTCAAGCCAGGGGGTGCTGCAGCATGCCCAGCAAACCTAGTTCCAGCACCTATGCAAACAGGTAGCGAGATACCTAAGTGATTCCACTTGCACCTGCAAAATTAGAGGTCATCACTGAAAATCAGGCCCAAATGATCTAATTCTGTTTCATTGTTGTCTGTGAACAGAAGGTTTTATTTTGCTGAGCTAACCTCGTCAAGGAGGAGTTGTTCTTTTCATTATTCCAGATGGATGAGTGGACTAATTATTTTGTGTTTTAAAGAGAATGTTCCCCAAGAGGGTTTTTGTCTTCCAAGACACGGCCAGTGGAGCAGCTGAGCTATGGGTGAGCACATAGAACAGCCTAAGGCCAACATAATCTCCATTGTATCACATGCTCCTTGAAATGTATATGGACTCAGATCCAGAATCATGTGCACTTGAAGTCCTTACCAAAACCCCTTTATCTGAAGCCCTCAGGTAAAATGTCTTCAATTTATGCACAAAGCTCTCAACCCTGAAAATGATCCCACTTACATCAGTGGGGCTACCCGCAAATGCAGGGATATGCTTGTATGGAACAAGTTATGGGGTTGGGACCAAGTTATGATGGGTGCCTTGAGTGGAAATTCAGAGAGTGACAGGATTAATATTAAGATTCTTTGGTTGACCATTACTGTGTTAACATCTAATACTAGTTAACATTGTGGGGTGAAGGGGGGTGGGAGGAGGTTCTTGAGTCAGGGGGTGAGGTACCTAAGTTCTAAATAAAATGTATTATTATTATTTTATTATTTTATTATTATTTATTTATTAAGAAAGAACCAATATTCTGTTGAGAGTCCTCCCACCTTCCCCCCCAAAAGACAGATATTTACAATCTTTACTTTTCTGGTTGGGACACTTTCTATTTCTAACTCTGGGAGTATTATCTTACTTTTGATTATATACTTTCTTACAAAAAGAAATACCAACAATCCAGTTTTATTAATGAGGTATGATAACTTATTAAAATTGCACACAGCTACCCAATGACATTCCACACCTCGAGATATGATAATTTGGTTAAAAATTTGATGGGGTGCAAACATACTGGAAACTGCGAAAATTCATTGGGCTTTTAACTGGTAAGATTGACAAAACATTTTACTTATAAACTGCCCATAATACCGAATCTGTATTAATATTTTAATTTAAAACTGATTTTCTTAGGGGCAGATCCTCATCTGCTTAAAATCAGTGTAGCTTCATTGACTTTGATGGAACTATGCTAATTTACTCCAGATAAACTGAGAGTCTGTCCCTTAATGTTTTTTTTAATTGTATTTTTCTGTGAAACTCAAAGTCACCATTTCTTCTTAAATGTGTGGTAAGTTACATTCTGCTGGTCCGTAAGACATTTAACCATACATAAATCTGTGCTGTCAAAACAGGCTTTTAAAAGTTGAACCAAATCCAAGAGAAAGAAGGCTATATCCATAATAAAAGTTGGCATCAGTTTATCTACAAATTCTTAAACATAAGAAAAACACTAAAATCTTCTTAAGAATCTGAATTTTCAGACTAGCTTGTTTAGCTCAAGGGCATTTGCAAATGTAGGCGATCTCACACCTCAGACACTAAGGATACAAAGGCATCACATTTATGCTTCATATTTATTTGTTATGACATTGCCCCTAAGAAAACTAACACTACTGTTAAAAGAGTATTATGAATGGTGCAGTGAGTGATAGGTTGATACATTGTGACAGAAGCTAGAAAGCATAGGAAAGGACTGTTGTCTCCAAATTTGGCTCCTTGAACCTCTGGAAAAAAATGTTGTAAGATATGGCAATTTCAATTAAAACCAGAACTATTAGTACAAGACATAACCAAATGCCATACATCCTGGGAATAATTTAATCACTGAATATCCAGTTGCTTTATTTATTATGTTCATTAGTGATTTAGAACACTGTGGATGTGATTCTCATTTACACTAAGGACACTGGCAATATAAAGAGGCCCTAAAGTGGGCATGAATTACACTTACTGTTCCAGACACTTTAGGGCCACTTTGCACTGCCAGAGTGGTGTACAGGAACCTTAGTGTAAATGAGAATTAGCCCTATGACTCTGATCCTGTAAGACATTCCACACGGAACCAAAGGCTGTGCATGCACAGAGCAGCTTGTTGGCGGGGGACCTATGTTATTTATATGATTACAAGCAGGGCTGAACTTCGACAGTGAGTTTTTGAATTTTCTACATTAATTACTTTAAGAATTCACATTTTCATCTACAACTGTACACAGTGCAGTATATATGAATTCTTTGCTAAACATGCTGCTCCAAAACAAACATCTCCACTAAATAAACTATTAGAATCACCATGATTAGGGTTATGTCAACACTTCTACACAGTTTTTCCAGGGGCTATAGTTCAATTAGGAAAAAATTGCCACAGACTAAAGTTCAGTTCAAAGATAAATCAAAGTTAACCAAATTTGGAAGAAAACCTCTTTGACAATTTATCACCCTTAGGAATGCAGAGCAAAGAAAATTAATGAGATCTCAGGAGCTGTTTTACATCCTTGTAGATAATAATGGATTTTTTTTAAAAGGGAATCATGCAGGATTTTTGACCATAGAGGTAAATTCTGTCCCCCAGTCCAACCCCTGTTGCTCTAGCAGTACAAAAAAAGGGCATTATAAGGACTTCTCCTGCCTGCACAGCCCCAGGCATATAATGTGACTGGGGGTGGAAAGGGGCAGATCAGGAGAGAAGGGGATGTGCCCAGACAACTTAATGTTCCAGGTAATTGGGATGATTTAATTTGCTTCAAGGGCTGCATCAGCTCAGAACTAGGGAGATACAAAGAGCTGTGGCCTGCCTGAACCATGACCTTCTTGAGGTGCAGCATAGAATCTGACCCATATAGGTAAAAATAAGACAACTGAGCTATTTTTTGGGAACGGGGGGAAGCCATGCACACAAATCCTCCCCACATTTCTGAAGGAGTGTACAGCATTTTAGCTGTACAATCTGCCGTGTCTTTAACGGGAGGTGCAGTCTAACACTCTGTGTACTCTTTTGAGACTTGAGTCCTTACTTTGTTTAATGTGTGGAATTTTTGGATGGCTGGCAACAGGATTAATAGAGGTGACCATAAGGACTCCTGCTGAGCAGTCTGTTAAGTCAATAATCAGTGACCTAAGAAAGATTTGCAAAGTGGACACAAACGGCTCCTTTAAAGCTGTTCTGGTCTAGTGCATCAAAAATCCCCTTTTTAAATAGTGCCCAGTATGGTTTGCCTGTTCCATCAAAGTCATTCAATTGGGGATATGTAAGAAGTAAATAAAATGTACTAACCTGAAGATTTGGTCCCTTTTTTAACCTTTTCTTTATTCTCTTTTTTCTCCCATTACATTTATTGTGCTCATCTTTACATTTCATCCCAATTTCTCTTATTTTTTCATTCTAAATATTGCTTTTATTTTTTCTTACTATTTCCTGCCTTCCATCTTCTCACCATCTTCTCTCTATCCATCTCCAGCTACCCTCTTTTTTCTTCTTCCTCTATGTTGCTCCTCATCTTCTCCACAAATCCTCCTCCTTCTGTTTGTTCTCTATGTTACCCTTTACACCAGATTCCACTCTTCTTTTTCCCTGCCTCCACTCTATTTCTGGCCCCTTCCTGAGTCTCATCAGTCCATGGGGGTCAGTTTACCTTCAGTTGACTTAAAAAAAATTAAGGAAATTTACCAACAAAAGAGCATGTTCAAATAGCTCTATAGGTTATAATGAAATATAATAAAACAAGCCAGGAAATTCAGTCTGACACTGTCCTTAATTCATACTGCTACACTTTATTCCTTGTTAACCATCACAGGATGAAATATGAATTTCCTGATTTTATTGGGGGGTTTTTTTTCTAACAAGAAAGTTTTCCCATACTTCTGTTCAATGTTCTTCTAAATTATGGATGGGTTGTCTCACTAAGGTTGTCAGAATATACATATAACAGAAACAATGGTCTTTGGAAAACTATTAAATACTGATACATTTTAGACATGTATACTAGATCTATGAAAATTCATATTTTATATTTAATTGCTATTTCTGCTAATGTTACAGAATTAAACAATATAATTCTGAACTATTATTGGAAAAGATTTTGAAAATAATAATAAAACCATCAACCAATTCCTGAAATGCTACAACAACCAAATGCTAGCATCACCAGATTGAATTTAGCATGATTCATCATAATCCTTCCATAAAACCTAACTATTGGTTATCCACTGCTAGTAATAATTTAGTTGAAATATCAAACCTAGATGGTAGCATTTATGAAAAGTTAACTTCTAACTAGCATATCTCAAAGAGGACTAAAAATCTCTATGGCAGCGATAGTGAACTTATTTGGTACTGCGTGCCAAGAAATGACAGAACACTGACTCATCATCATTTGGCCAGTTGGCAATACAGAGGCATTTGTCCAGCAATCAGCAGGACTTCTGCTGTTACATTTTGAAAGACGTCATTTTAATTCTAGTCTGATACTTTGTGGTTTTCAATGCAACACATGCCAGCCACACTTATCTCACTCACGGGTGATTCATATTGTTATAGTGGATGAAGCTGTTCAAACAAGTACATTAAATTGAAGGTTGTCAACAATGCTACCATGAATTCTCTCTTGCTCGCTCTCTTTCCCCCCTGTAGAAACAAAAGAATCAGGCAACGTATTCCAAATTTGCAAAATTGCATATTTGGGATTGATTATTTTCCTCAATCCCGCCATGCTCAATATTTTATATGTAGGAACTGAGATTAATTATGAACCGTTTATTTTCCACACAGTGCTTTTTTGGAACTCAACAATTTCCTCCACATGTCTATTGATTTCTAATCACTAGAGATTTGCAATGCAGAGATCTTCAAACTTGATTGTGTGTGGTTGCCTGCTGTGTGGTGACATATTTCCTAGCAGTTGGACCTTTAGAAGCCCTTATGGAAAGATGCTCTTTCCATATGATTGGTGCACTTTTTTGATGTTGCCAGCATTGTATTTGAAAGTATCTGAATTTTTTAGATGTTCCCTCACTAAAGTAAAGCATTTCAGCCTCCAGTGTCCCAATATTTCTTGAGTATTCTGCACTTCTTTTCAAATATAGAATAAGATCTTGGCCTGATTGAATCAATGGGAAAATTCAATTGGCCAGGATCTCACCATCTTGCCTTAATCTTGAAGTCTTATATTTAGTTCATTGAAGTGTTGAATGGAGTTAGGAAAAATCAGAACATTCATCCATTGGAAGCTTGTTAGTTCTGGGTAATCTTGTCCTTTATGAACTAAGAACATCCTGATTTCTTCCAAACATTCCAAAAATCAACCAAGAAAATAGCATCAGCCTAGTCCTCTGGCACTACTGTACCTCAGGAATTCCAAATATTGAGAGCTTACTTCTAAGTGTTTTAAACTCTCAGTTATTAAAGCTCTTGTGGCAATGAAATTCATAGCTTTATTACCACCTTTATATGTTTTCAAACACAGCTAGACTTTCTTTAGCACAGGGCACCTTTTGATGCTTGGTATAATTAAATTCTACCACCCAGTGACTGACTTCCTGAACAAGATATTGACTGAGATCTGCATTACAACCAACCACGGAGGGAACTTAAACTGTTGTCACTCACACAATGTTGGAGATGCCTCAGCCACTGCACTGAAAATATCTACGCAGTTCTTTTTGTATTTGGTATTTTGCTATGTCTCATGATAACCACAAGCCAGGTCCAAGAATTTACATCTGTATAGTCATCCAAATGACTCAAGAGTGTACCAACAGTTTTCAAGTCCATTCTAAGCTGCTCGTGCATGTCTTCATTCATAGGTTGAATCAGTCTTTAGTCAAATTTCTGCTTCACAGCAGCTCTTTAAAGCATTCTCTGATTTTGTGTTTGTTTAGAAAATCTTTGAATAAAATAGTAACACGGAAGAGTATTTATTACCTCACTAATATATTCCCCATCAGGAAATGGTTTCCCCGGCTATGCGAAACATGATATTTAAACTGCAGCAGCAACAAAATCGTTTGAACTATGAACTGTGTAAATACTTGGAGTGAAATTCGGGCCGCAGTGAAGCCAATGGTAAAACTCCCAGTCACTTCAATGGGGTCAGGATTTCACCCTTGATCTTCAGCATCCTTACCCCTCATCCAACCTTGGGGATGCTCAAGCCTATTAGTGCACTCCCTATAGTGACATTTTGCTATATTTAGAGACATAACTACCCCTTTGGAAGTGGAAATGTCAGATTCATATTTGTGTGCACAGTTGCAGTAATTGTATCCACAAATGCCGTTGTACAATTGCAATTCATTTTTGCCTGAAAACTTCCACCTTTTTTTTAAATAGAAAAGTTAGCTTAAAGACTTATTCATTATGTCATTTGATAGTTTGTCTTGATAAGAGTGATGGCATCATGTGGAGTCAAGATATTATAGGGGTCAGCTTTCAATAAGACACTATTACAAACATCATTAAATCATATAGGGTGCTTTAGATTTATACACTATTCATAAACATTTGAGGGATCAGAAATTTAGATTTTATTGCTTGTTTTTATTTAAAGTCACTTCCAGTTTCTAATGTGATTTGTTGGTTCTAATATTGATTAAATCTAAAATGTTCAGAAGTGTCCACTAACTTGGGGTGCTCAAATTATAGGTGCCTACTTGAGGACAACTCGGTGGATCAAAATGAGCAACTAAAACATAAGCACCCAAAATTACTGGACACTTTTGAAAAGGGTTGTCCTCAGCCAATAGCAGTCACCCTTGTGTGTGGCATACAGTGAGTCAAAATTTTTTCTCCCCCTCACCCTTTAACTGTGCATGTTGGAATTTTTAGTAGCTTAGGTGGGGAAAAGATATCTCCCATTATTTCTACAATTCCTCAAAAATGAGGTGTCCATTTTAAGCACACTGGTGGAAACTTCAAGAAGCACTGGAAACATATTACTTTTAATTCAAAATATAACACTAGGTCCAAAACTACCAACCAAATCAAACATTAGGGAAGTACAGATCTTGATCTGAACTTAATGGCTTTGGTATTCTCCTATAATGCAAAACACCAAATCCAAACATGCAGACCTTTTGGGAAGCTTGGATTTCTAGCTGGATCCGAATTCCATGTCTCAGTCCTCACTTTAATCACTGTAGCTTTCACTAGAGAAAGTGGCTGATTTTATAGTTTTCAAATGTCTGATGCTTTAGTTTATTTTTCTAATAACCATTTTATACACAAAACTATGTACTGATTAGCACAGAACCTCCTCTAACTCACAACAGGGTGAATTAGGAATAACTTCACTGAAGTTAATGGAGTTGTATCGTCGTAAAGCAGGTACAAGATGAGAATCAGGCCCATAACTTTCAAAATATTCACTCATTTTATTATTTGATGTTCTGCTAAAAAAAAAAAAAAGCAATTTTTCAGCCCCTCAAGAAGTTTTTCTTTTAGAAAACATTTTCTTCTCTTTGCACTCTGTTTCCATTCCTGGTGTTGAGAACTGGAAATGCAAGAAATGTCTTTTTATGGCGATTATACATTTCTCTACTCTCTAATTGGGTGCAGGGGGTTCTAATGCACATTCAGTTCATCCTTCTTCTCCCTAGGCTCAAAACTATGACTGTTCCTCTGGGATTTTTTTTCGTTTTCTTCTTTAAAAGAAAAGCAGTTTCTTTTCACTCATGTAACCAAGATTTGGAAGTCTGCCAGCATCTGTCTGACTCATCATTTTCCAAAGATACTGCGAATACTGGGAATCAATTCTAGCTGTGAGACCGAAGGTAGACACTTAAGAGTGCCAAGTTCCATTGCACTTCACCATTTGAGTCCACTGTAATGAAAGAATGCAAAGAAGAAAGCAAAATAGCTCTTTCTGTTGCTATCCTACTACCAATCGTATCAGAGCCAACATCGCTCTTTTTGCTAAGAATATGAATAATGTACAAAAGAATTTTAGAAAAATATCTTTGGGCTAGAAAACTGAGACTAATCATAGTATTGTTTTTCATGAAAATAAAGCTTGCTTTGAAGTATTTATTCTCCTTCCTTACTATTCCCTTGGCTATATTTTGTTTTCATAATGTTTATTCAGTTAACTTAGTTATTTTTGTACTGATCTGGTCTTACTGCTTTCTCTCCTTTCCCCACCTCTCTTTTGATGCATGCGTTTTTGGTTTTCTCAAGCTGATTTATCTCTGTCAAAAATTGCTTCATTGCATAATGCACTGGACAGAAATCCATTACTTATGGTATGTCTATTGCTGCTGGGAAATGTGTTTCGTGTGGAGATGGATTCTTTTTTTTCCAATTTTTGAATGCTATTTTCCATTCATGCAACATCAAGATTGATCTTTAAACCCACACACCAAAGCCTGACTGGGGTGCTGAATTTTTACAAATACTTTAGCTAAATATGTATAGATAGTATAAGTAAATGTAGGGGTGGGGAACCAGATAACTTTAGCACTACTCCAACCTTCACCACCAACTTGAAATAAATCCATACCTTTTCAGAGGTTCAAAATAGTTTAGATTTTGAGTTTGCCTATTCTCACAATTTGCAGCCCAAAGAGGTTCAGATCATGTTCAGAAAAGCATTCAAACTTTTGATTTCTTATTCAAATATATATTTTTTGACTTTTCTTTATTCCCACTTAATTTCAGTACATTTTGAATGCTGGGGATAAAATACTAGCTGTAAGACAGAAGGTAGACAATCACTGTCTTCTTGTTAGCATATGCACAACATGCCTCAGGTGCACATGACCAGGATTCATCACTGAATTTGGTCCACTGGTTGGATCATTAGCTTCCCTGGCTCAGGCCAGGTACTGAAGGGGAGTGTGACGTGAACGCTGATCCATGCTCCTCACAATCACTGTGAACTGGGATGATGCTCAGAAGAGGCTAATATTCATGCAGAATGTGCTTAGACACACCTACTTTGAATTTATGTTGCTTGAAGACTACCCAAAGCTTCTCCCTGACTGGCAAAAATCTAAGCAAGAATCATTGGGATTTAGTTTGCAAGGTCTTACAGCTTCCCTATCCTGTGGTATAAGTTTTTTGTGTTAAGATAAGCTTTAAGTTTACAGTAAATTACATTTCAGTACATTTTTGGCTAACAAATGAGATTGAAGTAAGGGGTTTTCCATCACTTTTCTGTAATATAAATATACAGTCCAAGGTTAAAATCTTAGCCTCATTGAAGTAATTGGGAGTTTTGCCACTGCTTCAGTGGGGTCAGGATTTCACACAGGCCTTTCCAGGCAGGGCTGCGCTTGACTTTTATTGAGTCATGCTGGTCCTCGTGACTCTAAGTAAAGCAATATTTAATATTTTAAAACCTTTTTATTTTTACCAATTTATTGTTATGATCCACATTGCTGATACTAATGTGCCAATTGTGTTTTATACATTTTGGTGAGGTTTCCTTTTTGGAATAATGTGATTTAAGTTACAGTGTAATGTACATATGATGTAACTTTCTCATTTATTTTGTACTTCATACCAGTTGATATGATTCTTACTTGAGGAAACAAGTCAATTTTGTTCTTTTAATTTGGCAACCTGGTCCTAATTTGGCAACTAGATATTCATGCTTCTCCAAACTGACATGGAACTCTCCCAGCCTTTTTCAAATTCACCAACAACTAGCAAAACCCTACTTTTCCACTCCTTGTTCATTTTTTTATTAGGATTTGATTCATTTTCTGGTCCAATTACAAATCCAGACTTACATTCCACGTTTTGTATGAACCTGAAGTCTAACTGCTGACCAAAAAGAGTATAACTAACAGCAAATACCACCTTCAGATTTAAACCATGTACCTTTATTTTAAATTACTCAAATGAGGAGCTGGAATTAGCTTCTATGTTTAAATCTTATCTTCCTAAATTCTCCAATCTTCCAAAAATAAGGAAGATTTTTAAAAAAAATTTTTTGTCCAGTTATGTTCCTGTCTTTAATCTATACACACATCTCCTATTATATAGAGGATAGCTACTCAGGCAGCTAAAAAATAACTACGCTATCAACATGAAAGATCAAGACAGCACTCTGCATTGATCAGTGGGTCAAATTCCTTTTGAAAGTAGGCAAATCTGAAAAGAAACAAAACAAAAAACACCTTTGCAAGATTTAGAACACAGATCTTAGATGAAAAAGACAACTACAACTCCACACACTAAACAATCAAAGAATTTACATTTAATATTGGAAATACCAACTATTCTTCAGCCAACAGTTGTTGAAATATTGTCAGCTTGGATATGAATGAGTTGAACACGATTGAACCTAAAAAGCTTTTCCAAGTATTACTTCTGTGACACTGCCAGGCCAGATGCCAGCTCTTGCCCAGGCTACCAGCATTAGCTAAGACGAGACAGCCTCATGGATGGAGACTAGACCAGGTCACCTGTATGCTAATTTTTCTCAAAATACGTATTAGTCTCATAGGTATGTATTTAATGTTTGTTGTCTGTGAAATGCTTGTAAATTGCTGCATGCATTAATCTCACTTGTAAAGTCGGTATTCCATGCTATAAGAAAATATGTATGTTTTGCTTTATAACTTTGAAAATATTTGCACTGATTTTGTGAACTCAGGCACAGGAATCAATCACCTCCCAACCCCCACTCACACCATCCAAAGGGACTATCAAAATCAGATTGGCCATCAAGAATCATTGCAATACAGAGGACTGGTTAATAGCTCTATCACAACTGGGAAATGTGACATGCAAGGAAGCTTGCTCTGTGGGCTTGGAAGCTGAATGAAGGAAATAAAACAAAACCACAGGAAAATTTTCCATCTTTTTGGCTATCTGAACTCGGAAGGGCCAGAGACGCTAAACTGAAGCCTGAGATCCCCAGGGGCTGCCCTGAAAGACACTTTAAGACAGATCACTACAACTCTATCATTCTTAGGATTTAGATGATAATGCATTTGTGTGTATATGCTTGCTTGTTTTAATCTGTAAATAACTCTTATTCTTTTTTCTTAGTTAATAAACCTTTAGATGGTTTATTATTGGATTGATTACAGGCATTGTCTTTGGTGTAGGATCTAGAGTACCAGTTGATCTGGGGTAAGTGACTGGTCTCTTGAGACTGGAAGCAACCTAAATGTGGTGTGATTTTTGGTGTAAGTGATCATTATCACTAAGTCCAGTTTGTCTAGGTGGCAAGATAGATTGGAGAGTCTAGGGGACTGCTTGTGACTCCATGGTAAGACTGTTATAGTGATCTAGTTCACATTTGTTGCTGGTGGGTGAATCTAATTCTAGAACACACCACCAGTTTTGGGTGGCTGGCCTGTTTTTGACACTCTAAGGTAGGCACTTATGGTCGTGAGCCATTCCAGACAGCATGTCAACTTCCTCCTTGTTATCTGTTTTTTATGGCTTGATTCACCACTGTGTTACACCAACTTTTATATTGGGGAGTCTTGCTGATCAGGCTGGATGAGGTGTAAAGCTGGAGTAACAGTGGTAATTGAGACTGTTTTTTTTTTCTTTTAATTTCAATGGTAGTGTCTTTCAAGTATATACTATTTACTAATCAAAGAGATGTTCTAATGTTGTGTAACAGGGTAACATACTTAATCCCAGATTTATGGGAAATGAATTTCTGAACCATTTACAAATTTATTTCTACACCTTTGCATTTAAAAAAACAAACCAAACCAAACAAAAAGTGGATTATATTTTTCGCTGTTTTATTGTGGTTTGCCAAATGGAAAGTTTCTTGCTTTTATAACATTGAAATGTTACCCCTTGAATGCTATCTGACTGGACAAATATTTCCCTGCAATAGCACTGACCATCTTATTAACTGAGTGTAGCATTAGCAATCTTACTGACTGTGAAGAGCATTATGCAAGGAATAATCAATGTTTGGATGGAACTCCAAGGTCACAACAGTTCAGTCTAAGCAACATTACTTGACAGAAAATTCTGGACAAGATTTACAATATATCTTCCCACTTTCCAAATGTGGCATTTATTCTATAGTCCTGGATTCTCTGTTGAGTAATGCTCCTTCAGGTTAGCTGTTGGGACTCTGGAGCTTCAGCTGAACATTGATTTTTCTGTAGATAATGCTAGTCATAGTGAGTAACATCACCAGTGCCATTTTTGGGAAGGTGGGGGAGGGGGGAGGAAGAATGTTCAGTATTTGGAAGTCAGCTAATTTATACCAGCTGAGGATGTTGCCTTAATGTTCCTAAAGAACTTTCCTTTACATCCCTACTGTCACTGCAAATTATTAATGTAATATTTTTATGTTCATAATGGTGTGATGCTAATTCTTAAATTCTATTTGTAATATGTTAGATACTCAGATATAATTGTTATTAGATAAGATGTGATCAAACAGAAAAACATTTTGTTGTAGACTGACTACCATTATCAATCCCTTAAAGTCAAAGCTGCCCTCTCGTGGCCCATCTGCATTCAACAAAAGGGCATCTGACCACACCCAGCCAAGTACAAACAGCTGTCCTTTTATGGTATTAAAAAGCAAATATCTACAGGCAGCTTTCATTTTCTGAGCTGTTGTTCTCTATGTACACATTGTTACTCTATTGGATTTGCCATTGTTTTGCCAAGTAAATTCTGTTGATTTGAAATCCTTTTGAATTATAGCTATGTTCATGCTGTTATAATCCTCCACGTGATTTCCTGATCATTGCTGATAATCCCTGCTACTTGTTGCAGAATTTAGTTAGCAGTGTTTTATGATATCAAAATTATCCATGAATTATTAGTTTATTGTGCACCAACAGTGTACTCCATGCTGTGCAGAGCAAGAAGAAGACGTGGTCCTTATTGAACAAATTTACAATCTAGAAGGCAACAAATCAGCAGAAAATGGATTTATCACACAATGAACAGTTTTCTTTTTATTTCTTTTCTTTTATTCTGGTTACAAACTAATAATACAACTGGGATCACGAGTCCATCAGAAAATAGGAAGGCAATTTGAAAAAATGGACAAACATAGAAGTAAGGAACATTTTTTGTAGAAAAACAAATGATGTGGGTCACAGCCAGACAAAGGGCCAGTTCTTCCTCTGGTGTAAATTGACTTCTTGCCACTGAAGTCAATGGAGCGACACTAATTCACATCAGCTGAGGGTCTGTCCTGGAGACTACAGTATAAATGACATAAGAAACAAGAAGGGAGAAAAGCTGTTTTTTGAATAAATTTTTTTTTTCTTTAATCCAGCAAATAGTGTCAACATTAGCAATGAAAAGTAGCTCTTCATTCAAATACATTTTGGATAAATCTTAAATCTAGTAATTTCTTTCCATGGCTAAGACTTAACAGATTTTCATAATGCTTCTTTGGTTAGTGGATTGACGCCAGTAGGACTCAAACAAAATATATTTCATGGAGGGATTTGAATAGACACAAATTTCTAAATGTGGTATCCACAGCTCTGTGTCCCCCATTAGATTCTTAAACCCCTGTCTGTCACTTCCTGGTGTGACTTTACTCCCATGGTGTGCATAAGTAACAATGTAGTAGGAAGAGAGGCCATCTTCTGGACAAGGAGGCTCTCTTAATGGCTCTCCATGCGTCTCTGGACCCTCTCAGCTGTCGGGCTTGGACGGAAACATTGCCTGAGGGTAGTGAGAGAATGGGTTATCGGTGAGGTGGGGGTGGGCGTGAGCCCGGTCAATAGGGGCAACCCCTACCAAGATCTGAGCCTTTTCTCACACGCCCGTTAGAGCTCGACATTATGCTGTTTGGGACCCCTCTTTGAGGAAAGCCTCTGGATTGCAAGTCCAACCGCTACCTCCTCGTGGTGAGAGTCGGTAACTGGCTTGGATAGCCAGGCGGATTGCGGAGGACGAACCCACATCCCACATTCAGTGGGGTGTGGGACGGGGTTGGGCAGCCCCATATGGTGCCACATGGATGCCCCCCTGGTAAGGGTAGCCTCCCCCAGGTACGGGTTGACTCCCCCTGGTAAGGGTTAGATTCCCCCTGGTAAGGGTAGTCTCCCCCAGGCACGGGTTAGTTTCCCCCTGGAAAGGGTAAGTTTCCCCCAGGTACGGGTTAGTTTCCCCCTGGAAAGGGTTAGTTTCCCCCTGAGAAGGGTAAATCTTTTAGCTATGGAAAAAAGTAATTTATATTTTTATACCGGATTGGCGCTGGACCGGGTTAATAACGCCCCCGCTGTTGGCTTTGATGCCCCGGCTGACAGTGTTAAATATATTAGGGGTGTGATTAGGGTCGCTGGACCAATGGATAAAATGGTGTGGACTATAATGAAGTCTCATGAGCATGAGAGTGAGAATCAAGTCCTCCCAGTGGAGCATGGAGAGGAGGTAGAGGAGACTGTTTGTGATGATCATGGTGAGGAGATTTTATCTATCTTACCGATGGTTTTTACAAGGGACACTTTTAATGATTTAACTATGGAAAGTTTTAATCCAGATTTTAAGTATTTAAGTACATTTGATGATCCATATGTTAGCGAATCGGTATATCTTAATGCTCATTTAGTTAATGGGTCTAGTTTATTAAATAGTTTTAGACCAAGTACTGATTTTAATAGGGATCGTAATAAGGATCTTAACAGTACTGGTAGTAATATAAATATATTAGAAAGTAGTTCGTGGAAGGATGGGGTTTTTTATTTAGAGTATCCCGTTGATAGTTTTAATTGTCCAATATGTCCCCAGATATTACCAACATTTGGTAAATGGGCCAAACACATTAATATGGTTCATAAAAGTAAAGCCATACGAGTTGTATGTAGTAAATGTGGAAAATCTTCTCAATATCATAATATAGCTTGCCACTACCCCAAGTGCATACCCAAGAAGGCGGATACCCCAATGAAGAGCCATACGTGCTCGGTCTGTGGGCTTGGTTTTCATACTAGATCTGGATTGAGCCAACACTGTAGACATAGACACCCTGCTGTGAGGAATGAGCAAAGAAAAGAAGATATGGCTGCTAAAAGTAAGATCAAAGAGGGATCGACTAGATCTCGTATATGGACCAAAGATGAGGTTGCGCAGCTTATACAGTTGGAAAGGAAATATATTGGGAAAAGGAATATAAATAAATGTATTGAGAGCGAGATGAGGACCAAAATGAATAAACAAATATCAGATAAAAGACGAGAATTAGCAAAGAAGAAGTTAGTGGTAACAGGAGATAGGGAGGAAGTGACTGAGGTAGAGGACATTAGAGTAAATATATTAGAAATTCCACCCCCAAGAGAGAGGATTTTCCCACTAAAAGGACATCCAGAAGTGGATTTAGTGGAGAAAATATGTAAACGGGGAAAACAAAGTAGGGAGGGAAGAGAAATAATAAATAGTTTAGGGGAAATTGAAGGATTATTAAAGGAGGATTTAACAAAAGCTCTCGGATGGGCAATGTTGGAAAAATTATGTTATTCATTAGTAGAGGGAAAGGACCCTAGAAATGAAAGTCAAATAGAGTTGAGGAATAAAGGAAAAGGGAAGATGAGAAAGGAGGGGAGAAGGAAGCAATTTAATGCAATTAGGAGATATGCTACAAAGAAAGCTAAGTATAAATTCTATCAACAATTATTTGATAAGGATAGAAGAAGATTGACTCGCATTATAATGGGAGAGCCAGATAAGGCTAAGTGTGCTATCCCTATGAAAGAAATTGAGGAATACTATGTGAATATTTTGGGAACAATTGGACATGGTAATATGATAGGGTGGCCATCATCCACAGAGAATGCGGATAATGATATATTAATGAGTCCGATCTCTGTGGATGAGATTAGAATAGCTTTAAGAGAAATAAGAAAAGATAGTGCTCCTGGCCCAGATAAAGTAAAAGTGAGCAATTTGTGGGATATTTTTAATTTAGATTCCTTAATACTTACAAAATATTTTAATATATGGTTTCTAAATAGACAGGTACCAGATGAATTTAAGAAAAATAGAACGATTTTAATACCAAAGACACAAGATGAGGAGGAAATGAAGAAGTTAACATCTTGGAGACCATTGACAATTGGGTCAGTTTGGATTAGAATCTATACCAAAATATTAGCAAAAAGACTGGTGGAAACAGTTAAGATATGTAGTAGACAAAAAGGGTTTATATCCGCCGCTGGGTGTGAGGAAAATATTGCTATATTAGATAATTTGATTAAAGGGGCTAAACGAAATGTGAATGAAATTGCAATAGTGTTCGTAGATCTGGCTAAAGCTTTTGATTCTGTGGGACACGGACATATAATAGCCGGGTTGAGAAGATTTGGTATAGATGAACATTTTATAGATATTATTAGGGACCTTTATGATAATTGCACAACTAGGGTATGGGTGGGTGATGAAGTTACTGAGTCTATTTTAATTAGGAGGGGGGTCAAGCAGGGTGACCCGTTGTCCCCAATTTTGTTTACTATTGCTATGGATCCCCTTTTAACTAGATTAGAAGTAGAAGGAAGTGGTTTTTATGTTAAGGGCAATGGTGTCACGTCATTGGCTTTTGCCGATGGTGTGGCAATTTTAAGTAGCTCATATAAAGGAATGATTAAAAATTTGGGTATCTTAGAGGAGTTTTGTAAAAATACTAATCTCTCTGTTAATGTGAAGAAAACGAAAGGCTTTCATATTTTAACTAAACATAAATCCTATGTAGTTAATCCTAAGGATAATTGGCAGATAGGGTCAGAGGAGATTGAATATGTTCAACCAGGGGATTTTGAAAAATATTTAGGAGCTAGAATAGATCCCTGGATAGGTGTAGGGGGGACCGGTATTTAAAGAAAAATTGAAAGATTGGAGTGAGAATTTAATTAAGGCCCCATTAAAACCGGCCCAAAAAATATTAATTTTACAGACATATATTTTACCGAAGCTATTTTATAATCTTCTTTTAATAGAACCTCCTTTTAATCTTTTAGACGAGCTTGATGTGTTAGTTAGAAAAATAGTTAAAGAGATTTTACATTTACCTCAGTGTACCACAGATGGGATATTTTATTCTAGAGGTAGGGATGGTGGTTTAGCTCTCACTAAGTTTAGTGTGCAAATCCCAAATATGTTAATTCGTAAATGGAGGAGACATATTGTCTCGAGAGATGATTGGATGGACCTATCTTATCTATATGCAGGAGAAAATCTTGTGGATAAAATATTATCATTTAGTGCAGTAACATCTCATCCCAAGAAATGGAGGGAAGAGGAATTTTTAAGATGGTCGGAACTGAGATGTCAGGGAATAGGGATAAAATATTTTTAAAATGATTTAATTAGTAATTCGATTTTTAGAAATTCTAGTAAAGTTAAATCGTCAGCGTATATCGCAGCGTTGCAGCTTAGGGCAAATATTTATCCTACTAGGGAGACATTAGCAAGAGGAAGAAGAGGTGTGAATGCTCTTTGTAGATGGTGCGGTAAAGTGCGGGAGACTGTTCCCCATATCTCAGGACAATGTTATAAGACTAAGAATGCTAGGATAAAAAGGCATAATAGAGTAGTGTCTGCAGTTCTGCAGTTGTAGATAAGGTTGGTAAATTAGGGTGGAAGGCAATGATAGAGCCCCATTTGAGAAATAGTAAGGGTGAGTTAAGAAAGCCGGATATTATATTTATAAAAGGAGATACAGCAGTGGTGGTTGATGTTACAGTGCGATGGGAGGATAATGCTGGAAGTTTGGAACAAGCCCACAGTGAGAAGGTGGCTTATTATCTTGAGTTAGAGGAAGAAATTAAAAACTTAACGGGAGGTAAAAATATTCACTTCTTTGGTTTTGTGCTTGGGGCGCGTGGCAAGTGGCGTGAAGGTAATAATGATTTGTTACAATTATTGGGAATGGACAGAAGTAAAAATTTTAAGGAGAGTATATGTAGACTTGTTTTATATTCCACTATTGGTATAATGGCTATATTCAGTGACAGGTAAAGATCCCGGAGTTTCCATTCCGTGATCTTGCCAAAACTAAATTTTAGCTATTTTGGTTTCCATGCTCTAAATTTTCAAATTTTTAATATTGTTTTGAACATTAATTTATTTAGTGTTATTTAATATCTGTCCTTCAATAGAATGGTTTTAATTATATAATAAATACTTATTAATGGATGAAATTCCAATTTAAATTATTAGTTTATTTAATTACTGGATGTGGATGCGGACTGGCCGCGTATAATAACCAGGAAAGGGCAGGTAGTCACGCCTGTACATAAATAGGAAGTGGATGGTAATAGCTTCGATATTCTGATTCCAAATGGCGTATTTGAGTCATTCATATTTATGAACACACACAGCTACCTTGTACTATCCCCTCACCTTTGGATTGATTGCAGAGCTGATTTTGAAGACAGTTCATATTTTTTAAATTTTCTAAATAAAACCTGTCTTCCACAGCCAAGACAACAGTAACCTCCTGAAATCAGAGAACTCATTGCAAAAATGCTTCAGGACGATGGGGCCAATAGGACTTGAAGATATCAGTGGGAGTGAGTTTGTCACTTAATATAAATGTTTTGGATAACAGAGAGAACAGGGAATGTCACTGTCAGTTCTCTAGACCAAGAATTATTATAAAAATAACCTGTGCCTCCATTTTCACTACCCTTGGTAACACTAAACAAAGGCAAAAGAATGAGTCAGTTGGAGAAATCATTCCACTGGGAGAGCAATGAATTGTTTTTGAAAGCTATACCACTGGACCTTATTGCTATAACAAGAAAATTAAATATAAGAAGCATGCCTGTGAGATGAAAAATATTTGGGGGGAGGGGTAGTTCAGTGGTTTGAGCATTGGCCTGCTAAACCCAGGGTTGTGAGTTCAATCCTTGAGGGAGCCACTTAGGGATCTGGGGCAAAATCAGTACTTGGTCCTGATAGTGAAGGCAGGAGGCTGGACTTGATGACCTTTTGGGATCCTTTCTAGTTCTATGAGATAAGTATATCTCCATATATTATTATTATTATTATTGTTGAGCATGAAATGGTTTCAAGAGGGACCATTTGTTTATAGGGCGAAGAGATATATAGTAGGATTCAGGGACTTATTTTGAAGCCACTTTCCTAAAAGTGTTCAAGCTTGTGTCTGATACAATGGTAAGTGTTTTTTTTCATGTTTCAGTTCTAATCAGGTTTCTAGCACATTTTCCATTAAACCTTTCCCATTCTCTCATGAACAGGATTTTCAGAGCTAGAGAAATCAAACAGGAAATATTAACATGAATGTACTGATTTTGCAGACAATTAGATTATTCTCACATCACCAGAGGAAACCCTACAATAAGTTGTTGGGTAATTCAGTGCCAAGTTTAGTGCAGCTTAGGTGACAATAAACACATTAAAGAATGAGACTCTCGTTATCTCAAACTCTTGCCCTATCTGATATTCAAGTAAACAGGGAGAAGTTAAAACAGGTTAAAGAATAGGCTGTCTTGAAATTGGTCTTCTGCAGATAAAACACAATCCAAAACAGAACCTGTATTCTGTGCGGCTAAAGCACCAAGATTTGCATTTTCAAAGCAGTCTACGGGAATTAGGCACCCAATTGCCATTGAAATTCAGTGTGAGTTAGGTCCTCAGGCTATGTCTACACTGCAATGTAAGCCCAGAGTTTAGAAGAACTCATGTTAACAGGTCCTGAGTTTGTTAACCTAGGACTTGAACATCTATACTCACGTGTAAATCCAGGTGGGGAATTGGAGAACTCTGGGTCCCAACGTGGGGGTCCTGTATATATACGGCATTATACGAGCCTGGGTCCAACCACCCATGTCCCAAACTTCCTACTGCTTTCCCCAAATGTGGTCACTCTAGCACTTTGTTCATGGTGCAGTGTGGGAAAACTTGACTGTCCACCAAACATGTATGTCCAGAGGACAAAAAAATACTTTTGGTGGACTTCCAGAACATGGCTCCAGTGGGGTTATGTCCACATTGCAAAGCAATAAGGGTTGAACCCTGGTCCCAGCTTGACTCAGGCTCAGAATATCCTCCCTGTAGGATCCTGGGACCCTGGGTCTGAGCCCTGGGTTAGCATGATTTGTGTACAGATAAAAGAGGGGTTAGGCTTGAGCCTGAGTTTGACCCTGGTTGACACTGCAGTGTTGACATACCCTTAAGCTCCTTTCAAGATTCCAGCTTACCTGTGCTAAGGGAGATACACAAAAGTATCTAAAGCAGAAATTTCATATAAACTGCAGGCCTTCATGACAGGCAATGGTAGTGTTAAACTCTATGTGTGAAATATACATGATGATCAGAGAAAAGAAACCCAGGGTAGAGCTGGGAAAATACATTGTATAGTGAAGTGCTGTCGGTAAGACAAGGAGGAATTTTAGTGTTGATTCTTCATAGTATAATATTACTGAGAAAGGTATTGGGGTAGACTCTCTGCACTGCTCCCTTCCTTTTGTGCTGCCCAGGAGGCACAAAGGGAAGAGACTGGCTAGATCATCCAACCTGGGGATTACTCTGGTGTGAGATTCTTGGGGATTACTCTGGTGTGAGACCTGTGCCACCACTCCTGCAGCCCTGGGGCATATTAGATGGGGAGGTGCAGGAAGGAGGCATGGCCGGAACATGCTGAGATCTGACTAAGCTCAGCTGGTGTACAGTCCCCTGGGGACCATCGCCAGCTATGAATCTTAGAGTATCCCCTGGCTGTTGTTAGCTGTGTTGCAATTGGACAATGAATCAGTGAGTCATGACTGGCTCTCTAACAGCCACCCACTACCCTGCCTCTGCTTTGCCCAGCATAATATAGGGGAAGCAGAGAATCTCCCACAGAAACTCAAGGGAAGCTGCGAAAGAACTTGTAAAATTAATATACTGGGCTTGTTGCACATAACTGACTATTAAAGGCATTGGTTTGCTGAAATCTTCAGTACCTTTAAGGACATTCCCTGTAAAAATAAAAATAGCTACAATTAAATTGCCATCAGCAACATCACTATGAGAATAATCAATAGATTTAAACACAGCTATCTCTGAGCTTCAGTCTTAGCTCCATGGAAAATGACTGGTTGAAGCTGAGGTTCATTAACAGAATAATAAGAGATACTGGGGCAGGTTCTTGCTAATGGCCAAGTTGCACATTGTATAAATTGGGGGTGCTGTAGAGAGGTGGTTTAGAACTTCACCTTTGCACTACCCTGATCTTGGTTCTACTTGGTGCAAACTGTTCCCTGTGCACTCTTGGAGAAGCACGAGGGCTGCTCTAATTTATGTCGCTCTTCAATGGCTGCAGAAGGTGTTTAAAAGGCCAGACAAGGATTACAGTAAGGCAGCAGTACTTTAGCTAAACACCTGTTTGTTTGTCCTCACTCCCTTTTCCCAGTCAGCAGCAGAGATGGTGAATATGTTAAGACCCTCTATACCATCAGAATTTATCTCTGTTATATTTGAATGATCTTCCCTGGTCTGAATTAGCTGTTTTCACAGTCAGATTACAAGGGCGGTCCAGCACAAAACTGGTGCGTCAAGGGATCTGGCGTTCTACATCTTCATTCTCACAATACAGCATATCCACTACCCTTTTAATTATCTTAGTTTTAGAAGGAATATATTAGAATGTTGCAACTCTTGTGACTAATATATTATACTGTACAAAGACTGTGAACTGTTTGTTAAAAATGATAGTGACTTAGATTGTGATTGCTGCAATATAAATTCTTACTTGTCCCTGTTTTTACACTGTGGAAATATTCATGAACACACATGATTCAGCTCTTAAAACTGAAATACATCTCATGTCAGTGTTCAGCCCACTTGTACCCTTCGAAAGAGCAAACGTTGGTTCTGATTCTCTTCTCATTCCAGTTTTAACACCAGCTTAATCTCACTGACTTTACAGGAGTTCGTTTTGATTTACCCTGGCACAAGTGAGAGGAGAATCTGTTTCATCAATATTTTGCATGGACAGTACTGCATAATAAGGTTGTACGAGGCAGTAGACTCTCACATTATTGTTGAACACAACTGCCAGGTAGATGATGAGTGAGCAATATTGGGGTCACAAAGAATTCAATGCTCAATAAGGGCTTAATCCAAAATTCATTGAAAGTAATGGGAGTTTTTCCATTTATTCACTAGACTGTGGATCAGCCACTATAGCTTTAGTCTGGAATATTCAAAGAAGCCTAAGAGAGTAAGAACTTGAACCTGCAAGAGGCTGCTCAGCATTCTGACCCTGATCCAGAAAAACACTCCACCTATGATTAACTCTAAGTGGTCTTATTGAAGTCAATAGACTACTCGTGCGCTTAAGGTTAAGCATGTGTGTAAGTGTTCTGCTGGGTCAGGACCCAGAGTGCTCAGCACCTTGCAGGATTGAGCCCATAGGAAGGTGGAAACCGTAGCCTTGTTTTGACAAACATAATGATAAGATCTTGACATTTTCTGAGATTTTTTTCCTGTGCCTCTTGCTAATGCTGTCAGCATTTTGGCATTCAGATTCTACCTTGTTGTGGATCCTGGGTCTCCTCAATAATAATACTACTGGGTCATAATTAGATATAATATTCTCCTGGTATTTCACTACTCAACATGTAAAACTCGTATTCAACTCAAAATGTTCATCCTTAATCAAGGGCTTAGAATAAATCAGATATGATTTATCCAGTATTACTCATTGTTTGACACATTTTCAGTTGCTTGAATACAAAAAAAACCCAAAACAAAAATCAGCAACTTGTGAATTGTTAGTGATCCAACATTCTTGATCCAGTGTGGTAAAAGCAATATAATCACTATAGTACAGTAAATGCAACACAATTCATCATGGTCAACATTCTGTATCAGTCAAGAGGGGAAGTCAGTTGGCCATGCCCACCAACACTATCATCTTTGACCTGAATCTGTGTGATGAATGAGAAGATGCCAGTTGGTGAAAGACAGAGAATTTTGTCTAAAAGGGCTGGGTTTGCAGTTAGAGGGTAAGTGTATTTGACAGGCAAGAAGATTGTTTTACTGGATACCAGCATAATTGCGAATGGGAAACTGCTATATTAACTATTTTCTGTGTAATGACTGATTTATGCTTAGAAGTCAGATACATCACAGAAGTAAAGCATGGACTATTTTTCCACATGCTGCCACTGCTGTTTCTCTGACAGTCCTATATTTCTTCCAAGAAACTCAATTTTAATTCTACATCTTAGATAAAGGCTGGGAGATACCACACACATTAGCTGAAATTCTATTCCAGAGCTCAACCTCCTCTGTGTGCCTATGTTTTTACAGTACCCATTCTTTCTGGTCTGCAGTACCGTACAAATGCTGCTCAAATTGTGGGGCTGTCATTTCACAATAACATTAACAATTTTTAGTGTCCTTCATGTTTAGGAGGAAGGTATGCACTACTGATAGGCCAAATAGTTCCTAGTGCATTCCCTTCTTCTAGTTCCTTAAAAGATCATGAGTCATACACAAAAAAATCATGAGTTTGGCTTGAAAATCTGTCATTAACTGACTCAGAAGGGGATAGAACATCTACTCTGTCTCTAACCTGCATTTCAATTAATTCACAACACTTCAATAATATGTCACTAATTGAAATGCCCAGTAGCATTGGTCCTATATTCTCCAAGCCTCTGGTTGCTGGTCCTTGGTTCATACATGCATTCCAGAACTCTGTTCCAAAGTCTGGCCCTTTACAACCAGGTGTTGCTAGGAATTGTAGTCACCAGACAAGGTGCATGATGGGTAAGTATCAGCTGATTATATGACTGCCAACTGGAGACTATAAAGGAGTGTTCCTGGCCCAGTTTGGGAAAATTAGGGTTGGGTTGAGGCAAGGGGGAGGGAAGTTTTTCCATGGGGAAAGTAGCAAGAAGCCTAGTGGATAAACAGGAGGAGTTATCTAGGGAGGAAAGATGTGCCCTCTGTCTTTGTGGCTGGTAAAAAAACAAGGCAGTACTCTGTTACTCTCTGTTTGTGTGTAGTTGCCTTTTTATTGAAACCAGCCATGAATAAAAGGTTATAGACTGAATGGTTGTTGGGAGTTTTATTCTACCTTTCCTGGCCAGTGAGTTTGGCCATTGGCTTACAGGTCCTAATATGCATAGCCCTTAGGCCTTCTAGAATTTCTCCCTGGGAGACAAATCACCCTTATCAGCTCACCTGATAAAAATCCAAGCCTTGTTAAATTATCATCTGGAAAAGTTTGTCCAACAACCCAGAAAAACACAGCTGAATCATTTACCAGTGAGTTCTCCCAGGTGTAGGGGTTCCTCTTACTGTTTGTGCATGAGTACTGCTGTCATGGGATTGTTCCATTTCACACATTCCTCCAGTATTTTCTGATCCAAAACCATTCAAGTCTCTGTCATCTGCTATATGTAACCAATGTATGGGAACTGAGGAAGGTATTTGCTGCTGTTTCTGACCACCTTCATAAAAAAAGGTATAAATAGACGTAATGAGATGAAATTAAGGAACGGGAAAGGTCTGAATTGCCCACAAACTTCCTGATGGTATTAGAGCCTAGAATAGTTAAGCAAGGGAAGTGGTGGAAGCCCAATTGCTAGCAATTTCATAAGAAACCACTAGAAAATAGACTGTAGGGAACAGTCCTGCTTTGACAGAAAAATGGAATGCTGAGCTTTCCCAACTCTAAAGTCTATGATTCCATAATGGTATCATCAGAATGGGGGACCAGCAATCACCAGTGTAAGTTTCACTGGTGCTGATTTTGTAACATCAAAAGCAACAATTTTGATATATGTGAAGCGTCAGGCACACCTGTTCTGAAGTAAGCCAAATTCTCTACAGTAAACAAGGATATGCTAAAAGAAAATGATTAAAGGATAATTCCATGAGAATGATTAAAGAATTAGAAAACATGCCTTATAGTGAAAGACTCAAGAAGCTCAACCTATTTAGCTTATCAAAGAGAAGGTTAAGGGGTGATTTGATCACACATTATAAGTACCTGCAAAGGGAACAGAAATTGGATAATAGAGGATTTTACAGATTGACAATATCATATAACATCCTGGGCAAACCTTATGGAATTAAGAAAAACTTCATTGAATTAAGTTAAATCTTATTGAATTAGGGTTAATACCTTTTGGGGGGTCCATTATTAAAAAATGCAATTGTGTATGTGTTATTGTGGCATTGTATGTACCTTCTCTAATAGGAGGGGGATGCTAATGTACTTCTTCCATTATCATCCTTTTGAAGCCATCCCCGCTTCCTGGAGAAATATGTGTATACTAGTTCAAACTGGATTCTCCAAGGACCAGCAGACAGAACCAGGATTTTTGGATAAATAGACTAGTTTTAAACTGGCTCAGGGTCTTCTTCTTGTTGCAGCAAATGGACAGGACCTTTGGTCCATGAGGGGGACCCAATCCCTACAGTAGGGTTGGAAGGACTGGTCCTACTGAGGCCTCATAAGTCTGGGTACTTGTTCTGAGTTGAAGCTGTGATGAACTTGAAACCACAAACTCCTCTGGGTGGGGGGTTTGAGGTACTCCTACCAGAATCCATGTTAGGGTTGGGTTTTTACTGTGGTGAGCATGCATGTAGGTTCTTTTATTGTTTTTAATATGTTTTCTCTATGATGCTTTTTACCTTAAGAATAAAATAGGACTGCATAGATAGAACTGTGTGGTAACTTGTAACTGTTGACTATCACTCTATCATCAGTCTCTGAAGAGAAAGCAAGCAGGTGTGCTTGGGCAACTTGTTTGTGGTGGGAATAACATGGTGAAGACAGGAAACTGTGCAACCTGGAAATATCCCAGTCAGAAACAGGAGAGGTGTGCAAGTTTCCACCCAGAAGGCAACAGCTGGGGATCTTGAAGCCAGTTGCCCTGAACTGTGACATAGTACTCTTAAATGTATCAGACAAAGGTACAATAAAATTCAATGGCTGGAGGCAGAATTGAGACAGTGAGGCTAATTAATCACTGGAACAATTTACTAAGGGTTGTGGTGGATTATCCATCATGGAAAATTTTAAAATCAAGATTGGATGTTTTTCTAAAAGGTATGCTGTGGTTCAAATAGCAGTTAATTCAGGGAAGTCCTATGGCCCATGTTTGACAGGAAGTCAGACTAGATGATCACAAAAGTCTCTTTTGGCTTTATAATCTATGAATTTATGAAAATTTGGCCAGTATGTCACAAATTGCTGGACATGAATCATATAAATTGACTGGACAGGATATTTTTTTTTCTGCAACAGAATATAGAGAAAGCAATAAATGCATCCATCTACAGATGTCAAAAAAGTACAGCACAACATTCTTTGTGGGAGGAAAGCAGTACAGCACTCTGAATTGCAAAATGTTAACAACTGCGTCTGCTCTGCAGTTTATTCCTATGTGTGTTATGCCTTGTTGCCTATAAATATCATTTTGTCAGTATACTTTTGCTTTGTAAGAGACTTGTACAGGTTTCAAAGTTACATATAGCTCAATTAAAACTGCAGGAATTTGAAATATTTTTACCTATGCAAGCATAGAGAGAGCTTAAGTAAAGTCTGTGCAGAAATTTCCCTCCAAAATGTAATGCACAAAATGAAATGTATTATTTTTGTTCTGCATTCATGTAGCAAAAAAGCTCTTACAGGTTTTCCAGATAAAACCGTTGATTCAAATATAAAAAAGTTGAAAAATTTTTCTCCTAAAGGGACTCTTTCACCAGAGTTCAAATCTTCAATGAATAGTTTAGTGCAGATCTACTTTCAAGATCTCTTCTTATAAGGGTTCAAAAAAGTACAGAGTACACTTTGCAACATAGGTTTTCTCTTAAGTTGCCTGACATGGTACTATAGCTCCTTTTTATTTTATCCAGTTACTTTTCTATGAGAACTGATTACTGAGGCTGACAAGAATGATGGATTTACAGTCCTCAAAGGATGTTTAACTCCACATGACTTTGGAAGAATGAGTCCATTTCAAAAGGTTCTTAGTTCTATTGTACTTTACAACTTTTGTGAAATATACTAAAATTGGAAAGAATATTGGAATTTTATATGGGAAATGATCACTATCATAATATAGTTGTCCCAGTCATCTTCTCTGCTATGTTCTCAGCTTGGTTCCCCTCATCCTCTTATTGCACAAAAAGCTTGCTCCAAAGGTTATTGAAGTCAGTGGGCTTTGGATCAGGCCCCTAGGTGTACTGTGGAGTCATGGCTCTGTGACTCTGAAGAACTTGGGCTGAGTAAGGGCCACTCTCTGTGCTATTGTTCCCCGTCAACCCCAACCACCCTTTAAAAACTGGTTACCCCCTCCATTTATTGAACTCTTCCCCGAGTGAGGATTTTGGGGGTACTGGCTAAACAGCATGGGAACGTGGCACATGTACAAAGTGATTAACCAGAAAGATATATAGGACCACTGGGTATCTGCACAGATAGTCCTGCCTTCTGTATTTGTCCTGGGATCTGTATGTAAGTTTGGGGCGCTGAATGCCCCTGCACATTCTACAGGGGATAAGCCAAACCCTTTTCTTCCCACCCTAATTAGAATCATCTAAAGGAAAATGTGAACTGAAACATGAAGAATTTCCATACCTTTATGCAAATAATTCCCATATATGGCATAATTTGGTCCAACAAAACCATGTTTTTATAACAAAACTAATCAAACAGCAAACTGAGAAATGAAAAGCAGAATAATGAAAGAGAGACAGAGCTTGATTCTCCTCCTACTTACATTGATATACATAAGGATTAACTCCAAAGACGTCAACAGAGTTATGCCATTTAAAAACTGGTGTGAGGAGAATCTGGGCCTCCAAGCCTTCTTGTTTGGAAGGATCTTCTAAGGGCTACTCAGTGATCTTCCTTTGGCTCTTCTCTTTATGACCCCTATTAGTTCCCAGGGTTCACTCACTCTGCTCAAGGCCTTCCTTCCTTGTCTTTTGATGATAGTTCTTTAAAGGCTTCCATACACATTTTTCTGCCCTTGTATTTCTCTTTGCTCTAAAGATTCCTCTCTCTGTGTCAGGCCTAGGAATAAACTAATGTACTCTCCTCAATATAATTATTTTATCTCCTACTATTTAACATATTTGAAGTCCACATCCTAAGAGAAGAATCGAATGCAGATTAATGTATATGCTACATTTGTTGTTGTGACAACTGTGGGGTGCTCAGGAATGCACCCCAAAATTTAATTTATACTTTGAATTCTAACATGGTATTTTAAACTATCAGAAGGGAGCAGACAGTTTCAACACCTTCCTTCACAAATATGCAGTCACAAGACCAGTTATTACAAGGCATTAGGGCTGATTGGGTCTAATTACCCAAGCAATGGAGCAACCAGAGTGATGGCATTCTCCTAGAAGGCCTTTCTGGCCATCTAGGAAAAACCAGGAAAACTTCACAATTTGGCCCTACAACAAAGACTATTAAGCAATATGATAATTGGGCCCAGACATACATACACACACACAGGGTGCGTGGGCGCTTCCAGAAAACCCTGCTTCCCTGAGAAAGAGGGGACAACAGACTAGGGGAGATGGTCTCTGGGGGCAAAAAACTGAGACCAGGCTGTGTCCCAAGAGCAATTGACTTCCTAAAATAATGTAAGTTGTTTCTGTTCTGTTCTTCTAATTAAGAGGAAAGGATGTCTAATTTTACTTTAGAATGAAGCATACAGTTAGATGAGACAAAATATGGGTGTAGGATGTTTGGTGTTTTAAAATCTTTTTTCTCTAATGCTTTGTTCTGGTAAATAAAAATACACCTCTACCCCGATATAACGCAACCCGATATAACACGAATTCGGATATAACGCGGTAAAGCAGCGCTCCGGGGGGGCGGGGCTGTGCGCTCTGGCGGATCAAAGCAAGTTCGATGTAATGTGGTTTCACCTATAACGCGGTAAGTTTTTTTGGCTCCTGAGGGCAGCGTTATATCGGGGTAGAGGTGTACTTTATTTTAAGAGGACTGTTCACCACAGCGACCACTGGCTACAAGTTCCTGAGGAAATAGTTGAAAGTGCAGAATGATAATGGTTGGTACACATGCGGTAACCTGATCCAAGCCCAAGTTTAACAGTGGAAGAATCGCAAGATTCCACCCCAAGACAGGTAAGGGCAAGACACACAAGATCTGAGCAGGGTGTACTTAGAGAGACCGGAAAGGAGACACAGAGCTGATAGCCACGACAGCTGTATTCAGTTTTGAATTTTAATGTTCAATGCTAAACCATTTCCTCATTTCTCAGGATTTTTTGTTTTAGAAACAGACTAAGAAAAGTAAACTAAAAAACACTCTAAATCCAATTCATATACAAAGCGAACAGAAGAGTAAGAAACTTACTCTGTTTTCTTATTCAGCATTAATCTTTCTGAAACCTGTTCTCTAGCCTATGCATCAAAAGCAGAGGATCTCAGATGTAGTCCTTCTTTTACAATCATTGAAGAGCAAAACAATTTCCAAGTTAAATTAAGTCAGAAGTCTGCAAAGAATTTTTTTATTTTATTTTATTAGCTTCTACTGCTTCCTCGTTGTCAGTTTCCAAATAGTTTCCTTGTGGCAGTTCAAAAAAAAAAAAAATTGAAATCCTGACATTTTCTAAACTGAACTGAAAGTACTTTGATAATTTACATACTGCATCTATCTGTATCCATATCTATAATGAGGTGGAGATGGGAGATGTTAAACACTGATGGACAACCACTTTGTCGCAATTCTTTGTAAAACATTCTCTAGGATAAAAAAACCCTGTACTTTCTTGCATGAACTGCAAAGCTTAAATCAGGAAAAATCTCTCTACCAGGCTGATTAATTTTATTTTGTTTTCTTAATTCACAATTCTGTCTCTGTTTCTGAATCCATTCTCTTGTACAATTTGACATGTATAGTTTTTAGAATTTCATATTAAAATTACAGTGCTTTTATACAATGTAGATCAAATATCAGAGCAGCTTCTGCCTGACTATATTTGGCAGGAAGAACACTATTTGAAATGTTGTCTGCATTGCAATGTCTAATGGCAGGGTTGTTGTTTATCTTGTTTGCTATTTTTAAAGGTTAACTAGCTGTGCCTTATATTGTTGAAAGGCATTTTTTTTTAATTCAGCAATTGATACAAAGTATTTTTTTTTCTAACTGCAGTCTTTTCAGGGCTAATTGAAAATTACTATAGTTTCTAACAATAAGAAATAACATAAACAGCTACATAGTAAAGATAATTTGGGGCTTTATATGTATTTGCTCTAAGAGGAGCCACAACTGGCAAAAGAGACTTTCTTTAAAGATTCCTGGTATTTCTGCTTCTTGGTATGATCACACTTCTCAGTCTACCAAGGTCCAAATGCAGGACATCATGCATGACAGAAATCCAAAATGATTGAGGAACATAAAAAATATCATGCAGGAAGCTTAAAATGCTGTGGGCTTTGTTCCTTTAGTGTAAATAAGCTTATGACCTGAATTTCTTGATTCTTGATATCTGATGTAAACAATTTTCAACAATAAAAGTGAAGGGATGCCAATTTTGTGTGGAACATAAGTAATTGTGAGAGATATGCTAAATAATTTGCTGTGTCAGGGCCTAAATGACTTCTTGTATACTGACCCTTTGATGTCATCTGAAGTTGCAAGTGCTCAGCACCTCTTGGGATTTGAGCCACTGACTTTGATGGGGGTTGGTGCTGCTCAGCAAGTTGCAAGTGGCAGTCATTCCTTTGCAGAACTGGGTCCTTTAATTATAATGTGAGGGCAGAGACGTGTCAAATTTAATTGTCATGCACTGATAGAGCGGTATTAATTAAAAAAAGAAATAATCATAATAATAATCATAATACTATCCCTTCCAGAGATGGACACACTTTGAAAGGTTCAGATAAGTTGTACCAACATACAAAACTTTAATCACTCCTCACCTAGTCTATCTGAATGTCTTGATTTTTTCCAAACTCTTCCCTTCAGTCCTCAGCCCGCTAATGAATATCACCCCAGTTGGATCCCAGTTTCACTCTGCTGACCATTCTATACTTATCAGTTGCCACCTTTCCAAAAAGACAGTTGCCTTCCAAGTAGATCCCAGGCCAATCAGAAACTTCTCCTTCAACTTGCACACAGCTTATGTCTATTGCTCTCTCCCAGAGCTCAAGGCCGGCCTTAGGGAAAATGGCGCCATGGGTGAACTATTGGTGCCCTTTCTTTGAGTCTAGATGCATGGGGGTTGGACAGATGTGGGAGGCAGTTCCCCATACAGTGACCCCTCCCCCCGCAGCTAGGGAGCGATGGGGGCAGGAAGGAGGAGTGGGGTGTGGCACTTTCTGCAGTTGGGGGTGAGTCTGACCTGGCCCCAGGAGCCGCCCATGCAGGGGAAGAAGTCCAATCCCTCCCCAGCCTGGCCAGGACTAGCAGCTGGAGACCGGCACATGGTAGGAGCTCCTGGCTGGAGCGCCCCCAGCCCTAGAAATGAAATTAGAAATAGAAATTAATGGAGATATCCCATCTCCTAGAACTGGAAGGGACCTTGAAAGGTCATCGAGTCCAGCCCCCTGCCTTCACTAGCAGGACCAAGTACTGATTTTGCCCCAGATCCCCAAGTGGCCCCCTCAAGGATTGAACTCACAACCCTGGGTTTAGCAGGCCAATGCTCAAACCACTGAGCTATCCCTCCCCCCCCCTGTTGCTCTTAGGCTCTGGGCCCACAACTCAGAGGTTGAAAGGGGCCTTTAGACTGGCTGTGTATGTGGTGGTGATGGGGGGTTGACAATAGCGTCCCCTCTGACTACGGCACCCTGGGCAGTCACCCATGTTGTCCACCCGTAGGGCCAGTCCTGCCAGAGCTACCATACTATCGCAATTGTTTAAGTCAAACCACTTGGATTCGCTTGAAGATTCTTTGACCTATGTCTGGTCTACTATATGGAGCAAAAATACATTATGAAAAAAATATTTAGGATTGCCACTATTTTCAGTTCCTCAAGAAAAGGTGCTTTAATTGAGGCTGTCAAGATACCCTTTACCAACATCATAGCACTTAAGCAATGTGAAGTAACATGGTGAAGGGGATAAATTAAATAATCATACCCTTAGGTACTGAGAAATCATAGGGCTTGGATGAATGGCTATAACCTTTTCCTTTCATTTCTCCTATCCTCAGGTACAAGTTTCATAGATTCATAGTTTCATAGATTCTAGGACTGGAAGGGACCTCGAGAGGTCATCGAGTCCAGTCCCCTGCCCTCATGGCAGGACCAAATACTGTCTAGACCATCCCTGATAGACATTTATCTAACCTACTCTTAAATATCTCCAGAGATGGAGATTCCACAACCTCCCTAGGCAATTTATTCCAGTGTTTAACCACCCTGACAGTTAGGAACTTTTTCCTAATGTCCAACCTAAACCTCCCTTGCTGCAGTTTAAGCCCATTGCTTCTTGTTCTATCCTTAGAGGCTAAGGTGAACAAGTTTTCTCCCTCCTCCTTATGACACCCTTTTAGATACCTGAAAACTGCTAACATTTCCCCTCTCAGTTTTCTCTTTTCCAAACTAAACAAACCCAATTCTTTCAGCCTTCCTTCATAGGTCATGTTCTCAAGACCTTTAATCATTCTTGTTGCTCTTCTCTGGACCCTCTCCAATTTCTCCACATCTTTCTTGAAATGCGGTGCCCAGAACTGGACACAATACTCCAGCTGAGGCCTAACCAGTGCAGAGTAGAGCAGAAGAATGACTTCTCGTGTCTTGCTCACAACACACCTGTTAATACATCCCAGAATCATGTTTGCTTTTTTTGCAACAGCATCACACTGTTGACTCATATTTAGCTTGTGGTCCACTATAACCCCTAGATCCCTTTCTGCCGTACTCCTTCCTAGACAGTCTCTTCCCATTCTGTATGTGTGAAACTGATTTTTCCTTCCTAAGTGGAGCACTTTGCATTTGTCTTTGTTAAACTTCATCCTGTTTACCTCAGACCATTTCTCCAATTTGTCCAGATCATTTTGAATTATGACCCTGTCCTCCAAAGCAGTTGCAATCCCTCCCAGTTTGGTATCATCTGCAAACTTAATAAGCGTACTTTCTATGCCAATATCTAAGTCGTTAATGAAGATATTGATATCGTAAGCCTCCCTCTGTCAAACTCCCCTGTCTGCAGCCCCCTGTCCTCTGAAAGGGTTGTTTAAGAAAGAAGTTTTGAATGTAGTTTGGTTTATAGGTTTTAAGGGGAATAAAGGGAAACAGACAGAACCGGCAAGGGACCCCCGCTCCCTTCCCGCTCCCCTTGCGAAACTCCCTGTTAGCAGCCCCTGTTCGTAAAAGCTCCCTGGTCGCTTGTGCGCTGCTTTATAAAGCCCTGGCCTGTGTGAATGCCCCGCCCACTGCGAACAGGACCATGTGCTGTCGCTGGCTGTGAGCTTCAAAGGAACGTCTGAAAGCTAGAAGCCTCTCGTAATTGGCTGAGCCTTAATCAGTGGGCGGGGCATTCACACAGGCCAGGGCTTTATAAAGTTCCTCATAACCACACCCTGTGGAGTTTCTTTTCTTTACTTTTCTTTGTATTTGAAAATTACTTTGGTGCATGGAAAAAAATGAAGGTGACAGTTTAGAATGCTAAGCAGCTGTTCCATCAAAGCTGTGTCCACGTGCCTCTGGCTCCCACAGATTAATCTGTCCCTTTAGAATGTTCCACAGAATGCTCTCAGAATACGGGCAGCTTTATAATAAAGTTTGAAGGACAATGAGAACTAAGTGGCTAAATAATTGATCTTCAAAAGGCCTAGACAGGGTTAACTGACTGATAGTATGCACATCAGAAGCAAATTTTAATGAAACCCATGATATTTCAGAGATATTTTTACAGTGGTAGTCACAGCAAAAGTGAAATAAAACTCTTGATCATACTTGACATATTCATACTAATCCAAGGAGCATAAACAAGTAAGATTCTGTAATGTGATCCTACACTACTACAGAGCACACTACTTCACCTTGTTGATCCTGCTTCCTCATGAATAGTCTTATGCAGTACTCTGACTTAAATACAATATCAGGGATAGTACAGACAGACAGTTCAGGCAATGTTTTGGCTCTTCTGTGCCACTGATCTGATAACCGCCAATGAAAACATTTGAGCAGACAGTGATGAATATCATATTCCACCTGATTGTAAATGTGGTTTCTCTTGAAGAGGTACCATCAACTTAAAATTATTTTTCTGCCTGAAAAAGTTTCATTTTCTATTGTTACTGGTAACACCTAAGATAACCCTGTCTGAAAGAAATTAGTAAAGAAAATATACATTTTTCTCTGTTTCTAAATCTGTTTATTTTGGTGCATTTGCCAGTACCTCAATTATAGTCAATTTCCCCTTTTATTTGTGTGGTATTTCCACACAGGAGAGAGAAAAAATAATACATAGTTGCAAAACCCACAAAAATTAGCAGGGGGTCTCAAGGACAGGTTTGGTATCTGAAAAGATTTTTAACTCATTTTAAATTGACTAGATTTCAGATTGACAGTGTTCCTGTAAAAAGACACCTTCTGAATTTTTCAGAAAACACTTTTAGCTATGTTGATAAATTGTATAGTCTATTGCTTGAGCACACTTTGGTCCGTGATGAAATGTATTCAACAGGCCAAATAACCAACGTCAATCAGGTTTATTGCTCTAAGCCAATCATAATATATTACAGGAAAAAGGTGCTATACAATGCCAGTCTACAGGAAACTGTCTCATCCAGCAATGTTATGTTCACCTTATGCTGAAGATGTGCTTTCAAAGTTACACATTTAACCTGTTATTATATATATCATGATTTTACAAGTTATACATCTCTTTACATGTCACTAAAATCCTACCTATCAGTTTTTCATGGTTCCCTACTTGTTGTTCTGTTCTTTCCTTATCTCTGTTTTGGATACTAGCATTCCAGGTACTGGTCTGTGAAGGCACTTCCCTAGCTTATACTAAGATATAAAATGAATGTTTCTTGTTTTAGACAAGTTTCCTATCTGCTTATGCCAAATGCTTACTTCAGCAAATACAAGGTGTTATGGGAAACAGCATAAGTGAATAGGATTATGGTATATGTCAGTTTAGGCTATACCACTTGTAGCCTTTTATTTTATTTAAAGTGAATTTAGTAATGTTGTATTATCCTACCATGCATTCCTCTGGTGCCTACAGTTTCAAGCTCAACAGAATGAAAGTCACTGCTACTTGCTTCAGATTGAGAGTCTCTAGGAACACATAAGAACCAAGGATAGTGACCACAAACACATTCACAAGCACAAGGTCTAGTCTGTTTTACAAGTATTATTAAAGTTACAATTACTCATGCATGTAGAAATTTTATAAAGACCTATACATGAATTACAAATATAGTTATACTCACATCCTTAATGATATTTTTAAGGTCTGAGGGCTGCTGGGTTTGAAAATCCCTCCCTCATCTGCTCTAGCACATGCCTGCTATGGCCAGCTGGAAGGGGGGAGACATCCCCACCTGTTCTTGCCCAACTGCTACAGCTTAGAGATGATCTTAAGATTCGATTCTCCTCCCCTTCTGCTACAAACTGCCTGCTTCTGAGCTACCCCACAGTTCTGGTTGCTCTGCTATGGTTCTGAGCTACATCTGAAACTAGTTCATCCTCCCTTTCTGATACCAAACCAAATTCCTGCTTTTTCTCTCTGCGGACTGGAGAGGGGGCATTCCCCATGCCCATTTCCCTGTCCTCACTGGTCTGATACCACATGGTGCCATGAGAGAGCAAGATTGCTGAGTGAAGTCCTTGCTGCTCCGCCCGGTCCAAATAAAAGAGGGCTTTTCCTGAACCAGCATGGACCTATATAGTCCCAGCTCTCTTCCAATCATCTGGCAGGGGGATGGATCAGCGTCTCAATTACTGACTTGGTTTGAAGCGGCAGCAGAAAATCACTCCCGGGCTCTCTAGCCCTTAAGGGGGCACACACCTTTTCTAACAAGCCAGACAACAGCCCCCACTGCTTAACGTGCGGGCAGGTCATTTTACATCTTTAATTTAGTAAAATTGCTCTTTGCACCAGCTAATGCTAGAATTATACTAGCTTATTCAAACAAGCTGCCTGATCAAAATTCTTACACTGACATCAATATATGATATACATACGGTTTTAATTTACTTATTGTCTCGTATTTAAAAGTAGTGAATTTTGATGTTATATATGTTAGTGGGCTTTAATAAAATGTAAATTTAAAAGATTTCTCTAAGCTAAAAATTTGAAAATCAAGGCCCTGCACTTTTATGAAAAGCACCCTGAAGAATAGAATATGGGGAAATGAATAGGTTATCTGTAATTGGTATGTCTAAGCATCATTCACTGTGCTGTCTGATGGGGAAAAAATCAATTGTTTTCTTTAAAGAGAAGATCTTTGAAGAGCACAGGGTCTGAACAGCTCAGTAGTTTGTGAGTCCATCTATCTGACAGCAAACAGCACTGAGAGTGGCAGTGCAGCTCCAGTCCCTGATTTGAATTGCCAAGTACTAAACATTTCATATTCTTGTGACCCCATCTTCAGATGAGGAGGTACAGGGAAGCTTGGTGCAGGAAGGCACCTTTCATTTGCGTTTCTTCATGGCATAGCTGGTCAGCAGTGGAACCTTAAGCCAAATATCCAAAAATAGGTGGCTAATGTAAGGCTTTTACATCCATCTTTAGGCCCCTGAATAAGTCACCTGATTTTTCAGAGTTGCTCAGCACCCACTAATGCCAAATCAGGCCACTTTTATTTCCAAAGAGTAACAGACTATGAAACAGACAATTTTAATGTGAAATAAATAATGACTTTATGACTCTGCATATGATTTGAGCTTTCTAATGACTGTAGTTGCCAGTGACATAATACAGCATTCATTTAAGACCTATGTCTGCAATGCAACTGTTCCTTCTATTTTTTTGCTCTGAATGCACAGCTTACCCTTCAAAAGTTAAAGCTGTCACTTTTGGCTAAACTTCCACCTTGCCATCTCCTGTCCTCCCACCACTCTCAAATGCTCAGTCTTCATATACTTACTGAATAGGAACTATGCTTACCCATGAGAGAACATAATATTATTATTTATATTACTATTGTGCCTACAGGCCCCTACTGAGAACAGGACCACACTGTAGATACTATACATTGTCAACATTGCCCTGACCCTGAAGAGCTTATAATCTAAACAAGACAGCCAAAAGGTGGGAGGGGAAACAAAGGCATAGGCAGGTGAAATGACTTGCCTAAGGTTACACGGTAAGTCAGTGGCCAAGTTTGGACTAGAACCAAAGTCTGTAGGCTCATAGTCCACTGCCCAATCCACTGGACCCCATACAATAGGACTTAAAAAAAGTAGATTCCCCTAGCCTAGTAGTCTAAGTATAGGTATTAAAAATAGAAATGGGTCTGAACTAAACTCCAGGACTCCAACACTCCTAGAGCTCAGATCCACATCCATTATTGTCACAACACTATAGCTAAAGGGGCAAACACAAGGCAGTTTATAATCTCTGCTTGCCCTCTCAACTAGATGGAGTCTCTTGTCTACGTCTACCCAGACCACTACCCACTGGAGCTCACTTTCCAAAACTGTGTTTTGAAAGTGATACCTCCATTTGTGACTCAGCCATTCCTTTACCACCTTCTGAGAGTAGGACATGTTCATAGTCCTTTTGTTGGCTTGTAACCCAGGAATGTTGTTGTGACCAACTTGCAGAAAAAGCTAATATTCTCTGCCTACCATCTTTCTGTTGTATATTTGTACAGCACATAGCACAATGGGTCCTGGTCCCTAGCTAGGGCCTCTAGGCATTACCACAATACAAATAAATAATACTAATTATAAGAACATAAGAACGGCCGTACCGGGTCAGACCAAAGGTCCATCTAGCCCAGTATCCTGTCTACCGACAGTGGCCAATGCCAGGTGCCCCAGAAGGAGTGGACCAACAGGCAATGATCAAGTGATCTCTCTCCTGCCATCCATCTCCATCCTCTGACAAACAGAGGCTAGGGACACCATTCCTTACCCATCCTGGCTAATAGCCATTAATGGACTTAACCACCATGAATTTATCCAGTTCTCTTTTAAACGCTGTTATAGTCCTAGCCTTCACAACCTCCTCAGGTAAGGAGTTCCACAAGTTGACTGTGCGCTGCGTGAAGAAGAATTTCCTTGTATTTGTTTTAAACCTGCTGCCTATTAATTTCATTTGGTGACCCCTAGTTCTTGTATTATGGGAATAAGTAAATAACTTTTCCTTATCCACTTTCTCCACATCACTCATGATTTTATATACCTCTATCATATCCCCCCTTAGTCTCCTCTTTTCCAAGCTGAAGAGTCCTAGCCTCTTTAATCTCTCCTCATATGGGACCCGTTCCAAACCCCTAATCATTTTAGTTGCCCTTTTCTGAACCTTTTCTTGTGACAGTATATCTTTTTTGAGATGAGGAGACCACATCTGTACGCAGTATTCGAGATGTGGGCGTACCATCGATTTATATAAGGGCAATAATATATTCTCAGTATTATTCTCTATCCCCTTTCTAATGATCCCTGTTTGCTTTTTTGATCGCCTCTGCACACTGCGCGGACATCTTCAGAGAGCTATCCACGATGACTCCAAGATCTTTTTCCTGACTTGTTGTAGCTAAATTAGCCCCCATCATATTGTATGTATAGTTGGGGTTATTTTTTCCAATGTGCATTACTTTACATTTATCCACATTAAATTTCATTTGCCATTTTGTTGCCCAATCACTTAGTTTTGTGAGATCTTTTTGAAGTTCATCACAGTCTGCTTTGGTCTTAACTGTCTTGAGCAGTTTAGTATCATCTGCAAACTTTGCCACCTCACTGTTTACCTCTTTCTCCAGATCATTTATAAATAAATTGAATAGGATTGGTCCGAGGACTGACCCTTGGGGTACACCACTAGTTACCTCTCTCCATTCTGAGAATTTACCATTAATTCCTACCCTTTATTCCCGGTCTTTTAACCAGTTCTCAATCCATGAAAGGACCTTCCCTTTTATCCCTTTATATTAGCAATATATTCCTCCACAGTATCCTGATGGCACTGGGGCAGCAAGTCTGTGAAAAGCCAGGATTAGTGTAGATGATGTGCACTAGGGATGGATGATGATTTGGCTCTGATAAAATTAGAACTGATCATAATCTTCAAACAAAATGGAAATTGAACATACAAACTGTCGGAGAAAAACTGGGTTGAAGTTCTCTTACTTACTGTACACTGGCTTTATAATGGTGTAACTCCCTTAACTTCAAGGAATGAATTGCATTGGCTTCACTGATTTACATGGGTATGTGTCAGTAGAATCAGACTACAGATAATGTAATGCTCAGACCGATTGTATTCATGGTGTTTCTGGCCTGATTAGAAGCGGAAAGTAATAGAAATCTCACAAGAAGGTATTCTATTCCTAGCCCAATTTTGCAGGCCAAATAGGTGTGAAATTTTCAGAAAATACCTGTATTTTTTTGGTGCTTATCTTAATGGCACTTTTGAATCTTTTGAGGTTTGCCAGTTATACTTGTTGGGTGCTTTACTGTCAAAAGTGGAAAATATCTGATTTTATATATCTGGCCGTCAGATATATACTGCCAAAGCTGAGACAAACCAGAGAGGAAATTAGGAGAATTTGTGAAGTATACTTTTTTTGAAATTATGGGTGGTAACCAAAACCAGAGTGGTTGGTTAGGTTGTAAGTAAAGGGCCTGATTATAAAGGTCCTGATCCTGCTGTCATTATATACTAAATGATATATTTTTCATGAATAAAGGGTAAGTAATAAAAAGTTGGTCCAAAAATTTGAATATTAGCCTGCATGGTGTCAGATACTAGATATACAGGTATATGTATAACCTTCTGTTTTCTGTCTCCAAAATGCAAAGAAACATAGCTTTCCCTATCAGGTCAACTGTGAGCAGCCTCTGCTTTAGTAGAAAGAGAAAAATCTCACATGGGTGTAAATTGACATCAGTGGAGACACTCCAGATTTATTCTGGTGTAAATGAGGTCAGAACCTAGCCCTATGAATTCCATCTATGGCTTTTTTATAAAGTAAGAGTGACATTTTATTGACACAACATCGATGTCAACATTTTAAAAGACCAACCTCACCACATCACCCACATGATTATTTTCCCCCTCTGCTTTCTACATTACTGCAGCTGAATTTTGATATTTCTAGCCAAGTGACTGATCCAATATAATTTACCTTTTTCAAACTTTGATTGTTGTTTTTCAGCTGTATGCATTAAACTCGTCCTCTGCTGCTGTTTAGGGATGCATTTATTGATCACTTCGCCTCTCGGGACTTTGGATATTTAAATCAAAGTGCCCTTTGGCCCTTTTAAAATCTGATAATGTCTCTCATCACACTCTAAGACTCGCAAGGCAGGAAATAGTGTCCAACCATTAAAGCAAAGTATGGAACATTCTTTTGAAAGAAGAAGTGATTACACTGATTTCACAGTTGAAAAAGAGAGAATCAGTAGAACAATTTAAATTTTTAAAGATCAAGAGACGAAGCCATATGGTTTTAATCAGTATACGTCCATCACCTGGATTAGCCACACAATTAAGGACCTCATAAAAAACCACTGTGTGAGGAAGAACTTTTGAGCTCCATAATTCAGAAATAATTCTCTGTAAAATAAGTACTTCATGTTTCCCTTATACACACAAACACATACACAAAGAAAGATCTTTAATTAAATGGATAATAAGGGACAGAATGATTTACTAATTGGGTGTATTGCAGAAGTGTGTTCCCACATCTCTGTACCATAGTTAAGATTGTGTCAATGCTTCCAACAGAAGCTTACTGATTTGAGAGGATTTCTGTGATGGTTTAGCTATGGAAAATACAGTAGCTGTGATTGGAAAATTACCATTTGGGGTAATTAGTCTATAATGTAGTCTAATTACTTTAGATATTTTCAATATTTTGTTAAAAAGTGGGAGGGAATTATCACATTAGAATAAGCTGGGAGGACGATAATATTTGTGCACAAAGTATTCTGCAAGGTTTCCTTTGTTGTTCTTGCAGATGGTTAATTTTGAACTGGAGTTTCCCTCCTCCCCCAGGCAAGTTCTCTGCTTGATCCTGCAGTAAAATGGGTAACCCTGGAATTGATTGTGATCGTGCAAATATATATAGGGCCAGATTCTGGGCCCTGTTTTGTGGTTGCTTAAGGAATGGCCAGTAGCGGCCGCAGGGAGCCCTTCCTAGCCTGTGCAGAATTGCACATGAGAAAGCCAGAATACCACTAGCATTCTATAGGGGGCATTAGTATTGCCACTAGTGCTAGATATTCCAAAGAGGCAGCACCATGTCTGGTGGTAAAAGGCTGGTACTGGAGGATCCCATGCTGTACCCTCTGAAAGGGTCCCCCAGTGCCCATAGACTGTGTCCTTCATGAAAGACATCTACAGAGGATGTGCCCCACCAGGGCCACCCTAAAGCAGTGGTTTTTGCAACAGCAATAGACTCCTTTGAACTATAAGACGGAGGAAAAGGCAGGATATGAAAGAGAAGAAAAAAATCACGTACCCTTGGCAATAAATTATACTTAGCACTTCATATCTTTAAAGCAGGGTAAAAAAACAACCAAAAATCACAACCCATCATAGAGGATAGGTAAGATTAGTATTATCCGCCTTTAACAGATGGGGAAATGTAAGGAGTCGACTTCAGAGCCCTGATTAGGATTTTCTGCACCCGTTTGTAGCTCAGACTACTAGACCCTGTACCCTCTGCCTTATATTGAAAAGAAGAAGAAGAAGAAGAAGAAGATGACAAGGACTAAGGCCCACCTATATTTCCTTCTCTAATTCGCATAAATAAGTACCCACAGCAAATTAACTATGTTGGCTGGGCCTAGCTGATCTGAAAGGATCCCCCAGCTCAAACATTATTGACGATTTAACATTTGTATATAGCGCAGTGCAGCGTGCATGGCATATATATTTGGCACTTAATGCTCCAGAGCAAGGAGAAAACACCTGAAACTCTTGACCAATATTTCCTCAGTAAGCTCCTTTTCAATCCCATATTTAAGGCCAAATTGCAGTGGCCAAAAGAGGCAGGGAATAGTTGGGGCCATTTCCCATTCCAAACAGTTTGGCAGAAATGGCTTCCCATGCTGTTCCCCTCATAAACAGGAGAGATCTTCCTGTGCTCGTGGGAGGTATCAGAGGCAATGCATTCCCAGTTCTTGCTGAGACACTGCAACTCCACACTATCCCCAGCATGGGACTATTCACTAAAGTTAAATCATCTAATCCTATATAAACACAGACTTACTATTGGCAGTCAGAGACCATGCCTTTGTCTTGAATCCTCCTATAATGTAATCTTCCAGCAACTCAAAAGGCAAAAAATTACAGGCCTTGATTATAGGAGTTAAAATATCCCCTGCATAATTCAACTTTTTTTTTTTTAATTTCTAGTAATGTCTGTGGGTGTTGCTTTTGCTATTAATACATATGCATGGTGAATAAATGCTTCTGTGTAATATGTTGAAGAGATTTTCTTGCCTTCTCTAAATTAGGAATGATATAATTTAAAGTAGCGACTCTAATCTATTTAGGCCTGCCAGGCACCCTTTCCATTCTTAAACACATAAGAACAGAGCAATGATCTATCTAGTCTGGCACCCTGTTTTTGTGAGTGGCCCATACCAAAAGCTTCGGAGTAAGGCAAAAAACCCTCTGAACGAACCTTGCCAGATGTGCTATGTTATATCATGGGGGTGGGAGAAGAGTAGGGTTCCTTTCTAATCCAAGCAGTGATAATTTTATCTCCTGAAACACCTGGTCCCTGCAATTTTGATACTTACCTATTTTTTCTGTGTGTCTGACTATTTCCAAAACATCCATCACCATAGTGTCTAAGTCTTATTAATTATAGAAGTATGCCCCCTGCCACAGCATATGGTGTATGCATTCAGAAGAGTCAAAATAAGGTGATTTTATTTCTTTCACATTGAATAATTCAGGGATTTCAAATCATGCAAGAAAACATACCTAATCTGCATTACTGATGAACAGCATGTAACATTTCATTATAAAAAAAATCACTCGCTCCTCTTCATATAACAGAATCAGTAATCAGTCAGTCAGACAAGGGTTATTGTTTTGCACCTTCCTACCTTCTAAAGGAGCAATGGGGAGTTAAAAACAAAATTTAAAAAAATTTAATTGCTTTTGAGCTGAGCACTTCTATGCCAAGTCTCAGCACGGAGGGAATTTTAGCTGCTGAGCAACCTCATACAATAGTGCTTTAGAACAGAAATACCAAAGAACAGACCCTTAACTACAGTATTGTGGCTTTGGTATGGGTGCCACTGTGATGAAAGTACTCTGATATAAAAGTGTCTGCGGTGAAAATAAAGACATAGCGACAGCTTTGTGGGTGGAACTTGAGCTCTTTTATATAAAGGCTGACCCAGGCAGTCAGAAAGGGAGAGTAAGAGGGCAAGGCCTACATCATGTGGGCACATAGCTGCCTGAACAAGGGAGCCAGGGAAATAAATGTTGTGCAGTACAGGGGTTATTCCAGCATCATTTCCAGTTCTACCACTAATGCATTTGCACAGCTTCCATGCTCTCTCATAGATGCAAATAAGACTTACACCCCTTGTTACCTCCTCACTCTCATGCAAAATTTTGTGTGTGGTACTTTGGGAAATATTCAGTGTCCCAGAAGAAGAGCAAACAGTACAGTATTTTAGTGGTGGATGAGCCCTTTGTCCTCAAGCAGCATGGCTGATGTCAAACTAGCCACATTAATCTATGTAGAATTACATGCTTACAATATATATATATGGAAATACTCATGCGTTTAATGGGAATAAAAACTTTTAAGAATGTTACTGACTTCCTGCTGATCTGGCGCAGTCAGACCTCAGACATAATATACAACACTGACTTTAAGGAGGAACAGCCTAGTATTAGTCTTGCAACTAGTCACTTATTTGCCAATCTATAGTCATTTGTTTCAGATGAAGTATATCTATGTAATTAGAGAGTAGTATTTTAAAAAGGATGGTAACCCCCCCAAATCCCAATATTCCAATCTAGTCTATTGTACTCTATTCTATGGAGGTTCTTATACGATGCTCTTCACTGTAGTATTTGAGATACCAGTGAGTATTCCAACTTCATATGCTTTGGCATTGTTTCAGTACATGTAATTTCTGTCTGGCACATAAGCAGACAACTGTTTATCCAAATTGGTAATATTATTACTCACACTAATTCCTTTTGGGGAAGTGGGAAGAGGAAACTAGGATTGTCAAACTTTCTGTTTTTCCGTATTAACTAAAGGTTTGGATACCTTTCTATAGGAAAACTAGAGCAAAGAACTGTTTTTTTCTGTTGCAGGACTTTGTAGGTAGATTTCAGAAAGTAGTTTTTGTGTTAATTATTATTGGTATGGATGCTTTTTAATTATTATTTATTTACTTGTTGGCTTTATATACAGTCTAAGGCACCTATGAAATATTCTAGGCCCTCCATGAATGCGTGCTTTTATTTCCCCTCACAGGGGTTTGTTACAGAATGACTTTGCAATTGGAAAGCACAAGCTGTTGATGACTTATGCCTGGATTTATGCAAATATATGACAATTAATTACAAATTTGCAATCTACTGGTATTTTGTCAGAGAGAGTTGGCAGGTATGTGATGTTTTTATCAGTCTTGTGAAAAACAGGTTATGTCCACTGCACATGGGTAGTGTAACAGCGAGACCAAACTATTCCTCTAGGCTAAGGGATGGGCAGCATCCGATGGTTTGGGGTAGCTCATTCTTAGGACTGCTGTCCTGCAAACATTACGTTATATTACCTCTTCCATATCTGGACTAGTTCATCTGGGAAATGTCTCTTCTAGTAGAAAATGGTTATGTAATAACCACTTAAAGTTTGCTGGGTGGAGTTTGTATTTTGCCACTTGAGGGCATCCTGTCATTATGTTCTGTAATAAAGCTGCACTTCTAAATTCCCACAAAAATAATGGATCTCTGCCGAAAAGTGGTATTTGCCAGAAATGCTGATGCAGCACTGGAAATGATAATTTGCTGTGCTAAACAGGCATTTCCTGGAGTACCAGGTCAGAAAGGACGGTATTTCAGGAAATGCTAAGTCAACAGAGAGGAAAAAGTGGCACAGATACAAGTAGATGAAGTTTTTCTGGCAGAAAACAATGTGCATTTTAGAGATGTGCAGAGACTGTTGTAATTAATCAAATCCAGGCTGGTCAGCCTGATCAGGGTGGTGTGTGAATGGACACCACTCATTCCCTCCCTATTGCTAGTTCCAGTAAATTAGGTTTTGGGTAATGTAAGATTCCTAATAAGGCCAGGGCAGGGGTCTTAATGCTACTGAATAAGAATCTGGGATGAGTTAATAAATGAGTAGGAATCACTATATTTAGATCTGGTTCTCGGTACTCACAGAAGTCTGATATCCCAGTGGTTTTGCACCAGCTTAATTCCATGGACTGTAATGATAGTTACTGCTGAGTTACACCAGTGTAAGTGAGATCATAGTCAAGTTCTGTGTCACAGGCACCTTGGAGTGTCGGAGCCTTGTGTCTACTGGCTGAGTAAGAGATTCCCCTCTTGGAATATCTGAGGCTGCGTACAGAACTTTAAACACACCTGAGCTATTACATTGGTATTCCATGGTATCATAACCTATTTTCCCTTTTCCAGACTATGACATCTTCAAATCTTGGTGTACCGTTGATGTCACACTGACTCAAATGGGGAGTTGCATCCAATAGGATATTCAGGCCTAAAACCTACCAGGAAGTACTCTGCTTAAAATCAGAACTGCTCAACTATGTGTCGGGCCTTTATTGATAACAGTTGATGTAGATCTTATTTAGATTGTAAGATTTTATTGAGATTGCTACTATAGATTTATTTAGAGTGTAAGTTCTGTGGTATGGTACATCAAGTACACAAAAGGTTGTTACAAGGAGGAGGGAGAAAAATTATTCTTCTTAACATCTGAGGATAGGACAAGAAGCAATGGGCTTAAATTGCAGAAAGGGAGGTTTAGGTTGGGACATTAGGAAAAACTTCCTAACTGTCAGGGTGGTTAAGCACTGGAATATATTGCTCAGGGAGGTTGTGGAATCTTCATCATTGGAGATTTTTAAGAACAGGTTTGACAAACCCCTGTCAGAAATGGTCTAGATAATACTTAACCCTGCCATGAGTGCAGGGGGCTGGACTAGATGACCTTGTGAGGTTCCTTCCAGTCCTATGATTCTATGATTCCATGGGGCTGCTTCTCAACATTTTTGTGCACTCTGTGAGGAGAGGCAGAATGGTGGACAGAGCACTGGAGCAGAGCAGAGCAGAGGTGGACAGAGCACTGGACTAGGACTCAGGAGACCTGGATCCTAGCTCTGACTCTGGCTGGCTGGGTGACCTTGGGCAAATCACTTTCCCCTCTCTGTGCCTCAGTTTCCCCATCTGTAAAATGGGATTAAGATACTGACCTCCTTTGTAAAGCACTTTGGGATATACTGATGAAAAGCTCTATATAAGTGTTTGGTATAATTATTATTATTATTGTCCAGTGCTTAGCAGAAACTTGGCTGGGGCCTTAAGCATTACTGTAATACAAACAATAATAAATGGAATGATTTTTCTTTAGCTCAAATACGGTATGTGCTTTCGGAGTAGGAGGATCTAAATTCAATTATTGCAGACACTGTGAAATTCTAAGTGGCCACAGTGAGCAGCATAGCAGCAGTTATGCTAACCTGGTAGGTCATACGTTTGTGACAATATCTATTTTTCTGATATTCTCTGGGACAAGGGACATCAAGTATAAAATGGTGGGTGAAGTAGCAGGTCTGTTATATAAGGCATGACATAATGTTACTATGTGAGGTTTGCTGGCCCCTGGCCAGCTGCAGGTCAGTAACCCCCTTAAAACCTTTTATTCCTCTTAGGATCATAACCGTTTCTGCAAATATGGCTACTAGTAAATAGCAGCTGACTAGATTTAGAAAGGTTTGCTTCAATACCTTATCCAGCAATTTTTCAAGCGAAGAGCCCTTAGATGTTAAATTTATGTTCACAGTTCAATACAAAAAGTTTGCCAAGTCTTTTGTTTTTCACTCTTTGGACTATTAGCAGCAGCAGCAACAACAGCAGAAGGTCACCAGAGGAATGTACTTTGTCAAGTAGCTATTGTTGTGCCTGTGTATTTTTTTTTACACGTTGGCATGACTGCTTTAATCTGTCATGACCGCAACTTCTTTCATAGATCTGAAAGCAGGTCTCTGCTGTGAGATGTCTGGGTTCAGTTTCCTCAGCTCTGTAACCATTTGTCTAGTTTTTTCATTTGTAAGTGTCAGACTCGGAGATGCCTGTTCAAAACGGGGACAAAGACACAAATTGTTGGCAGTTAAAAAATGGAAAGATGTGAAATTGCATAAAATCAAACATTTTACCACTTTGTCTATGCTGATTGCCTGTGACTGAAGGATATGCTGTCAATCATAAAGAAAAGACATTTAGGGCCCAATCCTGCAGTCTGAACACAGAAGCAACCCTCCTATTAAATTAAACGGGCCTGATTCTCCATTGCATTGCACCTTGTGTGGTCATTTTAACTTGAACAAAGTGGATGTAAAAACATTACCACTCTGATTCAGTAGCATTTATGCCCACTTTGTGCACACTCTGTACACACGGTAAGGGCCTGATCCAAAGCCCATAGAAGCCAATGGGAATGCATGACTTTGATGTGCTTAGGAGCAGACCCTATGTGAATACTCAAGGGCGGAGGCAGTGGACAATCAGTACAAATGCCTGCAGAATCCAGCAAAATGAGTGCACTAGATCTGTAAGATCAGTTGCTCAGAGCAGCATGTTCATGCAGAAATATAATAAATTAGGAAAGAATATTTTAATGATGGGAATGAATTGCAGTAGTTATGAGTTTAATGGTAAACATTTCTAAATCTTTTTCCAGGAAAAAGTTTATACAGTCCATTTCCAAAGTCATTTGAAAAAAGCATTAAAAAGATAATTTCTCAGAAATATTAAACTATTTTATAATTGGAAAAAAGAAATTGATACATGGGGATAACTTCTATGCCATCCAAGTAACAGGCTGCTCATGCTCCATGAAATGAAATGAATGCCATGGCCTTTTTAACTGGCACAGGGGAGCTATTTATGGTGAAAAGAGATTTGCTGAGCTACTGTAGAATGTAGAGATAATTTTGGAAATCAGATAACACCTTTGACACTAAACACCTCACTGCCCATGAGTCCACAACATCTGTTCCACCTGAGAGGTTATCCAATACGCTTGGATGTGATCACAGGGCCTAATTCTATCATACATATCTACCTAAAAACGAATTAGAAACTGACTTGGCTATTACATTTGTGGTGTCCTGGAGATCTGGAGTTGTGGTCATTAAAACAACACCTGATAATATCAATGAATATATTTAGTTACACCAAAATGTTTTCACAATTTTTGTCATCTTACAATGCATTTGTAAGAAAACTTTCATTATGAAGGACCCCAAAGCACATTAAAAATGCCAAATGAAATGCAACCTATAGCTTCAATCCTGCAAACACTTACACTTCCGACCCTTCATAGATCTGCAGTGTGCTGTTAATAATTCCTAGTTCTTATATAGTGCTTTTCATCCGTAGATCTCAAAGAGCTTGACACCGGTGCTCAACAGTTGCTCCAGAACCTCTCAGGCTGAAACTCTATGTTATTAGTATCACTTCACTCACCACTGACATGCAGCCCCTTCGGAGGAAAAGTGCAACAATGTTTAACAGCACACTGCAGATCTATGAAGGGTCGGAAGTGAAGACAAATACAGTATCCAATTGAAAGTACATTGTTTGCCTTAGTTAGCCACTGCATACAACAGTGGGTGGTGAATTAGAAATACAATAGAGAGGTAAACATATTTCAGTCAAGTTTTATGTTCACTGTTGATACTTGATTTAGCCTTATTTCTATTTTATGTAAAAACATAATCACAATTTAAAAAAATTAATAATGAAAAAGCTAGACAGGAATGTTTGGTTAGTCCCAGAATAATTATTCATTATTCATATTAGAATTAGTCAGAATACGGTGGCTAAAAGCCTATCTTTGGAGAAAAGTGCTATAGTGTGTTTATTACAAAGAAGTAGTTTTACTTTTCTGAAAAATAATGTTATTAGTCAGTTGGAGAGAGGCCCTCCAGTATGAAAGTTCACCCTACTACATGCTGGAGCCCTGAATCACTAAGACGGTAGTGAAGTATTGTATATGGGAATGTACCATCTACTGAATCCCTTAACACCACTTCCTATGGTAGGTAACTTTTTCTTGAAGTTCTCCCATAATGATCAGCCCCAACACTTTTCAGCTTATGAGAGATTGAAAAATCTGAATTTAAAAAAAATTCTGCTATATCAGGTACATCAGATTGCTCCATCCTTCCAGCCAGAGGTCTAAAGATCTATCCCTCTGCAGGCTGTCATGACACCATTCCAGATTGACTAGATGGAGTAATTCAAATGATGCAAGGCTTTCTCCTCCGAGGCTAAGCAGTGTGATGCTGCTATTAGATGGGTAGGCCAACTAATCTGCTGGATTTCTTTAAAATAATTAAATAATTTCCTACAATATAATTCTTTCCCGGATAGCTTGGCTATTATGTATACCTCCAGCAGTAATTTTTATTTGTGTATTTTGTAATGTGACTTTATAACAATTAACTGTGTCTTTAGTAAAGTCTTAGCTTTTTGCTTATCTTATCTCCAACTTTAGCTAGAAATATGAAGAAGCCATCCCTTCAGATCCTATGCAAATATACATGCATCTTCATCTGTTGTTCTGTATATTGCAGGTACAACTGTCCCCTTACATGGCAAAGACCATTCATTTAGTCCATTCACCAGAGAAGCCTGAGGCTTTACTTCTGCTCTCAGCCATGTTTGCCGCAGCCTGCTTTAACTACCTTTCCATTCTCTCTGATTATCTACATCCTTCATTGTCATGGTAACAACATTGTTACCAGCATCAGATTCCATGGGATCTTCCCATTCAATTTCACAATCATATAATAGACATGGAGAAAAGGAAGGACTAATCAGTTTTCAAAATGTTTCATATTTCAATGAAGCCCTGTCTACCTCTTCCCCGTTCCAAACTGAATCATTCTTTTTGGCCATCTTGTGTCATATTTAGAGACTGTTATACTAAAAATAATTATTGTTATCCCTTTCTGGAGCTAAACCTTTTTAGATGAAGTTTTTAGATTTGTAAAAAAAAATCCACTACCTGTAAAATAGTAATACTACAGTGCTTTAGGCCATTAGTACCGAATACTGTTGTATTTTTTTAGAGTGTTCCAAGTGATGGTGAGCCATTATTGATAAAATGTCATTACACTTTTGATATGACTTTCTATCATTTTCTATCCTAAGCTTATTTGCTTTTTAATGAAGCAGGGATTTTCACTATTTATTCTTATTCTTATTATTTTTAGTTAATTATCTGCTGAACATAATGTACACTCTTCTAGCCACATTGACTTTGATCTCCCTCATATTAGAAGGTCCTCTAAGTTTAAAGCACATTAATGTATATGAGAAGGCTTACACTATTTTGCGAGTGTATCTTCCCTAATATTTATCCTATTTCTAATTTTTACCTCCATTATGCTGCATTTATATCCTTCAGGATTTCTTACAAACCACTGATTTTAAATAGATAGACTAATTATCATAAGGTTCGCAGAGTTAAATCAACACAGAACTTGGTCCTTGGTGCCATCAGAAATTGTCACCAACTGTCAGTCTGCTTTGTCCCCCAAATCATTGCTAACTATATTCAGTAACATAGTCCAGTACCGTCCTATTAGGGAATACATCAATATTAACTTCTATCCACTCTAAGGAACAGCCACTCACTCAAACTTTGCTTCCAGTCACTTTTATCCCCTTTTGGTCTTTACTCCATGGTTATTTCTTTTACTTAGTAGTCTCTTAGTGATGGTACCTTATGAAAAGCTGTTGAAAATTCAGGTAAATTATGATAACCGTGTGACCTTTATCTGCTCCTTTATTAACTTTGTCAAAGAACTCTGGCAGGTTAAAGAGGCCCGATTTCAATATACACCAGCCATGATGATTCAGTCTTATCACCTTATACATGTGCTTCCCTAGTCTATCCTCAATCTGTTGCCCTGGAACTGAGGCAAGACTCACCAGTATAATTAAGTATCAGGGGGTAGCCGTGTTAGTCTGTATCCACAAAAACAACAAGGAGTACGGTGGCACCTTAAAGACTAACAGATTTATTTGGGCATAGCCGAAGGTGCCACTGGACTCCAGTATAATTAAACAATTTCACTTGGCTCCATATAAGCAACTTTCCCATCTTAGGGCCCAGTCTTGCACCCACTGAAATCTAAATTTACTCCTGTGTAAAGAGGCCTATGCACAAGGCTTATGCAACATTTAAGCTCTCTAAAAAGCATTCAACCATAGTGTTAAGAAATTGCTTCTTCAAACTGGTCCCTGGACCATTCAAATTCTGCATGTTAATGCTGAGTTAGTTGCAATATCTCATTGCCATTATTATACCATCATATTTTACAGTTTCTTTAATCTCTTTTTCTGTACTAAGGGTCTCATCCTGAAGACTCTTACTCTCATGAGTTGTTCTTACTCATGTGCATAGTCTCGCTGATGTCACATAGAATAAGATTGCAGATTCATACCCTAAATTCCTTACTGCAGTGGATCTAAATACGGAGATCAATTTTGCTCTCTTTACTCAGACAAAATTTTCATAGACTTCAATGAGAGCAGGTTCAGGTCTTTAGTTTGGTTCCGCTTAATTCTTTTAGCTTGAAAATGCAGGAAGGGCAAGCATTAGAGACTCCCAAGAAGTACATGTAACTTAGCAGACATGAACACCATCACAACAGTTTTCTGAATGCCAGTTATAAAATAACTAGTGGATAATTTGGAAAAAGAGATATTCAGTATTATGGACAAAAACTCCCATTGATTTCAATAGGGCCAGCATCTCACCTTTGTTATGCTAGATACAATGGTTTGGCTGTGTTCTTGTGGGAATTATTCTTTTGCTGTGGCACAGGGCATGATCTGGTATTGAGCATATAAAATAGGTGTATTTGCTTACCTGATACTAATAATTAAAAGCCCATGCTATTACATGGGTGTGGCAGGGCAGTTGGGGGCAAGTATCCACTATCAGTGCAGTCTCCTTCATACAACCAATGAAAATGTTGCATGCAAATTAGCTTTAGAGTAAGGGTGATGATGGGTTGAATTATTTTGATATAACAATGGTCTAGGACTCTTTTTGCCTTAATGTAGCTGAAAACTCATGCTGTTGCATGGGTATAATTCATAAAGTCAAAATGGCTGAGAACTTAAAAACTGTGGACAGTGAATCCCAGTGATTCTCAGTGATGACTGAAGCTGGTGATACTCTGAATAAAACCATCTCAACCATCTCACTTCACACTGACTCAACAGATGTCCTAGGCTTCAGAGTGACACATAGAACTACAATCCTGGAATCTTACTACGTAGATTGTAGAAATATTCAGTTGCCACTACAGCACCAGGAGCGGCGCCAGGGTTTTTGGCACCCTAGGTGGGGGTCCTTCCGCGCTCCCGGTCATCGTCGGCAATTCTGCGGCGGGGGGGTCCTTTTGTGCTCCTGGTTTTCGGGGCACTTTGGCAGCGGGTCCCGGAGCGAGTGAAGGACCCGCCGCAGAATTGCCGCCGAAGACCCGGAGCGCAGAAGGACCCCCCTGCCGCCGAATTGCCGCCAAGGGCGGCAAAATGCCACCCCCCCAAATCCTGGCACCCTAGGCAACTGCCTAGGTTGCCTAAATGGAAGCGCCGGCCCTGTACAGCACACTACTACAAGGTTAAATATACGTGTTTCTGTCTATGCAGTGTATACCACAGCAAAATTGGTTACACCCAAACAAAGCATTACATAGTCACTTGGGGTTAAAACCTGAGCTTTGGCTGCTTTGCACTGCTCAGGCGGACTGTGAGGAACTTCAGGGAGAGCTAACAAAACTAGGCAAATGGGCAACATGACAGAAGATACTCAGTGTTGACAAAGGTAAGATAATGGACACTGGGAGGAATAATTTGAACTACTTATGCACACATTGCTAGTATAACTCCTCTGGAAAAATATCAGAGTATCATTGTAGACAGCCCAATGGAGATGTCTCCTTAGTGTGCAGCGGTGTTCAGACAAACAAACCAAATGTTAGGAGGAGTAAAGAATGATATAGAAAATAATACTTGAAAGCATTATCATTTAATTGTATCAAGAAATGATATGTCCTTCTCTGGAATACTCTTCTCAGCTCTGGTCACTCTATCAATTTACCTGTTTGCATGAGAAGAGCAGTTGCAGATTCCAAAATAAGGGCCCAGTGAGCAAACAGGGACCTTCAGTCATTACCTTTCTCTCTCAGGGACCTTCAGTCATTTACCCTTCCCCCATTACCAGGGATTAGATAAGCCTTGTTCACTCCTGATGCCTCACCACTGCTATCTCGTTTCCCTTTTCACTATCCTGAGGCAAGGAAGAGACTGGCACCTCCATACTCGGAGAGTACAGTGATACAGTCATGAACACATGTGCACCTACCTCTCTGTCTTTGAGCTTGCCCATACACTGTCTCTGGACTGACTTTCTCCATCTCAGACACACACACTCATACATTTTAATCCCACTGTCTCTGGCTGCCCTGCTATCTTCTCTCACACACTCACATGTGCCGTCTATCTCCTTACACAGCAAGCTATCCCGAGCAGGTTCCTTATCTACCTTTTTGTTTATATGGCACTTGGTCCTAACCAGGGCTCTTTGCTTCATTGTAATAGAAAATAATAATAATAATAATAATAATAATAATAATAAAAATCACTAGAACTTGACTCCACATATATTTCCCTCCCAACTTCTCGCTGCCCTCATTATCTTCTCCGATTCTATTCCTCTTCAAGGGTCCCCATTCTCTTCTCCTTTTTGCTTGACTCCATCTTCAATTCTCTGCCCTCTTTCTGCCCCCAGTTCTCTCTGGCACCTCCCCATTTGGGAACGCACTTCTTTGTACAAATCCCAAAGTTCTCCCTGACATCCCTCTTCAGATCTCTGTTTCCCCTAGTACGTGGGGATGCAATTAAACGTGTTGGTTTTACTATATAAAGCCCTACATAGTTTGGGACCTTGCAGCCTTATGGATTGCCTCTCTCCCTACGAGAGCAACCGAGGTGCTTCTGCTGATAGCCCTTAAATGTACCTCTCAGCAATTTAAAGGAAGGTCAGTCTCAGTGTAGGGATCCTGTCTATAAAGCCAACTTTCCTCCAATAGTTTGGCAAAGAGTGATTTTGCTAAGCTTTAGTGCATCGTGTGAGGCTCATCTCTTTGGCCAAGTGAGTCTTTTATCTAAGGCATCTCTGTCCCCCTTTTTTTCTCTCCACGTTGTTTATTTATTCATGATTGTTTTTGTATGTAACGTGGTCAGATGTCACAGCAATGGATGCACTATACATTATTAAAATATATAAATAAGGTGCATATCAAGTGACTTGGATGTACAGAGTGTTGGGTTTTTTTTTAAATTCACTTGAAAGAGCAGGAATACCAGCTCTCATTGGCCAGATTGCAGGCTGTACATGTTATTTACCATAAAAAACAAACAAAAAGAAAGTGAGCACATTTCTATCCACCAGAATCTCAACAGAAAGAGGGCTTTGATTTTATTGACCATGGATTTTTTTTTTTTTTTAAACAGAGATTCTGATACTTTTCCAGAGAGGTTTGTATTTTTCACTGAATTTTTATACAGCATAATAAGCTTTTACTTTAAAAGTAAAAGGCAAGACTGGATGTCAATTTTCCAATACTGTACTCTGACCAGAAAGCAAGATTTCATAGGTCTAGTGTTTCACAAATGAAAAGCCGCTTTTGTTAGTGGTAGAAAATTGCCTTAGAGTAAGGCCAGAATTTGTGATTTGATATTTTAACTACCATTTGTGACCTATGATATTTTAATTACAGTTGGAACTTCATACCTTTCACAGAGACAAATTGTGGTATGTGGAACTCAACTGAGGTAAAATTTTCATCAGAAAAATATGTTAAATTAAAAGGCCAGTCAATGTGTGTGACAGATTCATTAACTGAATGTGAAGGGTTTAAACTATCTTAAAATCATGATGCTGGAAATTCTTATGGCAGGAATAATTTGCACACTGAGAGTCACATACCCTCGCACAGGGCTTTGAGGTGGCGAGCCCAGCAAGGAGATGAGGTATGGCAGTGGCAAGCAGTTGGAAGGGCAGTGGAAAGCAGCACCAGTAGAAGACCCATTCATGGTGGGCAAACACTCCTCAAATTGTGGGTAGTATTAGCTGGGGAAGCAACGGGGAGTGACCAAAGAAGATGCTGATTCAGTACATCCTTTCAGCAGCTTTGCCAATAGGACTCTTATAGAACATTAGCCATAAAATAAAGCAGTCCCTCCTCCTCAACACTCACACACAGCACAAAATCCAGAGGGACGACAACAGCAACAACCCTGTCTCCCTGCCCTTGGGGTGATTCCTCTTGTGGTGCAAGAGACCACACTGGCATAGGGAGGTGTGATTTACATCTCCTTGGGCCATCTTCAATTAATCTTATCCTTCAGTTGAATCACTTTATCCAAACTGTTTTTCAGATTGAGTCTGTGTAGCAGAAAGTCAATTGAATTGTATCTCAGGCAATGGTCAGTAACTCCAGGGCTGGTGCTAGCACATATTTTTTCAGTAGGAATAAAAGTATTTCTAATCACTGCAAGCTAGCTCTAGTCATTCTAGTTTGGAAAGGGCAATATTTATACTAATAGCAGGAATAGCCAGAGGAAGTGATAGATGATATAGATATGAAAACTTTAAATAGCATCCACTTGTGATTATAAAATTATTATTTTAAAATTACATATATGCCAACAAAGAAAGGTGGATCGGTTCAACAGAATTTAAAACCATACAAAAGTAATTAAAATTGTCTCCATGTTAACAATCATGCTGCCTCTGTGGAGATCAGAATCTTTATACATGTGGTAACCAGGTACTGAAAGTTCACTGTCTGCATTGCTGCTGTTGTCAAACCAGACAGGGTGGGAATCTGCAGCTGTGTTTAAGAAAGCAGACCTCTGAGATAATCAGTTCTGTTAGGTAAACTTCTCACATTTAACCAGCTTATTCTGAGCCTTTTGTTGTGAAATACTGAAGAATGAAGGTCGTGTCCAAGAAAGTCAGAGTTGAGGATGGCTGACGCAGTAGATTTATTGAATGGAAACTGTCTGATAAAAATGATAGTTCAAACAATGGATCAGAGAAGTGAGTCATGGAGCAGTTCCAACATCATCAGATTTTCTCCAGATCTGTGCAAAAATCTGAGAACCCAGATGTACTTATAAACCAGACAGATACAAAATAGAAAACCAGGAATTCCATAAATCACAGCGAAGAACATCTTATTTATTTCTCACAGGATGTTACAGATACCAGAGGGGTCATAAAGAATATCAGGATGAGCAAGAATGTCACCAGGAATTGAAAGTAGCAAATGCAAAAAGAATCTTTATTAATATAGAAAAAATCTCATGTTTTATCAAATTCATGTGCAAATCATAAATGATTAACCTGGCTTCAGGCGTCAGGGATTTGATTTTGAAAAAGTTAGCTATGTAATTTCAGACATATAAATGATCACCAGTGAATACAAATACTAGATTTAGGTGTGCAATTATGGTTATTGTACAGGCAAATTAGGTGCTTAATCACATGTACTTTTTAAATTTTTATTTGTTGCTGTCAATAGAATCCCTAACTGAGTCACTAGGGGTGCAAAGGGTACATTAGAGTTGAACTGTGGGCAGTGGAAGATGCAAGTCCCACACCCCCTTTTACAATGAACAAGATGGAAAAAAGCTGATAGCTGTGTCTTGCTAAGGGGAATTGGAGGGGTGGGGAAAAGAGAGATGGAAAAATCATTCCCCATTTGAATCCCAGGAACCAACAGAGTCTAACTGATGATAAGGAGAAAACAGTGTTCAGCCCCAAAATCTCTGCCTCCTCAGATATCCAGATTGGCCCTGCCAAGAGGTGTTGGTATAAGATGCTCTTATCCACCTCTGGCAAGAGGTGTAAGTGATGAATGAGGATACTGTAGCAAATTCAGACTTCTTGAATAAGGCAAAATTGGCAATGCAGTTGTACTCCATCCTGAAGTCCTACCTGGGTAATAATAGTCAAAAGGATCCTGGAATCAGCAGGGCCTTTGAGTCTTTCCAATACAAAGTCTATAAGGTACCACAGGACTCTTTGTCGCTTTTTACAGATCCAGACTAACACGGCTACCCCTCTGATACTTTCCAATACAAGTTACTGATGCTCAAGTTCTCTCAGGGTCTCTATATTCAAAATGACAAAGGATGTCTCAGAGCCCATGTAAGTGAGTCAAGTTGTGCAAATGAGCCATCAGCTCACACAGGTATAGCAAATAAATGCCAAAAAATGGTCCTGCTAAGATACCTCTTAGTGAGTAAAGCATCTGAGCCTCAGGCAAGTTTCTCAAACATCCTGCAAACAGATGAATGCCTTTGCATCAAACAATCTAATTCTAAGGCTTTCACTCAAGCCAGGAGAGGATGGGATGGCTCTTTCAGTCTCTGAGATAAGAACAGAAGAAGCAATTCAGACAATCCTACAGCCCTTCATTCCTATATAAAAGCCAGATGTTCCTCCTAGTATGTCAAGAACCAATGTCAGTCTAAGCCTTCTGGTGAGTACACAAAATGTATATGTATAGCTATGAAATTCATCTGGGGCCCCAAATGGTCTGGGCCTCAAAAGACAGGAGGAAAATTCAGATTCTGCATGGACAACTGAGCCCAGAAAACCCAGGATCTCAGGAGAATTCAAATGATCTGGAGTTTCCAGATAGATTTTAAAGATAACACTCTTCACCCCCAGCCCTTCCCTCTATGTTAAGTCCAATGATATTCTCAAACACAGACAAAAGTCTTATGCAAGAGAAAGTGATGTCTCTTGTGACAAAGAAGGCAATGGTAAAAATTTCCCCAAGCAACATTTGCAAGCAATTTGTTCCTGATGTCCAAAAGAACAGAGGAAGGAGCATAAATCTGTGATAAATCTGAAAGAACTGAATGCTTGGGTACTATATGAATACACACATTTCAAGATGAAGGGATCCATCTCCTAAGAGACACCTCAATGCGGGATGATTGGATAGTGAGATTAGACCTGAAGGATGTCTCACTATCCTGCTGGTGAAAGAATGTCAAAGGTTCCTCCAAGTTTTGCTGGGAAGGAGAACTTTGGCAGTTCTCCAACCTACCATTTGGCCTCTTGTCAGCTCCATGGTAGCAGCCTTCTGTGGGAGAGGGCTCAGGATAACAGTCTGTTTAGACAACATGCTGATTGTGGCACAGAACAGAGAGCTGTTAGCGGTGCAAGCGGATTTGGTGAAAACAATCCTAGAGAGCCCAAAAGTCAAATCTGGCCCCTACCCAACAAAGTCCCAGGGATTTATGGTGATGAGTTCTCTGCTCAAGGAATTTTCAAACCCTTTCCAGAATTAATCATAATCTTCAGACAGTAAAAGAGCTCTGAGGACAGCAGTCATCCCTCTTCGTGAGTCGCTTTGGATCACAGAATAATTGAAGTTAGAATTGGGAAAGATATCTTAGGTCATCTCCTTGCAAATGGGGATTTTCTCTTTGGTACCTTTTCTGTGTTTTTGTCTGAAATAGCTTTGACAGTCCCAAGCAATGGGGTTTCCCTTGAGAGCCTGATCCATTATCTAACACCTTGACTGTCAGGAAACTTTTGCCTGTGAAATTCTCCATTTCTTAATTTAATCTCATTACTCCTGATTATATCCATGTGTTACACCCTTAATAGTGTGTTTCTTTCCATCCCAGGTATCTCCACCTTTCAAATATCTGTAGACTTTTGTTACCCTAGCAACTGCCATTATGGGCTCTTATTCAAGAGATATATTTACAGTACTTAGGATTCTTTTGGAAAGGGGGAGAAGGCAGATTTTCAGATCTGTATGCACTGACTAAAGACTGAACCTCGTTGGAATTGTTGGGGTTTATTTTCTGCAAGAGCGTAAGAATTTTTTTTTTTTACTATTTCAGTGAAAATATTCAGAACAAAACTTTTGGAAATGAATTGAAATTTTTTAAATTTAATTTCAAAATATTTCATTTCAGATTTTCACATCTTTTTCTCCTTTCACTATTTTACTTACCCCTCCTTCCTTATTATTTCCCTACTGGAAAGGATATTTTTTAAAATCAATCAATAAACAAAAGGTGTAACAGAGAAGGGGGAGAGGTAAAAACACTTGAAAGAAAGTGGCAATTTTCCCAATTAAAAAAATTGTAAGTTCCTTTCAAAAATTGTTGAAACATGAAAAGTAAAAACAAAAACAAAACAAAAAACCCCTTCAGTTTAGTTTTCAATGAAACCCCATTTTTTTAAAAATGAAAAATCTGCTGAAAAAAAATGTTGACCAGCCCTACTACAGACTGAAGTATTTGATCCAGAAGAATTAGTAAGATGAGTGTAAATCTAAATCTAGACTGTTTAAACATATTGAATAGGTTAATTACTACCTCTTACAGCACTCTCTTTTTAAAGCATTATTAATTATGTTCTATAGCAGGGATCAGCAACCTTTGGCACGCGGCTCGCCAGGGTAAGCCCCCGGCGGGCCGAGCCAGTTTGTTTACCTGCTGCGTCCACAGATTCGGCCGATCACGGCTCCCACTGGCCGCGGTTCGCCGCTCCAGGCCACTGGGGGCTGCGGGAAGCGGCGCGGGCCGAGGGATGTGCTGGCTGCTGCTTCCCGCCACTGCCGTTGGCCTGGAGCAGCGAACCACGGCCAGTGGGAGCCACAAAAACCCGACGCGGCAGGTAAACAAACTGGCCTGGCCTGCCAGGGGGCTTACCCTGGCGAGCCGCATGCCAAAGGTTGCCGATCCCTGTTCTATAGGGAAACATATTGACAAAAACATTAGACTTTAGGGGGATTTTTAATTAATACAATATTTCAATGTCTGCATGACATGCACTACCATAGTCCACTTCTTTATGCAACTGTGCAGTGATTCCTTGAATAAAATCTGCTACAGCCAAATAGCTTTTTAATCAAAATACAAAAGAGTAATTCAGACTTTCAGGAAGCTTCTAAAATTTTTCTTACTAAAAGATCAATAGCATGTGATTTCTATGGCCTGTATTGTACTGGAGCTCAGACTAGATGATCTAATGGTCCCTTCTGGCCTTAAAAATCAATGATTCTATGTGGCCAAGCTTTAGATCACTTGATTCTGCTTGTTCAGTTGGATTTATTTAGGTCCTTCTAACTTCCCACTTGGGTCTCTATTCTTGAATAACTTCCTGTGGTCAACTTGCCATTTCTCTTCAGATACGTTTATAATGCTGGTGGGAGTGAGCCTCCGCAGCCCAGGTAGACAGACTTGTGCGATCAGGGCTCACGCGAGTACACTAGAAATAGCTGTGTGGTCATTGCATCACCAATAGGGGTTCGGGCTAGCACCCTAGCTTGGACCCATCCTACTTCTTGGATCCAAGTTTGGGTGTTTAGCCCGTGCCTCCACCAGTGTCGCAATGTCCAAACTGCTATTTTGAGTGCACTGAGTTCCCCACTAGCACAAGTCTGTCTACCTGGCCTGGGAGGCTTTCTCCCAGCTGCAGTGTAGACATGCTGCCGAATCCGCTTTACCAGCGGACCTCCCACAGGCGTGCCACCGGAAGCCGCCTGACTGCCGTGCTTGGGGCGGCAAAATACATAGAGCCGTCCCTGACCACTACAGGGGAGTTCTGAGAGACATTCTCTCAGAGCTCCCTGGCATTCAAAGCAAGCATGTCCATACACTTCGTACTCCACAAATCACCATCAGCGGAGAACCTCTGGAGAATGTGGACCATTTTCCATACCTTGGCAGCTGCCTCTCCCAAACAGCCAGCATTGCCACAGAAATTGAATACAGGAACTGCTGTGCCAGCACATCCTTTGGAAGACTACTCAAACGAGTCTTCAATGATAGGGATCTGCAAACAGGCACCAAGATCTTGGTTTACAAGCAGTTGTCATCCCCACCCTTCTCTATGTGTGTGAGACTTGGGTAACCTACAGACGACATCTCAAACGGCTGGAGTGGTTCCAACAGCGCTGCCTCAGGACGATTCTCAGGATCAACTGGGAAGACCAACGCACTAACATCAGCGTTCTCTCTGCAGCCAACATCAGCAGTATAGATGTGCAGGTCATGAAACACCAACTCCACTGGGCTGGCTACTGTGTACATATGCCTGACACTCACCTCCCAGAGCAAGTACTCTTCTCTCAGGTAAGGCAGGGAAGAAGGACTCACAGAGGACAGTAGAAGCACTGCAAAGACATACTGAAAGGACATCTTAAAAAGGGAGGCATCAACCTAGCAAACTGGGAGGACTCTGTGCAGAACAGAACACAGTGGCACCACACCATACACCAAGCCACAGCTCATAGTGAGGAGAACAGATATGCTCATGAGACAGAGAAGTGACAAAGGAGGAAAGAAAGGGCACAACAGTCCAGCCAACAACTATGTCTCCTCCAAGATTACACCTGTCACTTCTGAGCGAAAATCTGCAGGGCACGAACTGGGCTCCTCAGCCACTTAAAAACCCACTAACGAACCCCCTTGGCAGACATCATCCTCTCATCCAGGGATATCCGAAGACAAGACGATTCCATTCCAGTCTGGCAGTGTGGGTGGCTATAGGGTCAAAGCCCGATCTCCTTCCCACATTTGATTTACTGTGTCCTCCACATATAACAGAGTACGGTGAGACCCATCATTGCATGCCCTTGATCTCCACTACTGCAGTTGTGCCTGGATTTTACGCAAGCAGTGCAAGTGGGAAGGAAAGTTCCTAGTGGCTCCCACCCACCCACTATGCACCTCCATAAGGACCAATCACAATCTAGCCCTTAGTTGTTCCATTGCTTCAACTGAGACAAAAAAATGAAAAGAAAGTTATTTTTCATGCAAACAGAAGAAGCATGGCACTAGGATGAAGCAATCATAATCCTAAAAAGTGATTATGCAAAACTGGAATCTATTACCTGATAAATCTGCATCCTGGGTGTGTGTCAGTCATAGCTGCTGACATCAGTAACAAAATGAGTATTTACTGCTGTTTATTCCTGTTAGCACTGCACAGCCACCAGTTCATGCATTATTAGCAGAATTATTAACTAAATTCCAACAGATAAATACCTAAAACTAGGGATGTCAAAGCTAGAAAGAATCCCTCTTGATTTTCAAATCCCAGGATGTGTTTGCAGGGCTTGCAGTTACAAAAAAAAACCTTTCTTTTTCTTGTAAACTGAGCAACACAAAATCTTGAAGTAATTGAGAGACAGTAAACAGGAAACCCCATGATGCCGTTTTTACCGAGTGACCTTTCAAAGAATAACTGATCTTTAAAAGCCTACACCTTTGAACAAAACACTTTTTCTGTGCCCAGGTGATTCCCTGTGCTACAGGAGATATTTTTTGCAATAACTAACAGGTTAAAAAATAAAGAGCTGCAAGACAGATTTCTGTGCATATTGATTACGTGGTCATCATTATTTATTAATTGTATTGTGGTAGCACCTAAGAGTCCCAGTCATGGACCAGGCCCCTATTGTGTTAGGTGTTGTACAAAGACAGAACAAAAAAGATGGTCTGTGCCCCAAATTGGTCAAAGCCTATGTAATTAGGTTTGAATTTGCATTTCTTTTGTAATCACAGAGAATTATGTCAGCTTTTGTTCAGTGTATAACATTCTCTTTATTGTTCAGTTTATAACATTCTCTTTATTGATTTTTTGAATACATAAAGCCAGCATAACAGAAGTCAAAATAAGAAATATAATAATAATAATACTACCCAGAAATAATATAGATATACACCTCTACCCCGATATAACGCTGCCCTCGGGAGCCAAAAAATCTTACCGCATTATAGGTGAAACCACGTTATATCGAACTTGCTTTGATCCGCCAGAGCGCGCAGCCCCGCCCCCCTGGAGCGCTGCTTTACTGCGTTATATCCAAATTCGTGTTATATCGGGTCACGTGATATCAGGGTAGAGATGGATATGTAATAAAATCAAAGTGGTGCCTTCTCTCACAAGACATTACGTTTTCGAAGGAAATCTTTGACACAGAATTCCTTTTACAAGGGAAACAAAAGCTCATTGTTTGGCTAGCAGTCTTTATTTGGAGACGTACAGAATAATATTGTCCTGTTATCTAGTATTATAAATTTCATAGATTCATAGACAAGACCAGAAAGGACCATTGTGACCATCTTGTCTAACCTGTATCACACAGATTGTAGGTCTTCCCTAAATTACTTTCTATTTGAACTAGAGCTACCTTTTAGAAAAACATCCAATCTTGATTTTAAAATTGCCAATGATGGAAAAGTAAAATGTAAGTAAGACAGACTGTAAAATGAAGTGCTTCGATAAATATTGACATAATATTAATCCACACTTTTGGCCAATGCCATCATACACAACAATCCAAGTAAAGAAGTGAAAGAACAATATATTCAAATGTAATAGTCGGAAGAAATCTACTATATTGGGGAGATAAATATGGGCACATAAATGCATAAATATGGGCAAGCAGAAAAGGCCAATCCATTTCATATTCCTGTTGACGCACTTTATCTTAGTAGGTATGTGCAGATTACCCTCTCATTCCCTGTACTGGACTCCAAGGAGGTCATGGTTAAACTGAAATATTGTCAGTCATCTTTATCTTACACAACATTATTAATAGTTTGTTCATTGAGCACTTACAATGTGCTTAGGGAGGTATAGTTTCTGCCACTAAGCTTAAAATCTATTGAACAACACTGGAAAGACAGGGCATTCAATGATATCCAACAATTAAGGAGTAATTAAGCTTCCTTTAAAAACAAAACCAAGCACACAAAAAACCCACAACAAATACAAAAACTCCACGGAGTAATTATCTGATTATAGTCCCTTTCACACATTCCATTTTCTACCTTGATCCACAGTGTCAGAATACAAACATTTCCCGATGGTTCCTGCCTCGATACATTCTACAAGGACCAGGGTCTCATCAGGGCTAGTGAAGGTATAGGTACATCCCACAAAAACAGTCCTCAGTTTTCTGGGACCAACAAGTGATACTCAAAGCCCAAGACGTGTGTCTCTTTCTAATATTACAGACATCCAGAATTATGCATAATGATTTCTGCCACTCAATTTTCTTACATAGGAAGGGAATAATGGTTTCATGCTGAAGAAAGGATAGCCTGGCTTGTGATGATAACAATTACCATGAGCAATCATCACAAATGCTACCAGGTAATAGCTCCACAGTCTAATATTTTCCTTATTATGCTGTCTACTGGACCATTTTGAGTAGGATTTACCAGAATGCTTCAGTGACTTAGAAGCACAAGTGCAACTGAAAGTCAATGGGACTTGTGCTCCTAATTCACTTAGGTGCTTTCAAAGATCTCACCTTTTGGTTTTAAGATTTTTGCCAGTATTCCTTTACTGTGACCTTCTCTTATGTTGATCCAGAATCGGGAAGTTACAGTCTATAGGAATTACTAGTTCCTGTGAGAATTAAATTGAGCCATTTAATTACTGATTTATTCAATGAGGTCGGAAAGCATTTTAAATCTCAAGTCTGCATTAGAGGCCAGAGCTAGAAAGCAGTAGCAGTGGACAAGAATTGGATACTTTGGTGTTTCTGAGATGTTTCAGAGGAGGCTGTTCAAACATTTCAGTATTGCAAGAGTAAACAAGAATTCCAGAATAACTGAATAATTAAATGAAAGAATGGAGGGTTTGCTTACTTCAGAATCCAAAGTGAACCTCCAGGACACCATTCTTTACAAAAAAATGGATCCAGATTGTTTAGCAGGCTGCAGGGGGAAAAACAGAAATATAAGGTAGTGTTGTTCTTTCATATGCCAAATACTGAGTCCATATACCATCCTGTGATGGGGTGTCCACCCCATACAAGGTTTGAAAGGGTTAAGGTAGCCAGGTAGCCCAATTAACTCCCCAGGCTGCACCAGGAGGAGAAGCTGGGGGTTGATTAAATGAGGCCCAGCTGGGGCCTGTGTAAATCCCAGGAGCTGAGAGCAGAAGGGAGCTGCTGGAAGGCAGGCTGTAGTAACTCCTGGGAGGAGGAAGGTATGTTCAGGACTATGGAGGGTAGTCTATGCTTACTTCCTGAGAGGAGGGAGTTGGGAGAGAGAGAGAGAGAGGGGAAGCCAGGAAGGTAGGAGAGGGCTCTGGGGAAAAGCAGCAAGGAATAGCAGTGCAGGCCTTGGCTGTGATTAGAAGGCCCCTGAGCTGGAACCTGGAGAAGAGGGCGGGCCCAGTTTCCCCTACCTGCTGTTGGGGATGTGGCACTGACCAGGCAGAAGACAGTGGACTGCCTGATTTGTTCTGTAAAGACTTTGTAACATACCCCAGAAGGGGGATCCACATAGTGACCTGGCTGGAGGGGCAAGTCACAAAGAGGAGGCTGCAGTCCTGAGGAGACACTGCCAGAGGAGGGCGCAACACCTGGCCAGACCTAATTCCCAGGATGGCCAGGAGGAGGCTCCACAAGTAATGTGTGTCCCCTGTGACACACCCCATAGTAATGTCATGACATTAGTAGTAGTAGTAGGCATCCTTCAGTCTCGAGAGACCATGGATATGTGTCCGTGAGTGGTAAAGAATTTACTCAGTTGGTTTTATGGCAGCCGCAAACATGGCTGAAGAGACCCACTCGAGAGAGACAATCTCTGCCACATCTGTCACATTTAAAGATTGTGTTTCAATCCTTTGGGCTCTGCCTTTTGCGAGCTCTTTTCTCCTCTGCTAAACTGGACGGCTTCCTCTTGTAACTCTGGAGACCTTTGTTAAGCTCTTGTTTCCAAAGGCTGCAGTCTTGAATGTGATCTTCCCATTTGTCCACATCTATGTCCATTTCTTTGAGGTCTCGCTTGCACACATCCTTGAAATGCAATTTTGAGCATTCTTTGGGTCTTTTTCGAGATGCCAATTCACCGTAGAGGATGTCCTTTGGGATGTGCCCATCATTCATTTGGCACAAATGCCCAAGCAAGCGGAGACGTCTCTGTTTGAGGAGTGTTTGCAAACTGGGTATGCTGGCCTGTTTGAGCACCTCAGTGTTGGTGACTGTCCCTCCAGGAGATTCCAAAGATTCGACGAAGGCAACGCATATGAAAGCTGTTGAGCCCCTTTTCCTGATGAGAGCATAAGGTCCGTGTCTCACTCCCATAGAAAAGTGTGCTGATAACACATGCATGATACACACAGATCTTTGTGTGTTCTGTCATGACATTAGAAAAGAGAAAAAACACAGCAATTCTTTCAGGTGACCAAAGGCAGGACCAGTTGAAATCAGATGATCAAAAGAAAAAAGTAGCAGAACACTGTTACTATACTTCCACCTTTCTACTTGACCTGAATGACCCCCCTCCACCGAAGACAACTTAGGGCATGGCTACACTTGCAGATGCAGAGCGCTTTGAGTTAAACCAGCCTTCGTAGAGCGCAGTAGGGAAAGCGCTGTAGTCTGTCCACACTGACAGCTGACAGCGCACTGGCATGGTCACATTAGCCGCTCTTGCAACGGCCACAGAGATCAGTGCATTGTGGTAGCTATCCCAGCATGCAAGTGGCTGCAACGTGCTTTTCAAATGTGTGTGGGGGGGGGGAGAGTGGGTTTTTGGGGGGCTGAGAGCATGTCTCTCTCACACACAGCATTCCACAGTAATGGTTGCTTTGTCTCGGAGCAGATAAGCGTGCCAGCTGTCAAACGGAGCTTTCAAAGGGCATATCCAAAACAATGACAAAAGTGGCCACTTGACTTAAGGGGATTATGGGATGTTTCCAGAGGCTGATCAGAGCGCAGTAATGCAACACCTCGTTCACACTGATGCTGGGGCGCTCCAGTGGGGGCGCATCAAACGTTATTCTACTTGCCGTGGTGGAGTACCAGGAGCGCTTTAGCCGTGGAGTCAGAGCACTCTACGTGCCTTGCCAGTGTGGATGGGTAGTGAGCTAGTGCGCTCGGGGCTCCTTTAATGTGCTGTAACTCGCAAGTGTAGCCAAGCCCTAAGTATAAGCTTCTACTCTGCCCACAGGAAATGTGGAGTAAGCAGGGTGCTTACATCAGACAGCGGTAACTCCACCACCATTTGAGAGGGTGTTGCATACCTCCTGCACCACAGTGCATAAGGGACAGTCTATGGCCCTGTCTTCAATCCAACCTCCCCTCACCAGCCTACCCTCTTACTGACAGCTGAAGCCCATGCAGGGACTGCATTCCCCAAAGGGATTCTGGACATTTCCTGTGGGAGGGAACTTTTGTCTTTTCCCAGTTGCAGGGCCATATAGCCGCAGTCCAGAGTCTGGCCCTAAATGTAGCTTAAAAGAGCTAAAATGAGGAGTGACGGCTTGGAATCCACAAGGAAAATGACCTTTCTGAACTTACAAAGAAGTATTTTTCTATCTATTTTTTACAGTGTAGACTTGACAAACAAACCAATACAGCTGTATAGATAAGATATCTGTTAAGACGAATTTTTGTTCCCCAAAAAGAGGAATTTTGGTAGATAGGGTGCAGCTGTGGCTCCACAGGGCATCCTGTTCTGGCCTGGGCTCTGTTTCTACCTCTACTACTGTCTAACCTTGAGTTAGACACTTTTCTATGTCCCAGTTACACATACCCGTAAAAGTAGGTTAATAATGCTTATCCAGTTTTGAAAAGTTATTGAGAAAATCTATGGCTAAAAATCACCGATAACTCAAATATTGTGATTGGTGACATAACCAAAATTGATATTTTCTCTTTTCTCGCTCTCTGAAGACAAAGTTCCACAAATAGCAACAGAAATTTTTCAGGGCATGAATGTGATCACATGAATTCTATCATATAGTCTGCCTTTCCTTTTTCAGAAAATCTGCATTAACAGATATTAGTTTAGGGCAAGGTTTGTATCCCTGCACTTCATTTTAGCCAGGACAAATATGATAAATTAAAACCTTTACTTTTGTCCTTGCATGATTTGTTACTCCACATTTTTGTGCTCAATTCCAATACAAAACTAGGTTCCCAAATGCTTAAATAATGAGCACCTTAGAAAGCCAAATAATTAATAATAATACTACATCATCATCATCTTGGGATCTTCACACTAGCAGAGAAAGGTATAACTCAATCCAGTGGCTAGACAAATTCAGACTGGAAACAAGGTGCACATTTTAAACTGTGAGGGACATTAATGATTGCAACTATTTAACCAGGGTCGTGATGGATTCTCCATCACTGATAATTTTAAAATCAAGCTTGCATGTTTTTCTAAAAGATGTGCTGTTGGAATTACTTTGGGGAAGTTCTATATCCTGCATTATACAGAAAATCAGACTAGAAGACTACAATGGTCCCTTCTGGCCTTAAAATCGATGAATCTAGGAATCATCATAAATAATACAGTACAGGGTAATTTCATACCCTCATCTGAAATGACCATCTCAGTAACTAGGAATAGCAAGATTAGAATATTCATGACTATTCTGAAACAGCATTCTAAAAACAGAATCCTGGGAATAATTATAAATAAATAGTGCATTATCAAAACTAGAGTAACTACCACTGAAACGATGAACAGGCTTCTCGGTCCAATAATATGTTTTAGGACTGAGAGTTGAGGTACCACAGTTTCAACTGGACACCAATGATTATTCAGATAATTCTATTTATAGTAAGATGGACAAAGCAATTTAAGGCTTTGTGCTATCAAATAAAAATGGTATTCAGTGCATAAATATTTGTTTAACAAATAAACATATAAATTAGAAAGGGATGTCTTGTGATTAAGGCACAGGCCTGGAACTCAGGATATCTGGGTTCAATTTCCGGCTCTGCCTCAGGCTTCCTGAGTTATCTAGGACATCTCATTTAATTTGTACATATCTCAGCTGCCCATCTATAAAATGAGAATGATAATAATTCCTTTCTCCCACTATTTGTCTGTCTTTTCTGTTCAGATTATAAATTCTTGAGATCAGGGTCTTCCTCTTATTATGTGTTTGTACAGCACCAGGCACAATGGGGCCGTGATTGGCCCACAGGCACTACTGGAATAAAAATAATAACAAATTACAGTGATAATTCTGATCTCTTTTACTCTGATGTAATTCCATTGACTTTAGTAGATTTGCATCTGATTTACACTGGTGTAAGTGAAACCAGAATAATGTCCTGTATCCCCAACTGTGCATTTCAGAAACTGGGACTTCCTGAATGCTTACAGAAGGGGCAGTCACTCACCAGAGCAGCTGGCAGTACTGTTGCTCATCATGTATGCTGCCAGCTGCCTCAGTTGAGTAACTGCTGTTTCTTCTGCTATGGAGCAGGAAAAACTCTATTCCTGTCCCATGATCATTGTGCACCTGTTTAGGGAGTCAGAATTCAGGTATAAGTCACTCCTCCCCACTCTTCTTCCTGCCTCTCATCTGAAGATGCAAGATCGGAGAACCTCCACATGATGTGTGAGTAAGCATTCCAGATGGAGATCTCTATAGACACGAGCTAACTGCTCTGTTCCATTAGGGTAAGGATAGCCTCACCATGTCCCTTTTGCTATGCCATAAGATGTTGTGTGGTAGGGGCCTAAGAGTAACCATGAACAGCAAGATACAGTATAGAATATTTGCTCTACTATTGCTTTTCCTAATCAGTATTCCATTACATCATGTGATGGGATCCCATACCAACAAAGGGTGTTTATGGTTCTTCTCTATTTTGAATGCAATACCCTCAAAAGAAAGACATTGTGAATAAATTTGTGGAGTTTGGAAAGTGTTCAGCATGCTAACAATTTCCTTCAAATAATAAGCTTATAATGTTTTCTGTAGCATTTCTTTCATCTGATGAAACAAAACAAAAAGACAAGAAAAGACCAAGAATGACCTCAACCAGATCACCCAACTCAGCTCTGATGTGAAAATCGTTAAGGTTTAGTTAAATATGTTAAGAGTAGAGTTACTGTGGGAACACAATCATTCCAACTAAAGTCATTTAATCATGCTTTGAGGTTTTGAATAATATTTTTGCAAGTACATTTCAAAACCACGATTATTGAGTATAAAGTTCATCTTGTAAAATGGAGCAATTTGTTTCAGAGTTTGGAAATGTCCTTTGGTGGAGGATCCAAAACAGCAAATAAGTGTAGCCATCCCTCTCTCCTGACTTGGGAAAATCCCCCATTGATTTCTGTGTAAAGTGACTTGCCTCCTGCCACATATTAAGTTAGTGGCACAGCCAAGATTACAAATCAGGAATTTCCCCCCCTATAATCCTGGTCCTTCTCATCTCCCAGCATGTTGCCACCTCAGAATGAGGTAGACAACCACCTCTGACAAAACCGCTAATTTTTCACAAGACATAGGCCTCAGTTCAGCAAATGCCTTTAGTATGTGCTTTACTTTAAGAATGTCAGTAGCTTCGTTGAAGTCAAGCATGTACTGAAGTCCTTTGCTGAATTGAGGCCTTAAATAGGAAATTCTAAATAATGCAGAAAGGAATTCAAGCCAAACATTCCAAACCATTACAAAATACGAACCATTTACAAATTCACAATCTATCTGTATTTTTTAGGATTTTTCTTTTGGCTCCCTGCACTGTAGTATCCCAGAGACCCATTACAATGGCCACATTTTCTGCTAGAAGAGTGTTTGCAAACTCCATTGCACAGGCATTATCTTATGAACATTGTTCATTCCATTCATTGGTCTCCAAACTGTCACTCGACTTAAAAGGGTGTTTTCATTTTAAATATAATACTTATCACAAATGTGCTGCTGCTAATGTTACATGAAACTACTAAGAGACGATGCAGTAGCAAAATTAATCAAATGAGTTGAATTAGTGTTAAGACACCTAGACATGAATCACCGCTAATGTAGGGCTCAATTAATGCTCCTAGAGCCAAAGCTGCACAAGTAGGGGGCAGAAGTTGCAAAGCTTGAGTGGCAGTTACTGGAAGCATCATGCCTGGAGCAGGCATAATGCCTCCAGGCGAGCTGTGCTCAGTGGTGGCCCTTGCTACACTCTTTGGAAAGCCCAGTGCTCCAGTCACAAGCAGTTTAGTAGGGAAAGGCACCGTGGCAATGCCCCCATCTCACCAGACAAACCTCTGGTGTGTTCAGCATTGCTGGCAGTGCTAGCGGTGCCCTTGTACTCAGAGAGGGGCAGAGGAGAATTCTCATCTCTTCCCTGCCAATGCACCTCTTCTGGGAAGCCATAACTTGGCTAACAGCATGTTTCTTCCCCCTGAAGATAAACTGTTGACAACTCTGACTCCTTTCCAGCATTTTTTGGTCAACGTTACTGACATGCTTCATTTTAGGAATGCATCTGGCATATAAATGGGTACTGAGTAGTCATCACCCTAATTAAGAGTCTGTAACTCTGCTTAATTAGCAATGCAATACAGCTTGGCTATTCCTAAGCATCAGTTTTGTTTTTCTTTTGTTTTCATAGCAATAACATGCCCAATAAAGAGTTAATTAATATCCTATAACAAAACCCTCAAATCAAAGAATCCTATAAGGATGTGGTTTTAATCACCAGTCACCACTATTTTGCATTTGGAAGCCAGCCTAGCTCCAGCTGCCTTTTGTTTTCTTGGCCCCAGCCTCACATGGCTCTGACCAGCTTCTATTCAAAGAAATAGAATCCACATCCAAATCCCTGGATCCAAAGAAAACTCCATAGCCCAGGCACACCCCGCTATACATCTCCTTGGCTCTTCCATAGACTTTCAAATACTCTAAACCACAAAACACAGTGGAGTTTTGATTTTTATTCTCAGGTGAGCTCTCCTATAGGTTTTAATAGAAAAACCTTTCACTTTTGTTTTTTCTTCCCTGAGGGCACAGTCTGGTGTTGTGTGATGATGACAATATTAGCATATCATGTGAGTACTATCTGCTGTGAGAGAGGCATGCAGAAAAAGTGGAAAGACGAGCTCTATGGCTCTGAATGTGTCTCTCATATGCCCCTGCTTATATTGGTATACACTGAGCTACTTCATTCAGGTAAAATTAAGACAAGGGTTTTTTTTAGGTTTACCAAAATAATCTATCTGCACCTAATTACTGCCTGAAGGGTCATTTCATGCAAATTTACTATATGCACTGTGATCAGGCTGAGATTTTCTGCTGAAAGATTAATTCTTTGCTTTGCGTGAATGTTCATTAAAAACAAACATTAGGTGAGACTTTCAAAACAGAATCGTGCCAAAATCCATGTGTGACAGAATGCATCCTACTGTACTAATCTTTGTACAAAGCACGCCTTGTGAGGTATCATTTGAAAACCCATAACTTGATGGTCAGTACTGTCATGGTGAAATATACATAGGAACATTATATGTGAAGTTATAAGATTCCCCTGTATGAGGTAATTAACACATGTTCCAAGCCCCACAGCTCTGCCCAGGCAGAAGTTGGCAAACAAAGGAATGTGTGTTTGCCTTCATTTGCATTTAAGCAGTAAACAGAGTCATCAAGCAGAAAGGGGAAAGGGAGGAAAGAAAAAGAAACCTGCACATAAACAGGTGGAAAAAAACGAACAGGGAACATCCTTCCACACAGAACATCTTTGCACACAGACTCTTTGTCTCCTGATTCTCATCTGGAGATGTGTTTCCAAGATTGGGACTGAAAATATAAAAAGGAGGGGCAAACACCCCAAGAAACCCCTCCTCTCTTTCCCTGTCCATCTCACTCTTTGCATCTGAGAAGACAAAAAGAAGCTGCTGTTGTTTATGGGGTAAGAATCCTGAACTGAAAACTTTGGTCAGTAATGTTGTTGTAAACATGTGGTGAAAAACTGTGCTTTAAATCTAATGTAGATTGTTAAGTTAGGCACTAGAATTCATTTTGTCTTTATTTTTCTTGTAACCATTTCTGAATCTTATGTCTCATTGCTTATACTCACTTGAAATCTGTCTTTTTGTAGTCAATAAACTTGTTTTATTGTTTTATCTAATCCAGTTTGTTTAAGCTGAAGTGGCTGGGTAACTCCATTTGAGGTGGTAAACTCGTGTATAGTATTCCCTTAAAGGCAGGGGCGTGCACAAGGGGGGGCAAGCTGGGATATCGCCCCCCCCCCAAATCTCCATGTGTTCCTGGAGCCTGGAGAGGGAAGAAGCAGCAGGGTGTCTAGCTGCTGGCTGAGCTCCTCCTCTCCCCACTCCTACAGCTGCAGCCTGCTGCTTCTCCTTCCCTGCTGTTGGAGTCCCATGTGTTGCCTCTGCCTCCAGCCCCTGACTCACCTCAGTGGGTGTCTGTAAAACAGGCAGCAGCGCTGGGACTCCAGCTAGGGTGACCAGACAGCAAGTGTGAAAAATCGGGATAGAGGGTGGGGGATAATAGGAGCCTATATAAGAAAAAGACCCAAAAATCGGGACTGTCCCTATAAAATTGGGACATCTGGTCACCCTATCTCCAGCAGCAGGGAAGGAAAAGCAGCAGGCTGCAGCTGTAGAGGTGGTGGGAGGACCCTGCAGCCATCTGCCCTGCTGCTTCCTCCCTCCCCAGGCTGCAGGGACACTGCTGGGTGTCCCCGCCAGAGGTGTCCCGAGAAATGGGGAGGGGGTCACGTGAACCTTTCATTTGTGTGTGTTTAACATGCCCCTCCAAAAGAATTCAAATTTAAATTCCTGCGCACGCCCCTGCTTAAAGGAGTAACTAACTTAATACTGGTATATTTGGCCTGTCTAGAAGAGGGCTGGGCAGAACACGACCTACATTTCTGGGGGGAAATCTGGGACTGGGACTGTGTGTGGGCCATCCTGCAGTATAACCAGGGCTGGTAAAAGCCAGAGTGTAGCCCAAGCATGGCTAGCAGGTTGCTGTCACACACAGACACTCAGTGTGTGACTTGCATACTGGTAGGCTGTTTGTGAGTGGCCCAAGTGGGAACTACTGCAGCAAGGTATTGTAAGACACACAAGGCTGCAGTGCAGGGGTGACACAGCACCTCTCTGGTCTAGATTGCACTTTGCTATGTCACACCATGAACATGGCCTATAAGACTGGGATAGCTGGAAATAACCCTAGGAATGATAAAGAATCAGATAAATGTTGAATTATTCATAAAAACTATAAATTCACATATTGTAAATAAAAAACATAATATATATAATTGGTAACTGTTAAAAAACATTGGCCAAAATTTTCAAATGTGGGAGCCTCAAGTTAATATCCTAAATTCTTATTTAGGCACCTACATAAAGGCGGCACATTTTTCAGATGTGTTGACCACCCACAACTCCAATTGACCCTTTTATCTCCTCACAGATTATCTCTGTACAGAGTTGGATTTTTACTAATTGGATGTTGAATTTGTGCAACAACAGGTCATGTAAATGTTAGAGCTGGTAGGAAAGCAGCAAAAAGCATTACTACTTTCATGACATTTAGTTTCTGTTGTTCAACAAAATTTCGTTTTTGTCAAATTTTTCTGACCAGTTCCCAGGGTTCTAGAGTCCTGGCTCCAGCCCAAACCCAACTGTCTACTCCTCAATTAAACAGCCCCTTAGCCTGAGCCCTGTGAGCCGGAGTCAGCTGGCACGGGCCAGCCATAGGTTTTTTTATTGCAGTGTAAACATACACAAACAGTCTCCATGCATTGTATAGGGAGCCTGGCCACTTCAGGGCTGTGGATTCCACTATGTGTCAGGGCATCTAAAGTTAGGTGTTGTAACTCTGAGTCAAAGTCCCCTTCGGGGATCTAACCCATACTCCCCAGAGGAGATAGATACCTGCTTTCAAGGAGAATTTTGTCAAATGAAAATAATTAGCATGAATGTTCGTACAAAACAAATGAAAAGGTTGTGAGTACCATCAAAGTTCATTTATGTTTTGTATTTGAACGTATGTATGTGAAATACTTTTTACAGTATTCACTGAGCTCTTAACTATAGTGGCTTTCTATTTACTTCCTGATATAACTAAGGGGTTTGATATTTATCTTTAGAGTCCCACAGAGTTTGGGTCTTGTCTGCAGTGCCATGACAGTTAAGATCAATTGATCTATTGGCACATAGGAATATGAAGCATTGTCTATAAGTTAGTAGGTTCAATACTAGTAGTTTTTGTTATGCAGTGCAAATGACTTCCTGTGTGCAGCTGCTAACATGCAGCTCTTAAGAATGGTCACAGTTGCATGGACAATTGCTATGTACAATCTAGCCATATTAGATTTGTGGAAGCCAGTGCCCAGCTACCTTTCCCTCCAACTGTGCCACTGAGAGTGCTGGAAATTTGTCTAAATATTTAAGCAATCAATTACATGGTTAAACAATCATGTTCTGCAAGCCTGGTTTTGGGGGAAGAAATCCTTAATGATTTCTATTTGAAGCTTTAGTCACACATCCTCTCTGTAGTTAATTACACAGTGCTTATTTGAAAGTCATTGATATATCTGAGAGAGTCCCTTCCAATGTGCTTTTATAATATTTTTTCTTCAGTTACTTCGTAAGTTTTTATATACATATATACACACACATACATATTTATATTGTAAAATAGTGTTACTTCAGTGAAATCAATGGAATGACACTATTGTAAAACTGGTGTAATGGAATGGAGAATCAGACTCATATACACACACATACACATGTAGTCACATATAGTGAGTGTATGTATATAAAAACCCATATATAGCATGTATAATAAAATAAAGATAACTGTGTAAGAAATTACCCCAACCATGTTAGATGTACAAAGAATTGTTCTAGCATTTCTGACTTCATGTAGCTTCCGTGTGATATCAGATAAGACTACAATAAAACATTTGCTTGTGATTGATTGATAATACCAACATTACATTCCGTATTAAATTACATCTTTATTTTATTCTTAAGGGATAAAATTATTCCCCTAGCTTGATTTGCTTATCTGTAGAAAGTGATCCCAGGAAACTGTATGGGTTGAATACAGAGCTACAAGAATTGATAGAATAATATGTCTGAATAATATGAAATGTATACAGACCTTCTAGTAGCAGCTCTATGGGACATCAGAAAGACAACAGATATTTTGATAGGTTCTCCTTGTAATAGTATTTTGAACTTCATGTTTGACTAACTATGCCTGTTGCATGAAAGATTATGAATGAATACATGCTTTCATTACCAGCAATAATAACAGGAGTACTTGTGGCACCTTAGAGACTAACAAATTTATAGTTATTTGCTGCATTACCAGCAATGAAACTTCTGTCAAACTCTTTGGATACACACATTCCTTTAATAAGGACAGATCAATACAGGGAACTTAGATCCTATTATAATTCATATAAGATAATGGCACAGATTTAGATCAGATCTATCAGATATCAAAGAGTTTCTAGTCTTGATATTTCTTCATCCCCCAGAGCCCATTCACCTTGACAATGGGGGGCTCTTGTTGAACTGGGCTGTTTAAGGAAAGTTGGTTACAGTCTCACAGTACTTTCATAGTTCTCAAGACTGTGTATCTCCTCTCCTGATCACAGGAAGAAGGGGAGGGAAGAAGAAGGAGAAGCCATTCTACCTACATAAACTGTCCTTGCAACATGGTGTGAAAGAGATGGGAATGTCAGGGGATTCAAGGAAGAGAAATAGATGGGGGAACCAAAGGACCCCCAGAGAAAGGCAATAAACAATAAACGGGAAAAGAATAGACAAAAAGAAGGATGTGGAAAGAAAATGGTTGGAGAAAAAAGGGGAGGAAAGAAATGAAGACATGGACCTAAATGTTAGAAAAATGGTGTTCACTGACATTCTTTCATACTCTGAGGTTTCTAATGCAGCTTTGGCTGGACTCCTGAAGTCTCCCACCACCACCACCCTCTTTCTCTAACTCCCTTCCACCTGTGCCCTGAGCTTCCCCATCTCTCTTTACTTCTGCCCTGCAAAAACAAAGTATGTATGAAGAGGAAGAGTATCACTTTCTCCTCCTCACTTATAACCCTTTGAAGAAGCCACAAAGCCAACTTGTTGCAGGAATAAGGGCAAGGGAGTGGTTCCTCCTGACCATGTGAGGAAGCCAGAGATGAGCTATCACACTCTTCCTCTGCTGTCATGAAGATGGGGGAGGAAAGAAGCATCAGAACAGCCCTGCTACTGCAGCCAGGTACTGTAGGAATGCTGAATTTTCCCCCTAAAGCTAAATATTGATATTTTAGCTGGAATTCCCAGATTAAAGTGGTTGCCATTAAATGTTCAACATTTTTCATGCTGTGGGTTTTGATTTTCCCACATTTTCTATTCTAAGTAAAAGAAAGAACACAAATAGCAGGGGAAAATCAAATTCTATGGGATTGTATATGATCAGTATTTAATGTTGACCCACTGTTCCCATTCAAAGCCAATTTTCAGTGCAATCTTACTGATTAGCAAAATGGGTTATAATTTGTTCACCAAAACTAAATTTTCACTTGTGTGAAATGAATATTTATTTTTGTCCTCTCTCAAATACCTGTTTTCAGCCAAACAGATCAGATGTTTGCATCTCAAAGGACTTATACAATATAAATAAATTAAATCAATAAGATCAGAGGACTAATTAGCTGAAGATCACTCTAGGATATTTTTAAAGCCTAAAACCATATAATTAAGCAGTGAGTTTGCTATAGTAATAATCCATGATCGTTATTAGAGTAAAAATTTTTTAAAATAAACAATGTTCTTGTCCATTAAGCACATGAGAGTTTAATCCTATAAAACTGTTTAACTAAGCTAAATTTTCCATGTAAAATAATGACTTAGGGCATGTCTATATTGAAATAAAAGACCCAAAGCTGGCCCAGGTCAGCAGAATCAGCTCATGGGCCTTGGGCTGTGGAGCTATAAAATTGCAGTGTAGACATTGAGGCTCAAGCTGGAGACCTGGGATCTGAGATCCCACAAGAGAGGAGAGTCCCAGAGCCCCGGTTCCAGCTCACGCCTGAACATATGGACTGCAATTGTATAGTCCCACAGCCCGAGCCCATGAGCCTGAGTCAGCTGACCTGGGCCAGCAGCGGCTGTGCCGTGGGTCTTTTATCGTTGTGTAGATGTAACCTGGAGGCTAATATTGCCCTCAAACTCTCATTTGGTCCCAGAGTTCTAGTCCTTGTTTCTTGGGCTAAACTCACACTGAAGTCAACTAAAATTTTGCCTGAGTAAGGATGGAGTAAAATCTGGTTGTGAGATCCCATTCACTCCTGTTTTAAGGCTGCTTTGCCCCACTGCACAGGCACAAAGTTGCCATAAAGTTGGCTGAACAAGCCATGAAAGGATCCTTTCAAGTTAGGGAATCCGCAGTTGTCTCAGAGCCATGGTAGCAGCCCCTGTGCCACACCCCTCCATAGCTGCTGGTACAGGTAATATGGCCAGGGGAAGGAAGCTGTGATCTTCAGGGATTTGCAAAATGTTATGCATTAAAAAGGATACAGTTAAACAGTGTGTCTAAGCTGAAGGACAAGATTAACACTGGAAAGTTCAAGATACTGGGGGCATATTTCCAACTCTGTGTTTGGGAACGCATAGTTATAATTCTATGTGCATTCCAATTAAAATACACTTGAACAATCATAAATATATTGTAATGAACCTGCTGAGCCATTAGTATCTTCTGTTACCATCCAGTTGGCTCCATAATCCCTCCAGCACAGAAAAGGGAAGTACTACCTGAACTCACAGGAGAACAAGCTCAAGAAGGAGTCAAAGACTATAGGAGCAGGAGAACAGGCCAAAGGCAGCTGCCTGGGAGCTGAATGCAGAGAGGAGGACTGATAGCGATGAAGTGAGACAGGAGGGCCTTAGAGTTGGACAGAAATACACCCCCTTGTTGGCAAGAGGCCAGCAATAGCCATAGCAAGAGAACACAAGGCTGTGACCTGCCGGCAAGAGGATGATGCACGGGGGTTATAATAGGACATGCTACCCTTATGCTCCTGGACTGGACAGGACTGCCCCCTGGGGCTGGGTTGTGCAATGTTGCATTTGTTTTGTAACCATTAAATAGGCTTGGAAGGATTAGATTTTTATCAGTAAATGTCAATTTCACCATACACACACAAACCAATGAATTTTTTCCCCATTAATAAGAACCAAAATTTACAGATAGGCAAAGGAAGAAAAAATGTTGCTTGAGAGTTTACTAGTGTCAAAATCCAGTGATTTAGACTTTTGAATTAGACTCACTGCAAATAGACTAGGGAGTGAATAGAAACAAAAGGTATGATTAGCTGAAGGAAGGATATTGACTTTGTATATTTTGACATGTGATATTGACAGTTTATATTTTAATGATGTATAAAGCTTCAACTTTTTGAATCTCAATGTCTACTTTCATTAAATAATGGCTGAACCCCACCCTGTTACTTTCCCTCAACTATGAAAATTTAAATTGAGAAAAATGAGGAAAAAATTAATTAAAACTCACAATTTTGCACAACTGCGAAAATTTAAATTGATAAAAATATCTAAAAAATGCTCAAAAATAAACATTGATATTATCAGTCAAATACAAATTGAACGCTGACAAGTTTACCACTAAAGCAGGTGTGCCGAGTGTGTTTGCCCCTTTCATTTCTGGCAGCCCTTGTAAAGAAATCCTCTTTCTTATCTGAAGTGTCTGAGTGATATTAGGAAACACTATTTCACTAGGAGGGTGGTGAAGCACTGGAATGGGTTACCTAGGGAGGTGGTGGAATCTCCATCCTTAGAGGTTTTTAAGGCCCTGCTTGACAAAGCCCTGGCTGGGATGATTTAGTTGGTGTTGGTCCTACTTTGAGCAGGGGGTTGGACTAGATGACCTCCTGAGATCTCTTCCAACCCTAATCTTCCATGATTCTATGATTCTTGGGAACCTGCTGAGGGCTAGAGCTTGAAGAACCTAATGCTCGTAGCACCTTACAGGACTTCCCTCTGACTGTGTAGTACACCCAGTGCACTACTAAATATTTAGGGGACTGGCACCCCCTGACACTAGCAACAGCAGCCCACAGTGGTGTCAGTTGCAATATTTTCTTCTTTTCAGCATATATGGAAAGACCCAGAATAATCCAAACATTCAGATGAAACAACCATATTGCGTTTTATTTTTAGTAAATAGACTGCTGTAGAAGTCTGCAATGCAACAAGCCTCTTGGGCTGAGATGAGAGGCATCTGGACCCTGAACAGGAAAGAATCAGCAGCTGTAGTTTGTCATAGGAAAGAGGGAATAAGACCAGTGACACTATTGAGAGGTGGAGAAGGCATTATGGTTTCAGGGGCTCAGGTTCCCAGTTAGTGAGCCAGGTGATATATGTAACTGGGAAAGAGGAAAGAAAAATAGTGTTAAAAGTTAAGGAGATAAGATAAGATTTGGACTTGGTAAAGCAAAGGGAAAATCACTTACTCCCAAAACAATCTCATCACAGTGTTTTGAGTTGCCAGTAATATGGGAGGCCAGAAGCAAGTATCACACAAGGGAAAATGTTTAGCACATAGAGTCATGGGATCCATGGAACAAACCTGTTACTCTATCCACCATCTTGACATTATTTACTACAAAGAAAAGAGGACTGTGCATTCCTACTTTCTCTCCCTCTCTTATGAAAAAGCATACTATCATAATTGTTTTTTTTAAAAAGTTGTTTAATTTACAAATCAAAATGTTAACGAAACTAAAATTGTTGTCCTGTCCATACATGTACAATTTTGACTGAAGAAAACAACCAAAAATTGGGTGCCGGCACTCTAAGGGCCTAATTAGCATATACCTAATCTCCACAATTACAATTGTAGTTAGCACAATTATTTATGCAAAAGGCCAGGTAGATACACAGGGTAACACCGGGACTGGCCCTCACACAGGAGCATGGTGTGGTTCAGGGTCACAGGAGCTCCTCCCAGAAGTTGGAACACTTTTACAAAAGCCCCAGTAGCAGTTCCTGCACTCAGGGGAGCACATACAACCAGATGGTGCATATCACTCCTATGATGATGAGAATGTGAGGAGGTGAAGTCATATCCTGCCTGTCTTTCACAAGGGGCCAAAGAACAACCCAGGTTCAGTGGGGCACCAGGCTACAGCCTCTCTTAGGATTCTGGGTTCAATTCCCTGCTCCCATATGACCTTGGACAATTGACTTGGTCTTTCTGTGCCTCAGTTCCCCATCTGTAAAATGGGAACATCCTCTCGAGGGATGTTGTGAGGTTAATGATTGTGAGGCTCCCAGTTACCATGGTAATAGGGGTGATATAGATACCTTAGATAGATTGTTGATCCATCAGAGAAAAGAAAGTGATCCATCAACAGCCTTGAGATGAAAGCATTTGTGGTGTCCACTTTATACTTCCAAATCAGGTCCAACAATGCAACACAGTCCAATCACCCAACATAATACTTGAAATAGATCAGACTCAGAAGCTGGAATATGGGCACACTGCTGCTATTCTATGCAGAGAAGAACTTTCAGTAATCAATACTATTGCTTTAGAATTTTTTTAACGATCTTCTCTTGAAGGAGGATGTGTGGAGAGAATATTCAGAAGAAGCATTGCACTGTATTTTGAAATAATGTTCTCTTAAATTGCCTAATTTATTCTACATTAATATATTATCTGACACTATCTCCCTGCACAGCACAGTGAAATGATATAATGGAACATAGAGTACTCTGGAAAAAGTCTACAAAATATTCGAAAACCATACCAATTGTAGGGTAAAGCCTGCTGTACATAATAGAGAAATGCATATTTATAAAACTAAATAACAGTATGTCATGTAAAATGTGAAGAGCATCCACAGACATTCAAAAGGTATTCTCCCGATTTCGGTGTGTGAAACTAGAGGTCTTTATTTCATTATTATGGAGCTCCCACGGGAAGCTCTTTTTTTGATCAGCATATTCACAGTCCTGCAGGGACAACATTTGTTATTATTAAAAGTATCACAGCATTTGAAATCAGAGGTAAAACATTTATTGCAGGGTTTATGAGGAGAATATGAATCTCCAGTGAATACACTAAATAGAAAAGTGCTGTATAAAGGAGTCTTCTGAATACTTAACACACTCCATTAAGCTTTGTAGTAAACTTTTTACTTTTTAGTCATATGAAATTCCAGCATCTGGAAAGCAAGCTGACCAGTAAGACCTACCCTTTTGCTATATCTGTAAATAATGGATGATTCTCTTACGCCCCCAAATCAGCAAATATTTAAGCGAGTAACCACACTGAATCCAATTCAATTGAAGTGCTCTGCTGAATGTGGGCCTTATTTTGTCAGAATGCAGAGTTCTGTGTTTTTGAAAAAGGTTCTGAGAAATGGCAGTTTATCTCCTTGGCTTCAACAAACTCAAGGGAAGAGTATATTTTGATGCTGAGGATTTTTTTTCAATATATTTAGAATGGCACCAATGGCCCTACTCCCACAAACAGTTATCCATGTGCTTCTCTTTACTCACATGAATAGCCTTATGAAAATCAATGGAAGCTACTCAGGGTTGTATGTGTTTGAAAGATCAGGGCCTAAATCTGTATGGGGAATTAAAGGCTGAATATAGAAAAAGACCCTACTACTAGGTTTAAAAATTACAATTAATTCAGTAAACATGGACTGTTAATCCCCAGATGTGTTCTATGGAAGAAGACAGTGTGAACTAATGAGAAAAAAATCAGCTCTAAGAAGAAATGCCTCTTAATCTTATAGCTGGCAATTAATATTGATAATATTGATAATATTAAAAGAGATTTCAGATTGATTTAAATTAAGGATAAATTATATATTCCCCACCAAAAGTATTACATTTACAGTTGGGAACAGATTAACTTTCTCAGAGACTTGTGTTTTCTTACACATTCACTTCTGAGGTGAAATCCAGTCTCCACTGGCAAAATTCTAACTGACTTCGGCAGGGCCAGAATTTCACCCTTGGAGGGGAAAGTGTACACATGGAAGGATGATGCTCTGCCTCTGTGGCATGCTCCCTCTCTTTTTTTAATCCAGAAAAGCCCCTCAGTTGGGACTCTGTAGGATTCTAGCTAATATCAGATGAAGAGGCTAAGACCCCAAATTCTGACCTATATATACAACCAACCAACAATACCTATGTTTCCACAGGTCAGCATTTTCAAAGCAACCTAAGCACACATCTAAGACCTGATACTTCTCGGACCCTGCAGCAGGCCACCAATAAGTGGTGGAGCAACACAACAGCCACACAGAAAGACAACCAAGAGCACAGGGACATTCAGGTGAGCTTGAAAGTGGTATTAAGTGTGAGCAGGAGACAGAGAGATGGTTTCAATTGCTAGGACATGGATTATCTGAGCAGCTGACCTTTCTTAGGTTTCTAACTCCAGGAGAGGGTTCATGGCTGAGGATCCTGAGAAGAGGGAGGTACCTATCCCTGGCCAATCAGCCAGATATGCCAGGTCTGCCACCTAAGCACCTCTCCTCTCCCTGCTCCTCTCCTAGGCATATCACTCCTGGCTAGCTTACATGGCCCCCTTCTCAGCTGTCTATCTTCTGAAAATCCTTTTCTTAGGCACTTAACTATCCCCCTGCACTCAGCTGAGTAATGCCTAAATCCCTTTAAAAATCGGGCCCCACAAGATGGGGTTGTATAGGAGCTGCTATGTAGGCCTTATATCACCCAGAGATTCCCCATATGCAAGAAATTTTTGGATAGTCTGTTAATTCATCTTTGCATCTGCTTTGTACTGCCAGAATGGCATGTAGCAGCTGGGGGTGGAGGCGTGGAGGCCAGAATCTTTATTTGAACTGGTTCTCCCATCATCTCCTTTAATGCCTCTGTTTTCACCAACCTTTGGTTTAGCGTGTACTGGTTTATATTTATTCTCCAAAGCCACTTCACATTCTAATTCTAAAAGAAATCTTAAAATGAACTGTATGCCAGAGAGGTAAGTCATGAAATAATATACCTTTGCACAGAAGCCAAACATATGGCAAACACTTGAGGAAGGAGGTCAGGAAATAAATAGCATCTTTTGCTACTGCAACAAAAGCTTTTAAAAAATGACTGTTACCTTCTGGCCTGTAAAAATAATGCAGGTTTGAGCAATACTCTACAGTAAATAGTTTGTCCGTTTCCCACAGAAGTTTTATAACTTTCTTCTTTTTATTACTGTGTGTGAGGTCACATTGTGTGGAGGACAACCATTTTGTGGAACAATATGGTGCCTTCTTTGTGCATTTGGGGACCGGATGGAATCGTCCCATGGGCATTGCCAATTCTGGGGCATACAATGCATATACAAATAGCATGCAACTGGGTAAGGGAGAGAAAAATGCAGTCTTCCAAGTGTTGATATTTTCAAAGTAACCTGAGTTTCATGTGACACTTTACATCTGTTACCTACATAATATTGTGAATGAAGGTAATGAGTTTCTGAAAAGAGGACAATCAAAAGTGTCCTCAGTAGGAGCTAATGGTTTAAGCATAGAATGCAAAATGAACTACAGTTTACCAGCATTAAATGCCACTGTGTTGTGTTCTATACTGTAGCACATTTATCCAAGGGACTGTCTTTCTGGAATCCATACTTGCCACTGTAATTCTGTTTATTTATTGTATTGGAATTTTAGTCCATCTGTTGTAAGTGGAGGAATTCCCAAACAATTCATTCATGACTCACAAAGCTATATGAATTTTAATGTTTTATGTCAGGACTCTATATATAACATGATAAATTGCAAATTATTATTGTTGTTGTCATTATTCATTTTTTCATGTGGTGGTCTGCATCCTGTTATGTCAGGCACTGCACAAACACATAGGACGACTGGGTCCCAAAAGCTTACAATCTAATTTAAAACAAGGTGGAACTAGTCAGTGCAATAAACAATAGGATGGAAGTTGGGACTAAAGATGAGGATAACAGTGGAGAGAAGAACTTGGTGGCTCCAACCGGATACATATATATCAAATTTCCCTACTGGCCCACTACCTACTCATGATCCATGTGTGATTTCTGTAGACATCATGTAAAAGTGAGAACTCAAGAAACTTCAAACCTCTGAGCTGGGCTTCACAAAATCCCCAGTAGCAAAGCTTTATGGAACACTGGAAACCTAAAAATTACATGTTTCTGAATATTTTTACCTCCCAGTGTTATTTCTAAAAGTAACACCTAAGAAGACCCTCACCTAAAGACATTGCATGCATAGTTATTTTCATTGCTTCCACTGTATAGACAGTCATTTCCCCCTTGTGTTTGTGTGAATCTTTCACACGGTTATAGGGGAGAGAAAAAGTTTACTGCCCCCTTGACCCTCCTACTAGCATCAATGGAAATTGCTCATGTGCATCCAGTGGAGAATGAGACCTCATAGGGTTGATTTCAAGGGGATTACTTGCAAAGTAAGGCCCTATTCCTGCAAAACACACATTTGCTTGACTTTGAACATGTGAGTAGATAACTAGTTCTGCTAGTTAATCTTCCACCAGAAGAAGGCTACAGCTGGCCCAGGTCAGTTGACTCAGGCTCACAGGCCTCAGGCTGCGGGACTAAATATTGCTATGAAGACATTCAGGCTCAGGCTTGAGCCTGGGATCTGGGACCCCCCCCCCTTGTGGGGGTTGGAGCCAGCCATTGGTGTTTATTTGCTGTGTAAATGTACCCTATGTGGACAGAGAAAGCTCTTCCCTAATTACCTAAACGTGTAGCAGCTATTTATGTTCATTTTACCCTCACTTTGGTAACGGCTAAGATACACAGTTACCAACGATCATGCATGACCTCCACCATCTTACCTTTTCGTTGTTAATATGGAAATAAAAAACACACACTCAAGAGCAGCTGAAGTGAAGGGACCACATGCTTTCTTGAACACTAACCTATGGCAGTAAGCAGCTATGGTAAAATGTGTCCTCAGGCAAAAGACTGGATTGGGCCCAACCAAAATAAAAAGAATAAATATAACATCTGAACCTGTTGGAAACATATCAAGACTAAGGCCAGCTTCAGGTTTTGCCTGGTGTGGAGAACTTTCATATTTTTTGTTAACAGCATAATAGGAAAACAGTTTGTAAGCATGAAGCTTGTATTAAAAAATATGGTTATCCTTCTTTCATATTGTGCTATGATTTTAATACTTTAAAATACAATTCCTTCTACTATCATCTATTCAGCACACATGAATGAGTTTTAGGAAGTTTTTTTGTTTGTTTTTGTGGTTTATTAATCAGAACTGACACTTTAATCTCATTTTAGGCTCTCTCGCTTGCATACTTGTCCGAGGTTGTTACACTCTTAATGTGTTTATCCTTCTGATACCCCTGTAAGGTAGGGAAGGGCTAATACTCCTGTTTTACAGATGGTGAACTGAGGCAAAGGGTGAATAAGGCCTTGCCTTCACTATGAAAAAAAGGTGTGTTCTTAACTCAAATGAGTCAACTTGAGGTAAAATTCTAATGAAGACAAAGTAGTTTGTAGTTTTCACATGAGTTAGCAGGATGAGTTAAATTGTAAGCTTCTCCACAGTGTTTAACTCAAAGCAAAATTACAAACAAGCTTATCTTTACTTTTTTTGTAGTGAAGACAAGACCAAAATGACTTATATAAGGCCCCGCAGGAAGGCCATGGTAGGCCAGGGAACTGAACGTGGATCTCTCAAGTTCCAGACTAACACCCTATTCACGATATCAGCTGGACCATGCTTCCTCTCCTTTTAGTATTTGCAATCCCATAATCAATTTATGGGTAGGATTTTTTGTTGTATTCTACTAAATTGAGCCCCCAACACTGTTATCACCTTTGGCCACACTTTGGCTCTGATTCTCCTCTCACATCTGTGTAAATTAGGAGTAATTCCACTGAAGTCAATGGATTCACACTGCTGTGAAACCAGAATAATGAGATCAAAATGAGGCCCTTTTGGGTCCAAGTTCAGGTGCAGTTGGGTAGTTTAAATGTTATCATTCACATCTGCAATTTCGAGCTTTTCTACTCAAATGTTTAGTTCATGGCAAGTTGCGGTGTGAATCTACCTTCCTCCCAGCCTGCCGCATACTAACTGTCTATGTGAACACTGCTGTTGAGCATTAACAATTCATTACTGTGCTTTGATCTAGTCCTTTTTGAAGCAGGACTAGACCAAAGCACATTAACAAATTGCTAATGCTCATCAGCAGGGTCCATGCACACAGTTAGTCCATGGCAGGCTTGTGTGGGGTAGAGTAACACTCCAGCTTGCCATGAACTAAATATTTGTTTAAATAAATCCTAACTGTACATGAGTGTGCACAATCAGAGGCAGTTAAAAGTGTGACCTTGTATATCTTAAAATATTATCAGTGGTCTGGCACATTTGAAAACCTATACCTCTCCTTAGTGGAAAATTGTTATTGAAACCTGTGGACTCACCAGTTTTCTACAGTAAAATAGGCCCTATAAATCCAATGTGTATGACATCAGATTTGACTATTGCAACACAATCAAGGAAGATGCTGCAATGGGTGTCCTGCATCTACACAGTAAAATTGTATGCAAGTCAAAAAGAGACATTGCTAGAATCAAGACAAAAGATATTTTTCTTCTTTAATTCTTAATTATATGTGTAATTCTCTTAGAGTGAGAGACATTTAATTTGTGTAGTCAGTATCCGAAACCATAATTACAAACTCATCTCAAACCAAAAAATTCCACTTGGGAATAAAGCTGAATAGTAAATCAAACACACATGACATAGACAAGTGTTCTTCATTACAAAAGCTTTCAAGTATAACTTCCATCATAAGCCAATTCTAGCAAGCAGTACAATTTTGCTATATAAGGAAGACAGTATAATATCTACTCATTTCCCCCTTTTTTGCCAAATTTATTTCTAACCTTATATAAAAAATAGGTGATACATGTTTTATAACACATTACTAGTACCTAATGTGCTCTAGTTTCCATTGTTAAATAGGTTGTTGGGTCATTCCAAAGTGTTTCATCAGGGATGCTGTGTCATAGATACCATATATGTGGTGATGATATCAGTACGACTAATAATGGGGCCAGGCCGTGACTTTCATTTATTGTGATTTTCGTGACTGAGTCACCTCCATTTTGTCCAATGATCCATCTTCTCTGGTTCTTAGAACATTCCAAACTTTCAAACAACTTCAAAGAGCTGCCACTTTTTGAAAAAAATTAATTTACCACAAATATATTCCCTTTTGTCTAGGATAAATTTAGAGTTTCTTTCCCTAAACTACACCGGCTGCCGTCAAAACTAGTGACAGACAATAATCAGTCTGGATCAACAGGTTAAAAGTCCAATAACATGCAACCACTCAGGACTAGAAATCAAATATATATATAGCATTGGAAAGAAGAGGTTAGGTTGTCTGAAAGTTTCAGTTTCATCCGAGGGTAGCAGTAAGGGGGAAGATTCAAGGTTATTTGGGTGCCATTAATTGTATATTTCCATGCATTCCAAGGTTCTGCTTAAATAAACAAACATTAACTATGAATTTTCAGGCTTTCCAGTGTTTAGGATTTTTGAGTGTTGTGTTTTTGTATATTTTTTAAACCACAATGTCCTTTAAAGTATTCTCCAAAAAGATTACAGCTAGTAAAGGAGCATCATTCTTACATTCTTTAAAATAACTGTTTTTGTTCAATTCTTATAGGAGTTATGATAGTTCAAGTCACACACCAATGGAAACATAAGCTATTCTTCTTGAACAGCTTTATTTTCTCTAATGTCTCTTCATCTTGTGGGACTGCCTTACAACTGTTTCTGGCATTATGCAGGAAGCCTTGCAAAACAGTTTTACGTCAAGCAATATTTGCTTTACAGCCAATTTTGTAACAGATTTTACAAAAATAAGTAAAAACAGGTTTAGCCCAGTGCTTTTTTATTAAATGATGCAATGGGTTTTCACTAAGCAAAAGCACAATACAGAGGGAGCTAAAGATCAAGGTTCAGATTTAGTATGCTGCATCCCTTTTAGCTAGATCATCTACATGGGACCCTCACTTGTGGACTGATCCAACCAAGTTCCATTGAAGTCAGTGGGATTTTTTCCATTGACTTCAGTGAGTCTTGTACTGGAAGTTTGATGAAGACCTTTCACATACAGATCCACATAAATGGGGTCCTCAAACATCTCCATGGCACCATCTCCCCTTCCTTGAACCCAAAAGAGCTCTTCTTCCTGCAGCTTTTTCCATGGGAGCATGAGATTTTCTTAATCATACTTTCTCCATATGACAAGTAGCAATCATGACCATAATGGAAACACCAAAAGTCTACAGAAAAAAAGTCATAATAAATAAATATACTGAAAAAGTGGCTAAAATATTCTATTTAGGGCCAGATCCTCAACTTATGTAAATTGTCAGTGAAGTCATGACAATTTATACCAGTTGAGAATCTGACCCCTTGCCTTTAAAGTCCTTCTATAGTTGCATTAGATACAGAAAATAGTTTAATAGATGTAGTTTTGTTACTGAATTCCTTGATCATCATCATCATCATTATTATCAAGGGGTTTCTTTATCAGCACATCCTGGACTCCTATTGTAAGCAACTGGTCTGGAAATGAAAGTAACATAACCAGCTTGTACTTTTATAATTATTTTGCTATGTCTTGTTGCATGATCACATATTTATTGTTTTCTTTCTTATTGTTTATTTGCTGATGAGAAATCAATATAATATGTCAACATGAAAAACATTTGTAAGGCAAAAAATAACAGCCTTTTTAAAGGCTTCTTTGCAAGAACCTCTTATTACATTCATATACTGTATCAGTCCCAGCTTAGATGATGAAAACACACAGATAAAGCAGTTGGAGGGAAATGGAGTTTAATTTAACTGTCACAGTTCAGTACTTGGGCAGGCAACTGAGATTACAAAATACTGATACGAATATTTATAGTATTTTGTGCTTTTGTTACATTTTTCACCTGAGGATCCCATTGTGGTTTGCAATATTGATTAATCCCTATAGCAGTCTCACTAGACAAATAAGTGTTGTAATCACCATTTTACAGATGGGATAATGAGACAGACAGGGCAAAAAATCATCCATGGTGTAATTCCATTGACGTTTATGGTGTTACATGAGATACACATTGTGACAGGTTGGATCACAGAAACCCCCTTGGGAACTGCCAGCTGATGTGCCAAGACTACTTCTGTCCCTGCTTTCCCTGCCAGCTTGGGACTCCAGCACCCTGTCTTGTTGAGCCAGACACGCCAGTCTGCTGCAACCCAGACCCAGGGTCTGACCCACGTGCCCCAAACCTGCAGACTTAACTGAAAGCAGCTTACAGAAGTATTCCTGTCTTTAACACTTAGATGCCCAACTCCCAATGGGGTCCAAACCCCAAATAAATCTGTTTTACCCTGTATAAGGCTTATACCGGGTAAACTCATAAATTGTTCGCCCTCTATAACACTGATAGAGAGATATGCACAGCTGTTCCCCCCCCCCGATATTAATACATACTCTGGGTTAATTAATAAGTAAAAAGTGATTTTATTAAAGACGGAAAGTAGGATTTAATTGGTTTCAAGTAGTAACAGACATAACAAAGTGAATTACTAAGTAAAATAAAATAAAACACGCAAATCTAAGCCTAATACAGTAATAAAACTGAATACAGATAAAATCTCACCCTCAGAGATGTTTCAATAAGTTTCTTTCACAGACTGGATGCCTTCCTAGTCTGGGCACAATCCTTTCCCCTGGCACAGCCCTTGTTCCAGCTCAGGTGGTAGCTAGGGGATTTCTCATGATGGCTCCCCATTTGTTCTATTCCACCCACTTATATATCTTTTGCATAAAGTGGGAATCCTTTGTCACTCTCCTACTTAATGGAAAAGCACCAGGTTAGAGATGGATTCCAGTTCAGGTGACATGAACACATGTCACTGTAAGACTTCATTACCCACTTGCCAGCACACACCTATACAGGAAGACTTACAAGTAAAACCGAGCCATCTACAGTTAATTGTCCTGGTTGATGGAAGCCATCAAGATTCCAAACCACCATTAATGGCCCACACTTTGCATAATTACAATAGAACCTCAGAGTTATATGTCATATTTCTAGAGTGATACATTTATACAAATAGGATGGCCACACTCAGTAGATTATAAGCTTTGTAATGATACCTTACGAGAGACCTTTTGCATGAAGCATATTTTAGTTACATTATATTCACACTCATCAGCATACTTTCATAAAATCATATAGAGTGCAACGTCACACACATATGGGCCTGAGAGTTTATGGCCACACTGTGGACCAGTGGCAAAGACGGGAGATGACTCCTGGGCCAATGTTCCAGCCACTAGACAAGCCTCCCCCAAGTTTTACATAAAAGGTAGATGGCAAACACCCTGATGTTTCTGGACAGAAATCAGGCCTCAGACACGTGTGTGGAAGAAGCAGAATAGGAGTTGTCAAACTGCTGGCAGGTTATTGTTTTAGTCCCAAATCAGGATCTTCTACTCAGAGAAGTTTTTGATGGATGATTGTCTCAGTGGAACAGAGAAAGTACAGTACTCATGCAGTACAAGGATAAAAATTCATTATACCTTTGTAAGGGAATAAGGAGAAAACACAATCTAACACAGGAAAGGAAGGTAGAGAAGTAACGGGGGTGAGGGTGTGTGTGAAATAGGTAAGTGAATTCAAACGCCCCAAAGCCCTCAAATTTCTTGCTGCATGTGACAGAAGTTTGCAGAAGCAACAGCATCATCTCTGTTCTCCAGGCAAAGGGGAAGTTCGGATGTGAATATCCTTCCCTCATCTGTGAGTCAGCACTCGCACAGAGCAATACTGAAAATGCAAGTAAAGGGAAATGCTGTCATTGTGCTCTACTAATACTATTACATTTTCTTAGCATCCCGTAAGTAGCCAGGCCTCCTTTCCCTAATCATTCATCTCAGACAGTCAGAGGAAACAGTAAAGTCACCTACTGCCTCAGGTGTTCTTTCTCTAATTTTAGTTGCGGGGGAGGGGGCGGTTAATGATCATTTTGATTCACTGAACTGGATCCCTTTTTATGATTAATTTACAGTAGTGGTTTGACAAAGGTAGCAGGGGAGGCCGTAGATGGTACTTCCAGAAGTGTTAGGTGCTAATTTTATTTTATATATACCAGTATTTGTTTCCAGCCACACAAGATCAGGAAGTAAGTGCTCCAACTTTTCTTAAAGTACCTGTAACTCATATTAATAATTTGCCTAAATATGGGATCTTTTCTCCAAAGACATCAAAATGTTTTACAGATGTTAATGGACTAAACTTCCCCTAATCACCATGAGCTAGGAAAGGATTTTACAGTAAATAAGGTAAGTATTTTACTCACTATGCTGATGAGGAAATGGAGGCATCAAGAGGTTAAGTCTTGCCCAAGGTCACACAGTGAAACAATGTCTGGCCAGGACTGGAACGTAATATTCTGGTATTTTTCATCAACCATTTGAAAAGTTTGAATTTTCCAACCAGTTTTCTTTGCAATGTTCTTTATGATTTCAAAAATGTTGGTATTCATAGCAACATCAGCCCTTTACATAGGTCTGAAGTAGCTGAAACATGTTTTTGTACATTCTACTCCATTATGGATGAGTGCATTTCCAGTCAGTTGAAAAAGATGACATGTGAAAACTAAAATTAACACTATTAGACTAGTATCAGAGGGGTAGCCGTGTTAGTCTGGATCTGTAAAAAGCAACAAAGAGTCCTGTTGCACCTTATAGGCTAACAGATGTATTGGAGCATAAGCTTTCATGGGTGAATACCCACTTCGTCAGATTCATGACAGACGCATGACTACTAGACTAGTTGGGCCAGCCACAGCTTTATCCAAAGACCATTGAAGTCAATGGAAAGACTCCCATTCAATGGACTTTGGAGCAAGCCTGCAATGAAGACCAATAAAATACATAGTTACGACAAGCTGAGAATTATCTGAACTTGTAAAGTTTTAGTATTACTTTCAATAGAGGCTTTAGTCTGTGATCAAATAACTGGCATATCATAAGATTTTTCTCTCCTAGTTCAACACATGGTTACGACAATGAATCTCTATATAATGTACCTTATTAATACTTTCATTATGGTAGTGCCCAGATGCATCAATCAGGATCAAGGTCCTACTGGGCCCTTATTACAAACATAAAGTCTAGACCGTGCCTGCCCCCATATGAGCTTATGTGAGGATTGCCATCTTGGTCATGACCAGCGCCTCCATCACTACCCAGTGAACCGCACTGCCTGGCCAGTTCAGATGGTTTCACAATAACAGACACACACCAGACTTATCTTACATCAAGGTGTGTATTTATTTCCCTCTTCCATAGTAATACTTTTGCAATACAAACTTACAGCAAGATAGGCTTCCCTATACCCTTCACTCCCTGGGCTTCCTTCTGAGTTCCTCTTGAACTACTCCTTACTTCCTCTTTCCTCCCCTTATAGTCTCCCCACTTACCTTGTTATCCCCATGATTGTCACCATCCCCCCCAACAGAAAGTGTATAACTGCCCTCAGGTGGGCCTGCGGCATTCCCTAGGCTGCAGCAATGTCAGTGATCAGGGTGCTGCTGCTACCATTCTGTCACACAGTGTTTGACCTGGACATCTCCAAAGCTAAAGGCAGAAGTGTCTATAGCTTGAGTTAAAGTACCAATTCCCACAGACGGGAGCTGTAACAAACTCACACCCTCACAAAGTGGGCACAGAGGGAGATACATACCATGCTGAATAGTGGGTTATGCTTAAAGGCTAAGGGTGAAATCCTGGCTCACCTTGGGGGCTTGATCCAATGCCCAATGAAGTCATTGCAAAGATTTCCAGTTACAACTGGTTGGAAAATTATTGGAGGGAAGGAGGATGATACCCTCTCAGAAAATATCAATGAAAATGGGAGAAAAGGCCAGAATTTGGATTTTCAGTTTTCCAACCAAAAATTCATTTTTTGAGGAAGAGCAGACACTTCACACAAAATTTTTTGTTAACTGAAAAACCTAAGTTTTGGTTGGGAAAAAAATGACTGAATACTTTTAACCAACTCTGCATATAATGACCTCACTAGGTCCTAGCTAAAGACAAAAGATATCCAATGTATAGTATAAAATGGAGTGATAGAAGAGGAGGGAAGATGAGATGCTTAGCCATTGCCCTCAGCCATTGTATAATAGGCATTACATTACAGGTGAATCTGAGGGAAGAGATCTGCAAAGCCATTGTATCATCTGTAGTTCTACTGTAATTTTTTCCTTAAGGTTCAGTACTGCATAGGGGAAAATATGACACTGCTATGAAAAGAAAGGAAAAAATAAATAAATAAAATAAATTAATGGAGATATCCCATCTCCTAGAACTGGAAGTAACCTTGAAAGGTCATCGAGTCCAGCCCCCTGCCTTCACTAGCAGGACCAAGTACTGATTTTGCCCCAGATCCCTAAGTGGCCCCCTCAAGGATTGAACTCACAACCCTGGGTTTAGTAGGCCAATGCTCAAACCACTGAGCTATCCCTCCCCCCAAAAAAGAAAAATATATTTTGCAAAAGGTCTTTAATGACTATTTTGTGACTTAATTTCCCTTTTTGAAACCTATTCTTTAAAAAGTAACCTCTGGGGAAAGTATTGTGTACCTTTCATTGACTTTCTTTGAACATGTCTCTTTTTCTCCTTTGCTATTTCCAGCATTAACAATCCCCAACTCATCTTCTATGCCACATGCATCCATCCATTCTACCAAAACATTTTTAAACATATATTGGGAAACTGGGACCGCTGCCTAGTTCTGATTGCTGCATCAAGTTAAAGACAACATTTTGCCCTTCTCTTTCAGATCCCATTAATATGTTTCATAAACAACAATCACAATCCCCCCCCCTAAAAAAATAACCCCCAACCCTCTCATTCAGGAAAGTTACACTGTACCCAGTGTTCTTTGGAAGGAACCCAATCTGTAATTAGTAATAGGATAGATGTCATCTGACTTGAAGACATATACCTCAAGAATACTTTCCCCTTAGGCAGAACATGACCTTGGTTTAAGGGTAGAATAACTATGAACAACAGAAAATGCACAAACTTTTGTGGTACTCCTTTATATCCCTTCTTAAGATTTACTGGTACTGCATTGCCTACAAACACTGTATGTCAGCTGATAATAGCTAGGCTAATGCTACTGATCTGTTTTTTTGGCTCACTTAAAAACTCTCTACCTGCAAATTATGCAAATAGCTAGTCTATGAAAAAACAAGCTTGCTTTATTATTACCCCATTCTCCCTTTCCTTACCATTGGTTTCATTATTGGGGGCAGGGACTGTCTTTTATTGAACAACTATATAGCACCTACTACAATGGGAACCAACCTGGTCAGGGATTCTAGGAACCACTGTAATAATAATAAAAAATAATAAATTAATAATAGTGTTTAAAGATTTCTATTGAAACATGATACCTTTAAGATATGCAGCTCTATAGTTGATCATAGTAAAATGAAAGGTTTTTGAAAGTTCTGAACCTGAATAGCTGTAGCATCCTGGAATATATCATGTTTAAATATTGTCCTTTATATTGTAAATTACTGATGTGTCATTACACACTTTCGCCCCCCACCTCCTTCCTAGACACATGCTTCTCAGGGCACCCACTGCATCTTTGAGTGTATGTGAACAGTGCCTACACATGATCAGCATTACTGGAAGTGACAGTCAGGGTGATCCCTCCAGCTCTGTGAGGATCCAGCAATCCCCAGGGTCAAGCCCAGCTATCTGGCCATAAGGACTCCAGCAAGACTGCTCCCCTGATACCCTTGAAATAAGGTGGTGCTACTGATCTTTTTGTTTTTGTGTTGACCCTAGGAGGGGCTTGTTCTCTGTTGAATCTGAACTTTTGGTTTGCTCGCATTTGTAAACAAAGTAAGTGTAAGCTATGCGTGCTTGGTGTGGTGCTCTGTCCCCTTCTAGAAGCACCTAGCCCAGCTAGAGCTTAATGAGTTTGCTACAGCCTTGGCCGACAACCTGGATCTGTTGATGTTACATAAGCAGTCCCACAAAGGTGGGTCCCACTTCAGGGACTAAGAGTCTGGGGCCTGGACTGGGCCAACTTTGTGGTGGTAACTGGGCAAGGCACAGCGCCTCAACCCAGCCAGGGAGGTGCCTCAGAGAGACTCTTTTTACACTCTCACAAAACCTATCAATATTAGTTTACCAAAGAGAGAAGAAGTGGTTGGGAACATCCTTAAAAGGGAGAAAGTTACTGCCCTAAACATTGGCTACATCCATATTATCTTGCTGCCTGGGACCATTTGTTCTTTTTATTCAGTCTAACTATATGGCCTAAAACCATTGTCATTTGATACCTATTAAAAGGGTAGTATGTGTTATGACATTTGTTTGTGTCTATATGTGGAAGTATTTCCTTCTTTCCAAATGTACCATTTTCCCCAAAAAATTACACTTGCTGGTGACCCAGGATGACAAGATGCAGTCATACATTAGTGAAAACTTTTCTACACATAAAAAGAACAGTAACTAAAGAATATGGTTTCAGAGGGAGACAAGAAACTGTCCCAATACATTTTTGAAGACGATTTAAAACGTTGCTAACAGTTTGCCTCCTTGATGGCGTATTTTGTATAAAATAATGGTGGTGGGGGTATGTGAAATGAATACCATGAGCAGAATCTGGTTAAATGTATTTTGAAGAAACATAAGAACAGTCATATTGGGTCAGACCAAAGGTCCATTTAGCCCACTATCCTCTCTTCTGACAGTGGCCAATGCCAGGTGCTTCAGAGGGAATGAACAGAACAGGTAATCATTAAGTGATCCATTCCCTGTCACCCAGTGCCACCTACTTGTAAACAGAGGCTAGGGACACCATCCTGGCCCATCCTGGCTAATAGCCATTGATGGACCTATCCTCCATGAACTTATCCAGTTCTTTTCTGAACCCTGTTATAGTCTTGGTTTTCACAACATCCTCTGGCAAGGAGTTCCACAGGTTGACTGTGTGTTGTGTGAAGAAATACTTCTTTTTGTTTGTTTTTAACCTGCTGCCTATTAATTTCATTTGGTGACCCCTAGTTCTTGTGTTATGAAAAGGAGTAAATAGCACTTCCTTATTTACTTTGTCGACACCAGTCATGATTTTAATCATGTCCCTCCTTAGCCGTCTCTTTTCCAAGCTGAAAAGTCCCAGTCTTATTAATCTCTCCTCATGTGGAAGCTGTCCCATACCCCTAATCATTTTTGTTGCCCTTTTCTGTTCCTTTTCAAATTCCAATATATCTTTTTTGAGCTGGGATGACCAGATCTACACACAGTATATAAAATGTGTGCATATCATGGATTTGCATAAAGGCAATATGATATTTTCTGTCTTATTATCTACCTCTTTCCTAATGATTCCCAACATTCTGTTTGCTTTTTTGACAGCCGCTGCACATTGAGTGAATATTTTCAGGAAACTATCCACAATGACTCCAAGATCTCTTTCTTGGGTGGTAACAGCTAATTTAGACCCCATCACTTTATATGTATAGTTGGGATTATGTTTTCCAGTGTGCATTACTTTGCATTTATCAACACTGAAGTTCAACTGCCATTTTCTTGCCCAGTCACCCAGTTTTGTGAGATCCCTTTGTAACTCTTTGCAGTCTGCCTTGGACTTAACTATCTTGAATAGTTTTTTATCATCTGCAAATGTTTCCACCTCACTGTTTACCCCTTTTTCCTGATTGTTTATGAATATGTTGAACAGCACCGGTCCCAGTACAGATTCCTGGGGGACACCACTATTTACTTCTCTCCATTCTGAAAACTGACCATTTATTCCGACCCTTTGTTTCCTATTTTTTAACCAGTTACTGATCTATGAAAGGACCTTTCCTCTTATCTTGTGACAGCTTATTTTGCTTAAGAGCCTTTGGTGAGGGACCTTGTCAAAGGCTTTCTGAAAATCTAAGTACACTATATCCACTGGATCACCCTTGTCCACAAGCTTGTTGACCACCTGAACATTTTTTAGTAGATTGGTGAGGCATGATTTCACTTTAAAAAAAACATGTTGACTCTTTCCCAACAAATCGCGTTCATCTATATGCCTGATAATTCTGTTCTTTACTATAGTTTCAACCAGTCGGACTGGTACTGAAGTTAGGCTTACTGACCTATAATTGCCGGGATCACCTCTGGAGCCTTTTTAAAAAAATTGGCGTCACATTAGCTATCCCCCAGTCATCTGGTACAGAACTTGGTTTAAGGTTATCACATAACGTATCACATATAACCAGGGCCGACGAGAGGCGGGGGGAAGCCGGTACAAATTACCGGGGCCCGGCGGTCCGGAATGGGGCCAGGGCCCGGCTTCCCTGGCTTCCCCCCCCCTCGTCGGCCCTGTTTAGCCAGTCCACCCTTGCTGGGGGGCCCGAAAAAATTCCGGGCCCGGCTTCCCTGGCTTCACACCCCCCCCCCGTCGTCGGCCCTGTTTAGCCGGTCCGCCCTTGCTGGAGGGCCCGAAAAAATTTTTTCACCGGGGCCCGAACCCGCTCTCGGCAGCCCTGCATATGACATATCACAGTTAGTAGTTCTGCAATTTCACATTTGAGTTCATTTAGAGAACTTGGGTGAAAACCATCTGGTCCTGGTGACTTATTATCGTCTAATTTATCAATTTGTTCCAATACCTCCTCTAATGTCACCTCAATTTGGGACAGTTCCTCTGATTTGTCACCTAAAAAGAATATGTAGTGTTGTGATATATATTTAATAGAGCAATGTTATTCCTTAAGCATGATATTATTGTGCCACCACCACAACAGCAAAAAAGTTCTTGCACCAGCTTATCAACTGCACACACTTTCATTGTTTCAGTGTGCTTTTTCCCCACTGAGGACCCCAGCGCTGCTCTGCATCTGAGGGCACACCACTACTACTAACTGCCTCTTACTCAGGGCTAGTGGTAAATCCACTCTTAAAGGATACCAAACTTTCTCTCTGTAGACCTGATTTGGTAGCTTTTGCATTCTTTTTGTTGGTCTGACTTAGTTTTAAATCACCTATCTATTTTTCCATTACTAGGAATATTAGAACTTTTGCCAGCAACATACCAGAATGGCTTTGCATTTACTTCTGACTATGTCTGAGTTGTAGGAAATGTTTCTTCATCTTCTTCTTCTCCTCCTCCTCTTCTGGAATATCCCAGGATAGAAAAACTGAACATCTATTTAAGTAATTTATATTCAAAGTACTGTACATGATTACAAAGAATCATAGAAGTGTAGGACTGGACAGGACCACAATAGGTCTTCTAGTCCAGTCCCCAGCACTCCAAGCAAGTAAACGTATGTTTTGCACCAGAGTAAGGTATATTTACTGTACAGAATAATTCCATACAGAGTTGTATGACTAAATCCTGAATATTAAGGGTTAACTGCACACACACACACACACACACACACACAAAACAGTTTCTAAGAGAGCAAAACAGCCACAAAAACTATGGCCCAAAATAACTGACCCAAAGGCAACGCCAAAACCACCAATTTAATGGCATCTGGAGCTAAGTGAAAAACCAGATGTTACTGCAAAAATATCTTCCATAGTTTGACATTTGGTTCTGTGACCAACATCCAAAATGCAGTTGTAAATATGATGGAATACACTGCCACTGTACCAGGGTCTTTTACATTATTGAGAGAAACACTCAATGATTTAAGAGTAGCGAAGATGGTTTGAGAGTGGGGATGGAAATGTCCAGCAAAAGTAGTGTCTGTAAACCAAATTCAGTCTCATTAATTAAACACTATTAGTGTCCTGAAGGGGTTACTCAGCTTCTAGTCACTTATTTCTTAGACAAACTCCTATTGTAACTCAAGATTTGGCTCAATAATAATAAAACCAATACTTAAGCTTATGTGGCACCTTTCATATGAGGATTTCAGACCCCGCTCTGGAAAAAAGAAGATAGAGAAGGGGCAGGATAACAGTTTTCAAGTACATAAAAGGTTGTTACAAGGAGGAGGGGGAAACATTGTTCTTGTTAACCTCTGAAGATAGGACAGGAAGCAATGGGCTTAAATTGCAGCAAGGGAGGTTTAGATTGGACTTTAGAAAAAACTTCCTAATTGTCAGGGTGGTTAATCACTGGAATAAATTGCTTAGGGAGGTTGTAGAATCTCCATCATTGGAGATTTTTAAGAGCAGGTTGAACAAACACCTGTCAGGAATGGTCTAGATAATATAGTCCTGCCATGAGTGCAGGGGACTGGACTAGATGACCTCTCGAGGTCCCTTCCAGTCCTATGATTCTATGATTTATTAGACTTTGGAGCACTCGTTTGGGCTAGGCACTGTGATGATTATTAACACAAATGAGGATGCTGAGGAACAGAGAAGCTAAGATCATGCATGGCCCTGCACAAGCAAACAAGAGGTGGGCAAAGCGAGCAAGGGCCCTTCCCCATTCTGGCCCTGATTCAGGAAAGCACTTAAGCAATTTCTTAACTTTAGTCCTATTGACTTCCATTCTGCTTAGAGTTAAGCACCTGCTTACCTGAATCAGGGCTCCTCTGCAGACGCTTTGTACAATCCCAGTTCATGAGCTTGGGGAGAATAAAGACTACACTAATTTAGTGCTGATACCAATGTAACAATGTCTGATCAGTTGTTCTGTGACTGCTTCTTACTACACTAATCATAATCATCTCACTACTTGTGCTTTATGCTCCCTGCATCTGTTTATTGTATCCACCTGTTATCTCTTACACTGATTCCTGATTACGGCTCTAGCAGCTACTGCAATAGAAATAAATAATAACAACAGCAGTACTAATAATGAATACTGATGAGTTTATCATGGAACACTGAGCATGTGTTGATAACATTTACTTTCAGAAAAAGAACAGCTTTGATAGTGTCTACACTTATTAAGAACATAAGAATGGCCATACTGGGTCAGACCAATGGCCCATCTAGCCCAGTATCCTGTATTCTGACAATGACCAGTGCCAGATGCTTCAGAGGGAATGCACAGAACAGGGAAATTTTGAGTGATCCATTCCCTGTTGTCAAGTCCCAGTTTCTGGCAGCTGGAGGTTAAGGGACATCCAGAGCATGAGGTGTGTCCCTAACCATCTTGGCTAATAGTCATTGATGGACCTATCCTCCATGAACTTATCAAATTCTTTTTTTAACCTAGTTACAACATCCCATGGTATGATGTTCCACAGGCTGACTCTGCATTGTGTAAAGTATTTTCTTTTGTTAGTTTTAAACCAGCTGCTTGTTAATTTCATCAGGTGACCCATGCATCCGATGAAGTGGGTTTAGCCCATGAAAGCTTATGCTCAAATAAATTTGTTAGTCTCTAAGGTACCACAAGTACTCCTGTTCTTTTTGCAGATACAGACTAACACAGCTGCTACTCTGAAACCTAGTTCTTGTGTTATGTTAAGGGGTAAACATACTTCCCTATTTACTTTTCGATATCATTCATGATTTTATAAACCTCTATCATACCCCCTTAGTCATCTCTTTTCTAAATTGAACAATTCCAATCTTCTTAATCTTTAATCTCTTATGGAAGCTGTTCCATACCGCTAATCATTTTCATTGCCCGTCTCTGCACCTTTTCCAATTTTAATACATCTTTTTGGAGATGAGGTGACCAGTGTTCAAGGTATGGACATACGATGGATTTATACAGTGTACATGATATTTTCTGTTCTATTATCTATCCCTTTCCTATCCCATTCAGCTTTTCTCTTCACTCCAAACAATGGTGGTAACAGTGAACGCTCCTTCCACTAGATTGTTTGTAGCTAGTAAACACATGGGGGGAGAGATAGCTCAGTGGTTTGAGCATTGGCCTACTAAACCCAGGGTTGTGAGTTCAATCCTTGAGGGGGCCACTTAGGGATCTGGGGCAAAATCAGTACTTGGTCCTGCTAGTGAAGGCAGAGGGCTGGACTCAATGACCTTTCAAGGTTCCTTCCAGTTCTAGGAGATAGGATATCTCCATTAATTTAAAAAAAAAAAAAGATTTTCACAAGCAACTAGTGATTTTGGGTACCCAGTCTGAGATCCCACAGAGGGGCCTGATTTTCAGAGTGCAGATATTCAGCACTTTGTAAAAAATAGGCCCTTTTAAAGACAGGCACTCAATATCACTAGCCACTTTTGAAAATCTTGGCCAGAGCAAATTCTCAGTGTAACAATAGGTCTTGAACTAATAATTCATAGTTTTAAAAAAATCCAAATGTTTTCACTGATTAAATGAAAAACTGGGATGTTTTAGGTATTCCTGGGACACAGATATCATATGAAAAACTGGCATAATCTCGGTAAAACCAGGATAGATGGCTGTGTCCTTGCATTCCTCCTCAGCACCCTCTATCATGGGCTGTGACAAAAGTGCATAGCTGAGACCTAAGTGTCTTAACCAAGTTCTCAGAAAAAGGCATGACTGTGCCAAGAATAACATTCAGTCTCCTGTCTGAACCACGAGACCACATTAAAAGTTTTATTTGCTTGCTTGCTTGCTTTTGTTTTTGGCTTGAGCATTTTCCTCTTTTGTTAATAATTAAACAGATATATTATTTGACTGTAAATTCATTTTCTCACTCTAGTTTTGTGAGTGATGTGAACACATTAGAACATAACATTAGAAACACAGCCAGCTTTTTATAAGTAAAGCAAACTCCAGCAAACAAGCCCTCCGATGTTAGAGCTAACAATCATCCCTTGGAAGTTAAAGTCTGAAAATATGCTAGTGATAAAGAGCGACAGAGTGAGTGTGCCTAAAATATTATGGAAATTGGACCGGCTCAATGTCCATTTAGGCCAGAAGCTAGGATAGCTAATATAATGCTGGGAATGGTAACAACTGAGGACATTGTTACAGGAAAGTGCAGTGTGGTTCAATGCTCAGATGGGAGGGGGTTCTTGGCTTACTATGTAGCGGATGCAAGGGTAGAATTAGAAGGTTCCCTGTTAGTTGGTTTAAGAGTGCGCGGTACCCTGTGTCATTTGTCTCAATCCATGCCCACATATGCCTTCACCAGCCCTTGTGGTTGAGAAGGGTCTGCCTCCTCCTCCTCTCTGTCTGAGATGATGGGCCAGATCCTGGCTCATACTCCGGCTGCTTTACCCAGTCTGGTGGTGCAAAGCAGCCAGAAAGCCAGTTTACTTGTCTACTTGGGAATTCCCCCTGTGTAGAAGGTATTCATGAGTGGCACAGAGTCATTTAAACCTGACTCATGATCATACATTATTAATATAAATATTACAGATATACTTGTGTTTGGGTTTGAGAAAGCAGTTGTTTGGGAAGCTGGGAACACAAACCATGGCAGCCAGTAGTGGGAATATCTTGTCAAGTCTCTGTGGATTAGCTAAAATGTATGGAGTCAGAAATGCTAGTTAGGGTTGAGTGGCCTTATGCTATTTCTTTCCAAGAACTTGCAGCTATCCCTGTGTAAGGGGAAACAAATAGCTGTGCCACCCCAGGAGCAGTGCAGGAAAGGAATTCTATATATAAGAGCACAGTAACTTCGCTTTTTCCATCTAGCTCTATAGGGGAAGGAGGAGGGTCATTTGTTGCTAGTCTATATGAGCGGCAAATTACAATGCCAATACATTGTGGGAGCAGAGCCAAGGCTCTACCCACTCCGCAAAGGTTTTTGAAAAGTCAGGTTCTAAATGTTAAATTATAACATGCATCTCCCACTCCTGCTTACTGGGTCTCTCTCACTCTCCTTTCTGTATATGTGTGTTTTATTACACTGAGAGAGGATTTGTAAGATTCACTGCTTGGGATGGATGGACATGAAAAGATTTAGAAGTTGTAATTATTCAGCAAAAGCCTCTGCAAGTTAGAATGTTTATGCAAAGCTTATTTGAACGTAACCAAACCTCTTTGGTTTGGAAACTAGGCTGGAAATACTGTGAGAACAGTCATATTTTGTGGTATTTCTGCCTCCAGGCCCTGCCAAAATTAAATGGTTCATGAAAACTGAGAAAAATAACAAAACATTTTGAACCTCAGAATAGGTTCAGGTCAGTTCTTATTGTAACCAGACTGGTTGACTGTTCCCTACTCTATAGGTAAACTAAAAAGGGTTTGGGATCCAGGAACAGGATAGATAAGAATCCAACAGTTTGGAGACCAGATTGTCATCTGGAGCAGTGGTTCTCAACCAAGGGTACATGTATCCCTGGGGTACACAGAGGTGTTCCAGGGGGTACATCAACTCATCTAGATATTTGCCTAGTTTTATGATAGGCTTCCTAAAAAGAACTAGCAAAGTCAGTACAAACTGAAATTTCATACAGACAATGACTTGTTTATCTTGCTCTATGTACTATACACTGAAATGTAAGTACAATATTGATTTATTTTAGAATCATATGGTAAAAATGAGAAAGTAAGTAATTTGTCAGTAATAGTGTGCTGTAACACACTTGTATTTTTATGTTTGATTTTGTAAGCAAGTAGTCTTTAAGCAAGATGAAACTTGGGGATACACAAGACAAAGCAGACTCCTTAAAGAGGTACAATAATCTGGAAAGGTTGAAAGCTCCTGATCTGGAGGATCAGTTGAAGTCAATAGAATTACACTGATTTACACCATCTTAAGATCTGCCCTGGAGTCTTATCTAGAACTTTTCAGGTCTTTCCCTGCCAGCCTCACCAGCTGTGAGTCCCTCTTTCGCAAGTCCTCACACAACACTATGACTCCAATAGACCCCATTTTGTTATTCTATTCTGAAAGATTTAGTCGTTCGGTTAAATGGAAGAAACAATATTACGTGATTTAGATAACCAAACAGTTTGTGAGTACCCAATATCTTGGAAATAATTTTAATCAAAAGTATTTGTTGAATAGTTATGAATAAATTGATGTATTCAGAAAAGCAAGACTGGATCATGAATGAGTCACTAACATAGGTGCTGGAACTAAGGGTTCTGGGGTGGTGGCAGCACCCCCTGGCTTGAAATAGAAATAACAAACAAATACATTGGTAATAGTTTTCAGCACTGCCACTATAAAAATTGTTCCAGCACCTATGTTCACTAGCCAAAAAAATGGGCTCCATTTATAATGAATATTATTAATAATGTATGGCTCTATTCAAAACTTTAATTTCTCCCTCGTTATGTGTTAACTTCCCTTGCATTTAAAACCTGGAATAATAAAATAATTTAAAATATAAAATGCACTCTGAAAAGAGGAAAGGGGGCAAAATGTAAGTGTAGTTAAATGTCTTGAGGAAAGATCTTATTCAATCCAAAAAAATTAGCCTTCAAAGACTGGAATGGAAACAGAAAATGGTGCCAGTAAAAAGGAACCTAAATTATGGCAGGTAAAATATGAAACTGAAATAAGGAAGGCTAGGAAGATACCTGCAGAGCCAAATAGCTAAGGACATATTAAAGAGACATATATCAGAAATAAAAAAGCTGGGAGAAAATTAGTGGATCTGGAGAATGGCACAACCAAGGAGGATAAGGATATTACAGAGAAGCTAAATTACGTCTTCCCAGCAGCCCTCAATGAAAAGGATGATGGGATGATACTTAAACCTTGAACTACTTTTCACATGTAATAAAGATGAGGCATTCTCAAAGATGAAGTAAGTGGCATTGGAACACTATGGTGATGACAGTTTTATTATGTGCTCAGATATTCTAGTGATGTGCAAAGTTGAATCTGAATCCTTCCCGACACTGCCAAACATCACCTAGAGCACAAACAGGGCTCTGCTATTCCTGTCTACTCTTTGCCCTCTTCATTAATTCACATAAGGTTTCCTTCTTTAAGAACTGTTAATCAGAGGGATTTTTTTTTTGCTGACCCCTTTTTCCATGTTCCTCCAACTGTCCAATGGCACTCCTGCCATGACAGATATTCAGGCTCCATTCTTAACTCATGCCCCAGATATTTCCACCTTCTTTTCTGGATAACTTCAGAGATAAGAAATTGTTGCTCTCTCTGATGAAACTCGGCTATCGTTATAAGTTCATTCCATTTAATATTTAGAATTTTCCTGAGGCATTTTCTTTGAAAGGCATTTAGATGTCTGTACCTTTGGTGGATTTCCAGCTTTCACAACCATACATTAAGGTGGAAATAACATTTTAGTTGAAGTTTCGTAGTTTGGTTATAAGTTGTAAATTTTCAATGACCAAATCTTGTTTAAGCTGGTGAATGCAGCTGCTCACCTGGACATTTTGTGACATTATTTCCCTTTGGATATCCCCAGGGGGTTGCAAATTACAGGCAAGGTATGTGATTGACGCATCTCTAGAGTTTGTTTGCCTTTTAACATAATGACTGAGTTCGGAGTTGCTGAGGTTCACTTTAGAGTTGTTTTTCCAGTTATATTGTCAGCAAAATCTAAATCTTCTATTGTACTGTTGTTAAACCATCTGACGCCTGCGTAGTATCAATCTATGCTTCTTCTCATAATGAAGTCAATGACAATGCCAAACATGATACATGAGAGAATACCTCTTTGTATGACAACAGTGTCTATATTAAACAATTAGCTCAAGTCTGTGTTAACTTTAACTGTAAGCTGCACCATGATATAGAGCCTTGATTATGTTATTTTTTTGCCTACCATAACACTTCAAGAGGTTTCAGAGTGAATCGTGATAGAGTCCGTCAAATGCTTTCTTAAAATCTATGAAGCGTATGATTAGTGGGTTTTGGCATTTGATGAGCCCAATCTCACAATATCAATGCATGGACAGATGACATTGCTAGAACAACATGATAATTTAAATTATAGTTCAGTCAGCGGAACCCAATGATATTAATCTAATTGTTTGGAGGGAAGTTATGAATATTGTTGGTGTATTTCTAAGAAAAAGATGCAATCCATCATTAAAATTAGCTACTGTGCTAGAGAATTGGAGAGTAAGCATGTACCTAGCTTTGAAAAATGTGCTAGTGATTATCCCGTGGATTATGAATCAGTAAACCTTTCTTCAGTCCCAGGTATTTTTTGTTGAAAAAAATCATTAAAGGAAGAGTTATAGGACACATAGATAAAGAATTCTAATAATTTGGAGAGGGGTTGAGGAAATCAGTAGACAAATGAGATCTAGATATAATGTGTTTGGACTTTCAAAACCCTTTGATAAAATTGCTCACAGGAGGCTAGTAGCTCAGTATCCACAGGGTGAGAGGTAAGATTCAGTTCTAGATTAGAAACTGGTTAAGATATAGAAACAAAGACAAGGAAATCAGCAGGCCTGAATTTTCTGCACTGTAACCTGCTAGAGTAGACAGTAAATGTTATTGTCTGTTTACATCAGTAACAGTAGCCAAGACTACTCAGGCAAGGTGTGCTAAAAAAGAATCACAGATCATTCTTTTCTCTGAGGATGACTCTAAGACAGAAACTAACAGTTGTAGATCTGTAACCACTTTATAAATGTTGCCCTGTTTTCTGAGTGTGTGTGGGGATATCTGTTAGCAGGCCACTGAGAGTGTTTAGTGAGCATGGCTCAGGAAACCATCATCAGAAACACTGCACAGAAACAACTTGGACTGATCTGACATTTGAACTGCCAATACTATTAGACAGTGATATTGCAGATAGAGAGTACTGTAATTATCATAGAGTATCCTTTTTTGACAAAGTACATTTTCAGCAATTTTTTTTAAATATTTCAGGAAGTATTGAAGACAAGATTTGGGTTTAGCCTGTATTTGTTGCTGAAATTCGGTGTGTAGCCATAGATAAATATATGTCATTTGCAACCTCTGGGATTCAAAAATGTAGTTCCTCTGAGTCTTATCAACATAAGTACCTAGCTACAATACTAGCTACGGTTATTGTTTACAAAAGTGCTCACTACTATTCCTACCAGCATTTGTCAAAATAAACTGGGATGTGTAATGTGAGTCTTTACTGCTGCTGCCATCAATGTACTACTTTAAGCCTGGGTTAAAATCTTGGTCAGATATTGTTGCATAATAATTATTTCACTTATGTACACAGGAATTAGCTGGGGAACATTCTAAGTTCCCAGTAAAACTTCCATTGGGAGTCTTTCTATAAGCTCCAGTGTGTGTTGGGTTGGGCCCTAAAAGAGTACATTGATTTATACAAACCAGACAATATTTATTGCAGAAATAAGGCAATATTCTCATTCTATTCCTTCCACTCCTGCTTCATTATTTAAACATATCTATGCACAATAACACATGTTTGTTTTGTTCCAGAATTCAAAAGTTATGTTATTTTTGACAGTCTATGGACCAGATTCTATCACACTCATTCACACTGGGTGGCACCTGGTTCTAGAAGTAGTCTCATTGATTTTAATAGGAAGAAGGGTGGTAGAATCTAGCCCTCATTCAGGCTGGGTGTTCTTGCTGCATTGTCAGCATATAGTTTGCAAATTGCTTTAAGTGCAGTACCAGACAATTCATTATTGCTACACAATGAAGCTCCACTCAGAATGGGCTACTTGGAGTTGACAGAAATTGGTGTCATTGTCAATTCATTAACCTCTCTGAGCTAAATTCTGCCTTGACAGGCATCCTGTTAAAATCCACTGAAATTTTAAATAGTGCCCATAGGGGCAAAGTATAGTCTGTATGCCTTATTTTATCCATCGATAACACAGTGTTTAATCATTTTAAATATGTGTACAGTGCTTTACATTTTGTAGAGTGTCCTCTACAAAAATAATATAGATGAGTATAATACTTACCTGTCTCACAGGGGTGTTATGAAGCTGAATTAATGTTTGTGATTTGCTTTGAGATCCTCAGATGGAAAGTACAATATGCATTAGCAGGCCAAATTCTTTGATTTCACTTTCACTCGTGCAAATCTGTAGTAACTCCATTTACTATGGCTCACTAAGGCCCTGACCGAAAGCATACTGAAGTCAATAAGCATCTTTCTATTGACTTCACTGGATATGGGATCAACTTGAAAGGCAAACTATAATTATTTCACATTTTCACCTCAGCTATTCCATTATTCATAGCTATATATTATTGTAATATCAGAACCATTCCATTGTGTTTATATCTTATTCCACTGAAGCCATTATTGATTACAATAATTGGGCATTTACCAGAACAATGTTAACCTTAATCAAGGCAGAATCCAGGAATAATATTATATTATAATCTACCACCATGTATTGCTATACTTATTAAAACAACACTGAGGAAAATGTATATGACTGAAATAGAGTTAATAGGCTGTATTTGGCTAGAATTAGGAACTGCATACCTGGGTCATTGCAAGTATGATGTCAAGAAGTTGGCTTTGTAACACCCAGGTATGTAGTTCTGGCATAATGTGGTTAGTTTCTAACATGAGAATTGGGTGGAAATTGTCAGGAAAAGGCAGTTGGAGGCATGGGTTGAAATGTTTGTTCCCCAGTGGATTGGGAAGTCATTGAGAATGGTAACTTTGAGCTCCCTCTACAATGTGCTATTGTCACATCATAAACCTCAGCAGGCCTATCAGTATGTTCTATTATTGTTTATTATTTCCTAAACATCAACATTGTTCTTGGTACTGCCTGGAAGAGCTTACAGTCTTAGCAGTGCTGCTAAGAGTTCTGATTGTAAAATCTGTAACTCCTAGAAACATTGTACTGAAGTTAGCACTTTAATATGAATTTTCTTTTCCAGGTTCCATAGAGTAGGTCTCCACACTTTCCAGAAGAAAACAATGCAGTAGGTAGGGGAATCCAACCTGTTTGAGGAAGGATGCATTGTTTGCAGATGGGGAGGAGCACAGAATTGGTAGGACCTGGTGAAGCATGTCTCAAACTTTTGGATAAACTGCATATATGTATATGACCTTTTGGATATTTAACCTCAGTCTCTCATCATCTTCATGGCAAATCCCCAAGTGACATAGCCTCCTTACAGATCAAGCACCAGCTGGATTGATCTGTATCTAGGAACCTCAGTCTCTGAACCCCTGCAATTTGCCCATCACTTTTAAAACCCCAGCATAGACCTAAAAGGAAATATAAATTTGCTTCATTCAAATATAAATGTTTTATTTTTCTAGTAATTAGCTTGACAGATTACCTACATCTAACTGACTTGTTTTACAAGATATTCTGACCACAAATTCTAAATCAGAATAGCTATTATGCAAAGTTGTGAGATCTTTTTCTCCTGTCAGTGCAAAATGTCTCTTTTAAAAAGAAAATAAGAAAAAAGCCTTCACTTACTCTATCAAAGAGTGAGACTCCAGCCAGAATTTTGCCAGATGGGTTCTTGCACATCTTGATAAGTGGGACTGTGGGCTTGTGCTTTCCATTTACACGTGATAAAAAGACTAACTTTGCTGAAGAAGTCATTATCAATGTCTGTTAGGAAATATGGGAAGGGATCGCAGGCAGAATTTAAGTGTCACGATCACTTTTGTTTGCTTTTTCCATCTAGAGCCAGCTTTTGGGGCTTCCAAATGGTAAGACCAACTATTTCACATCAAGTGATGCTAATTGTGGGGCTTTGGAAGAAGAGTAGGTGCCTCAATTTGAGTCTAATCAAACAGACAGTGGATTTGAAGTTGGTTAGCAGGAAAAGAAGCAGCGTCTTCTTTCCTCGTTCAGGGCATCTGAGACATGGCATTCAGTGGGCAGACGGGTTCACAGTCTGAGTCCTACTAAACTAATCATGGCTCCTGAACTCCCATAGAACAACAGTGACTGATTATGCCTTTGTTTATTTTCTGTTGTCCAGAGCCTATTACTCTCCAGTGAAGGCTAGGTGCCTAAGGCCAGTCATTTCTATTCACCACCATCTCTGCCCTCTGCCACATTTACTGTACTCACTAACGATGCTTTGACTGATGAAGCCCAGCTTTGAAGTTGTAACAATCAGGAGAAGGACATTAAGGGAATTCAGTTTGACTGGAGATCAGGCTGAATCCTGGGTCTGCTTTCAGGGTCTGATCCAAAGCCCAATGAAGTAAGTAGGCTTCCTTCCACTGAATTCACTAGACTTTAGATCACACCATTAGATTGCAACAAAAGACACTCCTGCTTAGAAAGGTGTTTCCCAAACAAACCTGTCATAAGATACCGGATGCTGCTCTCCTGGAATTCTATCATAGCTCATCATAAAAGGCAGCTAAATCAGGGAGGGGAGAAGAACCCATACTTCTAGAGGATAAATAACAGTTTTAATTTTCAGGTTGGATCCATAAACTATAGAAATTATGTAACAGTAATCACAAAAATAATTAATATTTTTCAAATTCTGATTAATTCACTAGCAGAATATTGCCAAACTTTTAAAGATAGCTAATAATGCATACTCAATGTGAAGACTAATCTGTTCTGCAAAGGGGAGATCACACACACACACGCCAGATTAACAAACCAATAATTATCCTAATGAAGTGCTTTAAACTTGAATATTAGACTTTCACCAAACATGTACTTGATGAACACAAAAGAACAGGCTACCAGTGTGGAAAAGTCAGCTGCCGATGCAGGCAGGGACTTTTCACACTAACAAAATAAAAACACAAATTATGACAAACCTTATTATTCTCTTCAATGGTTGTCAACAGCACTGAACATGGAAGTAATAATCTTGAATAGGTCCCAAGCAGCAGGATGGTTTTGCTGATGTGAAGAAGCAATTGCAACTGAAAGAAATCCTATATTAAAGGGAAGGGAACCTAAGAATCCCTCAGTGCCAAGGGGCAAAGGGTGAACTGTTCTGTATCAGGCCTGACAAAAACTCACTATGCCTTACACATTGGCTCCATAGACACATCACACAACCCTCTCTGGTTTCAACTCAGACAAGGTTGTGTGAGGTGTCTATGGAAATTTATGTCATACCAATCCTCGTACTCATTCTGTGATGCAAGTACTGGTGTGTCAGAGGGAACTTCTTCAACTACCCGGTGAGCAGCGCTGCCTCACCTCTTTCCATGGTCTTTCAGTCACACACAGCCCGCTTAGTTTCTGGAAAGGGCAGATGCTTCCAGATTAAGAACTCAAGTGTCAGCTGTCTGGTTTGCAAGGGTGGGAAGGGCACATAGAGCACCCCAATCCCTGTGTTGGATTTTGGAGGTCAGGCACCACTCCCTGCCAATTCTCCTGCAGGAATTAGCTGTCTGAAAAAGGAATGGGACCAGGCCCTAGTGGGAGGCAAATGTGGAGGTATCAAGCCAAATCAGTCAGAGTTCCTCATGGTGGCTCCCACAGCAGAGTGGTCATTCAACAGCACATCCACAACATGTGTTTTCTTTCATGTTATAAATCCTTTCTGGGCAACTTTGATCAACAAATAAAGCTTCCTGTGCAGCCCTCTAGCCTGTTATTACATTCATCAGCACATTTTAGCCATGGTGGCCATCAAGTTCTCTATTCTCCTTCACTACATCTTTTATACAATTTGATGAAAAACAACTTCTCATTCAATTCTCAATCCATTTCCTTGGTCAACCATTATCTGAATCCAATAAAGCTGCTCTCATGATGAAGTGACCACTCTTTCCTCTCTCTGTCATTTTACATTATGGCTTTCTTTCTCTACTTTTAGAATGGCAGCTCCCTCAGGAATAGATCCATAGTTGGAACACAATTATAGGAAGTGTTTCTTGCCATCTGGTAGGAATATGCTGGAGAACCTTCAGATATTTAATATCTACAAATGTAAAAATAAAAATGTATTAATTCAGCTCCTTGCTTGGTTGAGAGATAAATCCCACAAGCCTCAAACTGTATCTGGTTTACTATGTCTGGCTCTAACACATACAGTGATAGCCAGATCATTTGGAAGAAAATGCCGCTCCTCTCATAGCTTTCAGCATTTGGCGCACAAAATGATGTTATTCATTGTTTGATTTTTATAGTTTGTAATGGAACGTTAACCTGTATTATACTGTTAAGCCACTAGCTGGCACTGTATATAAAAATCTTATTTAAACCAAGGTATCTCAGCCATACCTGACAGATCATTAAAGAGTCTTATGATGAGCACATCTGGTGTGTGTGTTAACAAGCTCTGTGACCATATCTGGTACAGAAGTACATGGGACAAAGAACAGAAACAGAAGGAAAACAGCAACAAAGTCTGCAGACAGAAAGAACAAAGCAACAAAGGTTGCAAGATCTCATCAACATGCTACTTCAGTGTCCCAAAGAACTTCAGCTTCCCCAAACCTTCACAATGGACGGACTGGGAGTAGTATTTTGGAAGATTTCAAATTGCAAGCAATCTCCACAAAGAAACTGGAGGTATACAGGTTTCTTTTAAATTTATACTTTGGGGAAGCAGGCAGAGCATATCTTTAAATCCTTTGACTTTATTGAAGACACTCACAAAGGTGACTATGAAAGGGTTCTGGCTATGTTTGATGGATACTTTATATCTCAGAGAAATGTGGTTTATGAAAAAGCATGTTTTCACCAGAGAATTTGTTGCCCTTCTCTGTACCTTTTCCAAATCTAGAACATCTTTTTTTGAGATGGGGTAACCAGAATTGCAAATAGTATTCAAGGTGTAGGCCTACCATGGATTTATATAGAGGCATTATGATATTTTCTGTCTTATTATCTTTCCCTTTCCTAATGGTTCCTAACATTCTCTTAACTTTTTTGACTGCCGCTGCACATTGAGGGGATGTTTTCAGAGAACAATCCACAATGCCTCTAAGATCTCTTTCTTGAGTGGTAACAGCTAATTTAGACCCCAACATTTTATATATGTAGTTGGGTGTGACGGGGCACACTTGCCTCTCATGAGCACCTCCTGTCACCTGGGTGCGACCCTGCACTCTTTTTCTCTGCTCTCAGCACCCCCTGTTGGCTGTTGCCCCCTTCAGGTGGGTCTTCAGTGACTCGGCCCTCTGGCTAAGTGACACATAGTCTAAAATGGACAAACCCCTTCTGGGTTAACAAAGATCCAACAAGGAGTATCACCGTGTCCTTGTTGGTACCCAGTTCTCAGGCCCTGCTCAACCCTGTTACAGAGCAATGCCCCCAGAGCTTTCTCCCTGAAGACTCTTTGTCTTTATTGGTTCTCCATGCCTAAGCTCTCCAGCCAGGTCATCTCTTAACAAAGCCCAACAAATAGTTAGCCCTCTTCAGGTCTTCAGCCCCATCTCTGGGCCTGTTTAAATTCTGCCCCTTTCTCAGGCTTTTAGCACAAAGTCTTATCCCCTCCTTATCCCAACCTAGGGATCCTATGAACAGCAGCCACATACTGCTTTCCTTAATAGTTGCTGCTGCTTTCCCTGGGCTGCTTCCCACTCAGTTCCATCACCTTCACCCATTACTTTAGGGTAACGGTCCTCAGGTTCTCTGTGTCTCTACCCTGTTTGTGCAGGATCTCCTCCCTGAAGAGTTTCAGAGTCTTCCAACCCTTCCTCGACCTTCTGGTCCCAGCCAGCAACTGCCCTGTTCAAGCCCTGCAACTTCTTTTAACTGAGCCTGCTGCATTCTGATTGGCTGCTTCTCTGCAGTCTTCATAGACAGGCCTGGGAGACCCTCCTTCACTGTTTCTTTCCTGGAGCAGGGTATCGGACCTCAACGTGTCTGGTACGCGCATTACATTGGGATTATGTTTTCCAATGTGCATTACTTTGCATTTATCAATGTTGAATTTCATCTACCATTTTATTGCCTAGTAACCCAGTTTTGTGATATCCCTTTGTAATTCTTCACAGTCTGCTATGGACTTAACTATCTTGAGTGATTTTGAATCATCTGCAAATTTTTGCTGTTTACCCCTTTCTCCAGATCATTCATGAATATGTTGAACAGTACTAGTCCCAGTACAGATACCTGGGGGACACCACTATTTACCTATCTCCATTTTGAAAACTGACCATTTATTCCGACCCTTTCTTTCCTATCTTTTAACGAGTTATTGATCCATGAGAGGACCTTCCCTCTTATCCCATGACTGCATACTTTGCTTAAGCATTTGGTGAAAGACCTTGTCAAAGGCTTTCTGAAAGTCCAAGTACACTATATCCACTGGATCACCCTTGTCGACATGTTTGTTGACCCCCTAAAAGAATTGTAATAGAATTCTAAAACAACTGCTGAAGGGAAGACAGCTCAGAATTATTGTTCGAACTTTGGGAAATAATCTATCTCCAAAATGGCCAGACATGAAGAAAATAGACAAACTGGATAAAAAGTCTAAAAGAATTTATGAACACTTTTACAACGTATGATGTTACACCCCGTATTCTTCATAGAAATATGGTTATTATATGAATATGGCCTAAGATATATTTTATGCAAGATGGGTCTTGTAAGGTATCATTGGAAAGATTATGATTTACTGGATGTGATTATCCAATTTGTATGCATGTATCATTTCTGTATCTAAAGTTAGGAATATTGACTATGTAACAATTACAGCTGTGTGTGTATTTGGGAGACACCCACCAGACAACTGGCCATCACAGCCTTGAAGAGCCATTAGGAAGAAACAATAAGACTGTGAAGATACTAATCTCTTTCCTTCCTGAGAGGCATCCTGGGACGTACCTGTGACACAACAGGTCAGGTGATAAGATCACCTGATACCAAATATCACTTTGGTCACTGCTGGTACTTTTCCTCTGTAGGAGGATGGGGATCAAACAAAGGTTTCCTGCCTTAGGAAAATCCTTTTTAAGGCTGGGCAGGGGGTTAATCTTGACTCTCCTCCATTGCCTACCCAAGAAGAAAGATTGCTGAAAGTACTTGAGGGGAAAGGCAGGGGTGAGTCAAGACTGAGACTGGGGTCCAGTCTGTAAGAAGAGATAACTGGAACTCTAAGCTACAGAAACTCTGCATCCTGCCTTATTCAATATCCAGGGTGAGAAATTACATTTTGTAATCTGTTTCTTTAGTGAATCAAGCTTAGTTCATGTGTTTTGTTTTATTTGCTTAGTAATCTGCTTTGTTCTGTTTGCTATACCTTATGATTATTTAAAATCTGTAATAAACGCATTTCTTGTTTATAACATAACCAGTTTGTGCAATCCATATCTGGGGGGTGGGGCAAGAAGCTGTGCATCTCTCTCTTCTCATTGAGGGAGAGGGCGAACTTTTATGAGCTTGCGCTGTGCAGATTTTTCTATACAGTGCAAGACAATATACCTTTGGGTCTGCACTCCAACGGAGGTGGGCACCAAAGTGCTGGGGCAAGTCCCTTAAACTGAATCTTCCCAGAGCTGATCTCAGCGTCTGTGTCTTTCTGCAGCTGGGTGTGGCCCTGCCTGTGTGTGACAGGGTAAAGGGGGTCCAGGCTGCAGAACAGGCGGGCTCAGTGGTATCCCAGTACATCAGGTGGCACCTTAAAGGGGGGCAACCCGTACCACAATGGATATCACTCAGTTAGAGAAATGCCAGGTCTAGAAACTGGTGACCATGTTCATGTCAAATTGGATGGAGAAAAAGGATGGCCAACTCTGGCTATCATAATGAAAAAGAATTCAGTACCCAGATCAGATGTAATCAAGACTGACAGTGGAGAGTTCAACAAACCATTGTCATCTACAGTTTGTTCCTCAGAAAGAACAATCAAGAGAGCAAACTCTACAGATGGCAGGTGCAGAACAAGAAGACAACTTTAAAGGATTTCAAACTGACCACAGCCAGTTTTTACAACTAATGGACAGCCTGATGACCATGTTGTTATGAGTTTGGGTGATGTAATTAGAAAACCAGTATATTTCAGAGACACTTAACAGACCGATGCATACTGAACTTCAAAGACAGCATGATAATGTAAATATTGTAAATGGTAGGAATGTAGACTTTAAAGGGGGAGATGTAATGGAATGCTAAACTGTATTATACTGTTCAGCCACTAGGTGGCACTTTGGGTAAAATACCTTACCTAAAAGAACCTCAGCTATACCTGGCAGAGCATTAAAGGATCTTATGATGATCACATCTGGTGTGTATATGCAAGCTCTGTGGCCAGTCCACATCTGGTACAGAAGTACATGACATAGTCACTCTTGTTGATCTGAAATCCATAGTCTGTTTGTTTGGGAAGGAAACCTTTTGTGTTGGTATTAGGATTAATTATGCGGTCATAAAAATCCCTCAAAGAATTACTACCACTCCCAGTGAAAAACAATATTAAAATGGATCCACTGCACTTTATTATACCACACATGAAAACAACTCAGTTCTGAACATCTTAAATGTGATTTTCCATTTCAATCCTCAGAGTTTAGAAACATTTGAGTTCCCTTACAACTGTCAGCAAAATGTTTAGGGTGGGGCAGATTACAATGGTTAAATGAAAGATTCCAGGCACTGCGGAATTCATAATTTTGGGAACAATAACATTTTTAAATAATGAAGGAGGCACTTAAAAAAGGAATCAACTACATTTATAATAAAGTGATTGTACTATTCCAAGTTACTTTGGCATTGTATTACTATCAGTAAATATAAAGGAAACTGAGTAGCCAAAATACTTCATCCAGTCACAGTTTCCAATGATATCTATGTTACTAGAGGTAATCACATTTTTATGATCAAGTCCAGACTATCTCTGATGTTGAATGTGGAAGAGGAATGAGATTTCTCAATGATCCAGTGTCAGAGAAGTAAGTCTTGCTCAGAGTATTTTCATTAGCATTTTATATTTAGCACCCCAGGTTGTATTTATTTAATCTGCCCAAAGTCAGAAGGAAGCATAGTTCTATAAAGCAATGTGGTGATAAATAACACTCCTAATGGAGTTATAAATTGAGACTAATTGGTTTACGTGATTGTTATTAGTCCCATTTCAGCTGGTTAATGGAATTTTGTTTGGCAGGGGAATAGAACTGTTATCAGATAATTTTCTTTTGAAATCAGCTTAAATTTCAGTCTTTTGGATCCATACGTTCTAAATAAGTCAGAAACATTCCCACTTAAAATGCTAAAAGTGGGGGGAAAGTATCAACATGGGAAAATTACAAAATGTCAATAAAGTGGCCTTAATATTTCTGTACACTTTCACACCCTTTCACCATACTTTAAGTGGCCTCCAAAGATGGCCAATATATTCCAGTCAGTGAAACATTTTAGTGGAGACTTTAATCCCATCTCACAACTGCTTAAATGGTTTCAAATGTCACATAATGAACAAATAAATTGCTTTCATGAAAACCAGATTTGGCAGGAATGCATGAGCGCCTAGCTAAATAAGCAAACTGGGACTTACGGGTACTTCTACCCAATTTGTTATTTTTTCATGTGTAATTGTTCCTAAATTGGTCTCCCAAACATGGACTTGTTGAAATTTGAAATCAGTATTCACATATGTGGTTTGAAGTCTGATGGCTTGCTTGACTATATATGGGATTTTGATGAATTCTCTTGTAAATTATCAATGCATTCCAACCATAAACAATACATCATACCTGTACTGCATTTCATCTGTATCAACTATCTATGGATCTCTGCTAGGGATAGTCATTTACAGACACTAGAATGCAAATTGCAGTTACACTCTGAAAAGTGGCTTTATAAATGAGATTATGGGATTCCATTCTGAGAAGCCTCTACCAGGTCTATACTCGTGCACAAGCATAACAACTAAACTGAGCAGGTACTGTAAAAATATTGACAGCTGAATTTGTAATTTCTGAGGATTAACAGAAGTGAGCCCATGCTCATTTTACAATTTCTATCCACAAAACTTAATCGAGCTGAAGTACAGCTTTTCCAAATAGAAATGGTAGAAGATTGTTGGATAATACAGTCTCTAGCCCACTGCTCACTGACACTGGAGGCAGGCAGGGCCACAGATGGGGAATCGGTTATGGCATTCTGGGTGGCTGAGCAAAGTTATGTGTGGGCCCTGGAAGAACAGTGCTTAAGTGGCCCCAAATGTAGGCATGAGCACAGCTGTTCTCTATGGTGATGATGATGGTGCAGAGGGAGACAGGAGGTTCTCAAACAGCTAGGACTGAAACCATGTAGGGATTTATAGATCAACAGGAACACATTGAAAGCAAATCTGAAGCCAAAACAGTCTTTGGAACATTAATTATTATGCTCACTATAGCTATCATCACCAAGCAACCTGGTCTCTGCATACTGCACCAGCTGTAGCTTCTGAACGGCCTTCAAGTGTAATCCCATACTGAGTGAATTACAATAACTGAAAGTCACAAAGACAAAGATAAGTTTGAGAAAGAGAGCAAAACGGTTGTAATTGTCACACCAAATGCAAATTTCTATAAGTAGCACCATCAGGGATTCCAGCAGCAAGGGGGCAGGAAATCCAACACATCCTCAAATTGTGACCTTCATTGACAAAGCTTTGGCAGACACTGCAAACCTTAGGATCAGACATCATTTCTGTCACATTTATTAGAGTATGATAAATTCAGTATCAACCATCTCTTACCTGCACTGAACCTCACCCAGCCCCTCTGTATTGATGAGGCACAGGGAAAGCACTATTACTGTGTTCTTACATCAGAATACCAAATAGATATATCTTTAAAAACATTTGGAATTTGATATTATTTGGAATTTATTAGCACACAGCATGCCTATCAGCTAACAAATACTGTATCAACTCTGACTGTTCTTCCTTGTCTCTCCTCTTTACTGGAGTGTAAATGTTCTGTGAACAATGAGAATTTATTTAGAAGCCAGACCAGAAAAAGACACCCAAAAGATACGGTAGAAGATACTTTCTTTCCCTCTCCCTACCCCAAAATCCCCATCCCTCCTACTGGCCATTTCAATAAGCTGTACTAGCTCCTTTTGCTGTGTGGGTTTTGCTTCCTTTCTGTTTCATCTCTTGTTTCCTGCTGCCATAATCATAAATATTACTGTTTTCCTGATATAGTCCCTGATCCTGTACTGAGGACTGCACAGGTGCACTCCTCTGCCAATGCAGTTCTCAGTGCAGGACTGGGGACATAGGAATTAGAAGAACTGAGTTACGGTAGATGTAACAAAATACAGAAATGGATTACAAATAAGAGAGAGAGAGAGAGATCAGTCACATAATGACTGCACCGGAGCCCAAACCACACAGCTATTTCCCACAGAGGCCTCCCAAACTCATTGAAAAGGAGTGATGGAATAGAACTCTCCAGAACCCCACACAAATATCTATTGCTTTACATGAACAGTCACCCAAGAACATGCTATGAGATGTCTCAGAAAAGGACGGAATCATTGATGTGCAATTCCAACCATCCCCACTAAGGTCTGCAGTTGAGTTACCAAACACTTGTGGTCTAGAGTATTAAAGGCTCCAGACAGATCAACAGGAAACAGCATAGACCTTTGCCCACACTAGAAGGAAATCATCAGCTGATGAGAGAAGTATAGTTTCTGTGCCATCTCCAGGCCTAAGCCCTTATTTTCAGAGATGTCCAAGTGTTATCAAATGTGCCTAATCATTACCTTTTCAATAACTGTTCCAAAAAATGGCAAGTAACTGATAGGATGACAGTGAGATTGGTCATGTCAACAGATGGTTTCTTGAGTAAAAGGCTGACAACACCCTATCTGATGCAAGCTGGTACGCTGACTCCCTTTAAGGAAGTGTCAGAAATCTCAAGGAGCAATATACCCAATACCATTCAGGTTGATTTTACTGACCATCAGTCACATAGGTCCAAATTCCCTGTAGCACTCCAAAGCTCCCTTGTCCCCTCCAGAAGCCTAGGGAGCAAGTCTAATTGAAATTCAGCCAGAAAAAGTGTGACATAGGTGGAAGTAGACAATCTAATCTGAATCTGATCAGACTTATCTAGTGAGAAATATTCAGCTTGTTTTCCAAATGAATCTACCAAGCCATCAGCCACCCAGAATAATTCAGTTGGGTAAGACGTAAGGGATGTTGTCATGGAGGAAAAGAATGCAAGCTTTGTCTCCACAATAGCCTGTCACCATGGTACGGAAGCACTCAACAACTGATGACTGCTTGGAGTAATCCCCCAAAATGCTCTACTGCCTTCATTTTTCTCATCTGCTTCTCTTGCACTTCCTTATCTTCCTCCCCAACATGGTGCTTCTTTCTTTTTACTCATCTTCTCCATTTTCATTAATACTGCCTATCATGAAATAGTCATGGGGAGTTGCTACGACTGAGGAAAGGCTTTATTTAAAAAGATAGGTCTTGCGTGTAGACCTGAACATGCTCGGATCTGAGTTTAATCTAATCTCCTCTATGAGACAATTCCAGAAAAGCATATCCTTTAATTTTGAATTTCACACCAAAATTCAGTGACTCACAATTAACAATGGGGGAGTAGGGCACAAAAACTGCCATTAGCCCTAACCCTAGTACCCCTGTACGTTCTGTAACATTTACTATAGCTGAGTTAGAGATCAAAGTGTGTCAGTTAGAAAAATCTATGAAAGAGATGGTTAATTAATCCAAGATATCCACACCACAAAAAATGTTGAACAAGGCAAACAAATACAGCTAATAACATTGTCTGCATCCAATTAATTAATGGACATTAAGTTACAGTACTGTGGAAACGATTATGTGTGAGAACATTTGAGATCTTTTTTAAAAGTGCATTCTGAAAAATTATGCTTTTCCAATGAGAATGTAGTCTCCCTCCTGGCCCTTTCTGTACCTGCACCATCTGCTGTTAATTGAGTCAAAATTATTTTATGACCTTCCTTAGAAGCTTCACATATACATGTTAAAAATGGTAAGGGAAAGACCCTTGTGGAGTCCATAGGATAGTGCTCTGAAAGTGGAAGAACAATTTCCCATCACAACCACTTGAGTGTATTCAAAGAGGAAAGCTATGAATCATCTTGGTATGTTCCCACTAACTCCTGCTACATCTGTCAGATGAGACAGAAGCATTCCATGATCAACAGTGGATAAATCTTGCAGTATAAGTATGCCCCTTAAAATCAGTGAGCTCTACAGCTTTTAGCATCTCCTTTGAAAATCCTGCAAAAAGTTAAGAGAAACTGGAGCTTTCTAGGCACAGGTGTAGCAAGGCAGAAAGTGGTCAGATGAGAAATAATCCATGTTTCAGACACGTTATTTATTTATGTATTTTTACTTGAGCCCTTGGCTCTTAAGCACCATAACAATAATTAAATCCAGCATCTTAAGTGTAGTTAGTACAGATAACCTTTAGATAAACATCCAAGTTTTTTGCTGCTTCCATGAATCAAACCAAGCTCTGTACCTTTTGAAGTTTAACCAGCACATCATTGCACGTTGTTCACTTTTTGATTTTGTAATGTATGCCTGCTTTGTTGCTATTTGGTCTCTGACAGACATGGAGAGTGACATCAATACAGAATGCAGAATATATTTTGCTTTTAATTAGAATTTAATATTGATTTCCTTTTAATTTGTTTAGAGTCATAATTTGGTAAAATCTGCCTGTCCGTAACATTTAATTAGATTGCGGGGTATGAATTTTCTAGTTATTCTACCCTAATGTATCTTTATTTATAGACACACATAGTCTGAGATGAGTGATCACAATACCAATGTACAGAATTGGGGGGAGGGCATTGGGATGAACCTATTGCTTCTGTTGTCTATTTTCATACATAATGTTTAAAATACACCTCTACCCCAATATAACGCTGTCCTCGGGAGCCAAAAAATCTTACTGCGTTATAGGTGAAACCGCATTATATCAAACTGGCTTTGATCCGCCGAAGTGAGCAGCCCCCCCCCCCCCCCGGAGTGCTGCTTTACCGCGTTATATCCGAATTTGTGTTATATCGGGTCGCGTTATATTGGGGTAGAGGTGTATTAGCGCCACACATTTATTTTTATTCATAACTGTACCACAACAAAAAGTCAGGCATGATTAAGGGTATGTTAAGGCATATGATAAGATTATTACCGGAAGAACATGAGATCATTAAATAATGTATACTACTCTGTGCCAGAAAAATAAAACTCATATTATTTCAAATCCAAGCTATTTAGTTTCAGTGTATGGTAATATATTTTAAATGGCATGAAAATTGTCCAGTTACAGCATGTAATATTGAAAATATACACATTCTTTATTGTCATTAAGTCTGAGAAAATAATTCATATAAAATAATTTCTTTAATGAACTTCTCTTTTTCTCTACTCAGGAAATATCTTTAAGTAGATAATGATTAGTCTTGAATTTATTAGTTATTCAAGATTATTCACTGAAATTTTCATAAAATTCCTTGGAGGCTTGCTATTTAAACTGAGTTCTTAGTTGCAATCAGTCACATAAATCATTTAGTATTGTTTATGCTCTCTGACTGGAAGAGCATAGCTCTTTTATACTCGGGTTTCTAGTGTCAGTGGTCAGAGACAGTGAATGTGAAATTAGCTTCCTGTGAGTATTCAGATTTAAAAATACTTGAAGTATTTGTGCTGCTAAACTTGGATCCCATCACATGGATGCTGGAGGAAAGTGAACATAGAAGTGGCACGACCATGGCAGAAGCAAATTCGTTTACAAATTTTTGACTAAGAGCTCAATAACAAAACCCTCTTCTGAAATGGTGTAAATTGCAGGAAGCAGTGGAAACTGAGATCACTCAGTGAATCGCACAGAACCAGGCTGGAAGGGTCTGATTGGTGAGGGGGCTCAGCAACATAGAGGAGGCACACTGCATCTTGTAGGATCAGACCTTTGGTTAGCAGGGAGGGAAACTGGTCTTGCCAACCTTAGTCTCATGACCTGAAGGATCCAATCACACATTGACTGGGCGTCTGTAGCTCCTATTGAGTTTGATAGGCATTACTGATGTTCAGCACCTCTGAAAATCAAGCTACTGGAGTAGAAGTCTGATAGGTGGAATTTCATATCACTTTTTTCCAGCTAAGTAAATACTGTATGTTTTTAAATGGCAGACATCAAAAATGAGGCAGGTGAGGTAATATCCTTTGTTGGGCCAACTTCTGTTGGTGGAAGTGACCAGCTTTCAAGCTTCACAGAGCTCTTTTAGAAGAGCTTGAACAGAGATTAGAAGAGCTCTGTGAAGTTTGAAAGCTTGTCCCCTCCACCAACAGAAGTTGGTGCAATAAAAGATATTATCTTATCTCTCTTATAGCCTGGGACCAGCACAGCTACAACAACGCTGCAGACAGATATTAAAATATCATTTTAAACTAGGGGGGGAAATTGCATCAAAGTATGCACTATGCAAATATTTTTTTTAATGAATTACCTTTAAATTTTCATATAAACTCTGATATTGGCTCATAGTGTTATGTGAATAACTAATGTACTCAAATTCTCAGGGCCAAAGTATGGTAGGAAATGCAAAATCAAAGTAATGTTTCTTAAATGCTTGAGACAAATGTATGTGCTTATGGAAGTTCAAGGTTTGCCAGCCATCTTGAAAACAATAAAATGTAGTTCGCTTAACATGTGCAGCTGTATTTTCATTGCCATCTCTATGGTAAGTGATTCTCAAAGAACATTGGAGGGAAATCTAGAAATAATCCAAATCAGCAAATTGCAGTATCTAATTTGATGAATTATCATAATTATGTTAAGTACTAAAATAATTGTGCACCTGGCCTACAGGGTCCTTCTTGCAGAGTGCCACATACCTCCTGTTCAATATGAAACATGGGTCTGTTATGAAGGAGATATGGATTGCAGTACCTTCTGTATGCTGATGAGTCCCAGATCTGTGTGTCTATCACTTTCAACCCTGTTGGTTCAGTGAAATAAATGGCACAGTCAAGGTTGGGGATAAAAACCAGAAAAAAACTGGCAAGGATTACATCAACATTTCTGACTGCAGATGGTGGTCCCTGTTTGATACACAGCTTGACAATTTAGGAGTCTTATTAAAACTTGCCTGTTCCTGGGTGCTCAGGTACTGTAGTCCCAGTAGCCAAGAACTTGTTTTCTCATATGTGTCAAGTCATAGGAGTGGGACCTTTTCTTTCAGATGCAGTTTATCCATGTCTTTGTCACCCTGAACATAGACTACTGTAAAGTGCTCTACATGGGGCTATCTCTTAACATTATCTGGAGATTGCAGCTAATGCTGCAAACTTATTAAATGGAGCTTCCCACTGAGAGTACTTCACAACAGTTTATCCTGATCTGCACTGGATACCAGTTAGTTTTCAGGTGAAGTTTAGAGTGTTGATTTTAAAGTATAAAGTCATAAATAATTTGAAATCTGTGTCTCGCCCCATGTGATACTGCAGTTGCAATCAGAGAAGGTCAGAAGGAGGCTTCTGACAATGCAGTTTCCATGAAGAGTCTGCTATTCTGGAACTGGTTTTCCTGCTTGTTCCTGGATTTGTTAACCTTCCAGACACGCTGCATAGCTCATCTTTTTTCTCAGATGTTTGAAGAGTGGAATGAGTTGAAGGATGTGGGTTTGTAGATTTGTTAAATGCATGGTTTTTATAATTATTACTGTTCTCAAAGTATGCAATATAACTGTTGTCTCTCTGTCTCTTCATCTGTGTTTTTATAAGATCACTTATCATAATGGAAGCTGATAGGTAATTATTTTTAACATTGTGTATTTGAAACTTCGATTACAAAAAAAGCAACCAACAGATTGGCACTTCGATAGAAATCTAACGCAATAAAATAAATAAATAAAAATACTTATCTCTGCTGTTAATTTCCTCTCTCTCAGTATAGGAACTTCACATTTATTTATACTTGCCCCCAGTCTCCATCTACTGTATCTCTTCAGGTCATTTCATGTTTTGGCCCTATGCTCATGTGTTTTTGCTTTCCTTCCAATATTGGTGGCACCATCAACATCATCATTTTTATTATTGTTGGAGAACGCAAAATGTGGCAGGTGCTTTCACAACCTACAAGAAGATACAATTTCTCCCATAAAGTCTTTACATTATAAGGAGAGACAGGAAAAGATAAGGGAAGACAAAACAGAGGGAAATGGAGAATACAAAATTAGGAGTTAGTTCAATGGGACTGCACAGCTTTTGGGTTTTTTGTTTCTATTTATTTATTTTGATTTATGTTTTGGAGGGACAGCTCACAACCCTTAACTATAAAATCAGCCACTATCCACAACCACTTCCTCCTTCATTAGCTCCACACAGTCACCCCTCACTTCGCTCCCAGCCTACTCTATGCTCCTCCCACAAAACTGTCTCCCTCTACTTTCAACTGAAGTGAAAGTTCAGAGAATTTGGCAGTGCTGATATTAGAAAGTTCCTTGCCCTCTGGTTGCTCCTGCACTGCCTTACTCCCCCAGTGAGACCCTTCTTCCCAGGGTAAAACTTACACACTGGGAGATGCTGGAACTTCTATGCCCCACCTGTTGGGTGGGCGGTTAGTGGATGGCACCCCATAGTGGATCAGTCCTCTGCTCCAGGGAAGAAAAAGAAAGAGGTTCTCTCAGGCCCACACTAACCCACTGCCCCGTTTCAGCTTCCCCAGCTGCTGCTTCATTCTCTAGCTACCCCACCCATGGCAGAACTTGTCCTGGAAGAGGTCCTAGGGGTACAGTGTCTCATGTAGCTAGTGAGGCAGTTGTAGAATTTTCACCAACCCCCCAACAAAGAAGACATGTTACCAGACTTCCATTGGGTTGTAGAAAACCAAACAAACCAGCACATAAGGGAGATCTGAAGGCATGAAAGAGAATTCTGCTTGAAGGCTGATACATGCACATTTGTAATTGTCTGCCTAATCTATCCATGGATTTCTGATATGTCCTTCACTACAGTACCTGAGAGCCATGCACCATGCTATGGTTCATGTTGCAGTCACTTCTATTGCTCAATAGGAAGGCTTTTCATGTGAATAGATGATTATTGTGAAACATCATTTTTCATCCATTCTGTTCCCTTTTCTTCCACTTTCCTGCCACATTATTGAGAGATGAGAGATCTTATGTTGTGTCCAAAGTGACCTCCAGTTGGGGCACATTCAGATATCTTGTAGTAAATTACTCAGGTATAGAAAATGTTTGCAAACAGATTACATTTTCTTCAATCTGCCCTACATGGGAAGAATTTGTTATCACCCTGTGAAGGGGTGTACTGGTTCCTTTGAGGCCCCCTGCTGGAGGCCTCCTGGTCCTACCACACTCTGCCTCAGAAAAGGAGCAGTGAAGGTGGGTCCTTCAGGCCTGCTTAGAGAAACTGCAGGGAAGCAGCCAATCAGAGTGCACCAAGCCCAGTTAAAAGGAGCTTCAGGGCCTCAGCAGATTAGTTGCTGTCTGGGAACAGCAGGGTGAGGAAGGAGAGGAGTTGAGATCTTTGGCCCTGAGGTAAGGGTGAAGTGGAAGGGGCTATGTGGGAAGTTGTCTAGGGAATAGCAGCAGCAACTATTACAGGAAGCAGCATGTGGCTGCTATGTATAGGGTCCCTGGGTCAAGATCTGGATTAGTAGGTGGGCCCGGATCCCTGCACTGGCCACTGGGTAGGTAACCCAAGCCCCAAGAATGGAAAGGGCTTGTTCAGAGGCCCAAGTGAAGGGCAGGACTTAAAGGGACACCAGAGAACTGCTAGAAGACTTAGAGTCTCTAGAGAGAAAGCCCTGGGGGCACTGCTCTATCCTAGGGCAGACACGGACTTAAAACTAGTCCAGAGACATGGGCTAAAGATGGTAACAAGGGCACAGGGACAGGTCCTGTTGGACCTTTTACCCTGGAAGGGGTTCCTTCGGCTGTTTAGACTGTGTGTGACTCGGCCGGAGGGCTCAGCCAGTGAAGACCTGTCTGATGAGGGCAACAGCTGACAGGAGGCACCACGAGCAGAGATAGTGCACGTTTGCACCCAGCTGACAGAAGCGATCACGAGAGGTCAGGGTGCCCCATCACACACCCAAACTATCATTATTAGTCACAGCTTCAAAAGAGTCCAACAAATGGAAGCAGCTAGAGAGCTTTTGACATCAGATGAATGTATGTTACTGTCTCTTGTCAACTTTCCAGAAGGCTCCCTACTTTTGTAGGCAGTCAGAGCAGATTGGGTTATCTAAGAATAAAACTAGGTCAGACTTAATTATCCTGGGAAACAGGAGGAAGATATTTGGACCAATGTGGCTGGTCTGTTTTTGGAGTGATCAACGTGCCAGTGGGAGCTCTGGTAGTGAGTGCGGGCTCCACACCTCACTCTTTGAAGGTACTTAACATACTGAACAGTAACTGAGAATCCTCCTCTCCCTAACCCCAACACTTACAACAATTTCCTCACATCAGGATGGGGCTTCATGCAGTCCTCATAGCCTTAGTGAGCCCAAATTCACTACACTGAAGCAATGTTATCAAACATTAGGAAGTGAACAGTAAGGAAAGTTAGTGGGTCAGACTTTCCATGATCCCAATTGACAAGTGCAATTTAAAATTTAAAATACGATGAATGAACAATCCCAGATTAAGCACAGTGGTGATTTGCCTGTTCCCATACTTCCCTGCTGTCGTGATTTTACACGTTATGCCATGGCAGCCATGCAAATCAATTACAACTGGAAATGACAACTCTTCCAGTAATGCATATCACCATTGTTTCAAGGAGCAAAAAGCATTCCACAAGTAATATAAAATCTCTTACTTCATCATGTAGTCGCCATTGAGGAAAAGAACATTTCTGTCATGCATACAGTTAAACTCATGAGATTTGCACATGAGCACTCGCAGATAAGGCACTTAAATGCGCTAATGTATTGTGTGATTCGTGTGATTCTGTTTTACAATATTTAGCATTCTACTACATATGAAATTAATAACATACTGGCATCAAATGTATTGAAGAACCAGAATTTGGAATATAATAACTGGTGCAACAACTATCAGACTTTAAACAATGTTCTGTTGTTCTTTTTATGTTGAATGGATTCATTTTCAGTTAATTTAGGAGATAAGTTACAAACAGAAATCTCTCTGTTTTGTAATAATTATGCATAGAAACTTCAGATGTTCACTATTTGGAATAAGAGTCTTTCTAAAGGAATAATTTAATGACTAGTTGCATTATTAGGTTTTATGTATGCTATATCTAAATATGTCTGATTTTCATTTCCATTATCCATAGCATAATGAGTAGAGATGTGCAAGACTAACAAGATTTGATTTGTCAAATTTTGCCTCCACAACATTAGCCATTTAATCTTGTGTGATTTTGCAAACCCTCTAAGTTTTCTTTATTTGCAGTTTAGGTTTGACAGTAAAACGCAAAATGGTGAACATTCACATGCACAGCTTCAAAGTCCTCTTTCCTTGAGAACTGGGCCCATTTTTGCTCAAAATTTGGCCCATTTTTACTTAAAAATTAGTCCATATGCACAGGATATTAGACCCATTTTTACTTCCAAAAAATTTGCATGCCTCAGCAAAAACATTTCAGGAAAATGGGTCCATTTTTCAATTTGTAATTAAATGACAAGCAAATACCTTGAATTCTGAATTTTACATTTCATCTGGATTCTTTTGTACATCTCTGGTAGTCAGAGTTTATAAAAACCTGCCTGATAAGTAGCCTCCAGCAAGATTAAAAAATGTCATATGCTCTTATCCTCAAGTACGTCTTGTCCTGCTTTGTTGGTATTTTAGAAACCCGCTATTCTGACACTGCATAGTTAGAGGAGGCTACAGTATTTCAAAGTGACAGGCTTAGAATATACAATTCACCACTTGCTCTTCTCCTCCCAGATAAGAATCCCTGGCCTTCAGTGAACTCTGTTTTTATCCCTGACATACATAAATATTTTAAATAAATATATTGCCTTTCCTTTGGCTTGTCTTCCAGTTGCAGTTGTCAGCCCTGATCTCTACTGTAAAACGTGATGATTAAATAAATATGTTGGGCCTGTCTTGCCACTGCCTTTCACCATGTACTCTTCGAGGCAACTTCCATGCCTACGCTGACTGTTTGTTAAACTCTCAGAGTCAGAATCCAAAGCTCAAGGAGCCAAAAAAAGTTGTATTCTTTACTACCCATCCATCTGTACAATAAACATAAGGAGATTGGCTGATGGCACTTCAGGTGCCTCACAGCTATATTCCTCCCTCACTTGTCCCCAGTAAAACAACTTTATTGTTTGTACACTGTATATGAGCCCACAAACGAAAGCCGCTTTCTTTGGCTGCTCTTATTGTCCTAAACATTTTGCAAAGCAATTTTCTACACAGAAACTACACTAGCAGAGCGTGCAATTCCCAGTGAATGTGCATATGTAGAATATTTTCTGCCATCAAAGCTTAGGGATGGTGTAGCAGGTCAGTCCAAGGCCAGCTGGCCTAGGGGTCAGGCCACAGCGCCACAGTCCTTTTCACTCTCTCTGTTCTGTAGAGGTACCCTGCCATGTCATATTCGGCAGGTGTCAGTCCCTCCTGTGGTTCCCCTATTCTCACCTTGGGGCTTTCTCATGACAGAGGGATGGGGGGACCTTGACCTCCCCCTCCACTGGGTCCCAACCCAGCATTCTTCAGGGGTGTTGAAGTGTCCAGACCACCCATTGGTCCAGATTACACTCCCCCAGAGTCTGTTCCTACCAGGCTAGAGATCCTCTCTTTGAAGCATGATCACAGTCTTAGAAATAGCAGTTAGTCTGCCCGGGGGCAGAGGGGGGGTGTTGTAACATCCCACTTGTCTGGGCCTCTCATGGGTTCCCACCTCTAAAATGGGGGCAGGGGGATCTGGATCACTGCTTCTGGACTGGTCTTACCAGTGTCACAGTCACTCTGCATGTAACTCCAGCCATCTACTCTATCTCACCTCTTGATGCAGTGTGTAACTCCCTCCCCACTTTCCCTGGGCTGCCAGTGCCCTTTTAAACTGTCCCTCCACCTGAAGCATGCACTGCAACTGCTGAGGGGTAGGGCCTCCCTAGCCCAGTATTACTCCATGCCTTGCTCTGCTTTAGTGGCTATCTGTAAACCCCACCACAGATGGGCATTCCACACATATAGGGTAAGTACAGTAGAAGGCTGCATTATTTTTAGTACACAAGCCAGTGGCATCCTGCACTTCCTGGCCAGTGTGACTCTGTACCACACAATACAGGACTGTGGCTAAATTAATAAAGTATATATATAATATGATATTTTTACTGTTGAATGTTTTCATGTTTTGTCCCAGGGCCTAGAGCCAGGGATAGGTGATTTTAAAATAAATCAAAATAATTATACAGGTGCACAGGCTAACCTAAATGGAAAACCATCTCAGGGAAATATCTCACAGAGTTTTTTACAAGTCATTCTGTTGTGGTAAAGAGAGGATGCTTCCCTCCCCACTCACCCCACCCCCCAGGAATGGATAGAACGTTCTGTGCCTCTGTCCATGGATGTACTAAGATCCATGTGGACCCTGGGACATTTGTAGAGGCATCTATATGGAGGAGCAGGGCCTCCATGCTGCTCTCTTGGACTCCTGATAGAGATGTGCCTCAACAAAGAGCGGATGCTCCAAAATAATCAATCAGGGGTCACAAAAGTTTACAGTCATGGAAACAGAGTTAGAGCTGGTTCGATCTTCAGTATCAGATTATTGGAAATCTACTCAGGCATGAGGGAAGCCTTCAATAGAGAGCACTTCTTCCCAGTTTCTCTCCATCTCTGCCCTTAAGTTTTGCCCCACCCAGATTTTTTTCCCATTGAAATCCAGGTCAAATGTACCACTGACTTTGCTGGCAGTAGGATGAGGCCCTAATTCTGTATTCAGAGAGGTCTTGTGATGGGGGTTCTATTTCATAGAATCATAGGACTGGAAGGGACCTTCAGATGTCATCTAATCCAGTCCCCTGCTACCTTTTGCTACCTGTTTTCCCTCTTACCCTCCCTTTTTTCCATTAGCTTTATCCTCTGTCTTCTTATCTCTCTTGAAAAGAATAAAATAATTATGGGAGCTTGCACACAGCTTCCTAGTTTCATTTGGTTCCTCGTTTCATAATATGACTTCGTATGCCATAAGATTTCGGTAGGTTAAGAGAACATGTCCCATCCACTGATGCACAGTAGGAAGAAAAGTCCATCTTTTTTATTCAGATTCTGTTTCTTGTGTTTAGTAATGCATCTAATCCCCATACTCAGCCAGAATTTTGCAGAGGACCTAAAGCTCAAAGAATGGGATTAGTGCATATTTCTTGTAAATCCATTAATATCCAGAGATCCGCTTCCTTGCAAAATATTTGTGAGAACTCAGTAATGTCCACAGCAAATTATGCAAATGTGTTGTTCAAGCTTCCCAACACAGCTCAGCTCAGCACAAATCCTGACCTTCCGATACTTCTGCTGTTCCAGCCCTGGGATTCTCCTGATCAACCTGCCAATCATGTGGGATGGTGCCATACTATTTGGTGGTTTTGCAGTGTGGATAAATGGCCACTTGGTACTAGGATAACATCAACTAATTTAGTGACACATGGGACCTAAAACAGGATCTGAAGACCAGTATTCAGAAGTGAAAGTGTTCTGAACTAAACTCAAGCACAAGTTATTAGGCTAGACACAGGAATCCCTAGGTGAAATATATGACTTGTATATATATGCAGGAGGTCAAATTAAGTAGTTATATGGTTCATTCTGACTTCAATATCTAGGAATCTTTGAAACTGATGAACCACTTAGCTCTTTGGGATCTCCTGTTAAGAACCAAACTTTTATTTATTGATTGATTGTTATTACATATTGAATTCATCTACTGCTTAGTAGGAAGCGGGGTAAATTTGTACACCCTTGTTTAGGCTGTGCAAGACTCACATGGTAGCATTTGGGGATCAAGTGGGCCATAAAATGCCTAATACACTAGAGTGTACACAATAAGAGTTCCAAACATCTTTAGAAATATAACATTTTAAAAAGTGTTTTGCCTGTAATAATACATTTTCAGACTCACAGGAAGATACCCAAAGGCATTCAAACAGTAAAAACAATAGCAGCTGTGCAGAAACAATGCTACACTGTGATAGCTGCAATTAAGATAATTTGCAGTGGAAATGTTAGTCAGATCTAACATTCTGACTGGAAAATGGAAATGTATGTCAATTTCAGCTGAATAGTTGGCAGAAAAGGAAAACAATCCTGTGATGTTGTGCAGTCTACATGGTTTTATAAAAACATGATAATAAGTGAATATAATGTAACTGGGATAGTTTTATAAAAAATTTGATAATAAGTGACTATAATGCAAATGGGATATGCTTTGTGCAAAAGGTCTCTTGTAAGGTATCATTACAAAGCTCATAATCTACTGAGTGTGATCATCCTATTTGTAGAAATGTACCACTCTTGTATCTAAAACTAGAAATATAAAATGTAACTCTGAGGGCCTATTGTAATTATGTAAAGGGTGGGCCATTAATGATGGTTTGGAATCTTGATGACTCCCATTGTCTGCAGATGGCTGTTTACCTGTGAGTCTCCCTGTATATGTGTGTGCTGGCAAGTGAGTAATGAAGTCTTGCAGTGACATGTGATCATGTCACCTGAACTGGAATCCATCTTTAACCTGGTGCTTTTCCAGTGAGGGGAGGGGGTAGAAACCCAGAGGGACAAAGGGTTCCCGCCTTATGCAAAAGATATATAAAGGGGTGGAAGAGAACAGAGAGGGAGAGAAGCCATCATGAAGAACCCCCTAGCTATCACCTGAGCTGGAACAAGAGCTGTACCAGGGGAAAGAATTGTGCCCAGGCCTGGAAGGTGTCCAGTCTGAGAAAAAGCTTACTGAAGCATCTCTGAGGGTGAGATTATCTGTATTCAGTTTGATTAGGCATAGATTTGCGCATTTTATTTTATTTTGCTTGTGACTTACTTTGTTCTGTCTGTTACTACTTTGAACCACTTAAATCCTACTGTCTGTATTTAATAAAATCACTTTTTATTTAGTAATTTACTCAGAGTATGTATTAATACCTGGGGGAGCAAACAGCTGTGCATATCTCTCTATCAGTGTTATAGAGGGCGAACAATTTATGAGTTTGCCTTGCATAAGCTTTATGCAGGGTAAAACGGATTTATCTGGGTTTAGACCCCATTGGGAGTTGGGCATCTGAGTGCTAAAGACAAGCACACTCCTGTAAGCTGGTTTTCGGGTAAACTTTCAGCTTTGGGACAAGTGATTCAGACCCTGAGTCTTTGTCAGAGCAGACTGGAGTGTCTGGCTCAGCAAGACAGGGTGCTGGAATCTTGAGCTGGCAGGGAAAACAGAAGCAGGAGTAGTCTTGGTACATTGGGTGGCAGCTCCCAAGGGGGTTTCTGTGATCCAACCCGTCACAAATCCATTACAGTGTTCAGTGTGTAAGGATTCAAAAGAACAATGTCTAAAAAGACCTTTGGAGACCCTCATGGTTTTGATGTCAGACCTTTGCTTTCTTTCCATGGGAGGCCAAGGAGTCTCACTGGAGAAAAGTACAGAAACTAAAAGGGACCTGGTGGAGTTTCCTGCCCACTGTCCCTACCATGCAGGAAGGAAGACAAGGTGCAGAGGATGTGGTTTCATTAGGCTGCAACTTTATTAACTCATCTGGGAAATACCCAACAATAATTGTACAATGCAGGTTCATTCTTTCCTTAAGCATTTCCACTTATTGGGGTAGTATTGTTGTTAGTCCTCCCCGCTCCCAGCTTGGTCCCAGCCCATGGTTGGGACCCCACCACCCTCCCCTGCTATGAGGGCTAAGGGAATCTTGGGAAAAGGGGTTTGTCTCCCTGGTGCAGTTTCCTGCCCATTATGTTTGTATTACCATGCAAAGGAATGATCTGTCCCTTTGTTTTGTTCCCTATCTTCTTTGTCTTTTCTTGCTCATAAAAGGTTATTTTACTGACTGAATTTGCCTTTACACTCAGAACTCTCAGATTTTATTGCTGTGTTTACCATGATCAGTAGCGAACCAATTCTTGTGTTTAAAAAAAAAGAGTTTGGGGTTTTTTACTTATTCCAGAATGGTAGACAACAATCAAGTTTAGAAACTTCCTATTCTGCTCTTGACAAGTATAGACCACTGACAGCAATGACATCTACATTCTTTAACATCTTTTTGTTATTGTCTACCTAGTGTATCTGTGCACTATCCTTTTGCCTCTTAGGAACCTATGACTCTTTTTGTTAAGGAAAAAAACTATAGTACATAAACTAAGTTGTCCTTGATAATGCCACAACACAAATCATAGAATCATAGAAATGTAGGGCTGGAAGAGAAGTCATCAAGTCCAGCCTCCTATGCTGAGGCAGGACCAAATAACCCCTGAAAAGTATTTGTTCAACTTCTTTTGTGTATTAATGTGTTTTGATGATTACATTCTCCTTAGAAGCAGTGCATTTACATTAGCAGAGGAGGACTTTTTTTTGTCAATTTCACCTCACTTTCATTGCCACTTTCACCTGACATTTGGCAACAACAAGACCTGTCCTGATTTCATTAATTATAAAACACAGCTAATGATCTTCATTCCTCTGTCCCCAGTCAAGAAGCTTGCTAAGAAATTAATGAGTATTGCAAGACATAGAGTAACATTAGTAATAGCATATTGTCACCTCAGTCTGCACAAGTAGATTTTTGGCTAAATGTAATGCTTGCCTGCTTAATGTCACAGTGCTTACAAATGGGAAGCAGGTTAAATTCATGTCACTTTTATAAACAGCAATTGCATGTAAATAAATGAATTGATTCATTATAGTCTCGTTAAGATTAGCATAACAGCTCACACAGGAGGACATTAAAGAACAAATGTGATATGGTTACATTTACCACATGAAGACCAGGATGTGATTTTAATTAGGTCTTGGAAAAGGTATTTCTGTTAAAATAAAATGAAAACACAGGTGGTTGTTATTTGTAGTGAGTTCACTCTAACTCCCAAAAATGCTATTTAAAGCAAATACTAAAGGAATCATTTTCTGCTTAGCCCTCACTGAATAGACAAACACCTTCGCAGCTCCAAGTAGTCAAAAACGTTTGCAAACCAGCTTGCTTGGAATTGGAGCAGCTGGTCTGTATTTTAATATTTTTGAGGTCTAAAAAGGCAATAGGTCACCTTAAAAAATCCAGGCAGTTTTCAAAAGTGATAACAGTCCTACTTGTTTTTTCTTTAGCTATATTTGATATGAGTTTATCTCGCAGATAAACTCAGCAACTAAGAAGGCAAAAGCATTGAAAATGCTTGGACACAAGCAGAGGATCAGCGAGGAAACTGAATCTGACGGCGAGGAGGGCATGCATGAAATTAGAAGGAAAAATGGGCAAAGAATACAGAACATTGTGCAAAGAAATTCGTGTGAAGATCAAAGAAGATTACGAAGACTTTAGAAAGAAGAAACAGAGAGGCGGTCGAAAAGAATGAGAGTCTGAAGAAGGTAGAAAGAGATGTTAAGCTGAAACAGATTATCCCAGGAGCACTGAAAGATGAAAATGGTGAAAAGACATCAGAAAGGAGCAAGATGAATGAAATATGTTCAAAATTCTACAGTGATCTCTACTCCTCACATGACAATGTCCAGCATGCACTGTCAAGGCAACAGGTTACAGAAGAAGTTCCCAACGATATGTGGGAAGAAATTGAATAAGCAGTTCATAACATAAAGAGAGGGAAGAGTCCGGGAGTAGACGATGTTTTGCCAGAATATCTCAAAGCAGGGGAAGATACTCTCTTCAAAGAGTTGGTGCCACGGTTCACCATCTACATCAATAGCTAGTGTGTTCCAGATGCATGGAAGAAATAAAAAACAATACTATTGATGAAGAAAGGTGATCCAGAAGAACTGAGCAACTACCGTCCGACCACACTCCTCTCACAAGTGTATAAAGTCTTCACCCGTGTCATACTCAGTCGGATTAAGAAGGATCTTGAAATGCGCGGAAGCAGAGAACAAGCTGGTTTCTGCTAGGGTATTCAACAATTGATCACATCCACTCAGTTCGGCAACTCATCGAAAAATGCAAGGAATACAAAGTACCATTGTGTATTGCATTTGTTGACTATAAAAAGCATTCGATTCAGTAGCGATTAACGCTGTACTCAATGCGCTCAATGAAATCGTAATTGACCTGAGGTACATCGACCTGCTGGAAGAAATTAACTGCAATTGTGCAACAGAGATAACATGATTCAACGTCCCCTGCATTATTACTATACACAGAGGAGTCAGACAAGGCAACACAATCTCACTGAAGCTGTTTGCAGCAGTATTGGAGTTGCTGTTCAAGAAATTGAACTGGGAAGAAGGAATCAGAATTGATGGAGAACAGTTAACACAACTTCTCTTTGCTGACGACTGTGTAATACTGGCAAAGGACACTGCAGAACTGGAGAACAAATTGCAGCAACTGCAAACACTTTCACATGATATCGGGTTGGAAGTGAACACATTGAAGACAAAGTGGATGCAGAATGAGCATTGTGCAAAAGAAATCATCACCATAAATGGGAAAGAAATCGAGGAGGTTGACAAATGTATTTACCTGGGTCAGCAGCTGAGCAGAGACAACTCATTCGAAGGGGAATGCAGTAGGAGAAGAAAGACGGGGTGGGCAAGTTTCAACAAAATAAAGACATCTCTAACGGATGATGAATTGTCCATGAAGAAAGGGAAATAACTGTTTAACTCCACTGTTCTGCCAGCAATGATATACAGAGCAGAAAGCTCGTCAACGACAAAAGCGGAGGAAGAAAAATTAGCTGTCACTCAGAGAGCAATGGAAAGGCGAACGTGCAATATATCGCGCCCTGATCATATACTGAATGAGGAGATCAAAAGGCGTACAGAGGTGACCGATGTAGTGCAGAAAATGTATGACACAAAGTGAAGATGGGCGGGTCATGTAGTCCGCAAGCAAGACAATAGGTGAACAACCCGCATCAGTGACTGGATTCCCAGAAACCACAAGCGACCACTGGGCAGACTGAAAACGCGCTGGGCCGATCCCATGACAAAACTCTTTGGCCAGAAATGGAAAGAATGTGCTCACAACAAAATAGAATGGTGTGGCGTCGACTTGCGTTCGTGAAGGGACGGCGAGGACAAGCTGGACAAAGGTGATATTTGATATTTTAAAACTATTATAATAGGCTCTATAACTGACCACCTGTCAAGATTGAATCACATCCAATTTGTAAGTAACATTACCCCTATTGATAGCACTGTCCATCTTTTAGGGTCATTCCTTTGTAAGTGTTTGTGCTACTGTATAAACTTTTGTAATTAGTGATGGCCAAACTATAAAAGCTTCTAAGGTTTGGATAAGTACCAGTGCTTCTGAGACTTTTCTAAATTTTCTGCACTCTTTAGTTACTTAAAATGGGACAAGATATCACATAAGAACAGGCTTTTTTGGGAGAATATAGATATCTTTTACTCCAAATCCAGCACATAGGAGGCCAAGTGGCATCAAATCATGATGAATAAGTATTTCAAATTGATTACAAAGACTAGGGTACAGATATACTGTATCTGAATGAAAGTACTTGGCCTCCTATGTGCTGGATTTGGAGTAAAAGATATCTATATTCTCCCAAAAAAGCCTGTTCTTATGTGATATCTTGTCCCATTTTAAGTAACTCAAACATCACTCATGTGACTTGTGAGCAACTAACAGTAAAGGGGCGTGACTAGACAGAATCAAAACACATTTTCTAATATGACAAGCTACTTACACACAGGTTTTTTTATTATATTTTATTTTTTCTGTTTGAACAGCTCCATTGATTAGATACTGTGGCAGACCACTGGAAGTCTGTGTCTTTAAGGGCTGAGGTTCCCAGACAGAGCAGAAGGAAACTCTTCATGGCAACACATGATAACCTTCTTTCACTGATGATAACTAGCAGCTATGAGTATGATGAGTAGAACATGTATTTCTATTCTATTCACCACCATTTTATCTAAAGCTTTAAATCATTTCAAGGGTTGTTGTTTTTTTACCCCAGATGGGAATACTCTTCCTCTAACCTCCTTTTTCAGAACTGCTTTCTTAAATGGGGATGCTCCAGGCACTGCAAGGTCAGCTTCACACCTGAGGAAAATGTCTGAATGAAAAAACAAGTCTTTCATCATGTCATAAAGCTGGCAAGATTTTGGCTCAGTCTAACCTCTGCACGTGGCAGTGGGTCCCAAAACCTTTCACAAAAAAGCTCTCTGCCCTCCGCTCTCCACAAAATCCACTCAAGATCCAACAACTGAAGCATCCCCATTGATCACTATGTTAGATTAGGTGTCAAATTTTCAACAGTATTTAGGTGCCTAAATGTGCAATTGAGGTATCTAAAGATGCGTAGTGGGATTTTCAAAAGCACCTACGCAGGACAAATAACAAATCACATTGATGTGAGGATTTACTCAGGAAATAACTCAATGGGAGTTAGGCACCTAACCTGCGTATGTTCTTTTATAAATCTATATTCTCTTCATATCATGCAAGGATGAAAAAAATATGTCTAATGTGTTGAGACTTTAACATTACAAATATTGTTTTTCTTACCCTGTGTTTATAATTCTGATAATCAAATCAGTGATTAATCTAATTTGGTTGTTATCCAGGCCTTTCTGTCCTCATATCGTGTCAGGAGACTGGGTCCTGGCCTAATGGTTGGACCAGGAATCAGTCTGAATGCCAGGGCCAAGGTTTGAGGTTGAGCCAGGAATTGGAATCCAAGGACAGAACCAGATTACCTGGAATTAAGGAAGGCAGGAGCAGGACAGGTTTAAGGCAGGAGCAAGGCTGGGACAGGAGTAGAACAATGCCAGGTGCAGGCAGGATCAAGGTTAGAGTAAGGCAGAAGCAAGGCAAGCACAGGGAGACAGAGAATACATAAGCATTTGCATTGAGCTGCTGCTGGCCTTAAGAACAGGCCTGCTAACTTCCTCAGCCAATCAGGCAGGGCAGACCGTCAACCAGCCTAGCTGATGCTGTGCTCATTAGGCCATCAGGAGACTGAGCAGGAGCAGCTGCAGGGCCTTATTCCTGACTGATCTGAGTGTACCTTGAAAACTGAATGAACAATAGCTTGTCCAAGCCCTTGAGATAAAAGAGAATCTTGTTTAGCTGTTAGCAGTATAGGAACTATGACATAGCTGAGCAATTATAATTCCAACCAGTAGAGGACACAGGTACACAAGTACACTTAGCACAACATGTTCAGCAAAGTGAGAGAAAGAGAATACTTTCCGAGCTTTAATACAGGTTTAAGCCCTTATATACATCTTCCCTACCATGTCTATTGCTTTGTTTCAGACAGAGCACACATCATATATTACCTTTGTTGTGTCAGTTGTTAAACTCAGTATTAAAGCACTGCAACTTTTATTCTATGCTCTCATGACAATGATTGTTATACTGAGGACAGGGAATCACAGAAAATGAATTCCATTCATTTGACAATAATTGTAAAGAGACGAGTAAATGGTAGACACCAAATGCATTACCATAACAATTCTCATACTGTTCTGATTACTATCATATGGTCCTTCCGGATGTCATCCTGCTGCAAAGAAAGGAGATGTAAGATGTAAGAATCTCTGGTAAAACTCTTTCCACAGCTCCAGCATTAACCAACAATTTAAATGCATTACATCAGGAAAAAGATTTTTAAAAAAGAAGGTGTCTGCATCTGCAAGATTATATGTTACCTCAGATACCAAGGTAATGGTGGAACATCACTGTCTGAATACCCAATATTCAGTCATCTGCTGAAAGATAGATCCTTAAAACTTTGTTTGTTACAATGTAGCACTTTTTTCTGTATTTTAAGGCCCATCACACTTCAGTCATGGGAAATAATGAAATATCCTAGAGTTTGACATCTCTTGCCTAGTGAAAAAACACCAGGGTTTAATGGTTGCTTGCAACTGTCTCAGCAGAAAAGAAAGGTCAAGCTAATCATTTTTTCCATGTGTATTTGAAAACATTTTAACAATAAATAGAGAAAATGTAAATGGTACCAAATAGATAAATTATCATGAGAACTTTGAATGTAACAACCATGCATAGAAATTGAAATGTTGGGAATAGCTTAATTGTCCTAACTTGTTGATAATATATAACCAGTTTGATAAGCAAATAAAATGAAGTATTTCTTCACACAATGCACAATCAACCTGTGGAACTTTTTGCTAAAGGATGCTGTGAAGGCCAAGACTATAAAAGGGTTCAGAAAAGAACTAGATAAGTTCATGGATGATAGGTCCATCAATGGCTATTAGCCAGGATGGACAGGAACGCAAAAACATGCTATGAAGTGTCCCTAGCTCTGTTTGCCAGAAGCTGGGAATGGGCAACAGGGGATGAATCACTTGATGATTACCTGTTCTGTTTATTCCCCGTGGGGCACCTGGCATTGGCCACTGTCAGAAGACAGGATACTGGGCTAGATAGACCATTGGTCTGACCGAGTAGGGCCGTTCTTTTGTTCACTGGCATAGCTGTTCACAAACAGCAAATGATAAGGGGTATAGAATCATAGAACTGGAAGGGACCTAGAGAGGTCATCTAGTCCAGTCCCCTGCACTCAAGGCAGGATTAAGTATTATATAGACCATCCCTGACAGCTGTTTGTCCAACCTGCTCTTAAAAATCCCCAATGATGGAGATTCCACAACCTCCCTAGGCAATTTATTCAAGTGCTTAACTACCCTGAGAGTTAGGAAGTTTTTCCTAATGTCCAACCTAAACAGCCCTTGCTGCAATTTAAGCCCATTGCTTCTTGTCCTATCCTCAGAGGTTAAGAAGAACAATTTTTCTCCCTCCTCCTTGTAACAACCTTTTGTGTACTTGAAAACTGTTATGTCCCCTCTCAGTCTTCTCATCTCCAGACTAAACAAACCCAATTTTTTCAATCTTCCCTCATAGGTCATGTTTTCTAGACCTTTAATCATTTTTGTTGCTCTTCTCTGGACTTCCTCCAATTTTTCCTGAGATGTGGCACCCAGAACTGGACACAATACTCCAGTTGAGGCCTTATCAGTGCGGAGTAGAGCAGAAGAATTACTTCTCATGTCTTGCTTACAATACTCCTGCTAATACATCCCAGAATGATATTTGCTTTTTTTGCAACAGTGTTACACTGTGGACTCATATTTAGCTTGTGATCCACTATGACCCCCAGATCCCTTTCCTCAGTACTCCTTCCTAGGCAGTCATTTCCCATTTATGAATTCTAAACAGTCATTTGGAATCCATGCATTTTCATAAGTGCATTTTACAGTATTTTCTCAGCCCTAAGAGTGAGCTACAAAAAGCAGGCATATGCACAGAACCAATATCCCCATCTTGCATTTTAAGGCATGTATATTGTACAGTTCCTAGCACAGAGAGGCCCTAATCCTAGTTGGGGCATCTCAGCGCTACTGCTATGTACATACAGAAGAGGAAAGGAAGAAGGCAAAGTACTCAGATTAATGCTCTAGTTGCTGTGTTTACAAGGTATCACTTTCCCTATCTGCAGTCAAATGGCACCAAAGAAGGTGAGATTTAATTTCCCACCTTTTAAAACATCAACAAAATTATTGCTAATCTGATTCTTCCAATTGACCAAAAACCTACTAAGTCATATAAACAATAGACAAATACACAAGCATAATAGGAACTGGGGTTTGGAAAGTTAATTGACCTATGTAGTTGAATGATCACTACAAACAGTGAGCACTAAAATGGAATTCCAATGTTCACAAGATTGAGAGACCTTTTAATTCATAAATAATTATCACTAGACACCCAGAACAGATTACAGACTCATGCACCCTGTTACCCTGGTGAAAATAGTGAAAATAATGGGACTCCAGTAAAAAGTAAAGTTTTTAGTGTTACAAAGTGGCACAGCACCCCAAGGGTATTTTACAATAAATGAATCTGTAGCAACAGAAAATGGCAGCTATCTCAGTTCTCATTCCACAGTAGTGAAATGTGTAAAGTGTTATTGCACTTAACACAGAACTGTGTGAGCTTTGAAAACAATGTTATTGCCAAATAAGCATGCATAACATTCACCAGCCTTTTTGTGTGATCTCTTAATGCTGAATGGTAATTCGACGGGCTTCCTCCAAAATAGAATAAATACAAAATAGGACCTTCGGGCTAGTCATAAATGAAACTTCAAAGCAGCTAAACTGGATTGCCTTGAGTGCAAACCTCTTTTTACATTCCCTTCCCCCCCCCCCACATATGTAGATCTGACCCACTGAATTTTCCCTATGGACTGTATCCATTTGTTCAGTAGACTACAATGTCAGAGCTATTTCAGAAATTGAAATATACTAATAGATACATATGGTGGTAAAAACATCCATATAAATACCTAAATATCTCTCCCTGTTAAGAAGCCAAAAGGACATGCAGTAGATTTAGATGCCGTAATATGATGACTCAATATTTATTAATATTTAAGAGCAACTATATATTTTAAATATGGTGTCTTGTTTAAGCTTCACAAAGAATTCCTCCGAAACCGGTAGTTGAATGGCAACAAACGCAACCAATGAAACACACCAAATCAAGTAATTCAGAGGGTAGAAATTTCTGAGAATTATTCTAATCTTTTCATGGTTGTCACAAACAAGACCGCAGTAACAAAAGATAGTTCAAAGCATTTTTATACTACTTTGAAGTTATTAAGCAATATATGTTTTCCCTTGTGTGCTTTGTTATGAAATTAAAATATATACACTGCATGTAAATACATTGTCACTGAAGGTAAGTAATATAAAGCCTTAGTTACTTAAGCAAATTCCAAGTAAACTTGACCTGAACATGAGGGGGGGAAATTCAGACTTGGTGTAGGAAAGTGCAACTCCTTTGACTTAATTATGGAAATTTAGGAGTGGAGCAACTATGGCAATGACTGTGTAAATCCCCTGAGAATGCTCTGTGTATACTATCACTCAGACTGAGTAGAGTGCCTGTGAAGTTAATAAAAGGGCTGTGTACTTACTCCTAAACTGAATTCTGGTTATATAGTCTTGATAATAAATGAAAAAGAAATGTCCTTCATGGGTAACATTTTTCACAAGGTGATAGTACCTGCCACATTTATTCTTCATCTGTTCCTTATCCTCTTTGCCTTCTCACTCCTCTCATTTAAAGGCAATCTCACTGGAAATTCCAATGGAATGACTTCCATTAAAGTCAATGGAGTTGTGCTGCTGTAAATGAGCTCAGAATCAGGTCCATTATGTACCTGCCGTGCTGCAGAGCCTCCCATGTGAAGAATGTCGCTTCCTGCATTTTTGGCAAATATCATGTGAAAATATCGTTGCCTGCATTCGTCCTTGAACTACAACTTATCAGCTTTATTTATGAAGAAAAGGACATTTTAAAAAATGACATTAGCTGCACAAACTGTAGAGCTAGTCACAATTTCACAAAGATTTTGCTGAGAATTTTTTACAAAATATATCGCTATGTTTTGACTAGATCTAATTAACACACAGTTCATTGTCACTTCTCAGGTTTCTGGGAAGATATAGTTCTCATATGGACTTCAAGGAGACCACTCAGTGGCTTAAAACTAAGCAAGTGCTAAGAGCTTTGTTGGATCAGAGCCAGAATGTATAGAATCCATGCAAGGCCAAGCCCTAAATAATTCTGAGTCATCTTTTGCAACCTCACTATTCACCCTCTTTCCAAGATCATTCATAAATACATTAGAATGGTGTTACTGCTTCAGAAATTTGGGGCTTCCCACAATTAATCTTTTTCAATGTTGAAAATTAAACATTTATTCTTATTGTATGCATCTGATTCTTCACGCTGCTATAGCAGTTTTATACCCCAGTAATGCTGAAGCCAAAGGCTTTATTCCATATAACCAATATCTTATGAACCAGTGATGTGGTTCACAAACCATGCTTGTTATAAACTCTTGAATGCTGATATGTTCAAGGAGCCATGAAACTGATCAAAACATAAACAAGAACTGAACTGGCAAAAAATAAAAAATGACAGTTGCAACGGTTGCAGAGTAGGAAGAGGTTAAAACAAAATCAGTGTGTTTGTTCATTAAAACAATCTGAATAACTAGGAGTAACCATGGCACCAAATTGGTAATTAATGCCAGTTTGTCTTCTCTTCAGCAGAAAAACAAAACAGAAACCACCCTTAATTTTTCAGTTCTGATTTATAGTGCATCTATTGCTTTACTACCATAATAATATTCAGGCACTGTCAGAATATAAAAATGTTAGTTCAACACTTCAAAATAATTTACTCACTATAGTACAATTAGACACAACAAATATTTGAGTTACTGCTCTTTGATTCTTTTCACAAAAAAACACATTTGAGAAGGAAAATTAAATATAATAAGTAACTGTCATTCCTATGCACAAATGACGAATCTCAGAAGTATGGAGATGCAACTATGGTGGATAAACACTCCAAAATTAACCAAATATACTGAATCTGCAAATTTGAACTAGAAATCTCATTTGAAAAGGTTTTCTTCTAAGAGTCTGAGTACAGTTGTTTCCATTAAAAAATCACCAGTTGCCAACAGTTACTACACAGTGGTATCCAATATAACGCATTCTTTCCCTAGGCTTGTAATAATGGTGATCTTTCAGATACCACTGTGTGGTTCCTGTTGGGAAATGGTGGTGGGTTTTTTTTTAATGGGTTACCACTGTACTTCCTGCTTCCAGTCAAGTCACAAATCCCATGACATCAACCTTTTTGTGGTTTTCAACAGTTTTGTTTCTGTTTCCAACTGGAAAGTTCAGAGCAGCAAAAGGGTGGAAAAGAAAGGGGAGGAAAGTTATGAAAGTCAGTTCAAAGGAGCAGGTTGAATATGCCTATTCAGGCATTGATCAGCTAAGACTCAACTATACACAGCCTATACTTTTTGTTTTCCTGTCTCTCTTCCCATACTGTACCCCATCTGTTTCTCCCATTCACTGATTAGGTCTTGTCTGTTAGACTGTAAATTTTTTGGGGTAGGGATGGGCATTTTCTATATGTTTGTACAGAGCCTGGAAGAATAGGACCTTAATTTAGTTGGCTTCTGGGTACTACTACAATATAAATATGTAATAATTAATAACAATAACTGGCACTAGACAACACTAATATTTACTGACCTGAAACCAAGTTACCTGAGGATACAACAACTATAAGCAGGAGCAGCAAACTATTGGAGTAGTTAAGAAGTCTGAGCTTGTTTTCTGTGTTCATGCCTTTCCTCGCACCACTTTTTTACAAATTTCCTCATCATATTGAAAGTTACAGCTAACAGCAGAATTACCTAACAGCCTATCCCTGTTTCATTTATCAAACAGCTGTAAGAACAGCAATGAGGACTTCATGCACTGTCACTCCAACTCGACATGCTAGACAGCTTTCTTCCTTATTCTTTCCAAAAACCCTGTTCCTGCAAGGTACTAAGGATTTCCCTATGAGCTGTAGAAGTCCCTCTGCTCCCACTGATCTTTAGGACTGGGCCTCAGACAACTAGGTAGTCCTTGTCAAGCTAAACAGTACATTGGTAAATAATAACTCCTCCCTACCCTTGCTTATGACCTAGATAATATTCCCTAGATCCAAGCACCGAGGTGCCCATCATATTTCCTCACATACTGTATTTCCACCTTCCCACACAGAAGAGGTCTTAGCAGCCTCTTCTGAGACTGTGAGCTATGCTGGGAATAGGGGAAGAGAGTAGGAGAGAAGTGGGAAGGCTCAGGACTTGGGGGAAATCCCTCTCATCCCTGTGAATCTTAGATGAGAAAGCTGAATACTGCTGCAGGCTCTCCGAGTGCCATCTGCAGCCAAGGTCAATCAATGACAGCATGGATCCAGTGGCAGGGGTCATGAGGTCCCAGATGTGCTGACAGTCTATTTCTTTAAAAAGAAAAGTAAAAATAAATGAATAATTTCTTAAACAAAAAAAAAATAGCTTTAGCCACAGCAACAACCAAAAGAAAATAATGCCAAACTATATGGGTAGAATTCAGTGGTGCACAGAGAAAGAAAAATGTGCAGTCACATCCAGAGATTGCTTAGTAAAGGGAAATAACAGAGTAGCACTAAGGAACTGATTTAAAGGCCATTGAAGTCAATGGAAGTATTTCCATTTCCTTTCATGGGAGTTGAATCAGGACCCAAAAAGCAAATTAAAAAATGAGTATGACAATTCTTCTGAATTGTAAGCAGTGAGGCCCAAATTCTGCCTTTTCCCCAACCCACAAATGTAATGTAAAAGCTGCATCCAAATGGAGCTTCTCCGAGCCATTCCTTCTGCACAGGGCGCTCTCCAGAAGAATGATTCAGGGATTTGGTGAAACCCTTAGGAATTTGCTGCTGTATGCAGGTGTGGCATTCACTATTTTGGCTGACACACTTGGTATTGAACCAGGCATATCCAGTGCTAAAAATACAAGCTGCTACAGCTCGAGCTCAAGCTTTGTAACTGGAGCTGTAATAACTCATATCCTCTGCAGATTGGGCAGAAGGTGACCTGCAACATATATCCACCAGTGGGTTACACAGGCCTGGACAAGGCCAGCCACACCCTCTACCTGGCTGATCATTCCCTTTTGAGGTTGTAAAGCAACACTCAAAGTGTTATCCAGGGGCCTGCCCATCTGGTTCCTGCATGGCTGAACTGAGGAAGAGGAAAGTGTCTCCCTGCTACCACTCTATTCCCCATCACAACTGTACAAGGCAAAATTTACCCCTTACAGTAAATATCCAAAGAGGTGCACATGGATTTAGTTGTGTATCTCCCCTTGACATTCATGTGATAACAGCCCACAAAGGTCATTGAAAATGTGCCACTATAATTAGTTGATTATCCATGGAGGTTTCTCAAGTGTCAGAGGCATGTGAAGGGATTCTAAACGGGGTTTGTCAGGAAAGGGGTTAAAACCCCTTCCCAAACAGGCAATCATCTGCGTTCTGCTCACAGGGCTTGGTGGGATTAGCACACAAATGTCAATGACTTTGACTGTCATGAGGGGCATGATACATGAACCTGCTGACAAGGTGTTATAAAGAAGATTTGCTATAAAAAAAATGCTACTATTGGCAATTTGCCTAAGGGAAGCCCTGCCTCATGTGTTTAATTTTCAGCTGCCAAGGTCTTAGGGAAACATTTATCTTTTCCTCTGACTGAAAGTAGCTTGATTTCTTTTTTTCGTAGGCCTTCAGTGGGATGGCTACACTGCAGCTCAGAGTGAGCCTCCCAGCCCAGATAGACAGACTCACCACAGTACTGGGGCTCAGGATAGCATGCTAAAAATAGCAGTGTGGATGTTCCCTCTCTGGCTCTCAAGCCCACCCAATCCTCTGGGCTTGAGCTGCAATGTCCACGTGGCTATTTTTAGCTTGCCAACTTGAGGCCCTCTAGTGCAAGTTTGTCTACGCATGCTGGGATGCTTGGTCCCATCTGTAGTATAGACACATCCAAAGTGGGGAAGGACCTTTTACTATAATGTTCTGTTTTTATACATACATGATACATTTAAGAGTATCTATTAAAACTGGAAGTGCGTACACTCCCTTCCAGGGAGCAGAGTCTGTTGGCACTGCTGTTACCAAGTAGTGAAAACAAATTCACAGATAATTTGAGAAGCAATTTTGATGCATCAGCAGTACAAATCAGAAGTGAGCACATACCCTGTTTCAAACTAGTTTATGGGTTTATTAGAAAATCCGTATTTGATTTAAACAAAAATGTGAAATGACCGGGGGGGGAAACCCAACACTGAAGTATTGGACTATTGCAGAGGCTTGTTCTTTTAGTGGGCAGTTTTGATTAATGAACCAGACATGCACAGTCCAATGTAACATTAACAGTTCATGCACAATGAAGGAGGAAGAGCCTGTTTTGACAGGAGTCTGAAATTCCCAGAGATATTAACATTTCAACAAGTCAGAGGGCAGTGATGAGCAAGGGGAGAATGAGCTGTTTGAAAGGTTTTGTTGGGAATAGGAGATTTAACTTACCCTTGTTCCTGGCTTGCAGCTCCTTTCATTAAACAAACTGGAACTTTAGAGGTTGACTAGTATGCACTGGGCTGTGTTAAGTCCAAAAATTCACATTCATTGACACATATGAAGTTGAGCAATGCACTGGAAGCTAATAAAAAACATATCATTCTTCTGTAATGAGTACTAAAATCCCACTCACAGATGAGGATGGCTGAGCTATTTTTCTAATTAAGGCTTTATAAGATTATTTTAAGTGACTATAAAGGGAGGTAAATGTGATTCTTTGTCTACATGTAACATACTGAGCAGAGTTAGTCGATAGGAGGTGGCTGCAAAATTCAGATCTATATTCAGGTTTCAAATCCTCCAATATGTTGTAGTGTTTACATCTAGCGGTTTGGTTTAGGCCCATCTCTATTGTTGAGAATTGAAAGAGACATGCTGGTAGTTCCCAACAGTTAATACTGACTGAGGCACAGCACATTCAATTATGTACACAGTGTTTCTCTGTCTAAATCAAACCTTTTAAAAATACCTCCATACTTTAATATGGCTTGCAAGTAGTGAGCCAAAGTCGTGACTGCACAATTAAGGTTGGAAATCACTTTTATTAAAGCTTTCCATTTTCACCTTCTTCCCTCCAACCTTCCTCTCTCTCTCTCTCTCTCTCTCTCTCTCTCAAACACACACACATACACACACACACACACAAAGAAGAAAAAGAGGAGGAGGAGAAAAGAAAGGAAACAAAAATTCCTTTTGTGGTAAATAAAACACAGCATTTCTTGGAAAAATTAGATATATTTCACTTTTTGAAAAGTGTTCAGCTACACTGAATGATAGGGGCTTCAATGGAACTTTGACAATTTACAGCAGCTTACGATCCGCTGCCCAACTTCATAGGGAAGAGCTAGACCATGATAAATATCCAAAGCATGGAAAAATAAGTAAGCTAAGTTCCCCAAAACTCTGCTAAAAATCACAGAACATCTTAACTTTTAACTCCTAACAGCATTGCCTACTTAACTCACATTTTTACTTCAAACACATCTATTAACAAAATTTGAACAGCTTAATCATTTTCAAAGTGAAAATATTGCCTCTGGGCATGCAAAGCTTTCTGTTGTGAGCCAAACCTGTCTTGTGTGTGTGTTCCAGATACCATAGCTCTAAACTTTCTGGTGGGAATTCTTTGGCACATGCAGTTTTTATTAAGGTTGGGAATTATTGGATCATACGTTGATGTAAACTATCATCTTAAAAAATAATTAAGACTGCTTATTTGAAAAAAAAACATTTATTTTATTTTACTGTTTGTTCCTCATTTAAAAAGTTTTTGGTGTCAAATTGTTCTGCCTCATGAAGGCGTATTCAGCTTTGATCATGGCAGCTTCCATTTTTGAGTTCTTTCACTAGCCTGTATTGGAAAAATCTATATGTCTGCTCTAACACAGAAGTTGATAGGAAGAGCTAAAATCCACCAGTGCCAACCTCTGCAGTTATAGGTAACCAATCATGTGGGAAATGCTCACCTGATCCTAACAAATTATCTCTGAAGGTAAAAACCCTAATGTCCCTGCCAGGATGCCCCTGGGGAAAATTCCTTCTCAGCCACAGGTTTGCTTATCACTTTAACCCTGAGCATGTAAGCAAGATTCATGACAGTTAAGAATCTAATCTAATTTATATTCACACCTCAAAATTCCACTGGTGTCCAAGTTTTTGTTCTGGAATTTTTGTAAAGTACATTGTGCCAGAAGCTAGAGAGAGACTTTCATAATACAAGCATCATAATTTCATTTTTATTCATATTTCCATATTCCAGATGGTTTGGCAACTCATAGTTGTGGGAGTAATACATCAAACTGGATGTGAGAATGCTAAGGGAAGTAGGGAAGTGATTTGGGTCATGAGGTCATCAGAATGCAGATGACACACACTGTAGTCTATTTCTTGTTCTTTTCAAATTCCTATGGGGACTGATCCAACTCCCATTAAAACCAATGGAAAGACTCCATTGGCTTTAGTGCAATGAGAGTTGAATGGGCCCATGGTGTGGTGTCCATTCTGCATCTGGCTAGATGTTGCTGTATTGACGCCTTCATAGAATACGTGTTTAAAGGGTTTCAACTTGTATATTGAATGTTTAGATTAATTTAATTTAATTTATATGAGTAGGAATAATCTGGCAATCAAATTTAGTTCTGGTGTACTCCAGAATGCATAACAGTAGAGGCATGACTATGACAGTGTTTGTTTATTAACTGAATGATATCAAGTTAGTTTTTAAAATTAAAAATGTTTATGAGATCAGAATGTACTCAAATGTGTGTGTGGGGGGGGAGGGTGTCAGATACACTGAATGATAGGGGCTTCAGGAAGAAGAGGTGGGTGAGGCTTTTTTTAAACAACTAACAAAATCATCCAAAGCACAGGACTTGCTGGTGATGAGGGACTTCAACTACTCAGACATCTGTTGGGAAAATAACACAGTGGGGCACAGATTACCCAATAAGTTCTTCGAATGTATTGGAGACAATTTTTTATTTCAGAAGGTGGAGAAAGCTACTAGGGGAGAGGCTGTTCTAGATTTGTTTTTGACAAATACAGAGGGACTGGTTGAGAATTTAGAAGTGGAAGGCAGCTTGGGTGAAAGTGATCATGAAATGATAGAGTTCATGATTCTAAGGAATGCGAAGAGGGAGAACAGCAAAATAAAGACAATGGATTTCAAGAAGGCAGACTTTAGCAAACTCAGGGAGTTGGTAGGTAAGATCCCATGGGAAGCAAGTCTAAGGGGGAAAAGCAATTGAAGACAGTTGGCAGTTTTTCAAAGAGACATTATTAAGGGCACAAGAGCAAACTATCCCACTGCACAGGAAATATAGGAAGTGTGGAAAGAGACCTCCCAGGCTTAACCAGGAGATCTTCAATGATCTAAAAATCAAAAAAGAGTCCTACAAAAAGTGGAAACTAGTTCATTTTACAAAGAATGAATATAAACAAATAACACAAGTATGTAGGGACAGAATCAGAAAGGCCAAGGCACAAAACAAGACCCAACAAGCTAGAGACATAAAGGGTAACAAGAAAATATTCTACAAATACACTAGAAGCAAGAGGAAGACCAAGGACAGGGTAGGCCCGTTACTCAATGAGGGGGTGGAAACAATAACAGAAAATGTGGAAATGTCAATGCTTAATTGACTTCTTTGTTTCAGTTTTCACAAAGAAGATTGGTGGTGATTGGATATCTAACATAGTGAATACCAGTGAAAATGAGGTAGGATGAGAAGAGGCTAAAATAGGGAAAGAACAAGTTAAAAATTACTTAGACAAATTAGATGTCTTCAAGTCACCAGGGCCTGATGAAATGCATCTGAGAGTACTCAAGGAGCTGACTGAGGCGATATCTGAGCCATTAGCGATTATCTTTGAAAAGTCATGGAAGACGGGAGAGATTCCAGAAGACAAGAAAAGGGCAAATATAGTGCCAATCTATAAAAAAGGAAATAAGGACAACCCAGGGAATTACAGACCAGTCAGCTTAACTTCTGTATCCGGAAAGATAATGGAGCAAATAATTAAGCAATCAATTTGCAAACATCTAGAAGATAATAAGGTGATAAGTAACAGTCAGCATGGATTTGTCAAGAACAAATTGTGTCAAACCAACCTGATAACTTTCTTTAACAGGGTAACAAGCCTTGTAAATCGGGGGAAGCAGTAGACATGGTATATTTTAACATTAGTAAAACTTTTGATACGGTCTCACATGACCCGCTCATAAACAAACTAGGGAAATGCAACCTAGATGTAGTAGTTATAAGTGGTTCACAGTCATGCTGGAAGGGCAAAATGAATGGGGTCCCACCGGGATCAGTTCTAGGTCCGGTTCTGTTCAATATTTTCATCAATGATTTAGATAATGGCATAGAGAGTACACTTATAAAGTTTGTGGACGATACGAAGCTGGGAGGGGTTGCAAGTGCTTTGGAAGATAGGATTAAAATTCAAAATGATCTTGACAAACTGGAGAAATGGTCTGAAGTAAATAAGATGAAATTCAATAAGGAAAAATGCAAAGTACTCCATTTAGGAAGGAACAATCAGTTGCACACATACAAAATGGGGAATTACTGTCTGAGAAGGAGTACTGCAGAAAGAGATGAGGGGGTCAGAGTGGACCACAAGCTAAATATGAGTCAACAGTGTAATGCTGTTGCAAAAAAAGTGAACATCATTCTGGGATGTATTAGCAGGAATGTTGTAAGCAAGACACAAGAAGTAATTCTTCTACTCTACTCTGCGCTGATTAGGCCTCAACTGGAGTATTGTGTCCAGTTCTGGGCGCCACATTTCAGGAAAGATGTGGGGAAATTGGAGAAAGTCCAGAGAAGAGCAACAAAAATGATTAAAGGTCAAGAAAACATGACCTATGAGGAAAGACTGAAAAAATTGGGTTTGTTTAGTCTAGAAAAGAGAAGACTTGGGGGGGGGGGATAAGTTTTCAAGTACATAAAAGCTTGTTACAAGGAGGAGGGAGAAAAATTGTTTTTCTTAACCTCTGAGGATAGGAGAAGAAGCAATGGGCTTAAATTGCAGCAAGGGAGGTTTAGGTTGGACATTAGGAAAAATTTCCTAACTGTCAGGGTGGTTAAGCACTGGAATAAATTGCCTAGGGAGGTTGTGGAATCTCCATCACTGGAGATTTTTAAGAGCAGGTTGGACAAACACCTGTCAGGAATGGTCTAGATAATACTTAATCATGTCATGAGTGCAGGGTACTGGACTAGATGATATCTCAATGTCCCTTCCAGTCCTATGATTCTATGACTATGAGCCACCAATGCGACAGGTATGAAAAAGGCAAATGCTATTCTAGGATGTATTAGAAGAGGCCTTTCCAGTAAATATTGTACAAGGCACTGGTAAGACCTCATTTGGAATACTATATACAAATCAGGTCATCCATGTTAAAGAAAAATTAATTTAAACTAGAACAGGTGCAGAGAAGAACATTGAGGATGATCAGGGGAGTGGAGGGTCTATCTTATGAGAGAAGACTGGAAAAGCTTGGCTTGTTTAGCCAAGCAAAAAGAAGGCTGAGAGGGGATACGATTGCTCTCTATAAATACAATGGGGGATGGAGGACGGTAAATACTAGGAAGTGAGAAGAGCTATTTAAACTCAAAGACAATGTTGGCAAAAGAACAAATGAGTATAAACTGTCCATGAATAAATTCAGACTGGAAATTAGAAGGTTTCTAACCATCAGAGGAATGAAGTTCTGGAACAGCCACTGAATTTTTGTTGTGGGGGCAAATAATTTAGTTTTATAAGAGAGCTGGACACATTTCTGAGTGTAATTGTATGACACGGTTGCTTGTGGTGGCGGGGGGCAGGGCCCAGCAGCCCTGAGGCTCACTTCTACTTTGTCTGATGTTCCTAAATGTCATGCTTCAGGGTTTCAGCTATCCACTGGCAGAAATCAGGAAGGTATTTTCTCCCCAGTGTATTCTGGAAGAGTTTTTTATCTCCTTCCTCTGAAAAATCAGGGCTGGCCACAGCTGGAGATGGGACATTGGGAGGGGTGGGCCCGGGATCTGATGTGGCACCTAGCATTCTCTTTCTCAGGTGCTTGACTAGCTGGTTCTTGCGCACATGCTCAGAGTCTAACTGATCACTATATGCAGGGTCAGGAAGTAATTTTTCCTGAGGTCAGCTTGGCAATGACTTTGGGGTTTTTTCCCCTTCCTATGCAGTGTGTGGGTGCGGGTCACTTGCCAGGATTGTCTGGGCATATCTCACTTAATCATTTCCCTGCAACTGCAGGGGTCTCAGGCACTGATGCATCTTGGTCCTTCCTATTCTCTGCCTGTGGCACATAATAATCTACTCTCCTGTGGTCTGTAATACTTTAATACAATTTCGGTTGTTGGGTTTAGTGTATAGTTGCTGGGTGGTATTGGTGGCGTGTGATATACAGGAGCTTAGACTATGATCTGGTGATCCCTTCTGGCCTTAAACTCTGTGACAGTATGGCCCAGTCACTCCCATCTAGGACCTAAATAAACAGTCAGATTTTCAAAGGAGATTAGGTTTTATATAGGGTCCTAAATGAAGTTGTCAGATTTTTCATAAGTGCTCAGCCCCCAACAGTTCCCATGAAGAGCAATGAAAATCTACCCTTAATTGTGGGTGCTGAGTTCTTTTGAAAATCTGGCCCATAAAATATAACAAAAGCTTGAAAGTGTTTCTTTTCCACATATGTTATTTGAATAAATTTATGAATGAGAATATTATTGCTACAAAGAATTCATCAACTATCACATACATTGGAGATCTGATGTCTTTCCTGTATTCAAGTCATTTATCTATGAAGACATTGGGGATAGGAAAAAACAGTGTGTTTCTATAGTTTAGAACAACTGTATAGAAACTTTGCATTAAAAGAGAAGTCAATCTTAATTTGTGCTTGAATTTGATGAAAGGTGAAATTAAAGGACCTGAAAACAGCAGGATACCCCAGAATCACATTCAACACGCAGAGGTTCATAAATCAATTGTATATTTAATATGAATCACCAAGATGCAGTATACACAAAACACATATTGAAACAATAATTACATCTTTTGTAAAAAAAATATGGTATTGTACATGATGAACCATAAGTTTTTAAGTTTGCTACAAGCGCAACTGATTGAGATTTCAAATGTCCACTCTTTTGATGAAGACCCTGTATACTGTAAATCAACTTCACTTGTTCCCCAAGCTAATTTACCCAAGTGCTCTATGTGACTCCTGCCATATAAGAATTTCACAGGTCAGAAAAGCATTGAGAAGAATCCTAGAGGTCATTTAAAACATGTTAGCTTTCTAAGTGGTAGGCGGTTCCATCCAATTGGGGGGGGGGAGAAAAAAGAAAGAAATATTTTGCCTCTGATAGTCCCATTCCATGGGGAGATAAGATCTGACAAAAGCAGTAACAAAACATTACAATATGTGGACCTGAACATATGTTGTTTGTTTCTGATTAAGACAGAGAGGGAGTGAGAGTGAGCAAAAGTCTATCTATCTATATACAAACACATACAACATATATCTGTGAATCATCTATCTATAGTGTGTATGTATCTGTATATACAAAATATCTGTCTATAGATGTATATAAATAACATAAACATAAACAATAGTGGTTTGTTGAACAGTACTGTAAATATATTGTGCCATGGTTAAGGTGAAATCCGGGCACCATTTTATAGTCAATGCAGATCTCTCTATATGCATAGGAATGTAGAGAAAGAATCTGATGATATGAACATACAATATTCTGGTGGGCAAGAATAATTTAAAGGTAGAAAATAGCATAAACTGTGTTTCCTAAGACACTTTTTAGCAAGATGAAGTACTTTGCCATGTACCGGCGGGTGTTTAAACTCTTTGCCTCTGATGTCAAAGTGGTTGATGCACATATAGTCCTATGGCCTTACATGGAATTTTAAAGCTGTAGTACCCTAGTGCACCCAGTCCCTGCCCTTCCACTTCCTAAACAAAGACCCCATGAAGTGCAGATTTTAAAGATGCTGGACAGGAAGATTCCCACCTTCCATGCTAACAATGAGACATCTATACATGGAAGGGTTCCCAATGTGCAGATCCGCAGCGAATGATTGGAAGGCAAAATTCCCAAAGAAATAGGAGTTTTCCCTGATTAAGGAATTCAGGATCTGACTCTGTATTTAAAAGTAGTGACTCCATGCTGAGAAATACATACTATGATTTTTAATGTATTTTTAGTCCCTGTCTAAAATTATAGATGGGACCAAACCACAAAGCTGTGATTTTGCTCTGAACTTAGCCAAAGCCGGATCTGAGGTTTTGATTCACCACATTACAGAGTTCAGATCCAGGTCCTATTTTCCTCAAAGTGTTTGGATCTGGAGCTTTGATTCAGGCCCTTGTCTATCTAAAACCAAAATGCTTCAGCACTTCTGTGACCTCTTTGCATTTTAAGTCTGCCAAAGTCCATGGATTCAAAATGACTATAAACTAACTGACTGAAACTAAATCCTATGAAAATGAACAGCTACCCTGTTCCTACACTGAGAAAATCTGAGAAGGCTAAGTAGGTGAGGAGTATTTGTCAAAAAGTAAAATTTGGGGGGTAGAGGGTTTCAACAAAATCAGTTATACCAAGAATATGACAAATTATAAAATAAACAAAAATAAGCTTTGGAGTGACCATCAAAAGCAAGATAGTATAAAATAGAGGATTGGTAGAAAAGAATGCTTAAGCAGTTTATAAGGATCATATGAAGATATTTTTCATTACGTTCAGGGTCCTCTATAAAAATATAGGATCCCTGCTCTTATCAGCACAGATCTTGCAGTGTATCATGCAAAGAGCAAAAAGTGGAATGTGGTTCTTATCTCAACTTGCAATAGAAAAACCAATAAATCTCAGAGAAAAGGCTACAAGTGAATTATGAGGGCCTTACCCTCTTATTTATACAGTGTATTTTTCTTTTTGTAAGAATGATGGTGTTGATTTAAAAGTGTGGAGAGAAATATAGAGAGTGGGAGAAAGTGAGGTGGAGAGTTTTTATCTTGTACAAGAAAATAATAGTTCTACACTTTCTGTTTTGCCTTCCCAGAAACACACAAACACATTCCCTCAAACAAACAAAAACTACCACCATTTTATCAACTGTGAAAACAACAATGAATCTGATGCAGTAGAAAATATTTATAACCTTCAAGCTGTTCAGACAGCAAAATGCTGTAGATTCTAGATAGAGAATGCCAACCTGTTCAGAGGAGATGCTGAACTATAGGTAACAAAACCCCAACCCTAGCATGTGGGGTTATGGAATACCTTTGGGGGAAAGGGAATCTCTACCTTGGATTTGTCTTTCTCCTTCTTAACTAGCCACTGAAGCCAGGGGACATACACACCACAGGAGTTCCAATAGCTTTAGATCTGGAGTAATCCTAGCTATACTCAAATCTCAACAAAGTTAACCAAAATAATCACAACACCCCCCACCCCAATGTTCATCTATAGGAGAAGCTATGGGTTGTCTAAAAAGTGTGCCTGAGATGAAGGTAGCTTGTCTACTTGCTGCTGCTGCAATGGGAATGAGACCATTCCCACGATTTTCTAAGCAGAGGTTCCTTCAGTGCCTAATTACTGTTCAGGTTGGTGGAAAGGGGAAAGGGGATGGAAATGTTCAGCCCCTTTCTTCTGTCTGGTTAAGACCAGATCTGTCAGCAATGAAGAGTTAATTGGGGGTTAACATAAACCCTTTTAAATATGCCCTAACAAAATGTTATTCAGCTAGAGAAGAACCCAGACTCTTCTTCCCTATATGCTATATGTCAGAATTAAAGTTGAGTGGAGGATGGAAATTCATTTTTGCAAAGGGTTTTGGCATTTCTATATTGGGTTTTGTTTCAGACTGGAACAAAACCCCCACATTTTTAAATTCTCCGTGAAGGAAAATTTAAAAAAAAAAATTTTTTTGAATCGATTAATATGTTTTGGTTCAATTTTGACTTTTTAATTGTATGTTATATTATAATTTATAAGATAATGCATAATACATTTTAAATGAAAAGTCATTTAAAAACAAAAAATCAAAAGGTTTCATTCAAAAAATGTCAAAATGACATATTTCAACACTGCTGGAAATTTTCTGCTGGAAATGTCAGTTTTGCAAAGTGTTTTAATTTTTAAGGACCTGCATTTTCCAACCAGCTCTAGTGAGAATGTTGGAAGATCTGCTGGAACTCAGCGCATCCCTGTCATTCCCATAGGGTGAGTGAGAAAGTAGGGTTTAAACTGGCATGAAATAGCCAGTAAGAAAGTGGGTGAATCCATTTGAACTAGGAAACTGCTTCTGGACTCTGGAACTATAGAAGCCAAAAGTTATAGCTGAAGATGCTTTCTGAAGGATGGAGCTGAACACTAGGAAAATAGCACAGTTTAAAAAGTACTGACATCCCTTCATTTGCATCTGATTTTTATTATTGTTACTACAGAGGATATAAATGGGATCAGTATTTGACCCTTCAAGCTATTAGAATAATTACAGTTTGTTATTTAAATAACAATATATTGATGCAATTTATTAAGAAATAAAACTAGGAGTCAGACTCTCATCTGGTGTAATGCAGCATAACTCTATTAAAGTCAGCTTACATCCACCGGGGATATGACCCAAAATCACTATCTTCTGAAATCCAAATAAAGAATAAAGAATACAGTGTATTTGAGACTCTAATCAACTGATTGTCATAAAGTAAGCTCTGTGCACTTCTCTGCCTTCAAATCAGCCACTTGCACCTGCAAATGTGTTACTGATTGCTACAGTCTTGATTTGCAAATACAACTATGTTACTTGTATGCACTAAAACAGTGTGTGCACTTGTGTGCTCCCACCTCTTACTTTGTGAAACTCAAGTCCTTAAATTCAAGTGTTTGGTTACTTTGAGTTTAAAAACTATTTTCTAAGGGATATGCCCTTTTCTTATTTCCTTAACTCAGAAAAACCATTGTGATGTTTCTTAGGATGGTACTTGTGTATAAAATGCTAAGAAGGCCACAAGTCTGAATTTCCAGGTCAGTGTTTATCAGCCTGTGGGTTGTGGCACCTTCATGAGTCAGTAACAGGTACTGTGGAATCCTTTTTCCCATTCCTTCATTTCCAGCCTTTTGCTGAGGTAGGTTTACACAGTAACGTTCAACCAGCCTTGTGCAGATGCCAGAAATACTTCATAAACCACAGTGGGATGATTTTAGGGTGCATCTGAGGAAGGGCTGGTTGAATGTGAGGTCAAGATATGAAATATGCTTGAGAACTCCTGTCCCCAACGAGACAGCTGATCATTTAAAGCATAAAACTTGTGGTTCTTACTGTCGCTTTATTTTTAATTTTATTTTAAATGCATCTTATGTGAGAAAGACAAGCTGGCCTTGTCTCATAGTCAAACACTCCCCCAGAACAAACAAGCCTTTTTGTTAAATTACAGGAACGCTGAAAGAATTATGATGCCATTGGACAAAATCCTTTTGTTTTAAATAGTTGCCATTTTTCCATGAAGAAATCAGACACCTAGTTGGTGTTTTCTTATAGTAAACATAAGGTCACCGAAAGGAAGCAGGCTAGATGAAAGATCACCAAGCTATTAAATTACTTCCATCTGCAAACATTGTAAATCATGTAGACATAAAAAGAGAAGTTATAGTAAGAACTCTCAAGTGTCATATATTTGGACTTAAAAATGTTCTACTGAAAACTTTATTCTACTGCCAAAATTAAGAAACATGAATTCGTGACTCAGGAGCTGGACCATGTCAAAAGTATTTTATTTCAGAAATGTACTTCTCCCTTTCAGAGTCTTCCTCTTTCATCTTATATGCAAAAGAAGTTCTAGGAATATTGACAATCCAGTGGGATTTCTTTAGTATTTTTATTTTCTTACTTACTAGCTTGAAACTTCTTCCAATACAAGTTGGGTTACTTTCCTGATAATGATTAGAGCTACATGAACTATTTACAGCAAACAGTTTATTGCCTTCTTATGTTTGCAAATTATCCATGAATTGGTTTCATTATTTTACAGATGTTTCTTATTCACAATTAGTCAGTGAATGGTTAAAGCATACATATTTCAGACTATGGATTTCTTGCACTTTCACTGTGTGGAACACTCTGGCTCCGAAGCAGCAAAGCACTTAAGCCTGTGTTTAACTTCAAGCATGAGAGTAGACCCACCAGGAGTCACCTTCAATTTACAGTATAGACCCCTAAATCTGTTGCTTTTAGTATTTGCTTTTAAGATTTCATGGTAGGCGTGTGGTCATCTAGGTCACATGGGAGTTTTTATGCTTCCCTATTGGATGACTCCCCAAACCAGAATGACTTTCAAGATGGCTCTGTAAAATATTTCTGGTGTAACTACTCATGAAAATAACTATTTGTGACAACTGCTCTTTCCACAAGTATGATCATGGAAAGCTAATAAAAGTAGTAGTGAATGTTGTTTAAAAAAATCATAAACATGTTTACAAATTCTCTTTTTTTTAACTAACCACCCTAACAATGATATACAAGTATACATAAAAGGAGTAATCATGTTTCTTTGGGCACTGAATAATTTCAATATTGTTGAGAGATTTTTTTTTTTATCTCCAGAGCTATGTTGTTCCTTTTACTTCTGGACATTATATCTCCTTATCACATGTATTTCCCCCCTGGTTTATTGGATTTTCAGCCTAATTTCATTTAGGTTTAAGGAAGGAGCCCCTACTTATTTTTCTTCCACGGTGTGTTTTTATA